>NC_048581.1:49574889-50304055 GCF_013265735.2 Oncorhynchus mykiss
CTCTCTCTTTCTCTCTCTGCTCTCTCTCTCTTTCTCTCTATGCCATCTCTCTCTCTTTCTCTCTCTCTCTCTTTCTCTCTATGCCATCTCTCTCTCTCTCTCTTTCTCTCTCTTTCTCTCTCTCTCTCTCTCTCTCTATGCCATCTCTCTCTTTCTCTTTCTCTGCTATCTCTCTCTGCTATCTCTCTGTCTTTCTCCCTCTCACTTTGTCTCTGTATCTCTTCCTCTCCCTCTAATTGATCTGGCATGTGTTCAACCCTGTACACAGCGTACGTATAATAACCCTGCTCTTTCCCTCTCAGAGACTGGTGGCCATGAACATGCCTCTAAACAGCGACGGCACCGTCATGTTCAATGCGACGCTGTTTGCGTTAGTACGCACCGCCCTGAAGATCAAAACAGACGGTAGGAGACACCGCCCCCCACACACACTCACACACACACACACACACACACACTGCACAGCAGCAACAGCTGTATAATTTGTGTTGATAGTGATAGGACGTGTCTGGTGTTTACCCATGCTGTAGGTAATCTGGAGCAGGCCAACGAGGAGCTGAGAGCCGTCATCAAGAAGATCTGGAAGAGGACCAGCATGAAACTGCTGGATCAAGTGGTGCCCCCTGCTGGTGGTCAGTTATATCACCCCCCCTCCCCAGGCTTCTACAGCAATACATCTCAGTAGAAATAACATCCCCGGCATTACACACACACAGACACACACACACCTGAGATCCTGGTAGCAATGCACACATACACACATTCCAGCACAATATCACATATTACACACACGTTCCACCTTCCCACTTACATACATCTACAAGTATGAACTCTCAAATATCAACAATGTCCCTCTCTCACACAGAAATAGCCTACACACACTCGCTCACCCTCACAAACTCTCAAACTCATGATTTCAGTTTTGTCCTGCTGTTTTCTGCTCTCGTGTTCTCCACAGTGTGTTTTTGATCTGTGTGCATGGGGGGTGGGGGGTGTTGTTTATCTACACTCCTTCCACCTGTTCTGGATACCACTGGAGATTCCAGGGTGACTGTGACTGTGACTGTGACTGTGGCTGTGACTGTGGCTGTGACTGTGACTGTGACTATGACTGTGACTGTGGCTGTGACTGTGACTGTGGCTGTGACTGTGGCTGTGACTGTGACTGACTATGCGCCAGGCTTTGGGCTTGCATGGCCTCATAGTGGTAGACCACTGACTGTCTCTCAGTGCATGCTGCATCTCTCCTACTAAACTCTCTTTCTCTCCCTCTCTCTCTCTCTCTCGCTCTCCTTATGTCTCCTCTCTCTCGCTCTGCTCAAGCTTTTCCAACAGCTTCAGTTCCTTCTCTCTATATCTGTGTCTCTCAAACCCCCCCCCCCCCAAAAAAAAATAATAAATAATCTACTGTTAAAGAACTTCAGAATATTCTGAAGCAGTTCTGTTTTAGGGTGGTGGCATGGAACTAGTGTTGCCTCTCCTCTCTGATCTCTGTCCCTGACATGCTTGTTTTAAAAGTGACCCCTGCTTCAGAATCATTCTCACGCGCACGCATACTGCACTGTAAATGCACGCAAACATCTTCCGTTTCACGTTGCTCCACGGCTCTCGCACACAAATCCACACCGGCACTAGCCTACTCGCGTGTATGCCTAGTTCAGCTTGCTTGCATGTGCTCAGTAGAGTCGAACTGTGTATTGGGTTGGGTTCCTTAACAGCCCGAATCCCTCTGCTGGAGTGGATCTCAACTGCTTGACTACATTCCTCTGGCTGGCTCGTTTTTTTAGAGGTTTCATAGGTCGACATGACAAAAACAGCTTAGGCCTGCCGAGTGCTGAGGCGCCACTACAGCCTGGGATTCGAAACACTTCTGGTTTTGGTGTCTACCTGGTAGTTAATTGCACTCACCTGGTGTCCCAAGTCTGAAACAGTCCAGGTCTGAAACAGTCCAGGTTTGAAACAGTCCAGGTTTGAAACAGTCCAGGTCTGAAACAGTCCAGGTCTGAAACAGTCCCGGTCTGAAACAGTCCAGGTCTGAAACAGTCCCGGTCTGAAACAGTCCCTGCTTAAAAGGAGAGGATGAAAACCAGAAGCGTTCCGGCCCTCCGGGACCGACATTGAACAGTCCCGAAATAGACACACACACACACACAGGCCCTCAATTGGCCCAAGCAGGTTAGGTTTGGCCGGGGGTTTTCCTTGGCTCGCTCTAGCGGCTCCTTGTGGCGGGCCGGGAGCCCGCAAGCTGACTTCGGTCGTCAGTCGAACAGTGTTTCCTCCAAGGCATTGGCACGGCTGACTTCCAGGTTGATTGAGCAGTGTGTTAAGAAGCAGTGTAGGCTTGGCGGGTCATGTTTCGGAGGACTCATGTCTGGACCTTAGCCTCTCCAGAGCCCATTGGAGAGTTGCTGCGATGAGACAAGGTTGTAGTCACCAATTAGATTTCACGAAGTTGGGGTGAAAAATTGGGTAAAATTACAACAACAAAAAACAAACACAAATTGCTTAGAGCATTAACTTGGGTCTAAATGACATGCCATAATCTCATAATAGCCACTATAAATGTGTGCTATTTAAACCTGCTGTCTTTAAAAGGATCTTAGAGGTTTGAACCAATGGGCTGTAAGGGTCCTGTCCCTCTGTGACCCTGCCTGCAGCCTATCTGCCCTCTCTCTCCTCTGGCTGCCTACCTAGATTGGACAGGAGATTATTGATACAAGTGATAGTTCAGAAGTGGTCAGGAGGCCCAATAGAGATCCTATAATTCAAATGGATTATGGGATCTCTATGGGATGCCCAGAATCCAACTAGTATCGAACCACAGTTCAGCTACGGTTTCGGATTTAGTTCTATTTGAGGTGTACCTGTGAGGTATACCAGTTCTGTTTTAGGGTGGTGGCATGGAACTTGTGTTGCCTCTTCTCTCCAAACTATGTCCCCAGGACTGAAAGATGTAGTTGAGGATCTAGATTAAGTTATTGAGTTACCATTGAGTTGTTATTGAGTGATTGTGGTCTTTGGCCTACAGAGAGGATTGGCCATCCATGTGATGCATCTTGAGGTATAGAATATACACCATCCAGATGGGTGTGCTTTTTATGACAGAATGTTAAAATTAGGTGAAACCAAAAAATATATATATATATATTTTTTTTTACCAAGTTACACTTCTCAAAGGCACCAAATTGGTGGAATGACAGCCAATATGATATACAATGCCTTCAGAAAGTATTCACGCCTTTTTCCACGTTTTGTTTTGTGACAGCCTGAATTTAACATGGATTCAATTTAGATGTTGAGTCACTGACCCTCACACAATTATGTTTTTAGAAATGTTTACAATATAAGGAAAAATGAAAAGCTGAAATGTCTTGAGACAAAGCCTTTGTTGTGGCAAGCCTTAATAAGTTCCGGAGTAAAAATGCTTAACAAGTCACATAATCATTTGCATAGACTCTGTGTGCAATAATAGTGTTCAACATGATTTTTGAAGACTAGCTCATCCCAAGGAGGTTTTCCAATGCCTTGCAAAGAAGGGCACCTATTGGTAGATGGGTATATAAAAAAAAATCTGACATTGAATATCTCTTTGAGCATGGTGAAGTTATTAATTACACTTTGGATGGTGTATCAATAGACCCAGTCACTGCAAAGATACAGGTGTCCTGCCTAACTTAGTTGCCGGAGAGGAAGGAAACTACTCAGAGATTTCACCATGAGGACAATGGTGACTTTAAAACAGTTACAGAGTTGAATGACTGTGATTGGAGAAAACAGGATGGATCAACAACATTGGAGTTGCTCCAGAATACTAACCTAATTGACAGAGTAAAAAGAAGGAAGCCTGTACAGAACACAAATATTCCAAAACATGCGTCCTGTTTGCAACAAGGCGCTAAAGTAAAACTGCAAAAATGTGGCAAAGCAATCAACTTTATGTCCTGAATACAAAGTGTTATGTTTGGGGCAAATCCAACACAACACATCACTAAGTACCACTATTCACAGCATGGTGGTGGCTGCATCATGTTGTGGGTATCCTTGTCATCGGCAAGAACTAGGGCTATTTTTTTTTTAGGATAAAAAAAAATGGAATAGAGCTGAGCACAGGCAAAATCCTAGAGGAAAACATGGTTCAGTCTGCTTTCCAACAGACAAATTCATATTTCAGCAGGACAATAACCTAAAACACAAGGACAAATATAAACTGGAGTTGCTTACCAAATTACATTGATTGTTTCCGTGTGGCCTAGTTACAGTTTTGACTTAAATTGGCTTGGAAATCTATGGCAAGACTTGAAAAGGGCTGTCTATCACTGATCAACAACCAACTTTTAAAATAATACTTCCTGAAGGCACTGTGCCAGTTCATTTACCTGTGCAATGTAGCGCATGATAGTCCAGTACAGAATAGTGATCTAAGGAATATAGTGCCTCATCATAGGGTTATTACAGGCTATCCTTTTGGTTAGGGTCCAGTATTTGAGGGGTATGGTCAGCGAGTTGGGGCAGGGACATGGGCAGGCTCAATCTCCCAGGATGCTGTGCAGTGTCCTGCTGTCTGACACAGGAAGCGTTTGTGTGGTCTGTTCACCTAGATGATGAGGTAACCGTGGGGAAGTTCTATGCCACCTTCCTGATACAGGACTACTTTAGGAAATTCAAGAAACGTAAAGAGGAGGGCCTGGTGGGGGTGCACGCCTCCCAGAGCAACACAGCCATCGCTCTACAGGTGAGTCTGTCTGTCTGTCTGTCTGTCTGTCTGTCTGTCTGTCTGTCTGTCTGTCTGTCTGTCTGTCTGTCTGTCTGTCTGTCTGTCTGTCTGTCTGTGTGCGAGACTGTGGGACGGTGCATGTACGTGTGCTAGGGCTGTGACGGCAATTTAATAACCATGTAACTAATGGTTATGGATGAAGACTGACATGAAAATAAACCTCAAAACCGTTTTAATAGGCATACATTCATTTTTTTTTTTTTTTATAGATTTTTAACTTTGACTAACTTTATTTTCATGTCGATAAACTTTACCTAATAGCGGGAATTGTTCACTAATGATTATAAGCAATTGTTTTGATAACTTAGTCTGCCTATTAAACTGTCTACATCTCTTTCCAACTGTCGTTTGATGGTCAACCAGCTAAACCAGCTAATTCGCTAAATGAGCGTGGGATTAGAAACTGTATAGGCTACACCACTTAAGTCAAAATAAATATTTGATGTATGGATTGATACAATGCACGTTTTCATTGTTTGCTAGTATATAAATAAATCGGTCTTCTTTTAACCTGTAGTGACACCCCATCCCGTGAACGGGACCGTTGTCATCATCTGACACTAATTAGCATAACGCAACGGACATAAATTTTCCTAGAAAATATTCCTATTCATGAAAATCACAAGTGAAATATATTGGAACACAGCTTAGCCTTTTGTTAATCACCCTGTCATCTCAGATTTTCAAAATATGCTTTACAGCCAACGCTAGACAAGCATTTGTGTAAGTTTATCATAGCCTAGCATAGCATTATGCCTTGCTAGCAGCAGGCAACCTTCTCACGGAAATAAGAAAAGCAATCAAATTATATCGTTTACCTTTGATGAACTTCGGATGTTTTCACTCAAGAGACTCCCAGGTAGACAGCCAAAGTTCATTTTTTCCCAAAATATTATTTTTGTAGGCGAAATAGCTCCATTTGTTCTTCACGCTTGGCTGAGAAATCGCCCGGAAATTGCGGTTACCACAACGCCGAAAAATATTCCAAATTAGCTCCATAATATCGACAGAAACATGGCAAACGTTGTTTAGAATCGATCCTCAAGGTGTTTTTCTAATATCTATTCAATAATATATCCACCGGAACAATTGGTTTTTCAGTAGGACCGATTGGAATAATGGCTACCTCTGTATTTTACTCTAATCTCTCTCGGAGCCACCATGTGACCACAATGTGGCCGCCTATGGCTATTCTTCAACAGAAATGCGTAAAACTACGTCACAATGCTGCAGACACCTTGGGGAATACGTAGAAAGCGTAAGCTCGTTGATGGTACATTCACAGCTGAATAGGTAGTCATTGGAACGCAGCGCTTTCAAAACCTGGGGCACTTCCGGATTGGATTTTTCTCCGACTTTCGCCTGCAATATCAGTTCTGTTATACTCACAGACAATATCTTTACAGTTTTGGAAACGTTAGAGTGTTTTCTATCCAAAGCTCTCAATTATATGCATATTCTAGCATCTTTTCCAGACAAAATATCCCATTTAAAACGGGAACATTTTTTTTCCAAAAATGAAAATACTGCCCCCTAACACCAAGAGGTTTTTAAAGAAAGGCTGGATGTGTCTGACTATTCGTGAATTATTCAACAGCGACAAGGTCGACAATGTTGTTCTGGCTCTGAAGGCTATCATGCGCTAATGTTTTGTCAAATGGACAATGCGCCAATCCAATTCAACCTGGGATGGTGTAATTTGAAATGGAATCTTTTCTTAATTTATAGACTAATCAAAGCTGATAACTAGGCTATGGACATGTTGCTTGTATTTGTTTATTAATTAATGATGGTCAATTTCATCTTTATACAATCGTATAGCTGTCTCTCTCCCCTTCATACTTTCCTTGACAATTCATTATCTCATAGTCGACATTTGGAAAGCCTAAAGTAGGCCTAGGTTTTTTTATACGTTTTAAGGAAAGGAGAAATATTTGCTCTTGTGTCTGACATACGCTGGTGGCTTTGATTGACAGGTCCTTTTTACTGGGGTGTGCCGTGTGTGAGTTCACTGATTCTCTCTAAAGGCCTACAGTATATGTCCATTCAGGAAGATTCCTAAAGTAGCCTGTCTGGACTCTATCTCTTTAAAAAAATAATCAAACACACCTGTCATGATTTAATCTTGTAAAATGCCTATTTTCAGTAGAGGCCCTTTCTCAACAAGTCCGTTATTTTTGTCTGAATAATTAGGAAGTAAAAAAACAAGGAAATGTCTTGTTTATGACACCGTTCACACCAATTGTCGAAATATCGTCCTGTCAGTGCACGTTAATTATTTATTAATTATTTTAATCGATTTTAGCTTCTTTTCGCATGCGATTCAGCAAGCAAAAAGGCCTCCGCCTATTGGTTTAAAAAAATTGCTCCGAATAAGTTACTGTTATAATGCTGTCCATTGTTCTTACTGTTTTGTACACTCAGTGTATATCCTCCTTAAAACTTTCCTTGTCAATTTATATGTTTGGCTACATTGATTTAGCATCATCCTATAATGTAGACAATTTTTCCCTACCCTACGTAAAGGATTTGAATCTAAGGCAATGTTTTTATTGCGGTTTTGAGAAAGAACGAATTTTTGCGAATTTTTCCGAAAAGTAGAGGGGACCCCCCCCCACCCCAGCGGTTATCTCAGGTAACCTGGCCAATTGCATAACCCCCAAAATTCCAAACACGTTCACAGCCCTAGCGCACGAGAGTGTGTGTGTGAGCGATTGGGGTCAACATGACTGTTGAGAATATATGTGTGACGAAACGTGTGTGACAATCTGCTGGCATACCAACAAGTGTGCCAAAGTTGTGATTCACGATTCAGCAGGTCATTCATGATCAGAACTGTTGGTCTGCACCGTGATCCTGTTTATGTGATGATGGACGTGTTTATCAACGTATGTCTCTTTCGCAGAGGCGCGTGTCTCCGTCTCGGTGTTACCATTGACAGTGTAATGCGTGAATGTCGGGCTTGCGTCGCAAATGGTTCCCTATTCACCACATAGTGCTCTGCGTTTGAACAGGGCCCGCAGGGCTCTGGTCAAAAGTAGTGCGGCCGTGTAGGGAATAAGGTGCCAATTTTGGGACGCACGGGTCGTCTCTGTCCACTCGTTATGGTCATCCAGCGCTTTAACATGTATCTCACCCATCAACTCATGAAGGTCACACTCCAAGCAGCTTACTTCTGTTTCCATCACCGTTAGCTTCGAGCCGTGAGGTTTTATCATTCAGGTAGTCCTCTCTATCGAATGTCCCTCTCCCTCATATCCCGAGCTATATTTTGTCCTCATTGAAACAGGTCCTGTAGGAAGTGAACTACAGTGTGTGCCTATTGTAGCTAGCTGTAGTGGTCCACGTAGACAAAGGTGGAACTGACATTCCCCACTTAACCCTTAACACTCAGGATAATGTGATGTCATAGGAGACACACTAACGACAAGGCATATTCAGGGGGAGCACATTTGTTTGTCTCTTGTGAATGTTCTCATCTCTCACAGTCTGTCTAGCTCTGTCCAGTATGGGCGTCTGTAGACGTCAGGTTTTGCGTGAGAGCCAGCAAAGGGCAAGTGTGTGTGTGTGTGTGTGTGTGTGTGAAGAGCCTCTGCCTGAAAGAGAACCTTCCTACCAGCCCTTAGCCCCTCCCTCTATTGTCATGGTTACAGGCTGGCCTTCGCACGCTACATGATATTGGGCCCGAAATTCGACGAGCGATATCATGTGACCTGCAAGATGAGGAGCTAGTAGACTTTATTCCAGAGGAGGACGAGGAGATTTATAGGGTAACTTATTCAATTTATCTGCCTGAGGGGGTGTGTGGCACGCATATGTATTTTGTCTTGCTGGAATGGGTTGGTTTGGGTAAATGGAATATTGGGACAATGGTAATGGCAGTGTATTATGCCTCACATCAATGCCCTTAATGGAGGTAGATACTGTACATGGCACGCACAGATATACACACAGTGGTAATAATGTTATATTTGATTTGTATGGCACTTTCCATTTACCGAGCAAAATCACAAAGCTATAAACTCAATTAGTCACCAAGGTGGACTGGGCGTACAAGTTGCATGGATGAAACCTGTAGGTGTAGGGACACGACTATGTTCCTGTCAGAGGAAGTAAACCATTTGCAGTTCTTCTGTTTTTCTTTTCTCAGTTCAGAAAAAGGAATTATAGTGCCTTCATCCCGCATATATCACGAACCAGCTTTTGAATTTATTTTCTGCCCATACGATGATTTCTGAAAGGAAAACAAATCACCAACCACAACAAGTCAACCCAGTTTGCACATCACTAGCGTTATGTATTCATCCTCTGTGTTGAACAGAAAGTAGTCCCTGACCGTTTGACCCTGAGTGTTCCTCCACAGCGCAATGGTGGCCTGTTCGGTAACCACGTCAACCATGTGAACGGGGACCACCACCGGCGCTCATCAGGGCAACAGACCAACACCACCCAGAGGCCCCTGCAGGTGCAGCCACCTCCGCACTATGCCCACATGGAGCAGCCGGTGGGGCGTCTCTGCCGGGCCAACGTCATGTCCCACCAGCACCCCAATCAGCACCACCACCACCACAACTCCTCATACGGCAAGTCGCCCAAGTCCACCAACGTCAACCTGAACAACGCCAACGTGTCCAGTCTGCCCAACGGAGGAGGACACCACCACCGTTACTATGAGTACACTCCGCCCCCCGCCAACGGTTACCCGGGACACCGCGGTGGCCTCTACTACACCGACTTCGACAAGCCGCCACCTCGCGGCACGCCGCAGGGACAAAGGTGACCACACACTGACCATCAGCTATCTCTTTCTCTGGCCGAGAAATGAAATGGGTGACGCGTCGTGTGTTGTTGAATGGGATCGATTAGTTAGAGTAAGAGAAAATGGGGAAATGTCTGTGGCTTGAAGCTTCGTGTAAACTTCAAATGCCACACTATTTAGAAGCTATAATGTCTAACCTTTAAACTCTTCCGTCCCTTGTCAATTCACCTGAGGTACTCTCGTAGTCCCTCGTAGTCATACAGCTGTCTCAATGTGTATGATGATGTCAACACTATGGGTTTTTGTACAATATAACAAACCTGGGATATAAGTTCGCATGGAGAGTTAGCATGCAGCTACCATTAGCCATAAGGCCATTCTGTGTATCTATCATTAAAGATTTGCCAAAGGCAGGACCTAGCCTCTCCTTATCAGACCTTCCCCTTGTCGCTGACCTATAGCACATACCCTCTCAGACCCTCCCTTAAACTGACCAATCACATGCTTATCATCATCCTCATTCCATATAACTGACCAACAGCACACTTCATATTTATTCAGGTAACCCATCCCACAAGCAGTCAATACATCTCTCTGAAGTGCCCCAGGGTTGGGTTGAAAGTCCATTTCAATTCTTAGGAATTCAAGAAATTATTGGAAATCATTTCCTGAACTGCCTGTAATTGAAATGTATCTGCCCCCCAACATTGGTAGAAATGTCACCCTTCTGTCTTCTTTCTTCACTTATACATATATAGGAATGCATGTATATGCTTCATATACTGTACGATAAATATATGCCACTCATGGGGTCCCTTTTCCCTCTGTTCTCTCCTCCCGTTCTCCTACCTAACCAAAATGCTTTCTCTCAACCATCTCTCTGCTTTCTTGGACAAAAGGCGCTACTATGAGACCTATGTTAGGTATGTTACTTTCCTAGGTATGTTTAGAGCAGTATGTGTCCGCCACCACAAGGGGGGACTTTTCATTTGAATGATGTTTTATGATTCTATGGGGCCAGTAAGTGACTAACTGCATCCCTATTAGGGTTGCAAAATTCTGGTAACTTTCCCACAATTCCCAGGTTTTCCAGAAATCCAGATTATGGGAATCCTCCGAGTTTTGGGAAATTACTGGGAATTTTGCAACCCTAATCCCTGCTAAATTAGTGGTGGCCAGTCATCCCACCTCCCTGTCTCTGCACCACCAGCCATCTGTGGAGTAGTATCCCTTGGCCTAGTAGTCTGATGTTTAACGAAGAGAATGGAAAAGCCTGATTGGCCAGCACACTGCCTAGCGCCTAGACCAATCTTGGTGTATGCATGTGTTTGAAGGAGGGCACTGCTAAGAGAGGTGAAGTGAAGTGCTTTTGCCTTGGAGGAACTTGGGTGCTTCAAACCACATGGATATGAATGGAAACGTACCCTGCTCCCCTTAAACCCTGACTACTTCCTGAGGCCAGCAATGACCAGGAGCTCTATAGAAGGCCCTCGGAAATGTCTTTCATTAAAGGGATTGTTAACCAACATTTCAAAATTAAATATTGGTTTCCTTATCCTGCAAGCACTCTTTCAGGAAAAAAAGGTGCTATCTAGAACCAAAATGTGTTCTTCAGCTGTCCCCATAGGAGAACCCTTTGAATAACCCTTTTTTGGTTCCAGGTAGAACCCTTTTGGGTTCTATGTAGAACCCTTTCCACAGAGGGTTCTACATTAAACCAAAAAAAGAGTTCTACCTGGAGCCTAAAAGGGTTCTCCAATGGGGGCAGCTGAATAAGTTTTATGGACAAAAACAGAACATGGATTGTTGTTTTCCCTTGTCCATATACTGCTTGCAGGGTAAGGAAAACAATAGGTCAGTTTGTAATTTGGGTGAGCTATCCCACGGCTGAGATGGGGGATGATGAGAAGTGATGTTTTGACACGTCTGATTGAAGACTTCTCAAACAATCGTATTACAGGCAACCATGGTTTTCTTTGGAGCGACAAAATAAGTGTTAAGTGAACGTTGAGTGTTGCTCTTTGGTACTGTATGCATTGTCTGCTGGTCTACTACAGCTTCTACTGTCCCTGTTGTCTTGATGAGGCTGTGGTGGTGGATGAGGAGGACGCTAGTTCTGTTGATTCGCTGCCCCCTGGAGGCTGGAGGTTTGCGTCTGCATGGCAGTGCATGGCCCTGTTCCCCCACAACTTCTCCCGCAGTCCAGCCTCACCAGTGGAGGCTGGTAAAGGGAGGATCGCTCATAGTAATGGCTGGAAACGGTACCATTCTATTCATTCCATTCCAATGAGCCTGTCCTCTGATTTGAAAGTGACACCAGCCTCCACTGCCCACTACCCCCTATCCGATCTCTGAACCCTGACCCCTACCCCCTCCCACCAGGTCCCACCGGGGAGACGCCCGCCTTCCCACCATCCGGCGGGAGGAGTTTGATGATGACAGGTACTCGGGAGAGTACTACAGCGGGGAGGAGTTCTACGAGGATGACAGCATGTTGTCAGGAGACAGGTAAAGTAACCGACACTCCACCCTTACAACCTCAGAGAAATAAATGTATCCTGCATATTGTATATACCGTACCTCACGATGTGTTCCTTTCTGCTAGAGCAGGGGTCTCAAACTAGCGGCCACCGAGCCAGATGCGGCCCCCGAGCATATTAAAATAGAATTCAAGTAGTTAATTCACCTCCCAACACCCTATCCTTCCAGAAGGTCCTATATGGAACACGTGGACAGGTACCAGAACAGTGACACGGAGTACGAGACGCCGAGAGGCTACCATCACCCCAACAGTTACTACAACGACGATGAGCAACCCCTCTACCAAGACGGAAGGAGGTCGCCTAAGAGACGGATGCTTCCTGCCACGCCCCAAGGTAACATCCCTTCTCTCTGTCCAGCATGCTTCTGAAGCTTGTCTACAAATAAACTGTTACTAAGGTCAGATAGAAGCTAATCTTCGACAGCTAGTCACACACAGTTTTTTTAAACTGACTTGTCACTGACTTGGTTTTCTCAGATTTTAAAGAGCATGACAGTGTTTTGTTTCTGAATGTGTGTTGATGCCCTTCAGTTGCATGTAGTCGTTGTTTCCTGCATGAGTAGTTTAGTTTCACCCTCCTGTCCTGTCCGCCCGTCACTCGTCCAGGTCACAGGAGGCCCTCCTTCAACTTTGAGTGTCTAAGAAGGCAAGGCAGTCAGGACGAGCTGCCACACCAACGCACTGCTCTACCACTGCACCTAATGCAGCACCAGGTAACACACACATACACACACTGATCTACCACTGCACCTAATGCAGCACCAGATAACACACACACACACATACACACACACACACACACACTGCTCTACCACTGCATGAGATGCACCAGCAGGTAACACACACACCAATCCACAGCTCTGCATCTGCAGCACCATATAGCACACACACTACCAGTGCTCTATGTTGCATGAATGGATTTACCAGTGCAGTGCTCTACCAGTGCTTTTAGACCAGTGTGTTAGACCAGTGTGTGTGTGTGTGTGTGTTAGACCAGTGTGTGTTTGTTAGACCAGTGTGTGTTTGTTAGACCAGTGTGTGTGTGTGTGTGTGTGTGTGTGTGTTAGACCAGTGTGTGTGTTGTTAGACCAGTGTGTGTGTTGTTAGACCAGTGTGTGTTGTTAGACCAGTTTGTGTGTTGTTAGACCAGTGTGTGTGTTGTTAGACCAGTGTGTGTGTTGTTAGACCAGTGTGTGTTGTTAGACCAGTTTGTGTGTTGTTAGACCAGTGTGTGTGTTGTTAGACCAGTGTGTGTGTGTTAGACCAGTGTGTATTAGACCAGTGTGTGTTGTTAGACCAGTATGTGTGTGTGTGTGTTGTTAGACCAGTGTGTGTTTGTGAGACCAGTGTGTGTGTGTGTTAGACCAGTGTGTGTGTGTGTTAGACCAGTGTGTGTTGTGACCAGTGTTTGTGTGTTAGACCAGTGTGTGTGTGTTTGTGAGACCAGTGTGTGTGTGTTAGACCAGTGTGTGTGTGTGTGTGTGTTAGACCAGTGTGTGTGTTGTTAGACCAGTGTGTGTGTGTGTGTGTGTGTTAGACCAGTGTGTGTTGTGACCAGTGTGTGTGTGTGTGTGTGTGTTAGACCAGTGTGTGTGTGTGTGTGTGTGTGTGTGTGTGTGTGTGTGTGTGTGTGTGTGTGTGTGTGTGTGTGTGTGTGTGTGTGTGTGTGTGTGTGTTAGACCAGTGTGGGTGTGTTAGACCAGTGTGTGTGTGTGTTTTAGACAAGTGTGTGTGTTAGACCAGTGTGTGTGTGTGTTAGACAAGTGTGTGTGTGTTAGACAAGTGTGTGTGTGTTAGACCAGTGTGTGTGTGTGTGTGTTAGACCAGTGTGTGTGTGTGTTATACCAGTGTGTGTGTGTGTGTTAGACCAGTGTGTGTGTTGTTAGACCAGTGTGTGTGTTGTTAGACCAGTGTGTGTTGTTAGACCAGTGTGTGTGTTGTTAGACCAGTGTGTTGTGTTAGACCAGTGTGTTGTGTTAGACCAGTGTGTTGTGTTAGACAAGTGTGTGTGTGTTAGACCAGTGTGTGTGTTGTTAGACCAGTTTGTGTTGTTAGACCAGTGTGTGTGTGTTGTTAGACCAGTGTGTGTGTATTTAGACCAGTGTGTGTGTTGTTAGACCAGTGTGTGTGTGTTGTTAGACCAGTGTGTGTGTGTTGTTAGACCAGTGTGTGTGTATTTAGACCAGTGTGTGTGTTGTTAGACCAGTGTGTGTGTTGTTAGACCAGTGTGTGTTGTTAGACCAGTGTGTGTGTTGTTAGACCAGTGTGTTGTGTTAGACCAGTGTTTGTGTGTTGTTTGTTAGACCAGTGTGTGTTGTTATACCTGTGTGTGTTGTTATACCAGTGTGTGTGTTGTTATACCAGTGTGTGTGTTGTTAGACCAGTGTGTGTGGTGTTAGACCAGTGTGTGTGTGTTATACCAGTGTGTGTGTTGTTAGACCCGTTTGTGTTGTTAGACCAGTGTGTGTTGTTAGACCAGTGTATGTGTTGTTAGATCAGTGTGTGTGTTGTTAGACCATTGTGTGTGTTGTTAGACCATTGTGTGTGTTGTTAGACCAGTGTGTGTGGTGTTAGACCAGTGTGTGTGTGTTATACCAGTGTGTGTGTTGTTATACCAGTGTGTGTGTTGTTAGACCAGTGTGTGTGTTGTTAGACCAGTTTGTGTGTTGTTAGACCCGTTTGTGTTGTTAGACCAGTGTGTGTTGTTAGACCAGTGTGTGTTCCTGACCTCCCTCTACAGGTGATGGCTGTAGCAGGGCTGGACTCCAGCAGAGCCCACCATCTCTCCCCCTCCCGCTCCACCCGCTCCTGGACCACTCCCCCCGCCACTCCGTCCAGTAAGGAGCAGTCTCCCTACTACACGCCCCTCATCCGGGTGGATCACCCCGGACGCAGGTATACAAAAACTCTGCTGTTCTGTCTGTACAACCCCGATGAAGGATACATGCTGCCACACATTTCTGTTTTAGTAAATTACAGAAGTGTATAGTGTGACATATAGAAATGTATAGTGTGACATATAGAAGTGTATAGTGTGACCATATAGAAGTGTATAGTGTGACCATATAGAAGTGTATAGTGTGACATATATAAGTGTATAGTGTGACATATAGAAATGTATAGTGTGACATAGAAATGTATTGTGTAACATATAGAAATGTATAGTGTGACATATAGAAATGTATAGTGTAACATATAGAAATGTATAGTGTGTGTGTATAGTGTAACGTGTGGTTTATTTTCGGAGAGCTCTTCGTCTGGCTCTTGGAGGAAGAGTAAGGTTTGATGGGTAATGATTCAGTCTTGCGTATGGAGGGGGTTGCAGGAGCCACACTGCATGTCTCACTGTTATTATTTTGTCACTAGGATGTTGTCTAGCACTCTGATTTTGAACATTGAGTTTGACACTGAGTCACACTGTCCCCTGCTTCCTCCTCCTTATCATTGGCCCTCTGTTTTCCTCCAAGAGTGTCTGAATCTCCTCTTCTCTTCGGGGAGAGTGCCATCAGCAGCCAGGTGCCTCTGAGGAAGAGCTCTTGGTACACAGATGACCCAGAGTACTCCCAGGGGATCTATTCCCCCGTCCACCTCCAGGTGGCCCCGGAGTACCACCAGCAGCGCAATCAGAAGAGCGCCACCAGCTTGGTGGAGGCGGTGAGTCCAGGGCGGGGTAGAGGAGGGTGGGTTGTGCTCTGAGATGATATATGGAAGTCGTTAGTAGGCTACCACGTTAGTGAGTACAGTATATTACATCTAGCCAGGTGTGGATGGTTTGAACACTCAAACTCATTACGTTTCAGATACACAAACAGGCCTTTTATCGCTACTAACAGTAACTTTAATAATAAACACAATGTGGTCTATTTTCTCCTGTTGCCGGGCAGGTGTTGATATCAGAGGGTCTCGGGAGATACGCCATGGATCCAAAGTTTGTGGCCGCCACCAAGCACGAGATAGCGGACGCGTGCGAGATGACCATCGACGAGATGGAGAGCGCGGCCAGCCACCTGCTGAGCGCTGGCGTGGCGCCGGCGGTTAACGGGGTCCACGTGTACCCCGTCATGAGCGAGCGGGACTACGACCTCCAAGACGCCACGGCCAGTTATAGTGATGAGGAGCCGGAGGTGGAGCTTAGAGTGGTGTACGAGGAGGACCTGGCAGACGAGATGATCTGCATCACCACTTTATAGCATCGGCTGGAGAATAAACGACTAGAAGTGAACTGCTAGCTGTATGTACTCTACTTAATATAGACTACAGCACCGACAGTGGAAAACCCAATGAGAAATGCATCTATTGGCTTATGACCAAAAGAAGTGCCTTTTACATGGAAGAGAAAGGTACCTATGAGGAGAGAGAGAGAGAGACACACTGGCGCCGCCCACTTATCCTGTAACTCGCCCTCTGCCAGCCAGGGCATTCACGTCAACGTCTGTCAATCACAGGGCCAGGAACCAACCAATCCTGGTGCCAGGAAACTATGCTAGTTCCGCCCTCCCAGACCGGCCCTACTGGCACATGGTGGACCATGCCCGTAGGTCATAGGTTACAGTCTGGAAGTGACACAGGCTCATCAACGAGCCAGTCGCAGATGAGAACATGGAGTGTCAGCGGAGGAGGTGGACCTATTGGCAGAGGGCGTGAGGTACCGGGCCGGGTCATTAAGGGTGTTGACAATCAGATGAAAGATGTCATTCTCCTCTGTCACTTTATTAAGGTTTTGGCATATCATGCAAGTTTTCAATGCAAGCATAGAAAGGCATATCTCCCCCACCTAACCCCCCTCCCCCTAGCTGTTTTAGTTTAAGATTAACCAGTTTAAGTATGCAGGAGATATCAGTCACATTTATAGCATCATCAAACCAGAATTATTCACTGAGTGGTAATGCTGATTGGCTGACAGCATTGGTATATCAGACCGTATGCCACAGGTACGACGAAACATGTATTTTTGCTGCTCTAATTACGTTGGTAACCAGTTTATAATAGCAATAAGGCACCTCAGGGGTTTGTGGTATATGGCCAATATAGTAATTGTATTATTGGACATATACCACACCCCCTCGTGCCTTATTGCTTAAATATACACTTCTGAGGTGACTACTAGCATTTGGGATAAATGCACTAGCAGGCAGGTTGTTTTTAGTCTTAGAATAGCCTGAGAATTAATATTTCATAGTAGATACACTGTAAATGAATTGTATTATATTAACAAACAAAACAAAAAAACTTTGTAAAGAGATGTTCTATATTTTGTAATGATGTACCATTTCAAAAGGTCAGCAATACACGCCGTAATGAGTCCTATTATGCTACCAGGAAAGACGTTCGCTGGCGTTATTATTTTATCAGGTACAATATTCTGAGATGAATTGGTCTTTTTCTTTTGTTGTTGCTCATATGCATCCTTGGCTTGTCTGTGAAAGCGTTTGGTTCTTGGTGTAACAACACAGCTGCACAAGATATGCAAATGTTTTGATTGTGTTTTTTTTAACTTGTTTTATGAGCGAGGGTAAGAAACACTTTGTGCGCCCCTCCAACCACACCAGTACCACAACGTTAAGTCCCCCTTTTTACTAAGGGCATCTTTGTTGGACTTGAAGTTAGCTAGGCTTCAAGGAGGCTACTCCACCTTAATAAAGATGTGATGATAAACATTTGTGTTTGCATATGTTGTGCAGGGCAGGTGCACAGCACGGGAAGGTCAAATGCTTTAGTGCATTGACAACGCTGCTTCGCCCATTTTGAGATTCATTCCACAATTTCATTCATCTCATCTATCCCAACTGAAATGCCTTCTGCTGCTGAAAGAAAACGATATGGTCGAAGAAGTGAGATGAGCGGGGATCTCTGTCGTTCTCAATGCTTGTGTTGGGATTCTTCCTCAATATATGATTCATGCCAGTTAATTCCACCGAACCCTTTCAAATGGAATCATCCTAATCACTTGGCCTTCATGTTGTTGCTGTGTGAGGCTTGTGACAGACTGAGCCTGTGTGAGCCAGGATAGACCGGATTGGCATGGTAGCTGACTGGTGAGGCACGTAATTCATCAGGGGTGTTCATAGGACAGATGAGACCTTAATGAGGCATCATGGTCTAGGTGGGTCCACAGTCTCTGCCATTGTTCTCTTTTTTTCTGTTGTGTTGTCGTGTCTTATTGGGTTTAAGCTGAGAGAGAGGCTAAGCAATACTAAACCCCACTCTTCTCCGCGTCTCTCCGGCTTCTCTCTGCATACGCTATACCACGTGGTGGTCCAGCACCGTCTGGGGAAAACATATCAGCCTCCCTCTCAACCAACCAGTCTCTTTCCCACAGTGAGCTTCTCCTTCCAATGAGAAGGGAGCGTTTGTAGTGCGGCTCGTTTTTACCAGAAAACTCCACTCTTGTGGATCTTGACGAAAGTTGAAAATTGATGGACCACAAAATGACTTTACGCAAACAGACAAAAATATAGACGACAAAGGATCAAGCTTTTTTTCCCCAGGCGCTGCCCTGGAGATTTTGAATAAGCTCAGACGATGGGTAGGTGAGGAGACGTGTGATCTGTAGTTCATGAGGGTTTGATTTGTAGTTCACGAGTTCGCAATGCGTTCTCAGTCAACCGAATACTGTCGTGAAAATGTAGGTTTTCCACTTTGCGTGCACATTGAAAGGGCTCTTTGAATCGTTTGTGAGTTAAAAAAAAAAAAAAAAGTGTTCTGGTCTTTTTGTTGATAACTATCTTGTGAAAGGACCAATGCGAATTCCAGGCACATTGTACTATTCGTAGCAATTACTGAACTGAAAATATGCATTGTTTTGTAAACACTTGTGTTAAGCAAAAGATAAAACCAATTTACTTTTACCTCATGTCAGGGATTCCTGAAAAAAGAAAAGAGAAAATGAGTTGGTTCTATACCAATGGTATTTAAATATTAGCACATAGCTGTTTGTCTTTGCACAAGTAACTGTATAGTACCAATGTTTCTCATTTTTCTATACAAATGTTTGTGTATTAAGGTGAGACAATTTTGTACTTTTTTGTGACTGTGTGTATGGTTTAGTGAAATCTATATTTGTCATTTACACCTCACCTGACATTGCTGGGACAGAAATATGAAAGAACCAATGAAATATAACATTTTCAAGGTGCACTGTTCCTCTGTTTGTGGGTTAAAAATGGTCATATACCTGTGGTAATATACCAGTTTACAGAGAAAGACTTGTTGCATCGTTTTCCTTCTATCATTATAATTATTAGGATTACTATTACTACTATTACTGTTATTAAATATGTAATAAAACAAATGTATGGAAAGACCCGTGGCAATGTTCTCTACTTGAAAGTCCCCCCAAAATTTGCTCTGTAATGTTTTTATTCAGTAAACATGATTTATCTTAGTAGCAAATGCGTTATTTTGACATTCTAGGTTTTGTATTAACACATTTTTTTTTTTGTATTTTCCCATTTTATTTTGGCCTTGAAATCATTTGAATCGATAATATTTTATTTTCTAATGATTATTACTGAATAAACTTACACTGAAATTCTGCGCTGTCCTTTATCGCTGCTTTGTTTGAGAAATCGTACATTTTAATGTATTCTGTACCATTTTCATAGTCTTTTACATTTACCATGACAACAATGTAACAATGCATTCTACAGTTGACATACATTCTGCAACCTACTATAGACAAAATACCAGGGTTGTGGTCAATTTGAATAGAATGCAGGCAATTCTGTCTGTCACACCCCATTCTGAATGTAGTATTAAAATCAAACTCTATATTTGTTTGGTTATGATAAGGTACGACGGTCATATAAATCACCTTATTAAGGTATGATTACGTTTTACAAATGAGGTGTGTTTCTTCTTTTTTTTAAGGTCTGAGAACATATAAGTGACACTATTGGTGCTGCTGGTGCAATCAATGGTTGGATGTATCTGTATGTCTGTATGTGTTCAGCTGGGGGAGACTGTTGTTGATGGTGCCTTTGGTGGCCTGCATCGCTGACCCACCATCAGAAGGCCCAGAGCAGGTGTATCTCCAAAACTAGACAAGACACAACACCGTCATCCCGACTGTTACTGTCATGCATTTAGTTGTGTATCAAATGGCTTCAACATTTATTCAATGTTTATAACACAATTGTGCATGTTGAACAGCAGCTATTCAGTGGGGGAAATATGAATGAGACGAGGTAGCAGTGAGCCACTGCCCTCACTTGTGCTATCAGAGGAAATCAGCCTTCTTCCCACCGTACCTTCTCCGCTATGCAATCCGGTTTCCGAGCTGGTCACGGGTGCACCTCAGCCACGCTCAAGGTCCTAAACGATATAACTACCATCGATAAAAAAACAGTACTGTGCAGCCGTCTTCATCGACCTGGCCAAGGCTTTCGACTATTGTCAATCACCGTATTCTTATCGATCGGCAGACTCAACAGCCTTGGATTATCTAATGACTGACTCGCCTGGTTAACTAACTACTTCTCACCTAGAGTTCAGCGTGTCAAATCGGAGGGCCTGTTGTCCGGACCTCTGGCAGTATCTATTGGGGTGCCACAGGGTTCAATTCTCAGGCCGACTCTTCTCTGTATATATCAATGATGTCACTCTTGCTGCGGGTGATTCTTTGATCCACCTCTACGCAGATGCCACCATTCTGTATACATCTGTCTCTTCTTTGGACACTGTGTTAATAACAAACCTCCAAACGAGCTTCAATGCCGTTCAACACTCCTTCCGTGGCCTCCAACTGCTCTTAAATGCTAGTAAAACTAAATGCATGCTCTTCAAACGATTGCTGCCCGCGCCCGCCCGCCTAGCGTCACTACTCTGGACGGTTCTGACTTAGAATATGTGGACAACTATAAATACCTATGTGTCTGGCAAGACTGTAAACTCTCCTTCCAGACTCATATTAAGCATCTCCAATCCAAAGTTACATTTAGAATCGGCTTCCTATTTCGCAACAAAGCCTCCTTCACGCATTCTGCCAAACATACCCTCATAAAACTGACTATCCTGCCGATCCTTGACTCCGGTGATGTCATTTACAAATAGCCTCCAACACTCTACTCAGCAAATTGGATCCAGTCTATCACAGTGCCATCCGTTTTGTCACCAATGCCCCATATACTACCCACCATTGCGACCTGTATGCTCTGGTTGGCTGGTCCTCACTACATATTTGTCGCCAAACCCACTGGCTCCAGGTCATCTATAAGTCTTTGCTAGGTAGAGCTCTGGCCTTATCTCAGCTCAATGGTCTCAATAGCAGCACCCACCCGTAGCACGTGCTCCATAAGGTATATTTCACTTGTCATCCCCAAAGCCAACACCTCTTTGGCTGCCTTTCCTTCCAGTTCTCTGCTGCCAATGACTGGAACGAATTGCAAATATCACTGAAGTTGGAGACATATCTCCCTCACTAACTTCAAGCATTGGCTGTCAGAGCAGCTTACCCATCGCTGCAGCTGTACAGCCCATCTGTAAATAGCCCACCCAACCAACTACCTACCTCATCCCCATATTTGTTTTTTTGTTTTTTTATTCTCTTTTGCACACCAGTATTTCTACTTGCACATCCTCATCTGCACATCTATCACTCCAGTGTTAATTGCTAAATTGTAGTTACTTCGCAACTATTGGCCTATTTATTGCCTTACTTCCCTACTTAATTTGCGCACACTGTATATAGATTTTCTCTTGTGTTATTGACTGTACATTTGTTTATTCCATGTGTAACTCTTTGTTGTTGTTTGTGTCACACTGCTTTGCTTTATCTTGGCCAGGTCACAGTTGTAAATGAGAACTTTTTCTCAACTGGCCTACCTGGCTAAATAAAGGTGAAATAGAAAAATAAATCAAAAATCAGCATGACTTAAGAAGCCAATAAAGACAGGGAAATTGAATTATCATTGATCTCCACTAGATGGAGCCTGTGGAATGTGCCTACGAGTGTCTAGTTTGTGGTAAGGAGTATTGCGTTGGTCGTTCGACAGATTAGTGTCTAAATGAATATTCTATCTATGTATTGGTAGGCCTATTTGGTCGGCATTTTCTCAGCCTCACAAAGCAGTGGTGCCATTTAGACTGCTGGCTGGCGACAATAATGTAAAACTTTGCATGTCGTAGAATAGATGGCCGCCAATAGATGTTTTAGAGTAGCCTATACTGTACAACTGTCTTGTATAGCCCGCCCTACCTGAACGGTATTTTTTTTAAACCTATATTTAACTAGGCAAGTTAGTAAAGAACAAATTCTTATTTTCAATGACGGCCTAGTGGGTTAACTGCCTTGTTCAGGAGCAGAACGACTGATTTTTACCTTGTCAGCTCAGGGATTCCATCTTGCAACCTTTCCCTTACTAGTTCAACGCTCTAACCACTAGGCTACCTGCCGCCCAGGGATTCGATCTTGCAACCTTTCATTTACATGAGCGTCCTCGCGCTCTCTCCCAGCTTGGATGGAAAGATGTTGTGCATTAAACCAGTCTATTATTAATGCCAAATAATGCAGTCATTCCACCTTAAAATAAATAGCCTACTAGGCAATGTTTTATTATGCATTGTAGCCTAATATCTATACTGTATTTAGCTGATATTTATCAACTGTATATACAAATTACACATCAAATAGCCTAACAATGAGGGAAAAAGTAGTCGGCTTGAGGATCAATTCAGCCACTTGTTGAACTCAGCGTTTTTTTTTCTGCCTAATAGCCTACAAAATGGGCTGCAATATTCAAGGTAAATGAAATTCAATTTGAGAGACTTCCCTGGTCTCCTGAAGTCCTCCTTGCTGCTTCTCTCTCTGCCTGGCTTTCTCTTAGACTTTATTCTATATGTGTCTGTGTTTGTCTCTCTCTTTTTTCTTTTACATCGAGCCCTATAGTAGATACATTAATTAGGCAGTTGCAACTGCGTCGCCTTGGGTTTTTGTGAGCAACTGTTTTACCGAGGCCTGTAGGTCCAGGTTGCGGGCATAACAGAGTATTGCCAAACCAGACAGTCTTTCATGGGACATTGTGCATTAGGCTAGAGCCTATGTCCATTGCGCTGCACACAACTTTAACTTAATCTTGATTGATGCATGCTAAAATATACCAGAGACAAGGGACTGTTGACATTGCAACCACACAACTCATACGACGATTCACCAGTATGAACGAAATCGCAAGCAAAAAGCTTTTTCTGTTCAAGCCCTCAATATCTGTTGTCCGCTAAAGATGTTCATTTGTTTGCCTCTGCCAATTTATTGCCATCCATGTCCAGACAACCTGTCCCCAGAGCTTCCTATAGGCTACTGGTACAGATGCTGTCTGGGCAGACACACCTCCAGGGCCGGAAATATAGACGGTACATTGAGTGGACCTACCTGTCTCGAGGTGTACATGAGCTTTGAGTGCATTTAAGGGGCTTTCACACCGAATAGTTTGGTAGTGGTTTTCCCAAACTGTGGTGAGTTTACTCCCTTAGTTTGGTTTGTTTGGACTGTTGTGAATACCGTATCTACACTCGGGAGCGCACTAAACAACGCATAATAGTTTGCTAAAAAATGGGGGTCTCGGTACGATTCAATTCGTACTGGAAAATAACCAGAAACGCACAGTATTATTAGCTGTTTGACTGCAAGCATTTGATGAAAGCCTATTCACGTCGCAGCTAGAGCGGCTTTTGCGCTGTTTCCTCCCTTATGTTCAAATCAAATCCAATTGTATTTGTCATATGCACCGAATACAACCTTACCGTGAAATGCTTACAAGCCCTCAACCAACAATGCAGTTTTAAGAAAATAGAGTTAAGAAAATATTTACTAAATAAACTAAAGTAAAAAATATATATAAATAAAAAGTAACACAATAAAATAACAATAATGAGGCTATATACAAGGAGTACCGGTACAGAGTCAATGTTGGGTTACAGGTTAGTCGAGGTAATTTATACAAGTGCATAGACAATAAACAGCGAGTAGCAGCAGTGTAAAAAAAAAAGGGGGGAGAGGTGTCAATGCAAATTGTCCAGATGGCCATTTCATTAATTGTTCACTTAATAATATATAATTAAAGGGGTGCGTGACTGGCTGCAGGGAAGTCAGAAGCAGGAGAGCAGAACTGGGTATTAACCGGAACAGTTTAATAGTAAAACCAATGGCATCCAGAAATAACAAAATACGGGTACAAACAGAAACGTCGGGAACCAGTCAATAGTACACAAGCACTTACAACAAACAATTTCACACACAGACATGGGGGAACAGAGGGTTAAATACCAGACACGTAATGAGGGAATGAAAACCAGGTATGTGGGAAAACAAGACGAAACAAATGGAAAATTAAAGGTGGATCCGCGATGGCTAGAAGACCGGTGACGTTGACCGCTGAACACCGCCCGAACAAGTAGAGGAACCGACTTCGGTAGAAGTCGTGACAATAATACCGAACATTCACTTTTAAACTTGGCGCTCTGGTACTGCTTCCCGTGCTGTAGCAGAGAGAACAGTCTATGACTGGTTGACTGGAGTCTTTGACCATTTTTTTGGCCTTCCTCTGACAACGCGTAGTATATACTGTAGCTCCTGGATGGCAGGAAGCTTGGCACAAGTGACGTACTGTGCCGTATGCACTATCCTCTGTAGTGCTTTACGGTCGGATGCCGAGCAGTTGCCATACCAGGAGGTGATGCCTTCAGTCAGGATGCTCTCGAGGTGCAGCTGTAGAACTTTTTGAGGATCTGCGGACCCATGCCAAATTCTATCAGTCTCCTGAGTGGAAAAAGGTGTTGTCGTGCCCTCTTCACAATTTTCTTGGTGTGTTTGGACCATGATAGTTTGTTGGTGATGTGGACACCAAGTTTCAAGCCACAAGCATAAACTAGCTCACTGAGGTATAAAAGCAGTGGCTCATTAAGACGACTGACTGAACTGACTCAACTGAATACGTCCGTCCCCCACTCAACTCTAGCTGCGCAACATACATCATCATTTTTGGGTAGGGGTGTCCATAATTCGTATCACCTCTTCCTGGTCTGAAAGGAGATATTGTAGGTCCCAGTTGCTTGCACACCACAAACATCATCTCTATGCAAATCAGATTATCAGAAGGAACAGTGTATTAGTGTAACTTCAAAATGTTGTTGCCTGGATATGATTGCATTGATTGATTAACATGAATCAAGGGAGAACTTGTTTTAATTAATTCATTGAGAATTGTTTTTAGTATTTAAATTATTAATTGATTAAAAATAATGTTTCAACTAGATGGCTATAAGAAACGAATTAAAATGAACAAAATCAACATGGTCTCACATGACAAAATGTGAATGTTTAAAAGGTGAACATTTTAAATACAGTCATACGGTGTCACACCCTGACCGTAGAGATCCTTTTATTTTCTATGTTTGTTTGGTCAGGGTGTGACTCGGGTGGGAAACTCTATGTTCTTTGTTTATACGTTTTGGCAGGGTATGGTTCTCAATCAGGGACAGCTGTCTATCATTGTCTCTGATTGGGAATCATACTTAGGCAGCCTTTTTTCCTTTTTGTATTTGTGTGTATTTGTCTTTGTTAGGGGCATTATAGCCTAAGTAAGCTTCACGGTCGTTTCCTTGTTCTTTGTTTTGTTGGCGACATTTACCAATAAAAGAAATGTACGCTCACCTCGCTGCACCTTGGTCCGGTAATTTTCAAGACGACGTTCGTGATATACGGTTTTACTTTACAGAAAGGCCATGTTTGTAAAAAAGGAATTATTGTCTTCCATGTCGATGAGTATACCAGTCAAATTTCCATGGTGTATGTTTCTATGTCTGTTCTACTTATTCTACTTCTATGTCCCAGACGGTTCTGAGAGCCACTCACCAAACAGAGCCACAGAGAATCCCTCCATGACGCAGTCGGTTCCGTCCAAGGGAGAAGTACCCCAGAGCGTTGTTGACCACAGACAGAATCCCGCCGGTCAGCACTGTCCCCAGGTCAGCTACAGCCATGTTGACCAGGGCATAGTTCAGAGGCTGCCTCAGCTGCTTGTTAATCAGCAACAATACAATCACCGTGGAGTTCAACACGATGGTCACTATGGTGAACATCACTATGACGACAGAGGGAAGGTTGAAGCCAGCGCGATGCAGGAGCTCCTCGCCCTCGGGGGGAGAGAGGCTGGGAGCTGCATCATGGGTAGGCTACGGAATGACCAAGAACACACACTCTCCAACACCTTTTCCAGGCTGGTACAATCTCTTAGTGGTGATAATGTAACAGCCCCACTTCTCCACAGGTCTCATACACTCTCTTATTGTTTATAGAATCCCACACCACTCAATCTAAGGGTATTTTGTATTTTATTAGGGTCCCCATTAGCTGTTGCAAAAGTACCAGCTACTCTTCCTGGGGGTCCACACAAAACATGAAACATGACATAATACAGAACAAAAATGGAAAATAACAGCTCAAGGACAGAACTACATCAATTTACAGACTGAGACACGGAGAGTGGCGTCTCTATCGGATATTAGGTGTTCTAAGTCGTGCGGTGTAATATCCCACAGATCCGGATTTAGCAAAGAGTAATTCCCTCAGTCGGAGATCCTTTATCCCGCTCTGCTACTGATTGTAGAACAAGTTGGCTCTCAGGAACTGCAAGTACCCTCACAGGAATGCGTGCATTACATGACTCCAGTCAATGTGATGGGAATTGTATTCTTCCCCTGATCCCCTTTCCTTCTCTGACACCCTTGATGAAAAAGTTTGTGATGCTCCAGATAGGGGCCATCTGGAAAATGTCTGATCACCTACGCTTTTGTGCTGTCCCTGCCCTGCTGTCACAACAGTGTTAATTGGCAAAGCACTCATGAATGAAACACACACGCGCGCACACACACACACACACACACACTGTCAGCGATTGGGTGCAGAGTGAAAGCGGAGTCAGGCGCAGGAGACAGGTATAGAGTAATCCAACTGAGTTTACTCAAAGAATAAAGCTAAATTCCAAAAATGGAACATACAACAAAACTCTAACACAAACACAACCACTAATGACATAAACAATCACGGACAGAACAGGAATGTATGTCAGATGGTTAAATAGGGAATGTAATGAGGGAATGTAAAACAGGTGTGTGTGTGTAATCAGGCAAAACAAAACGAAACAGAAAAATGGATCGGTAGTGACTAGAAAGCCGGTGACGTCGACCGCCGAACACCACCCGAACAAGGAGATTGGCCGACTTCGGCGGAAGTCGTGACACACACACTCACGGGGGTCAGTGAAAGTTGAACTTCCTTACTTATCTAGAACAGAGCTGTGTGTGTGTTACTATTCAGTGTATTTACTTTCTGTAACACTTTTCATAAGATAATGTGTGTTTTATCTATTACGCTTTTTTTTATTTTGTCTTATGATAACCTTGGACTCTAATTTGAATTTAGATGAAGCAGGGAGAATGTTCGAGATTGATGTCGAAATTGGATGTATATCCATGTCGAGAAACTACTTCAAAATCGTCCACTAGGGGCAACAGTGAGCACTATTACCATCAAGTAGGCTTGGGTTTTGCTAGGGTGTTGTGGACTGGGTGGCGGATGGTCGGAATCCCATGACTCTGGATCAGAATTAGTTTGAACCCTATCCCAACCTTAACTCTTACCTTCACCATTTGGAATCAATGCCTTAACTTAACTTCGAAATGTGACGTTTGGAGAAATGGAATGATATAGAGCAGCAGGAGCAACAAAAACACTTTGAAATGTGTCTTTAGGAGAACTTGGATAAACGTCTAATTCTGCAGTGAGACTGTGAGAGCTTGTTGAGATTAATTTTCATTTTTCAGGGGGTGCTTCAACACCCTTAGCACCCTTATCTGCGGTGGCTATGGTTGTCAGAACAATCCTCATTGTAAGAAGATAGATATGATACCTTTAAAGTAGACTACACTTCAATAAAGGGTATTTGACTGTGACTGGATGGTTAGAGTTGGTTTGCAAGAAAGAAAGAAACATAGGGATATAGGGTACCCTATTCCCTATTGTGCACTAGTTTTGACCAGGACCCATAGGGCTGTGGTCAAAAGCAGTGCACTATATAGGGAATATGGTACCATTTAGGAAGCATCCATATAGGGTACAAGACTATTCAGAATTGGACACGACTGGCTGTGTGGTAGAGACACTTCCTGAGCCATATAAAATGTCTCGCTTTGCAATGACTTGCGCGAAAATCAGCACCTGGGACAGCGCCTCCAGCAACTACACTGAAATCAGACCCATGGACAGTTCCGTTGATGGCGGCAGCTCATTAATGGCGAGGCTGTTTCTACATGGGCTTACGGTACTCTACATTATTGAAGTATAATATAGGGGGGAATTAATAAAGAGAGCTATTCAATGCCGTGTTCTTATACGAGTTTAACCGGCTATATCTATCCTATATGTTGCCAATAGTTGAGTTTATTGGAACAAAATCCCTCTCACTGAATAGGCCTATGTGGCGCCGGTCTTGAGTGCAACTCGGATAAAGTGTCGCGGAACGCGGGTAAACTTTTTATTTGAAGTCGATAGTTAATTAAAAGCAGCGACTCTCCTCGCACTCGATGTGATTGCGGCCCCGACAGAGGAGAGGCTGTGACCGCGTGCCGTAGCGGTTGATATTGTCCATCATCATGAGCCTTATCTGCACGTTCCCAGCCTGGCAGAGGCTCCTCGCTCCTTTGATGTACGACGTAATTACCAAGCTAATAATGGCCTAGCGCCGAAACGCTGCATGCGTGGCGGGAAATCCATCCGCCTTGACATCATTATCACGTTTAGAAAGAGGACCTCTCGAGTACTTCAGAAAGGAGAGGGTTCTGTTTGATACACAAAGTGGCCAATGACATAACTGTGAGCACAAATTTAGTTTTAAAAGCAGTGTTGGAAAATGTGGCCTAAGAGGACATCCTCATAGAGGACAGTTTGGTAATTGACCAGTGAAAAATATGGGCTATCTTCCATATTGTGGGCTAGCCCACTCCCAACATTAACTCTAATATGCATTTAGTCTTGCTGACTGAAACAATTTGTAATGGGAATTCACATAGGCCTATGCACTGCAGTGTATGGCATTGTGGCTATAGCCCACCTAAAACATGCACTTAATGCTGAGTCTCTTAGGTTATCTGTAAGTAATCAAAACTTGTCATGAAAACAATTTCATGAAAAATCGCTTAAAATGTGGAGCCTGCGCATTAGGTCAAAGTACGAGCGGAATACAACTAGGCCACTTTATCAATGTCTTGACATACACATCGATCTTTGATTAGCCTAATAAACGCTTAATCAGTCATGTCGATTTAATGGAAGGTGTGCGTATTGCATGGTTCTATCGTTTCATCCACTACCGACTTGAAAGACAACGAGCGGTAGCCCAGGCGGTGCAATCTGCCTCAAACAGCAAAGTAACGTCTAAAACACTCCAGGAAGCAAAAATCAGGTCAAAGCTATTTTGAGTCAAATTCACATCTGGAAGACTGTAGGAAGAAAATGCTATCTAGGCCGAGAACTCTCATGCTTATTCAGAATGTATGCGCCATAGGAATACATTTAGTTTCTGCGGTAATGTTCTCGGTACTGTGGTCCCTCCTCGAAGCGCGAGTGTCGATCCGTCACGCTGCACTGCCTTGAATGAACCCGTCGAATCCCCCTGTGATGCACGCGCGCGCTCCCGCGTGAAAGTTTCGTGTTTTACCTCTTCACCTTTTCACCTTCTTTCCGGGGTTCTTACAGCAAGTGATGCGGCTAGGTTACCCCCCACACACATATTGGTTCTTTTCGCTCATGCTCTCTCGCGCCCTGCTTCGCGCTCTTTGCTCTACCTGCAACACCTCGTTTTACTCCCCCAGTGTTCCCTGGGATAGCAACTGAGGTGGTTTTCAGATTGAGCTCCGCAAATCTGGGAAAATCCCCACGAGAGAATATCGTCATTTGCTTGAGAGACGATAACAGCAATTGTAATGTTTTCCAGAAATGGAGGCTTGACTTGAGTCTCTTGCTGTTCCTCCCTGTACCGACATTCATAGTTCAACCATCTCCTTCAGCACGCGGGTCCCTTCAGGAGTGACAACTGGCACCTTGGACGCGGGACTGGCGCGAGGGAGGCGGCACGAATGTGCCGGGTCTGTATGTGCTGCTTTTCGCGCTGAGTGCGTTTTCGGGACTAGTAAAAGAAGAGCTTGCGCGTGCCATTGTACCGGGTTCGGTTGTCGGGAAGACTCGTGAAGATGCTGTGGAATTGGAGGATCCTCTTTCCACACGTGTGCTGCGCCAGCTTCCTTCTGTCCTGGATTATGCTGGGCACGGTGGTAGAGGTGATGGGGTCCCAGCCAGGGATTCCTCTCTCAGTGTGAGTGGAAGGTTTCATATCCATATTTTACAACCTTTCAGGTACTCAGTAAGTCACACCTCTGCATATTGCTGAGTTTTTCAGCTTCTAGATTACCTGAAGTGTGTAAGTAGTGGACTTGTTATATAAACAAATGTAAACAAGCAGCATGTAACATTGTAACAACAACAAGCATAATAATAATAATAATAATAATGTATGTTGTTTGTAAATTATTTATTAGTGTTGGTGTCCAAATAAATACATTTAAAAAATGGGCGTACTCTTTACCCTATAATATCTGGCATGATAAAAAATAATAGCTCAAATCAACACATGGATAATAAGTACACACCATTTAAATGTAGCCTACAGATGTCTTTATTTTAAACATAGTGTTGTCTTTGATACACATATGTCTAAAATCGCTGCTATACACAATACTGCACTTGCCATTTTCATGTTCCAGGTTAAGCCTGACTGCATTGAGACACCACAGTCTGAAACAGTCTAAAGGCTACTTGGGAAGACTTGGGCAACATTTTGCATCCACTTTCTCCACATAAATGATCAGTTTATAGCACATCAATACGCACCAAATAAACATTAGCAAACAGCTACATTGAATGAAGTACTTGTCTACAATGTAGAGCATTTGCCTTATTGTTGGTGGACTCGGTCCTCTCAGCTCAAACTCAACACGCTCCAACAATTTATTTCTTATATGAGGGTCTTGTGGTTTTTCGAGAACAGGAGTATCTTCAAGAACATAGTTTATCCTCAGCCATATGACACACAGACAATAGATATCCATGGATCTATGATTTTATCTAGATATCCATGGATCTATGATTTTATCTAGATATCCATGTATCTATGATTTTATCTAGATATCCATGGATCTATGATTTTATCTAGATATCCATGGATCTATGATTTTATCTAGATATCCATGTATCTATGATTTTATCTAGATATCCATGGATCTATGATTTTATCTAGATATCCATGGATCTATGATTTTATCTAGATATCCATGGATCTATGATTTTATCTAGATATCCATGGATCTATGATTTTATCTAGATATCCATGGATCTATGATTTCATGCGTAGAGATTTGATTTGAAATGTCTTACTGACATAATGTGTGTGATCTCACCAAGTCAACTATTTTCACCTGTTAAAATACCAAAATATCACAATGTAGAAATGTTCTGTTCGCTTCCAGGGTGAAGTTATGGGCCTCAGCGTTTGGTGGAGAAATTAAATCAATTTCTGCAAAATACTCTGGATCCCAGCTGCTGCAGAAGGTATCTCTTTCTTCCCTCAATCTTCCTTATACTCATTCCTGCCCACGCACACACACATTTTCACGTTATGGTGAGCTCATGCACACACGCACGCAAGCACGCACGCACACACACACACACACACACACACACACACACACACACACACACACACACACACACACACACACACACACACACACACACACACACACACACACACACACCACACACTGTACGCTGTAATGCTGCATACTCCTTTAATGACTGCTGATACAATTCTGTGTCCCAGTTAAATATGGATGTTGGGTCAGAAAGGACTCAGGTGTGTACAGAGGCCCGTGTGTGTGTGTGTGTGTGTGTGTATGTGTGTGTATGTGTATGTGTATGTGTGTGTGTGTGTGTGTGTGTGTGTGTGTGTGTGTGTGTGTGTGTGTGTGTGTGCGTGCGTGCGTGCGTGTGTGTGTACTGGACATGGCCCATTAACCACAGCACTGTTTCTTCTCTAATCTCATTTCCAGTTCACTCTCTGGAGTCAAGAGTTTCAACCCCAGGATATGAATGGGACAAGGAGACACATTTAATACAAGTGTGTGGAGTGGAATAGGCTGGGATGGGTTGGAGTCAATAGGTGGGGTTCAGAGAGAGGGGGGGGGGGGGGGGGGGGGGGGGGGGGGGGGGGGGGGGGGCAATAGCGGGATCAAGAGAGAGAAAGAGATAAAGAGAGATGGGTTTGGAGGCGATAGGTGGGGTTATGAGAGTGAGGGGGGGGGGGGTAGAGGGAACAAGAGAGAGAGAGAGATAAAGAGAGATGGGTTTGCAGAAAACCCCCTAAGTGAAAGTAAATGACCACTTGGGGGCAGATGTGGGCTCTCCAGTGTGAAAAGAGGTACTGTTGTGTACACTACAGCACCTGTCATCCAAGTGGAGGCAATGCATGCTGGTCAGTGTTGAAAGTTTCCAGTAGCTTTCCCAAAATGCCCAGTTTTTCAGGAATCTCAATTGGAAGATTAAAGGAAATAAGCAGAAAATTGTGAATCTTCCAATCAGGATTTCTGGAAAATCTGTGAATCTTCAAAAATGAACCAGAATTTTGAAACCCTAATGCGGGAGCCAGGGCTCTGGCTGGGCCTGTGTGTGTCTCACAGTACTTCAGGGAGGGCAAACTCTTTTAACAATAAGATGTGTTCCTTGGTGTTTCCATTGGCAATCTATTGTTTGTGTGGTTGTAATGTTGATAGGTTACGTTAAAAGAAAAGCATGTGTGTTCTCTTGGCAATGTGGTCAGTGTTATTGGCATTATGGAGTCTGAGCACTATGTACAGCACCTTCAGAAAGTCTTCACACCCCTGGACTTATTACACATGTGGTTGTGTTACAGCCTGAATTCAAAATGGATTTAATCTCTTGTTTTTCTCACCCGTCTACAGACAATAACCCGTAATGAAAAATAGAAAACGTGATTTTTTTAAATTGTTGCAAATGTATTGAAAATGAAATACGGAAATATCTCATTTGCGTAAGTATTCACACCCTTGAGTCAATGCTTTGTAGAAGCACCATTGGCTGCGATTACAGCTGTGAGTCTTTCTGGGTAAGTCTCTAAGAGCTTTGGAGACCTGTAATTGTACAATATTTGCCCAATATTCTAATTCAAAATTCTTCAAGCTCTGTCAAGTTGATTGTTGATCATCGCTAGACAGGCATTTTCATGTCTTGCAATATATTTTCAAGATGATTTTAAGTCAAAACTGTAACTATGCCACTCAGGAACATTCAATATCATCTTGGTAAGCAACTGTTTTTTAAGTTGGTGTCCTGCTGAAAGGTGAATTCGTCTCCCAGTGTCTGTTGGAAAGCAGACTGTACGAATCATGCACAAATCAAGTTTTCCTCTAGGATTTTTGCCTGTGCTTATAGTTGTATACCGTTTCTTTTTATCCTGAAAGATTCCTTAGGCCATTTCGATAACAAGCATACACATAACATGATGCAGCCACCCTCATGCTTGAAAATATGAAGAATGGTACTCAGTGATGTGATGTGTTGGATTTTCCTCAAATATAATGCTTTGTGTTCAGGACAAAAAGTTAATTTCTTTGCCACATTTTTTGCAAAATAGTTGTGGCAAAAAGGATGCATGTTTTGGAATATTTTGTACTCTGTACAGGTTTCCTTCTTTTCATTCTGTAATTGAAGTTAGTCTTGTGGAGTAACTACAATGTGGTTGATCAGTTTTCTCAGTTTTCTCAAATCACAACTATTAAACTCTTAACGGTTTTAAAATGGATTGGCTGAATACCCAGGGCGCCAGGTGGTTGGAGTTGTCGACCAAGCAGCTTGACAGTGATATGATGCCAAGTTTTTGAACTAGCGGTAGTTTCTTTGGGACGATATATGAAGCCATCTGAGCATTTGAACAACAGCACAAATACACCTGTTTCACTTTTGCATGTCAAAAACCGAATGACCCCTGCTGCACATGCTGCCACTGTTTTGAACAGATTAGAGCAGCCAGTTCACGAATGAACGAGTGCACCAGAGAAAACGCAATACGAACGCAGATGCAATAAGTGAAAACACATGATCTAAAAGGGGATAGACAGCTAACATAAGGTCACAACACATGATGCGCTAGCCAGTTTACGTTCATTCTGAAATAGCTTCATATTTCCAAGTTAGTCAGATATGAGTTAAGAAAGACTTGAAATTGGCAGGGGAGCTAACAAAAGCAAGCTTAATAAAGGTACATAACTGATTCATTTTAACCCCAGAAATTGACCAAACTATTTCTCAATGTTTCTCAAAAATTACTGTAGCTGGCTAATTAATTTGATCGTGCTTTGTAATACACCCGGTTTTGTGCTGTTTTAGTCCACACACGCCCTGTCACCTACAGTAGAACCTGACAAACAACATCGGGGGAAACAATAAAATTGGTCGTGCTTTTTTGTCCCACCACATCTTCAATAAGAAGGTTCTAGCTAGTATATCCCTCTGTCCTTCCACTCTTGCTGGATGTAGTTGTCCAGTTTATCAGGTCCCAGGCTCCCATGACTGTTAGGATGATTTATTTACAAGTGAATTACAACTTGTACCTGATGGAGCAGATCTAGTCAGGTGCGGAAGTAAGCCATCTGGCGCGAGAGACTCATTGGGAGGAGACTAGAGCAGACCCAGAAGATCTGACTGAATGCACATTTGAGCGCCCCAGGACGGTCCATTTATTTGGTGCTGCTATAATTCATACTATGAAATCCTGCGATTTGAAATCCTGCGATATGAAATCCTGCGATTTCATTGGGGCAGTTCCCCTTCATAGCAAATAGCTGGCAACACAATCCAAGCAATGTTCGCATTAGTTATATAATCTAGATTTTTGTATGAAAATATTGTGTATTTATTTTGACTAATCAAAAGTTTTAAACTTTTTTATTTTTTTACCAATCACAAGTGGGGCATCGCCCCTAACACTCTAACGGGCGAGCCGCCACTGGTGAAATCCCTGAGCAGTTTCATTCCTCTCCTGCAACTGAGTTCGGAAGGACGCTTGTATCTTTGTAGTGACCGGGTGTATCGATACACCATCCAAAGCCTAATCAATAACTTCACCATGTTCGAAGGGATATTCAGCATCTGCATGTTTTTTTTTACACATCTTCCAATTGGTGCCCTTCTTTGAGAGGCTTTGAAAAACCTCCCTGGTCTTTGTGATTGAATCTGCGCTTGAAATTCACTACTCGATTGAGGGACCTTACAGATAATTGTATGTGTGTGGTACAGAGACGTGGTAGTTATTCAAAAATCATATTAACTACTATTATTGAACACGGAAGGAGTCCATGTGATTTGTTAACCCGTTTTTTACTCTTGTACTTATTTATACTTGCCATAACAAAGGTGTTGAATGCTTATTCACTCAAGACATTTCAGCTTTACAATTTTTTTATTCATTTCTACATTTTTTCTACAAACAAAATTCCACTTTGACATTATAGGGTATTGTGTGACACAAAATCTCAATTGAATCTATTTTAAATTCAGGCTGTAACACAACAAAATGTGTAAAAAGTAAAGAGAGGTGAATACTTTCTGAAGACACTTTATACTGTAGTATACACACAGGATTAGAACTGGGCATTAATGTGTACACTTGATCAGAAAGTCTGGGTTAAGTACGCAGACAGATTGAATTGGAACTCTGCCCTATGTGCATACACCTGGATGTAGATAATAATTTTATTCCTACAGATTTTTATGCTCAATTACCTTCAATTGCGCTATTAATGAAACAGTGAAATGAATTGTAATTCTATTATTCCAGACCTGCAGGGGTTTAAAAATGAGTTGGATTGAAGCCAGAAATAGTGGATTACCGGAGACAGATGAAAACATGGGTCGTATTCATTATTGCACACCGTAATAAACCGTAGCAAACAGTTTTGCAATGGAAAACGTCTTGCAATGAAATTAACAGTTATCTTATTGGACAAGTTCAGATAGTCCCTTCCTGTTTCAGTCCGTTTTCTTCCATTTGGTTTCTAGTTGATACGACCCTGATCTGTTACATTCATACAGTGCATACTGCATACTGTATACTGCTGGTGAGATATGTTGTGTGATTGTGTGTGATTGTGTGTGAACTCAGTGGTGATAAATGCGAGGAGATAAATATCCCCATCCAACTCCATTCATCAGCCTCACTGCATGTGTGTGATAAGGAGGAGCTCAGCTCAGCACCAGGCTGCTGCTGCAATTCTATTACCATTAACACTGCTAGCGCTAGCAATGTACACACTTCTGTAGCAAGATATGGGTGGTGTGTGTGTGTGTGTGTGTGTGTGTGTGTGTGTGTGTGTGTGTGTGTGTGTGTGTGTGTGTGTGTGTGTGTGTGTGTGTGTGTGTGTGTGTGTGTGTGTGTGTGTGTGTGTGTGTGTGTGTGTGTGTGTGTGTGTGTGTGTTGGATGAGCGTGTGCTTCCGAGATTTAAAAATAAAATAAAAATACACCCAACATTTCCCTACTATTTTAACTGCGTAACACCCACAGCTGATTCTCTGTTGACTTGTGTGAGAACAGAACACTCTGAAGTCAAATGTCCCCGGCAGTTGTTTTCCTTTCTGCCAATGTAAGCACTTTCCTCATGTTCTGGTTCAAGGAAGCGTGACTGGTTCAGAACACATTACATCCAATCAGCAGGCCTCTTCCTCTCTTAGCAGCCAGTGAGGGAGATGGAGAGAGAAACGTCTCAATGGTAAGGGCTGATCATTAAGGATGATCATTGGGTGCTTTATGGGGAATTAGCATTTTTCCACACAGGGCTGAGCTGCTGTGTGGGCAACAGAACAGGACTACAGACACAGAATGGAGACACTGTGGTGTGTGTGTGTGTGTGTGTGTGTGTGTGTGTGTGTGTGTGTGTGTGTGTGTGTGTGTGTGTGTGTTTTGACTCCTCAGGCTTGGGTTCATTCAGGCCTCATCTACACATAAGTCATTACCTTAATCAATAATCATACTCAGTTCTATTGATGGATGGGGTTTAACCTCGCCCCGATGACTGGAGGTGGGGGGTGCTGAGGCAGGGAGGACAGGCGTGAAATGAACTGTTTTGCTCCACTGCCTGCACATACTCTTCCTTTCCCTAGGTAATTTGTTGCCTCATGTACTAGGATTTGTGTGTGTGTGTGATGTGTTTCTTTCTTTGAATGTGTATCTTTGGAATATATACTGTGTGTGTGTGTGTGTGTGTGTGTGTGTGTGTGTGTGTGTGTGTGTGTGTGTGTGTGTGTGTGTGTGTGTGTATGTGTGTGTGTGTGTGTGTGTGTGTGTGTGTGTGTGTGTGTGTGTGTGTGTGTGTGTGTGTGTGTGTGTGTGTGTGTGTGTGAGGTGAGAGACGTGCAGGTTATACTGTGATTATTACTTTGTGTGTGTACCTTTTTTAAATGTTCTGTTCTATTCTCTTTGTGTGTTTTGCTGGGCTTTGTTCTGTCCCAGTGCAGGTGCAGTGTATCCTGCAGACTCAGCATTGTGTGAAGTCTAGTTCATTATCCAGAACCTCCCAAGCCTGACATGTTATTATCTTTCTCTTGTGCTTTGACTTCATTTCAATTACCCTCCAACCGTGCATGGCCTTCACTCCCAGGCCACCCAGCAGCCAATCAGAGACAGAGCCACAGCTTGTCAACCAATTACTGAGACAAGATAACCTATCAATCAATTCAATGAAACAGGATCCATCTTATCAGCCAATCATCTGAGACTGGGTCTTGCAAGCCACTCTCTGAGATGTAGTACCCCACTGGACACAGACGTCAATTCAACGTTGGTTTAACGTAATTTCATTGAAATGAAACAACGTTCCTTAAACCGGTTTGTGCCCAGTGGGAAGGCTTTTTCTTCATCAGATGTGACGTTTGTGTGTGTGTGTGTGTGTGTGTGCAAGGCTCACCTCACCTTCTCTGTTACTAAAACAAAGGGCACATTGGCTTACCCCCCCCTCATTGACATGAGATGTACAGTATGTACTTGTGATTCTCACACACACATTTTACCATTGACACCCTGTATTTTACCTTTATTTAACTAGGCAAGTCAGTTAAGAACAAATTCTTATTTTCAATGACGGCCTAGGAACAGTGGATTAACTGCCTGTTCAGGGGCAGAACGACAGATTTGTTCCTTGTCAGGTCAGGGATTCGATGTTGCAACCTTTCGGTTACTGGCCCAACGCTCTAACCACTAGGCTACCTGCCGCCCCGTATCCTGTGCACGTGACCAATAAACTTTGAGTTCAGTTGCTTTGAGTTATTGTAACATGTTTACATTTTGTTCACATTTTGTTCACATTTTGTTCACATCTATCAGTGAAATAATTGACATAGCCTAGAAGCCTCCGTGTGTAATAGTAGTATGTGAACTGTGCACAAACATAAGATGATTATTCGTTCAGTATCAAAATGTTAGAGAGTTAAAACATGTATTTTTTCTCTCTGTCATTTACAGAAATATAAAGAATTTGAGAAGTCCGTCCGAGTGGAAGAAATTGATGGCATGAAAGTGGTCAAAACTCTCGCAAAGAAGATGGAGGAAATGTTCCGGATGAAAAAGGAGGCCATGCGGGTATGTACTGTCGCATATCTGTCCTTTTATCTATCATCCACGTGCTTTTTGCGGTGTTTTCTGGAAGTAGACCTAATGTAGACTACTGAGAGTAGGAGACTTAAAAGTAATTCAGAAAAATATCAGACATTCTGTTATTTCTCAGCCTCAGCTGCAGACATGCACCGCAAGCAGGTGAAGAAAATATCTAGATTTAGGCTATATAAAATGATCAACAGATTATCTAGATGTATTGTTATTATTATTATGATTATTATCACGTTTTGTATCGTTGGCATTTTTTTGTTACAGGCCTATCAATGATCATGAAGCTGTTATAACCAATTGTAAGCATATTTCAGTGGTCAGACATGTATTTTTCGTTTTTCCTCCTCACACTTTCTGCTTTGTGGGTATTTCTATTCATAACACGGGTTTAAATTACACTAGTGTTGCATTTTATCCAGCGGCGGTATGCTATTTACTACAAGACATTCTCCTGAGACAGATATATAGCCGTTGGAAATGTATATTGGGCTTGAGAGGAGAGGTGCAAGTAGCCTATTTTAATAGTTAACCCCAGTTGAGTGGTGTGAGATGATAGCGTTTATCTCGCACAGCCAGATTTCCCCGCGCCGGGCTGTATTACTTGCATGGTTGTAATTCTACATAGTGTGCCCATTGCCTTTATCATTCTCTAGGCCTATTTATTAGGCAGAATTTCAATCTATGTGTTACAGTGCTGCAAATTGGACTAATGCTTTCTCTGTAAACACATTCATTATTTGAATGTAGCCCAGGCTACTAAATTGCTTGGACATATTTAAAATTATTGGAGGCCTATATTCGTCGGATGAAAATTATACAAACATATTTTTTATAATATGAAAAAAAATTGGCAGCAGTCGAGATGTTATATCCAGTTAGAGAAATTCCAATGGTCACTAACTGACACATTATACCTGCGTCGTGGCGTAGCCTATTCGAAATGAAAATTAAATAATTATGATGTAATTTGTCTTTATGATATTGACCTAGTCCTTGCGAGCCGTGCGTGTTTGATTTAAGAGGTAGGCTACCTGTTTTGAAATTGCCTTTCGGCAGTAAGACTAATTTGATATGGTTTGAAAGACCACCCAATAGCATATGTTGGCATCTTGTCATTTGCACACAAAAATATAACCTAGGCCTGGAGAAACATTTGTTTGCATTTAGCGGCTTGAGGTTTCCTATTTATTTCATTATGCCTGTATTGCTGACGACACCATCTACGACTGAAACGCAACGGTATGAAAATAAATTAAGTTTAACTGTCACAAAAGTGTTTACGCCATGCCATGCCGCCATTTTCTGTTTGCGTTGCAGCTATTTTGATGTGCTGGACAGTTATTAATGACCTGTTCCAGAACCGCGACGATGACTGTGGTGTTCAGCCGGCATTTCCTCACGCAGGCAAGCACATTTCAAGGAGGCTATATAAGGTTTTGCGTGTTATGAGATCCGGTTCTACGCTGGGCCATATGACAATCAAGCATCTCACTGAACGCACGACTTTCCGTGGGTGCCTTTCGAGGCAGAAATATAGACCTCGGCCTACAGTAGCCTACGTGAATGGGAAAATCTTATCACAGAAAAATATTACAGAAAATAGGCCTAGTGCTACAAGTTTCATGTTGTTTCCAACAGCAAGGGGGTCTTTCGTTTGAGGCAGGTTATTGATATAACTGTGTTGAAGAAACCTTATCCTGGGAGGGTAGCATCAGGAATATCATTTAAAGTGGATTAAGAATATATCCATCGACCGAAGAGCATGAGCATCACTAAATAGCATCAACATATCGCTATAATTATTCACAAATAGCCTGTTGACGAGGGAGTGGCGACAGTTTCGGGTTAAACTGCTATTAGAAAAACACAACTGTATATTCAGCACCATGGTCAGCGTCCACTAACACACCACAATGGTCTCATACAATATCACAATATACTGTAACTGCACCGTTAGCAATAATGGGGTACTTCACCTTATGACAAGTCCTGAATGCATTTTCACACTCAAGGAACGTTGGTTTGTCTTCTCAGGTGTCACGAAGCATAAATGTAAATAGGACACTGATGTGAAAAGTAATACAACACAGCAAATTGTCTAGCCATTAGTTTTCAGAAATATCGAAATGTGGAAAAATATATAGAATAGTGCAAGACATGGAAGGGAGACTGGACTAGAGCAGGCTTATGTCTCTGTGCTCCAAACAGCCAGGCAGGCAGCCATGCAGTCAAGACCATTCCTTAGCCCTCAGCTCTCTGGCCCTCTGTTACAGCAGAGTTAATGTCTCCCTGCAGAAGGCTGGTGGGAACTAGAAGCTACTGAGACGGTCTGACATTGTCGGGGGTCAAATAACTCTTGGACATGGGTGATGACTTTGAGTTGAGCTGGTGTGCTTATGCTTCCCCTATGTGTCCCTCCCCTTATCTCCACTCCTCCCCTATCTCTCCCTTTTCTCCCTCCTTCAGCGGCTGGTGGAGGCAGCAGAGGAGGCCCATCTACAGCACGAGGAGGATCCAGAGCTGCAGGTAAGACGGATGGGAGGGGGGGGGGGGGGTTAAGGACAGTATAGTGTCTGCTGGCATTGACAGTCATTCGCATGAATACCCTGTCACAGTGATGATAAATGACGCATTTTAATAAGCTAACACTGCATACATTGACGAACGCCATACCAAACTGCGGCTGTCATAACTCACTGATTATTTGACAGCGTAATCATCATTTATAAGTAGCCTGTTGAAGAGGGAGTGGCGACAGTTCCAGTAAACTGCTGTTGGGAAAAACACAAGCCAAATATTCAAGTTCAGCGCCCACTGACAAACCACAACGGACTCATATTATATCATAATGTTCTGTAACTGCACCATTAGCAATAATGGGGTACTTCTTCTTTTGACAAGTCCGAAATGCAATTTCACACTCAAGGAACTTTTTTTTTTTTTTGTCTTCTAACGAAGCATAGTGATATAAATTGTACACTGATATGAGACGTAATGCTGCACAAACAAATTATTGGATTGTCATGCTACGACAATTCAGCTGTGTCTTCGGGATATGCTCACTTCATACAGGAAATGTTCATACATTCATACATACTCGTACATTTATGGAATTTGAGAGAATTTAATATTCCCATTGTGTGTGCTGCGGCATCTGTTCAGGTGTGGTTTCCAACTTCTCATGCAGGTGTATTGTACAGCTCGTCATAGGCCATTGTGCTCTTTAAAGGACAGTACAGCTGTTATCACTGGCTTCTTTTCCCTTTTCCTTGGCGCAGTGAGCCTCCTCTTCCTATGCGGTGGGATTGCAGTAATTCTGTAACACTGAGAATGTACAGGACCCTGCTTGCCTCCCTCTGTCTCTCTATCCCCCCCCCCCCCCCCCCCCCCCCTCTCCCTCTTCCCAGTAGACAAAGATTAATGCAACTCTTATGCACAGTGCATTGTTCCACATTTCCTCCTGAAGATTAGAAACTCACTCGGGCAACAAAAACACTTTGAAATAATGGCGCCACACTTCCCAGTTAATAGACGCATTTGCGTTATGAATACTTTGTGATCACCCCATGGTTTGCAGGGTTTGTTTCGCTGGTGATTATATGAACGCATTGGAAGAAGGTCGAGCAGGTCATTATTGCCATTATAGGACCACATTTCCTTCTCCATATTTCCATGTTATTATTCTTCATTACTCTGCACTTATTCCAGTTTGGGGATAACACTCTGATTACATGTATCCAGATGATTATGTATGTTCCTTGCTCTGGTGATATATGAATGTACATAACGTTATTGTATTGTTTTATGATTTAATAGCATATTGTCATTGGGAATATGGTTTCCTGTTTTTTTTATTTTTATGGGTGTTATATTTAGGCTACACATACGCTGTATTTACAGTATAGGCCTACACGTTTACAATAAGCTACACATGCTTACACAAGCTTTGTAACACATTTTCACAGCTTTTGAAAGTTGTTACTGATTGTTTAGCTGACATTTTAGTGCGTACTTAACAGGGCCACTATTTTAGATAAGCATTGTTTGGTGTTATTTGAAATGGTGACCAAATTCATCCCTTTGTTAACGCTATATGAGATGCAACCTATTGGCGAATAACGTGCATCGATCTCTCACGTGGTTATTATTACGTCAAAACATGTACTTTCGTTATTTCCTTTAGGCTCTATTCAGGCTACTTATTTTACAGTGAACTTGCTGCAACTTCATGCCCGCATGTTCATTGTAGAAATCCTAACGCTTATTCTTCATTGTAAATATCTAGTGTAGGCTACCCCGCAGCTCCACGTCTCTCTAGAAAACTGTCGTAAAAGATTTTCAGAATTGCTAATCGTTGATCTAGAGATCTAGAGTAGGCTAAACCAGATTTTTCCCCCCCCTTCAAAGCATAGCCTGCTTTGAACTGCAAAACAAGGTCTGATGTGTATTTATTATCAGCAAAAGTAGCCAGACTATTTTAAAGCCTCATAAACGTCTACGGCTTACAAAACACGTATCTCTTATTCAACAATTAAACCTACATTGCAGAGAGACATCTAACATAAAATGACACAACAGTAAAAATACATTATTATTTTGTGGGATCTGTTATCGATAACCTAGGGGCTACTGAGCGGATACAGTGGTTGAGAGAGTTCACCTTGCAGGTATACCATGTTGTCTGTCACCTGCACGTCCTTAAACCCTGTCTGTAAAACCTAACACGGGTCAATGTAAAACACTACACCCTCTTAAAACGAGACAATAGTGAATTCGGGAAATGGTGCGTGAAAAATGCACGGTGTCAGAAAACGGCAATAGGTTGATGAAATGACGCGTCACAGAGTTTGATGTTATAAAATGATCTAATGTCCTTAACGCTGTTTTTTTTATGTAGCCTCGTTTTCGTCTGTTTGAATTTCCACTCGATAAAGTAGGCTGCATATAGGCTACAGTGTATTTGCTTCAACATAAGACTTCAAAAAATCTAACAATGTTACATTCCACTGGGCACAGACGTCTAGTCTATTCCACATTGGTTCAATGTAATTTCATTGCAGTGATGTGCAAACAACGTTGATTCAACCAGTGTGTAACCAGAGGGATTGCTTATAGCTGGGAAATAATATTAGAACACGGGCCTGTAAATATCATTACATTTATTAATCGACAGTCTTTTTCTACAGACAGTATTTTTGAAAACTTTGTGGGAAGCCTGTTACTATTGCAGAGAAGTCTCATTAATTTCTGGCTGCCTACCTTCAGTCTGAGGATCAAATGGCCACGACGAAGCATGGGGTCTCATTGAAGAGACTTGAGACACTCTCATAGGCGATACACTGACCTCCAAGATGGGGTCGACTAAGAAAAGGGAACACATGAGCCGAGTCAGCCCGGTTTTAGACCAGTTATACCCTTTATACACTACTGAGGCAAGCCAAGCCGAGGCAAGCCAAGCCAAGCTGTACTGTGCCTGGCCCGGTTACGTATCCATCCATAGTTGTTGCATGGAACTGTACTGGAAAGGACATTGTGAAAAATCAGGGTTGCGCAATAATGTGAAAAGGGGATTAGACCCACCTATGCCTGCCTATGCTGCCAACCCTGGTACAGTACGCTCTTAGAAATCAGGAGAACCCTTTATGGTTCCAGGTAGAATCCTTTTGTGGTTCCAAGTATAACCCTTTTGGGTTCCATGTCGAACCCTCTGTGGAAAAACAATTCTTCAAAGGGTTCTCCTACGGGTACAACCAAATAACACTTTTAGGTTCTAGATTGCGCCTTTTTTCTAAGAGTGTAGGCCCAATCTCACTGCTGTGGTGTACAGTAACCTACATGAAGAGTCAGTGGAGCGTCTCGGGCGTGGAGCCGCAGTGTCCCCTGCCCAGCCTGGCCCTGCTCTACTCTACTCCTGCTCTGTACTACAGTAATAACCCTGATGGTTAACGGCCCTCTTTCTCTACAGCACGATCACTTCTGCTGAGCGTGCACATTTCTCTCCTCCCCTCCTCCCTCCTCCTCCCTCCTCCTCCCTTCCCCCCGCCTCGGCCAGTCAGAGGGGCGCTCAGGCGTGATATGAGCTGTCAGGCCCTGCTTTATGGTGATGCCGGCGTGGCCTTCCCAGAGTACGCCACAGAGTCCATCACACCTCCCCTCTCCAGCTCCCTCCCCCCATCCCTCCCCCCAGCACCACACTGGCAAACAGGGGGCCCCGTCAGTCCACAGCCAGAGCCAAATCCGGGCTGCTTAGAAAGAATGAGAGAGTCTCTCCTCTAAGCAGGTTCCCTGTGAAGGACAGGCCAATCACACGGCAGAGTTACACTACAGAGAAGTCTGATTGTTCCCTTAACCCCCATCGTCCAGAGTGCCGAGCAGCAGAGCTAACCACCACTGCTAGTCTGCTACACTGTACCATCCACTCCATTTGAGACATCTCCAAGAGAGTGCTGAACTTGACTCTAGTTACTGTGTAAATGCACAGTCTGAACGCACCTCTATTGTATTCTGACCTCATCACAAAGGATGTTCCGTTTATGCAACACTTCTGTGTTTTTCTCATCAGGGTCTGGGTTGTCAAGATAAATAAAGTACGACTTTATAGCTACAAGGCTATTGAAACTGGTTGTTGAGTTGAATGTTAACTCTGCCGTTTCCCCTAGTCAGTGTGAGTACTTCAATGCAGCACTGTTCTGATTATTGGATTTGTAACTCTATATGCAGTGCATTCGGAAAGTATTCAGGCTCCTTGACTTTTTCCACATTTTGTTACTACGTTACAGCCTTATTCTAAAATGGATCAAATCGTTTCCCCCCCCCCATCAATCTACAATCTACACAATACCCCATAATGACAAAACAAAAACTGTTTTTTATTTATTACAAATAACAAATGTAAATATCACATTTACATAAGTATTCAGACCCTTTACTCAGTACTTTGTTGAAGCCCCTTTGGCAGCGATTAGAGCCTCGAGTCTTCTTGGGTAGGACGCTACAAGCTTGGCACACCTGTATTTGGGCAGTTTCTCCCATTCCTCTCTGCATATCCTCTCAAGCTCTGTCAGGTTGGACGTGTAGCGTTGCTGCACAGCTATTTTCATCTCTCCAGAGATGTTCAATCTTGGTTTCATCAGACCAGAGAATCTTGTTTCCCTTGGTCTGAGAGTCTTTAGGTGCCATTTGGCAAACTCTGAGTACGCTGCAGTGGAGGCTGGCTCATAACATTGTCAGGAAAGGAGTCATTGGAATGGTATCAAGCATATTTGACCTTTATTTCACTAGGCAAGTCAGTTAAGAACAAATTCTTATTTTCAATGACAGCCTAGTGGTTTAACTGCCCTATACAGAAGAACAGATTTTTACCTTGTCAGCTCAGGGATTTGATCTTGCAACCTTTCGGTTACTAGTCCAACACTCTAACCACTAGGCTACCTGCCGTCCACGTGGCTGAAACCGTTCCATTGACTCCATTCCAGCCATCACTATGAGCTGTCCTCCCCTCAGCAGCCTCCACTTGTGTACTGTCTATTCCTCCCAAGTATGAGTGTTTCAACGCGGTGCTGATGCTAACTCAATGTTACTTCTATCATTACGGTCTGGATTATTTCCCTCTCCTCAGTATGAGTACTTTAACGCGGTGCTGATCAATGAGGTGGATGAGGAGGGCAACAATGTGGAGCTGGGAGGCGAGTTCGTTCTGGAACCCAACGACCACTTCAACAACCTGTCAGTCAACCTCAGCCTCAGTGTGGTGCAGGTGCCCACCAACATGTACAACAAAGGTACGTTCAACAGCACACACCGACGTGTACAGCAAAGCTACGTTTAACAGCACACACCAACGTTTACAGCAAAGGTACGTTCAACATCGCACACCGACGTGTACAGCAAAGGTACGTTCAACAGCACACACCATCACAAACACCCAACAGAGCCTACTGGAAATAAAGTGTATGGGTAGATCTAAGCCTCATTGTGGTCCGGGTGCCCACCAACATTTACAACAAAGGTAGGGACACTCAGACACCACTGTGTGCAAAAAATGGATACAGCAAAAGTAGGGGCATGCCCACAAGAGATGAGAAAGGAGGGGGTGCATGGCGGGAACAGATTTGCCCTTCAGTGAAAATACAAATATTTTCAATTGAATGAGAAGCTGATTTGTGGTCAATTTCATGTCAAATTCAAAAATTTGAATTAAAACAACTGAAACGTGCCATATATTTTCAATGGAATGGAATGGACCCTGACCCTGCATGGTGAGAATGAAGTGCAGTGCTCTAGCCGTGTCGGTATCACTGGAGGGTGTGTGGTCCATAATGGCCCGACGATAGAGAGAGCAGTCACAGCATGAGTGAGTGACGAGAGGAGTGAGGAAGGGATGTTTATTTTTTTTCTCTTGTAGTGACTGACTGTTATTTGTTTTCTAGCCCAGTGTGTGGCCTCTCTGTGTAGTCCTGGCTGACTTTTCTCTGGATATAATGACCTCTTTCCTTTGGATATAATGGCCTCATCAGCGCTTCACACTCCCCCTTTGTTCTTGGCACAATGAGAGGCTCCCTGACAGGATCAGTCTCTGCTTTGGCTGTGTGTGTGTGTGTTTGTGTGTGCGTTTGTGTCTCTGTGTGTGTGTATGTATGTGGAGGCCATGCAGCAGAAGGACGGGAGGACAGTATTTTGTCAACCTCAATGTCCCTCCACCAGCAGGGTCAATAAGGGCCAAAGATTAACGGTCCAGCACACCTGTGTTCAGTGTTAATGGTGATGATGATCATTATTACCTGGTTATTATCTCACTCACTCTGTCTCCCTCCCCTCTCCCCTCCCCTCCCCTCTCCTTTCTCTTTCTCTGTCTGTCTGTCTGTCTGTCTGTCTGTCTGTCTGTCTGTCTGTCTGTCTGTCTGTCTGTCTGTCTGTCTGTCTGTCTGTCTGTCTGTCTGTCTGTCTGTCTGTCTGTCTGTCTGTCTGTCTGTCTGTCTGTCTGTCTGTCTGTCTGTCTGTCTGTCTGTCTGTCTGTCTCTCTCTCTCTCTCTCTCTCTCTCTCTCTCTCTCTCTCTCTCTCTCTCTCCTGCTCACTGTCTCTCTGTCTCTCTCACTCAGATCCAGCCATAGTGAATGGGGTGTACTGGTCAGAGGCCTTGAATAAAGTGTTTGTGGATAACTTTGAAAAAGATCCATCCCTGATATGGCAGTACTTTGGCAGTGCCAAGGGCTTCTTTAGGCAGTATCCCGGTGAGTTGTGTGTCTGTGCGTCTAAGTGTGTGCGTGTGTGGGGGAGGTGCTGGGAGCAGTCACTGTACGAACTGCGGGGAAATGAAATGGAATCACTAAAAGGGTGATTTTGCTAATGTTGTAATTTTACAGACCGTCAGAGAGGATGCATATAGCAAATTAATCCGAATGCGTGAGTCCAGCAGCGGCATACCACAAAGCAGTCCAGAGCAATGGCAGTCAGAGATATTGGATCATTACAGCACCATCAGACAGCCACAGGGCTGACTGCAGTACTATATCCTACTGTAACACCACAAAGATGGCCAATAAGTGGTGATACAGAAATGCGTCCCCTTCTCATTGTAGTCATATCATTTAAAGTCATTCACCACTGTGGATGACAGTGGATGATGTCCTACATTAGGTCAGGCTAGTGTAGTGCTATGCCCCGTACACATCATGACGTGTTTCATGACGTTGTCATCTTCACACAATCTCATTCCGCTGGAATGTATTATATTGTTTCAGGTGATAAATGTTTTGTTTAGTTACTTTTTCCTCAACTTGTTTCTCTAACTTTCTAGCAAGTCAAGCTAGTTATCAGAGCAGCTAGCTAGCTAAAAGCTAGGCTAAGTTGAAGATAGTGTCGCTAGTGACCTCCACTTAACAATTCTCATCAAAAACAAAAGTCATTAACATCACAATAAAATAAAATGTGAGACAACAGTCAATTTAACATTACTATTAAAATAGTATTCACTATTCACTAAAACAGATTATGGACACAGTTATCCCTCTCACTTCGCCTCTTCCTCTCTGGCTGCATTGAAGACAACTCAAAGTTTGGAAAAATTTGAAGCATGCGACATCCGTTTTGCAAAGGAGCCTTCAACCGCAAGGGGGAGCTGCGGTACCACTCCGTTGTGGACGATCCCCATTGAAATGAATGACGTCCAGACTGCTCAGCAATGTGAATGAGGCTTTAGAGCAGGGTCACACTTTTACCCCACCCCTAGCAAACACAGCTGATTAATCAAATTGCATTCTAAACTGAAGCTCATGATTGGGTGATTATTGGAGTCAGGTGTGTTAACTGGGGCTGGGGCAAAACTGTGACACCAATCAGGCCCTCGAGGACTGGAATTTCCCAGGCCTGCTTTAGAGTGTAGGACATACTAGCATAGCACTGTGCCCTTCAGGGATCTGGCATCCTTAGACCCGACTCTCCTTTCTAATTTTTATTGAGTAGCAATGAAAGAAACGGAGACATGTTTAACCGCCATTTCTACAGGCAATGTGCAGCCCATAGTTGACTCTGGCACATCCTTACACTCCGTATGACTTAAACATGGTGCTTTGTGTCTCTAGCTACGTGTCTTTCTCCTTATGGTTGCAGGGGTCAAATGGCATCCAGACGAACACGGGGTCATCGCCTTCGACTGCAGGAACAGGAAGTGGTATGCTTTTTCACAATAGGTCAACATTAGCCAATTAGAACACGGCTTCCTCTCTTGCCCTGTAGCCTACAGTTTGATGTCCATATCAAGACGTTTGTGCAGAGTACAGTATGGCAAGTCTTGAACCCTGTCACGTACATTGTCCATTTGTTGTGTGTTGCTTTGGCTCCGCTACAGTAAATTGATTCCAGTCAATGTTTGCTGCATTGCAGTCCTAGGTTGGGCAACGGGTTGTGTGTTGTTATCCACGCACTTGCTATACTCCCATGTATTTGATGGATAGATAGATCCAATGTTGGGCTACTGTGTGGATACTAGGTTATCATCCCTCCTTGCTCAGGTACATCCAGGCAGCGACGTCTCCTAAAGACATGGTGATCCTGGTGGACGTTAGTGGCAGTATGAAGGGCCTGAGACTGACCATTGCCAGACAGACGGTCTCCTCTATACTGGACACACTGGGAGACGACGACTTCTTCAACATCATCGCTGTCAGTATCATTAATGACCTGTTTGTGGGGGTGGGATTTTGTGTGTGTGTAAACTTATCTGTTTATTTGAGTAAAATAAGGTGTTTCTACAGCTCGTTTTTCTATACCGTGTTTATGATGATTAGTCAACCTCTTATCTAAAACAATGACAATGGATGAATAGGTATGTCTAGAATTTCCTGCACAATGTGTGTGTGTGTGTGTGTGTGTATGTGTGTGCACTTCATGTATCATTCCACTCATATCTAACCCTCTCCATATGTGTTCACAGTACAATCAGGAGATGCACTATGTGGAGCCTTGTCTGAACGGTACATTGGTACGAGCAGACAGAAATAATAAAGCTGTAAGTTCCCCTCTCTCACACACACTTACACACACACACACACACACACGATTGTATGTAGATCATATCATGTTTGCCACTTCCTATGTTATCTGTTAGCATTTCCGAGAACATCTGGACAAGCTGTTCGCCAAAGGGATTGGTCTGCTGGGTGATGCTCTGACCGAAGCGTTCACCATTTTAAATGATGTAAGTTCAGCCTCCGACTTTAACACTGTAAAAGTTAATTCATTCATTCATTCGTTCACCACAGACATTGCACAAAGAAATATACAGTAGCTACAGTTGAAGTCGGAAGTTTACATACACTTAGGTTGGAGTCATTAAACTCGTTTTTCAACCACTCCATTAATTTCCCGTTGACAAACTATAGTTTCGGCCAGTCAGTTAGGACATCTACTTTGTGCATGACACAAGTAATTTTTCCAACAATTGTTTACAGACAGAATATTTCACTTATAATTCACTGTATCCCAATTCCAGTGGGTCAGAAGTTACATACACTCAGTTGACTGTGCCTTTAAACAGCTTGGAAAATTCCAGAAAATGATGTCATGGCTTTAGAACCTTCTGATAGGCTAATTGACATAATTTGAGTCAATTTGAAGTGTACCTGTGGATGTATTTCAAGGCCTATCTTCAAACTCAGTGCCTCTTTGCTTGACCTCATGGGAAAATTAAAATAAATCAGCCAAGACCTCAGAAAAAAAATTGTAGACCTCCTCAAGTCTGGTTCATTCTTGGGAGCGATTTCCAAATGCCTGAAGGTACCACGTTCATCTGTACAAACAATAGTACGCAAGTATAAACACCATGGGACCACGCAGCCGTCATACCACTCAGAAAGAAGACGCGTTCCGTCTCCTAGAGATGAACGTACTTTGGCGCGAAAAGCGCAAATCAATCCCAGAACAACAGCAAAGGACCTTGTGAAGATGCTGGAGGAAACAGGTACAAAAGGCCGCTCAGCAAGGAAGAAGCCATTGCTCCAAAAACGCCATAAAAAAGCCAGACTACATTTTGCAACTGCACATGGGGACAAAGATCGTACTCTTTGGAGAAATGTCCTCTGGTCTGATGAAACAAAAACAGAACTGTTTGGCCATAATGACCATCGCTATGTTTGGAGGAAAAGGGGGATGCTTGCAAGCTGAAGAACACCATCCCAACCGTGAAGCACGGGGGTGGCAGCATAATGTTGTGGGGGTGCTTTGCTGCAGGAGGGACTGGTGCACTTCACAAAACAGATGGCATCATGAGGAAGGTAAATGATGTGGATATATTGAAGCAAATGGACAATGACCTTCCAAATGGACCAAATTACCTTCCCCAAGCATACTTCCAAAGTTGTGGCAAAATGGCTTAAGGACAACAAAGTCAAGGTATTGGAGTGGCCATCACAAAGCCCTGCCCTCAAACCTATTGAAAATGTGTGGGCAGAACTGAAAAAGCGTGTGCGAGCAAGGAAGCCTACAAACCTGATTCAGTTACACCAGCTCTGTCAGGAGGAATGGGCCAAAATTCACCAAACTTATTGTGGGAAGCATGTGAAAGGCTACCCAAAACGTTTGACCCAAGTTAAGCAATTTAAAGGCAATGCTACCAAATACTAATTGAGTGTATGTAAACTTCTGACCCACTAGGAATGTGATGAAAGAAATAAAAGCTTAAATAAATAATTATTCTGACATTTCACATTCTTAAAATAAAGTGGTGATCCTAACTGACCTAAGACAGGGAATCTTTACTAGGATTAAATGTCATGAATTTTGAAAAACTGAGTTTGAATGTATTGGTCTAAGATGTATGTGAACTTCCGATTTCAACTGTGCGTCTTACATGTGCCATATCTGTGTATCCACATCATGAACATCACACATAATGTAATATTCAACTCAGCAAATGTCTACTATGTAGAGCGGATGAAACACACAACACAAAACCTTAAACACAAATTGGTTCTCAAATGCGTCTTGGACTTTCCAGAATGACTTTTTACTTGATTGAACAACAAATACGTAAACACTCTTGGGTACAAGCCAGAGAAGTTTGAGTAGAAAGGCAATTAGTTCAGGCACAATAGTTTCATGTCCCAACCTAATTGAATGATGAAAACAAGCAACATCAGTACACTCCAGCAAGGTGTACCTACTTATTCTCAAGCTCTGAGTACAGCGCGTCTCCTCCCCGTTTTCCCCGTTCGAAACGCTTCACTGCAATCCCCGCTATCCTCCGTTCCACCCCCAGCGAACACAGACACGTCGATTCTGAAGGTGATTAATGACTGTAATTAACGGTGCTGATTAATAAGGAGGATGATTGGAACACAAAGCCGGTGGAGATAAGACCTCTCTGCTCTCCTTTTATCTCTCTGTTTTCAGGCTAGCGGTCCGCCGCAACGCGCAGAGTCCCGGGAGCACGGCTTCAATGTCTGCATTGGTACGATTCATTGAAGCTAGTCCAATGAATATGGTAATCAGTTGGCCAATAAGCCCAGTGTGAAATGCATTGTTACAGTAGGCCAGGCTACCACCTTGGTGAATGGATGGAATGGATACTGACTGGGCTAGAGCCATTTTTCTCTCTGGTTTATCGCAGGGCAGATCGAAGGTAGGAGGCGATTGACTAGTTCTGGAGTGGAGTACACTGCAGCATTCTCAAGACTATGGTTTCCTGAAGGTGCTTGTGTGTTTCTCTGTTAGAAGCAGGACCGTGGGTCTGAGCATAAACACACCTTGACCATAATATTGATCATCACCATCATCCCATAATCTCCACATTTGTCAACCCTCGTATCCTACCCAGTAGCGGTTTGTGGGTAAAATCCAGTGGTGTAAAGTACTTAAGTAAAAATACTTGAAAGTACTACTTAAGAAGTTTTGGGGGGCTATCTGTGCTCTACTTTACTATTCATATTTTTGTCAACTTTCACTTTTACTTCACGACAATCCTAAATAAAATAAGGTATTCCAAAATGTTCTAGAAATCTGTTTTCGCTTTATCATTATGGGGTATTGTGTGGAGATTGACTAGGAAAACATATCAAAAGTAAATGTAATAGCTAAAATATGCGTAAGTTAAAAAAAAGGTATAAATTGAAAGTATAAGAAGTATAAGTATAAATAATTTAATATTCCTTATATTAATCAAACCAGACGGCACAGATAGCCAGGGGCATGCTCCAACACTCAGACATCATTTACAAATGAAGCATGTGTGTTTAGTGCCACCACCAGATCAGAGGCAGTATGCATGGCCAGGGATGTTCTCTTGATAATTGTGTGAATTAGAACATTTTCCTGTCCTGCTAAGCATTCAAAATGTAATAAGTAATGGTTGTCAGGGAAAATGTATTAATTAAAAAGTACATAATTTACATAAGTATTCAGACCTTTTGCTATGAGACTCGAAATTGAGCTCAGGTACATCCTGTTTTCATTGATCATCCTTGAGATGTTTCTACAACTTGATTGGAGTCCACCTGTGGTAAATTCAATTGATTGGACATGATTTGGAAAGGCACACATCTGTCTATATAAGGTCCCTCAGTTGACAGTTAATGTCAGAGTAAAAACCAAGCCGTGAGGTCGAAGGAATTGTCCATAGAGCTCCGAGACAGGGTTGTGTCGAGGCACAAATCTGGGGAAGGGTACTAAAAAATGTCTACAGCATTGAAGGTCACCAAGAACACAGTGGCCTCCATCATTCTTAAATGGAAGAAGTTTGGAACCACCAAGACTCTTCCTTGAGCTGGCCGACCAGCCAAATTGAGCAATCAGGGGAGAAGGGCCTTGATCATAGAGGTGACCGAGGTCATGGAGGTGATAGTCACTCTGACAGAGCTCTAGAGTTCCTCTGTGGAGATGGGAGAACCTTCCAAAAGGACAACTACCTCTGCGGCACTCCACCAATCAGTTCTTTATAGTAGAGTGCCAGACGGAAGCCGCTCCTCAGTAAAAGGCACATGACAGCCTACTTAGAGTTTGTGAAACAGCACCTAAAGGACTCTCAAACCATGAGAAACAAGATTCTCTGGTCTAATGAAACCTAGATTGAACTCTTTGGCCTGAATGCCAAGCGTCACGTCTGGAGGAAACCTGGTGATGGCAGCATCATGCTGTGGGGATGTTTTTCAGCGGCAGGGACTGGGAGACTCGTCAGGATCGAGGGAAAGATGAACAGAACAAAGTAAAGAGAGATCCTTGATGAAAACCCGCTCCAGAGCGCTCAGGCCATCAGACTGGCGTGAAGATTCACCTTCCAACAGGACAATGACCCTAAGCACACAGCCAAGACATTGCAGGAGTGGCTTCGTGACAAGTCTCTGAATGCCCTGAAGTGGCCCAGCCAGAGCCCGGACTTGAACCCAATCAAACATCTCTGGAGAGACCTGAAAATAGCTGTGAAGCGACACTCCCCATCCAACTTAACAGAGCTTGAGAGGATCTGCAGAGAAGAATGGGAGAAACTGCCCAAATACAGGTGTGCCAAGCGTGTAGTGTCATACCCAAGAAGACTCAAGGCTGTAATCGCTGCCAAAGGTGCTTCAACAAAGTATTGAGTAAAGGGTCTGAATACTTATGTAAATGTGATATTTCAGGTTATTTATACATTTGCAAAAAAAATCGAACACCTGTTTTTCCTTTGTCATGGGGTATTGTGTGTAGATTGAGGGGAAAAACGATTGAATCCATTTTAGAATAAGGCTGTAAAGTGACAAAATGAGGAACTCTTTCCGAATTGTCTGTATACTTCAAACTAAATACTTTTAGGCTTTTGCTCTAGTAGTGTTTTATTGGGTGACTTTTACTTGAGTCATTTTCAATTAAGGTATCTTTACTTTTACTCAAGTATGACAATTAGGTACTTTTTCCACCACTGGTAAAATCACTTGGGAAGCCAAGTGCAAGTAGAAAAACATGTTGACTCACTCTAATTGTAGAGAAACGTCAATACCATCCTCCTCTCTTTCATGTTGACGAAACGGTCTATCACTCTGTCATACAGTACATGCTTTAATTGTTTTGTTGTCCTAGGCTACCTGGTTAAAATGCTTACTCGCTAGCCTAACTTCCATTCATGGGCAACGTTAGCTAGTTAACATTAGCCTTCTACATCTAGCTACATATTGAACTTCCGTCCTCTCCGGCCAGGGGCACAACAATGTATAAATGAATGGTTGGATCAGAATCGCCATTATAATCATTGCCCAGAACAGAGAATTAGTCCAAATCCCTAGCTCCATCCATGGCTGATTTAGAAAAAGGGACCATTTTAGCTAGCTAGCTAGCCAGTGAAGGACAACAACACAGCGAGATGCAACAATTCTATTTTTTTTTCTGTCAAGGACGTATGGTCTCAATGGGATTTGATAGGAGTCATGCCAAATCCAAATCCATTTTTGGTGCGCCAGGACCATTCCCAGTTGAGCTGTGAATGGCAAATGTTTTATACTTTATTTTGTCGTCAAGGAAGCCCAGATGCTCGCTGGCTTCCCTTGCCTTCAATGCAAAGGGCAGCAGAAATGCCATCCTCGTTTGGACCAGACAGCGCCAGATTGACGCTCTACACGTTGAGAGACTGAAGGGCGTTGTTTTGCACACTCGAATGTTAACTCCTGTGAGACACATTCAGCCTCTTGCGAATTGACGGAAAATTATGACACACAGAGAGATGAACGATCAATTATTTGTTGTTTAAAACCCCAAAATACTGGTCAATTTGTTTGGCATCCATGGATCCACACCACTGACCCTACCATGGAATCATGTATTCTACACTGCATCTGTTTTAAATATTATAGTGAACATTATGTTCTGTCTAGGTGGTATACAATTCTTTGCCTCAGACAAACCGCCGTAGCTTTAAAATGGCTTGCGGTGTCAAAGCGTTTAGCGATGACCATATTGTTGAGAAAATACATGTAAATCACTTGCTGTGTTCGTCTAGGTCTCTCTGACATATCTACAGTAACTCTTTTCCCTAGCTCGAAGGGATGCTCTGAGCAAGGTCAACTTTTGGAAGACGGCAGGTAGCCTAGTGGTTAGAGCATTGAGCCAGTAACTGAAAAGTTGCTAGATCGAATCCCCGAGCTGACAAGGTAAAAATCTGTCATTCTGCCCCTGAGCAAGGCAGTTAACCCACTGTTCCTAAGCTGTCATTGTAAATAAGAATGCCCTTAACTGATTTGCCTAGTTAAATAAAGGTGAAAAAATACACACACAAAAAAAACTTGTGGTAATCCGCAGTGGGTACGGAGACCACTGTGCATGGATGTGTAAGAGGTGTGTGTGTCAAAAGAGACAGTCCGTGTGGTATTGTAATCCTGTGTGTGTGTCCACACACATTCTTGCTATGCTGGTGTGTATTGGGAGCAGAGTCGTGCTCAGCTCAGCAGCTTTCGGACGGCGATAAAGGCGCTCCCTTTACAAACCTCTATTTCTCCACATTCCCTCTGTCACACAGGTCAATAAACCAGTTAATTACCGCCATGCATCTTCTTCCATCAGATTCATGTGGGCTGCACTTCCCGGTTTATTTACAAAGAGATTATCTGTGTTTTAGTCCCTGACGGGGCCCGCGGGCACGCCGGGCGCCAGTATCAGACATCATCAGACATCAGCAGTGAAAACAGCTATTACACGGCCACGGGCAGAGATGACAGGCACAGAGTCTCAGAGCAGACCTGGGTTCAAATACTCAAACACTACTTGAAATCTTTCAAATACTTTTAGCATTTTCGTTTGGAGTGCGAGATGGGCAGGGTTTGCACTCCTTGTGAGTATTCTATTGGTTCAATTGTGTCAGACTAGCTCAATCAAGCCCAGGTAATCAAGCCCAAATAGTGTTTGAACCCAGATCTGTCTCGGAGGGAGCCCAGGTGTCAGAGACAGAGATGGGATAGGATTAGAGGAGAGATGAACACGCCCCGTGAATAAATGTTGCTCCTTTTTGGAGATAGACATCTGGCTGTCGGGAAGACCGTGGTGCACAACCTGTCGTTGATGTTCCCATCTGGTTCAACTCAATGAGTTTCCTTATTAGAAAAATAGTAAATAGTAGATCATCTATATCAATTAATCATCAGAACTTTAATCAACCAAAATCTGCCTAAAACTACAGAGTCAAGTTCCTAACGATGTATTGTGTATCTCTGTGTAAGCGTGTGTGTTCTCTCTGTGTGCGTAGTTTAACCAGACTGGGCATGGCAGTGTGTGTAGCCAGGCTATCATGCTGGTGACTGACGGGGCAACGCAGATGTACGACGATGTCTTCGCCAAGTTCAATTGGCCAGACAGAAAGGTGAGATACTGGTCATGGCTGGGAAGGCGCTACAATAGGTAGTCTCTCTCTCTCTCTCTCTCTCTCTCTCTCTCTCTCTCTCTCTCTCTCTCTCTCTCTCTCTCTCTCTCTCTCTCTCTCTCTCTCTCTCTCTCTCTCTCTCTCTCTCTCTCTCTCTCTCTCTCTCTCTCTCTCTCTCTCTCTCTCTCTCTCTCATACAAACACCATTCACTAACACACACACACAGCTGCAATTTTTTATTTGTATTGCTATAAAATGGACAATAACTTGCATTTATCAAACTTACTATACCTACCAATCCTATCTTATATTTCTTATTTCTTCTGCAAAATAACTCAGAGATTTACAGCCATCTCCAACACCCCTGAAATGGATTCAAGTTGCTCAATCTCTTCATCAGAAAAGTCTCATAAAACTCCATCTTCGTAAAACTCCATCCTCGTAAAACTCCATCCTCGTAAAACTCCATCCTCGTAAAACTCCATCCTCGTAAAACTCCATCCTCGTAAAACTTCCTTTCATCACCCTTTTGTTGCAGAAAGTTTTCCTCCACAGGAAAATGCAAATGAGTGCAAATGGACTTTGTGATTTACATAAATGCAACAGAAACCCACAGAAATGCTTTTTCTTCATGTGGGGGGCAGTCGAGTCATTCTTTCAGATTCAAGTGATAGAATTTGAATTCAAATGGAGTCCATTGGTTTCCTGCAGGAACTTGATGATCTGATATGTACCTAAATGCATTTGAAACTTGTAATACTCAGAAATACACAAAAATAAGCAATGAACCAAATCCTGGTAAAAAAAATAAAATACAGTATTTTTCTCAGTATTACCATAGCTGATGGAATTTGAAGGTATTGCAGAAGATACTGATGTCCCTGTGCCATCCATGGTAGGCACTGGTTAAATCACTGGGTGTGTAATCTTAGATAGCGGAAAGAAGCGTCCAGTCTTGGGTTATTGCCACCAAAACAGAGTTCCAAATCAACATTTGTGCCTATCAACCAAACATTTCAACATTCCATTTTCAATTGCTATGTCATCATTTTCAAATGTAATTGTATTCTAATCAATATAATCACCATGGCAACACTGTTGCTCTTATCAACCAAACATTTGCAATTCAAACATTCTGGCAACTTTGCTTTGGTTGGTTTTGTATTGTTATGATAACGACACACCAACACTCCAATCCATCTCTCCTTCTCATTTTCTCACTGCCTCGGTTTTCCTTTCAAACTCTCATTGTGAATCTGTTTCATTTGAGATTTCCTTCATGCTTGTGCCGTGTTTCCCTTCCTTTGAGACTTGTCCTTTTCCATCGTTTTAAAATGACGGATATTAGACGGCAGTTTGATTTCCCTTCTTGGAACGTTTGGCGAAATGTAGTTCTTATTATCCAAGTACAGCTCACAGCCCAGGAAATGTACAATTGCGTGAACTATACATGTATCTCATAGAGCTGACCTGACACACCCTGACATTTGTCCTTAACCAGAGAAACAGGAGGGATAAACCGTTTTCAAGGGCAGAATCATGGTTCAGCCTCAGTCCCTGAGCCCGCACTCGCGCAATGGTTTGCGCGGCACACAGAACAAAGAGCCAGTCGAAACCTAAAACATTTCACTCAAGCTGATTTCCTTTGCCTATTAAGCGCCTCTCTTTTTGAGCTGTTTTATCCAAACAGTCCAAACCCTGTTCAATGACCAGAAGATACGGTAACACTTCACTTAAGCTGATGATTAATGTCCATTTTTCACTTGACCTTTATTTAACCAGGCAAGTCAGTTAAGAACAAATTGTTATTTACAATGACGGCCTGGCAAGAGGCAAAAAGGCCTCCTGTGGGGACGGGGCTGGATAAAATAAATTAAAATAATTGAAGACAAAACGGACAACACATTACGTAGCATTCATAAAGCCTTTATAAGCGTGACATAAAGAGTCACAATGGAGGGGCTGCGTAGATGGCTCAGAGAGCTTGTCCCTGGCGTTCAGTGGCATCTCTGTTTGACCTCCATCCACCTCAACGACCGATTGGCCTGACACAATCAGCCACTCACGCAGACAGCGAACTCTGCTCTTGCGTGTGCTTGGCTGGAGGGAGAGGACTGAATGTACTCCAGTGTCTGGCCTCTCTCCTCCTGTCTTCTCTCTGCCTCTACTACCCCGGGCTGGCTCTCAGTGCTCTGGAGCCCTTCTTCTCCTGTACGTATCCACATAGAGTAGCCTTCTCCCTGCCTCTACCGCTATACTGCCCCAGACTGTAGCTCTGTGCTGTGGAGCCCCTCTCCTCCTGTATCTACTCTCAGTCATTCCCCTGCCTCTACCCCTGCCTCCGCCTCTGGCGCCCCAGGCTGGCAATAGAATCTCTGAATCCCCTCCTCCAGTACCATAGGCTTCGCCCTGCTTCTGCCTCTCAGCCTCTGTCATTGTCGCTCCAGACTGGCTCTATATTGGAGGGTCTTTCTGGGGGGGTGTTTTCTGGGCCACTCTGTGACAAACGGCTGGGTGAAAGCATTAGGCAAATGCAATTGAAATTAAATGGGCTGCTGTGCTATTCACAGTGCAATAAAAACAGCAGCTTACGGCCCTTTTGTCCAGTCCTATCAAGCAAATGCGTGTCGCACAAAGGGGCAGTATTTGGCAGTGTAACTCCCCCACCCCCCCTTCCCCAAACATACCCAGAGGGGCAGTATTTGGCAGCCGTTCACTCCGGTTCTCCTATATGCTTAGCATAGCATCTGGAGCCAATGAGCCGTGCCGTATTGGCAGAGAGTCACAGAAAGTGCACACATGGACCCGTTCCCATGTCCAGCTTGAAGCCCTCTGATTGGCTTACGCCACAGAGAGAACGTAACCTGCCTCTTTTCTCTCCGTGCTGTCGACTTAGGTTTATACATACACAGAGATCTAATGAAGCACAGGCGTGCAGATATATGGATGGATGGATGAGCAAGAAAGGGAGCAAGAGGAAGGGAAAAACAATGAAAAGGAGAAAGGGATGAGGAGAGGAGAGAGGAAGGGAGAAATAAAGATAAATAGCTACGGAGCACTGGTCTTTCCTCGTGAGGCACATCTAGCACTGTAGTAGTGCATACAGCCACCCCTCATCTCCTCTCTCCAGACAGATAAAATGAGAGCAGAAAGATGGAGCCCCATGTCGTTCCATCACGGTGAATGTTTATGCACTCTCTATTTAAATCTGAGCTGGCTACCACCCTGTAAACGCCTGACGATGCTGTCTCCTCTCCGTATAGGTGCGCATATTCCCTTACCTGATTGGCCGAGAGTCTGCCTTTGCTGATAACATGAAATGGATGGCCTGTGCTAATAAAGGTGTGTCTCCTCTTCATACTATACCATAAGAAACACATACACTTGGCTGTGTGTAAATGTGTGGGTGGGTGTGAGTGTGTGTCGGGTAGATAGGAATTGTGGTTATTGGTGTGTGTTTATCAAAGAGGTGTGTGTGTGTGTGTGTTTTGGGGAGGGAAGAGAAGAGACGCAGGTGTTAGATTGTGAGTGTGTTTTGGGGAGGGGGGAATTGTGGGTGTTAGTGTGTGAGGTGTGGGGAGCGAAGATATGCAGGTTTTAGTGTGTGTTTGGAGGTGTTGGGGGTGGCTGTGCTGCTGATGTGAGCAGTGCAGAGCGGAGCAGCAGTGGAGTGACACAGAGGGGTCAGGGGGCATCCCTGCCTCATCCCTCTTCCTGTCAGAGCCTTTCCCCCTGACCGCCTGCCGCTGATGGCTCCCGTGTGCCCACGCTCCGGATGAGAGGAGAACGCTCTGGACTGGGAAAGTCACAGTCAGGAAAACTGATGACTTGCGGGATTACACAGCCCAGCTAGTCTAACCTTATTCTGATACTCACAGTAACACACACTTACTGGGAAATGCCTGTGAAATACCTTAATGTGATACTGTGTGTGTGTGTGTGTGTGTATGTGTGTGTGTGTGTGCCTGTGTGTGTGTGTGTGTGTGTGCTTGTTGCCTCAGGGTATTTCAGTCAGATCTCCACACTGGCTGACGTACAGGAAAATGTGATGAGGTATCTTCATGTTATGAGTCGTCCTAAAGTCATCGACCATGAGCATGACACGGTCTGGACGGAGGCCTACGTGGACAGCACTGTAAGTTTCATAGTGAGTGGAAAAAGTTAGTGACTGTGTGTAAGGTACATCATGTACTGTATGTACTGTATGTCCACCAGTGTACGTAATCAGATTACTTTTTATAAGTAACGAAGTCAAGTGATTGCGGTACTTTTTCAAATTGGGTATTATTAATACAGTTACTTTGTCAAACAGCTTTCAGAATCATATCTCTGCCGGGCTTATATTTCCATGATCCAATCTCGACCTGCGAGCGGAGAAAGGATGTTTGGATAAATGTCATGACAGCTGCTGTCCAGAGAAATGTATAGAGGGCGCACCCCTCATCTTTGCCATTGATCGCTTCTGTGATAGCAAAGTCCATAGAGAGCTGTTGCGTCTAGTGGAAAGTGTGCCCTCTATACATCTCTATGAGTCCATTGTGTATGTGCAGTCTATAACCAGAACTGGCAGCTCGAGAGAAAGATTTTGAACGGAAAGATAGGGAATCGGTACAGATGTTTGGCTAACAGTATATACGGCTAATTAAGCAGCCCCTATAGAGCGCAGCACTTGTAGACGAGCACAGGAAAGCAGCGCCACAGATGAAAGGAGAAACAAGCGATCAAAGCTGAGTTAGTAAGTAGCACATCCTTGGTAGAGCGCGCGTCTCGCCTTGCTCCCTCCGACAGTCAAACAAACTGAAAGATTTTGAGTCGTAATGCAATGTAACGCGGAACTTAAAAAAAAAAAAAAAGATGTAACAAGTAATATGTAATATATTGCTGTTTCAAGTAACTAATCCCAACACTGGTTTCCACCCTCTATATGAGTTCATACTGTATGTATACATGCCCGAACATGCTTGCGTATCGGTGAGTGTGTGCGAGGGTGCGTGCGTGCGTGTATGTGAATGTGCGCGTGTGTTCCTGCATCTCTCTGTGTGTGTGTGCGTCCGTGTCCTCTCTGATCAGTCCCCTTCATGCTACAGGATTGATTCCTCATTATGAGCTTCATTAATTCTGACTGGAATGTTCTGCACTTCTGTGTCTAGAATGTTAAAATGCAGGAGGAGCAGTCTGTCTGTCTGTCTGTTGTACAGGAGGAGAGCCCAATCCTCATTTGTCATTTTTGCTGTCTCCTTCTGCAGCTCTCCCAGGCACACAAGGTAAAGCCTCTCTCTCTATCGCTCTTTCTTCCTCACTCTCTCTCATTTCCTTGTCATTTAGAGAGTATTTACTGTGCACATTTTGACTATTTTCCATTATGGTGTATAACATGGATAGCTTATTTGAGGTGTTATATGGTTGCCATGGATCTTTGTCTGTAATCTGGTTGCTGAGGGTCCTTGAGTAGTGAGTTTCTCCCCTGCTGTGAAGTTAAGGCATTGCAGCCGCAGTTGAGACTGCTGTAATGTGTAAAGCTCTGCTTCTACTCAGTATGTTGATTGTCCACTACTGTATGTGTATTGTGCACAGTACACACACACACACACACACACACACACACACACACACACACACACACACACACACACACACACACACACACACACACACACGGCCACAGAGGTAAGGGCTGGGGGTTGGGGGGGGGGGGGGGGATTGTCCTCTGGCGTGTGTGCTCTTGTATCTCAGCCACAGAGAATCGCCATTCATCATTCTGTGGATCATTGCCTTTTATCTCCTCAAGCTCGTAATAAAACTGACATTGGAGCGGAGAGAGGAAGAGAGAGAAGGAGAGGGGACGGGGGGGGGGGGCGGGGGGGGAGGCGGGGGCGGGGCTAGCACAAGGTCGTTTCCCAGAAAGTTCTCGTATCTACTGCTGCGTATACCCAGTGAGTCTTTACTAAGCTCCTCTGATGGACTGGGAGATTCTACCAGGGTTTACCTGTACAGGTGAGACTAGGCTTTGGAGGCTGTCGCTCTGGGGGGAAGCGGGTTGGTCGATGGTGAGACCCTCCATCAGTCATTTTGTCGAGCAGCCAAGACGATCCCACCCTAGTAACCGTTCATTGCCTCTCTCGTACGCACGTACATGAACACGCACAACAGCCAAACACGTAAGCACACACACACACAAGCACACACACACACACACACACAAATAGCCACACACTCACCATGGCTGCGGGAAGATCTTTAGGGGTGGGAGTGCACTAATTTGGTGGATGACATTTTTAAAACTATTTATTTATAATTGTCATATTCATTATTGTTTAATTGTGATTTATAAGTGTGTACTGGAGCACCCTTAGAACCTCTACTTCCAGCGGCTATGACCCTCACACACAGTGCACTCACAGCTGTGGCCGTGAGCCTCTGAGGTGAGGGAATAGCAGACCTAGTTTCAGTGAGCTCATGTGTTTAATCATGTCAGTTCTCATCCTGCTGAACACAGCCCGTTCTCAAAATGAAGACACACACACACACACACACACAAACACACACACACACACACTGGGGATTGCTCTAAACTGGAGCTTCGCTGTGCATTTACTGTAAAACCACAAACCGCAAGCAACATTTACCATATATTTACACTGCAGACTCACTCCTATTTTTTTTTAAAGCATTTGGCGACACAGTGTTTGAAGTTTATTTTGGTGAAATTACTGGACTGTAGATGTGTTGTGATGAAGCCTACTTGGTAGGGATGGACATTTGGTGCATGTATTCCTCTATTGACACCGAATAGGATAGCGTTTAGCATCAGTCAGACATGGAATACTGTAGCAATAGCCTCTAAAGGTTAAAGTAATTGGAAAATCTCGATTGCAACCTCCTCGTGTCCTCTCTCCTCGTCTCCCTCTCAAAACCCATTGGAGGAGAAGGTCAGAGGGGAGGGACCTCTGGCTTTCTTATCCAATGGGTTTTGAGAAGGAGACAAGGAAAGAGGGCGCGAGGAGTAATGCAATCGAGATCGGTCTTTGCCACTTCCTGTCACTGTCACTGTGTTCCATCTCAGTCCAGAAACAAGAAGGGCCCAAGCCTGATGACCACTGTGGCCATGCCTGTGTTCAGCACCAAGAACGAGACCGTAAGTGTGTGTGTCTGTGTGTGTGTGTGTGTGTGTCTGTCTGTGTGTGTTATACTCACTCTTTCTCTCCTCTCTCCTCTACAGAAGAACCAGGGTATACTCCTAGGGGTAGTGGGCACAGACATTCCTCTTCAGGAACTCATGAAGATCATCCCTAAACACCTGGTACTGGGTTTACTAACCCATGTTTATGACCCATTAGATGCCTTGTCATTTACTGTTGTACTGTACTCTACTTTATGTAATCAAGTATCTCTATATTAGAGGTTGACCGATTATGATTTATCAATGCCGATACGGATTATTGGAGGACCAAAAAAAGCCGATACTGATTAATCAGCCAATTTTTTTTTATATATATAAAAATATTTGTAATAATGACAATTACAACAATAATTGTGAACATTTTTATTTTAACTTAATATAATACATAAATAAAAATCAATTTAGTCTCAAAAAAAGTATGAAACATGTTCAATTCGTTTTATTAAGGCAAAAACACAGTGTTGGAGAAGAAAGTAGAAGTGCAATATGTGCCATGTAAAAAATATAACGTTTAAGTTCCTTGCTCAGAACATGAGAACATATGAAAGCTGGTGGTTCCTTTTAACATGAGTCTTCAATATTCCCAGTTAAGAAGTTTTAGGTTGTAGTTATTATAGGAATTATAGGACAATTTCGCTCAATACCATTTGTATTTCATATACCTTTGATGTTGGATGTTCTTATAGGAACGCAGGAAAGTGCTGTTTGAATTAATGCTTAAGAGCTTGCTGCTGCCTACCACCGCTCAATCAGACTGCTCTATCAAATATCAAATCAAAGACTTAATTATAATATAATAAACACACAGAAATATGAGCCTTAGGTCATTAATATGGTCAAATCCAGAAACTAGCATTTTCGAAAACAAAACGTTTATTCTTTCAGTGAAATATTTTTTCGAACGGGTGGCATTCATAAGTCTAAATATTTCTGTTACATTGCACAACCTCCAATGTTATGTCATAATTATGTACAATTCTGGCAAATTAATTACGGTCTTTGTTAGGAAGAAATGGTCTTCACACAGTTCGCAACGAGCCAGGCGGCCCAAACTGCTGCATATACCCGGACTCTGCTTGCACAGAACGCAAGAGAAGTCACACAATTTCCCTAGTTAATATTGCCTGCTAACATGATTTCTTTGAACTAAATATGCAGGTTTAAAAATATATACTTGTGTATTGATTTTAAGAAAGGCATTGATGTTTATGGTTAGGTACATTGGTGCAACGACAGCGCTTTTTCGTAAATACACTTTTAGCGAAGTAGGCTGTGATTCGATGATAAATTAACAGGCACCACATTGATTATTTGCAAAACTGGACAAGCTAGTTAAACTAGTAATATCATCAACCATATGTAGTTAAATCGTGATTATGTTAAGATTGATTGTTTTTTATAAAAATGCCAAAAATGCAGATTACCGATTATTATGAAAACTTGAAATCGGCCCTAATTAATCGGCCATGCCGATTAATCGGTCGACTTCTACTCTATATACTGTTTTTATGCCTTCAGCTGGGTATCCACGGTTACGCCTTTGCCATCACAAACAACGGCTACATCCTGACCCATCCGGACCTGAGGCCACTGGTAACACACTGTCTTTTAAACACACTCATACATTATGTCCCCTGCCTAGGGTTGTAAAATCAAAGGTTTCCTCAGAAATAATGGTTAGAGGATTCAGGATTTCCTGATTATCCCCTCCTTATACCGGGCATCGTCAAAGCAAGATTTCTGGAAAACCTGGGAATTCTGGGAAAGTTGCCTGAATTTTGCGACCCTACCCCTACCCCTGTCCCTAACCCCTGTCCCTAACCCAAGCCTTGCCACAATGCACTAACCCTAACCCAAAAAGCCTTTACACATACTAATCTTTGGAGTGGTTAAACAGCTACAGTACATTGCAGTTTTCCCCTCCCCACTCAAACTCCTCCCAGAGAGTCCTAGCAAAATTATTTTTTAAACATTTTTGAAAACATTTTAATTGAAAACGATCACAATAAGGTACATTGTTACCCAGACATTTGATATTGAGATACAAATGGCTGCATTGGACCTTTAAAGACATTCTCCGGAACTTTGGCGCCTACTGAACGACTATTTCCTGCTTTGGGCCGGATGTGTCAGTGTGTAGTTCATACATGCATAATCTATGAGCAGAATTACTGTTTTACCTCAATTAACCACGAAATCCCTAGTTTGTTTTTCTGGAAGCTGTGCTGCACTATTTTCCCTAAATTTTTCCCCAAGTGGGTCAGCCTCCTAGCAATTCGAGTTCTTGCCAATGAGCTTCAGCGCCTCACCATTTGAGGGAACACAAGCAAGATGCACACACAGCAGAGCAAGAGAGAGAGAGAGCACAGTGACATGTTGCATGTACAGTATGTGTACATACAGTGCTTTAGGAAAGTATTCAGACCCCTTTACTTTTTCCACATTTTGTTATGTTACAGACTTATTCTAAAATGGATTTAAAAAAAGTTCTCAATCTATCCACAATAGCCCATAACGACAAAGCAAAAAACACGTTTGTAGAAATCTTTGCACATCTCTAAAAACTAAACAGAAATATCACATTTACATAGGTATTCAGACCCTTTACTCAATACTTTGTTGAAGCACCTTTAGTCTTCTTGGGTATGACGCTACAAGCTTGGCACACCTGTATTTGTGGAGTTTCTCCCATTCTTCTCTGCAGATCCTCGAAAGCTCTGTCAGCTTGGATGGGGAGTGTCACTGCACAGCTATTTTCAGGTCTCTCTAGAGATGAGGTTCAAGTCCAGGATCTGGCTAGGCCACTCAAGGACATTCAGAGACTTGTCCCGAATCCACTCCTGCGTTGTCTTGGCTGTGTTCTTAGGGTCGTTGTCCTGTTGGAAGGTAGACCTTCGCCCCAGTCTGAGGTCCTGAGCGCTCCGGAGCAGGTTTTCATCAAGGATCTCTCTGTACTTTGCTCCATTCATCTTTCCCTCGATCCTGGCAAGTCTCCAAGGCCCTGCTGCTGAAAGACATCCCCACTGCATGATGCAGCCACCACCATGATTCACCATAAGGATGGTGCCAGGTTTCCTCCAGACGTAACGCTTCGCATTCAGGCCAAAGAGTTCAATCTTGTTTTCATCCAACCAGAGAATCTTGTTTCTCATTGTCTGAGAGTCCTTTAGGGGCCTTTTTGGCAAACTCCAAGCAGACTGTCGTGCCTTTTACTGAGGTGTGGCTTCCGTCTGGCCACTCTACCATAAAAGCTTGATTGGTGGAGTGCTGCAGAGATGGTTGTCCTTCTGGAAGGTTCTCCCATCTTCACAGAGGAACTCTTGAGCTCTCTGACCATCGGGTTCTTGGTCAGCTCCCTGACTAAGGCCCTTCTCCCCTGATTGCTCAGTCAGTTTGTCCGGCGGCCAGCTATAGGAAGAGTCTTGGTGTTTCCAAACTTCTTCCAATTAAAAACGATGGAGGCTGCTGTGTTCTTGGGGACCTTCAATGCTGCAGAAATGTTTTGGTACCCTTCCCCAGATCTGTGCCTCGACACAATCCTGTCTCGGAGCTCTAGAGACAATTCTTTCGACCTCATGGCTTGCTTTTTGCTCTGACATGCACTGTCAACCGTGGGACCTTATATAGACAGGTGTGTGCCTTTCCAAATCATGTCCAATTAATATAATTTACCTCAGGTGGACTCCTATCAAGTTGTAGAAACATCTCAAGGGTGATCTGTAACGCTCGTCTGAAGAAGAGGGAGTGGACCAAAGCGCAGCACGTGTTCATGATGTTTATTAAAATCTGAACACTAGAACAAAATAACAAAGAGCAAAAACTACCATGAACAGTTCTGTCAGGTGCAGAAAAACAAAACAGAAAATAACTACCCACAAAACACAGGTGGGAAAAAGCTGCCTAAGTATGATTCTCAATCAGAGACAACGATAGACAGCTGCCTCTGATTGAGAACCAAATACAAAGAAATAGAAAACATAGAACTAAAGAAACTAGAATTCCCACCCTAGTCACACCCTGGCCTAACCAAAATAGAGAATAAAACCCTCTCTATGGCCAGGGCTCCGGACTGGACGCTGTCGCTGGTGGCTCCGGACTGGAGGGCGTCGCTGGAGGCTCCGGACTGGAGGGCGTCGCTGGAGGCTCCGGACTGGAGGGCGTCGCTGGAGGCTCCGGACTGGAGGGCGGCGCTGGAGGCTCCGGACTGGAGGGCGGCGCTGAAGGCTCCGGACTGGAGGCCCTCACTGGAGGCTTCGTGCCATGTCTCACCACTGGAGGCTTCTTGCCATGGATCATCACTGGAGGCTTCGTGCAATGGATCATCACTGGAGGCTTTGTGCAATGGATCATCACTGGAGGCTTCTTGCCATGGACCATCACTGGATGGAGGAGACGTATGTGCAGTCTGGTATGTGGAGCTGCCACAGGGCTCACCTGGCTGGGGAGACATGCAAGAGGATTAGTTCTGGGCGCAGGCACAGGACTCACCAGGCTGGAGAGAAATACTGGAGGCCCTGTCCTAGGCAGAGGAACTGGATACACTGGGCCGTGGAGGCGCACTGGAGATCTTGAGCTAAGACCCTGCACAACCCGTCCTGGCTGGGTGGTGACTTTGGCCCGGCACGTGCGGGGCGCAGGCACAGGACGCACTGGGCTGTGCAGACGCACTGGAGACACAGTGTGCAAAGCCGACGCAGGATGTCCTGGGCCGTAGAGACGTACTGGAGGTCTGGAGAGCAGGGCTGGCACTGCTCACACCCCAATAACCTCACACTCAACGTCAACAAAACTAAGGAGATGATTGTGGACTTCAGGAAACAGCAGAGGGAACACCCCCCTTTCCACATCGATGGAACAGTAGTGGAGAGGGTAGCAAGTTTTAAGTTCCTCGGCATACACATCACAGACAAACTGAATTGGTCCACTCACACAGACAGCATTGTAAAGAAGGCGCAGCAGCGCCTCTTCAACCTCAGGAGGCTGAAGAAATTTGGCTTGTCACCAAAAGCACTCACAAACTTCTACAGATGCACAATCGAGAGCATCCTGGCGGGCTGTATCACCGCCTGGTACGGCAACTGCTCCGCCCTCAACCGTAAGGCTCTCCAGAGGGTAGTGAGGTCTGCACAACGCATCACCGGGGGCAAACTACCTGCCCTCCAGGTCACCTACACCACCCGATGTCACAGGAAGGCCATAAAGATCATCAAGGACATCAACCACCCGAGCCACTGCCTGTTCACCCCGCTATCATCCAGAAGGCGAAGTCAGTACAGGTGCATCAAAGCTGGGACCGAGAGACTGAAAAACAGCTTTTATCTCAAGGCCATCAGACTGTTAAACAGCCACCACTAACATTGAGTGGCTGCTGCCAACACACTGACACTGACTCAACTCCAGCCACTTTAATAATGGGAATTGATGGGAAATGATGTAAATATATCACTAGCCACTTTAAACAATGCTACCTTATATAATGTTACTTACCCTACATTATTCATCTCATATGCATACGTATATACTGTACTCTATATCATCGACTGTATCCTTATGTAATACATGTATCACTAGCCACTTTAACTATGCCACTTTGTTTACATACTCATCTCATATGTATATACTGTACTCGATACCATCTACTGTATCTTGCCTATGCTGCTCTGTACCATCACTCATTCATATATCCTTATGTACATATTCTTTATCCCCTTACACTGTGTACAAGACAGTAGTTTTGGAATTGTTAGTTAGATTACTTGTTGGTTATTACTGCATTGTCGGAACTAGAAGCACAAGCATTTCGCTACACTTGCATTAACATCTGCTAACCATGTGTATGTGACAAATAAAATTTGATTTGATTTGATTTGATGTTTATTAAAATCTGAACACTAGAACAAAATAACAAAGAGAAAAAACGAACAGTTCTGTCAGGTGCAGAAACAGAAAACAACTACCCACAAAACACAGATGGGAAAAAGCTGCCTAAGTATGATTCCCAATCAGAGACAATGATAGACAGCTGCCTCTGATTGAGAACCACACCCGGTCAAACACAAAGAAATAGAAAACATAGAACTAAAGAAACTAGAATTCCCACCCTAGTCACACCCTGGCCAAACTAAAATAAAACCCTCTCCATGCCCAGGGCGTGACATGATCAATGGAAACGGGATGCACCTGAGCTCAATTTCAAGTCTCATAGCAAAGGGACTAAATACTTATGTAAATAAGATATTTCTGTTTATTACATTTTTATAAATTAGCAAAAAATTCCCCCAAAACTGTTTTCACTTTGTCATTATGGGGTATTGCGTGTAAATTGATGAGGATTTTTATTTACTTATTTTAGAATTACGCTGTAACCTAACAAAATTTGGAAAAGTCAAAGAGTCGGAATACTTTCCGAATGCACTGTATGTGACATAGTACACCATTTTCTCAGGCAACATTTTGCTCGTGAGCATTTACTTTCAGAACTACTGGCTAAAAAGTAAAGTATAGAAAAAGTACCGGAGAATCTCTTTAAATAAATAGTTTAAATACAGACACTGAATGCCTGTGTTTTGAAAAACAGAAAGTGTCCTTTTCTGTTACATGACAGACTATGTTGACCACATACACGTAAACAGTGTGAGTGTGTATTACCGAGGAAGTTTGGGAGACTCAATCTGTAATGCCCACCTTTTCCTTTGATGTATGCATGCAGGGAGGGATACAGGCCATTGCTACTACTGTAGGGCTGGCTGGCCCTGGCTAACTGAGCTAACACTAACCCAGAGGTAACCCTCCTGTCCTGTAACTGTACCATACAGAGACTAGACCACAGACACTCACTCTCTCTCTGGGACCCTGCATGGGTTCCACTGGAAACTGGTGCTAGTGGATCTGTGTGTAACAGTGTCTATGTGATGTTAGTACCTCTCTGTGACACTGTGTGTGTTTGTGTGTGTGTATATGTGTTTTAGAATGTGTTGGTTTTCTATGTACTGTAAGTGTGTGTTTCTCTGTGCTGTGACCGTGGTTGTCTCTTTTGAGGCTGTGCTAGACCCTACTGGACTTTGTGTGTGGGACTGGACATGTTTTTATGTTATTGGTTGTTGATTGAAGTGATCAATTTGGGATTGAATTTTGGGGAGTTCTAGCCTGGTGGAACCAGCCTGATCGCACGATAGCTCACATTTGGTTTGAGCACAGCGGTCAGACTGCTTAACCTGGCTAGGATTGTTCTGATTTTGAGCAAGACTGTGTGAACGAAGCCTTGTATAGGTTCACTCTTAACTTAGCTGTGCACCCAAACCATCCACAACGAAATCTAGACTTCCTCAACTGTTCCCATCAAATGTGTGTTCCTCTGTGCCTCAGTACCAGGAGGGCCAGAAGAGGAGGAAACCCAACTACAGCAGTGTGGACCTGTCAGAAGTGGAGTGGGAGGACAAGGATGACTTTGTACGTCTAAATCATGACGTAACAAAACAATTGACACACACTCCTGATAAACTACTACTGCCTTTACTATACTTAAAGGGATACTTCGGGATAACTTCCCCAGAGTCAGATGAGCTCATGGATACCATTTTTATGTTTCTGCATCCAGTATGAAGGAAGTTAGAGGTAGTTTCGTGAGCCAATGCTAACTACTGTAGCGTTAGTGCAAGGACTGGAGGTCTATGGTATCTACTAGCATGCTATCAGTCACCTTACACTTCCAGTCATTGTGCTAACGCTGGTTAGCAATTGCGCAATATTCTTCAATCAGCACGCAGAGACATACAAATGTTATCTACAAGTTCATCTGACATCTGACCTGGAAAGTAGATAAAGGGCTTCATTGACAAAATCCTGAGGTATCCCTATTTATTTAAATAACCTGGAACATCCACTCAGTAAGAATTGCCACTGTTTTCCAGGAAGTTTTTATTTTTATTTAACTAGGCAAGTTAGTTAAGAACAAATTCTTATTTTCAATGGCGGCCTAGGAACAGCGGGTTAACTGCCTGTTCAGGGGCAGAACGACAGATTTGTACCTTGTCAGCTCAGGGACTTGAACTTGCAACCTTCCGGTTACTAGTCCAACGCTCTAACCACTAGGCTACCCTGCCGCTGTATACTTTAAGGCAGCATGGACTCTTTGCATCTTGATAAATATCCTGTTCTTATGTTACAGCTGCGTAATGCCATGGTCAACAGGAAGACTGGGACATTCTCCATGGAGGTGAAGAAGACAGTGGACAAAGGGGTGAGACTGACGATTCAATTCTGACTCTGACAAAAATAAAAGATTACACTCTCCTTTTTGAACCCCTTAAGGTCTATGGGCCCGGGAATGGGTTAACATATGGAATTGTTTTAAGAAAGCCAAACCAAGGATCATTTAGCTATTTGATTTAGAATTTTAGGACCCCTAAAAAAAAGTTTCAATAAAAGTTATTTCATCAAATGTGGCCTTAATGCTATTAGCCCATAGGAACACATTGAATACATTGCAAACAGATATCCCCAAAAATAAATAAAAAGGAACTATGTTTTGCAGTGTAAGTCCTATATCTGAGAGATCTACGAAAGATCAGGATATCTTTAAAAAATAGATATGTTTTAACCAAATTTAACCACTTTTTTTATGTTCTAAACTACTTCCATATATGCTTCCATTTCTTTTTTAAACTGGTACCGGGCTACCTTCAGACGAGGCTTATGGGGTGGGCTTCCTAGAGCAAAACAACCAGCATGTACGTGTTCGTGACAGTCTCACCTGTTGATGGTGGGGTCATATTAGTGCAAAGTTTCCCAAACTCTGTTCTCTTTTCCCTCCCCCCTAACACTACACAGCTGATTCAAATTGTGATGATTAGATAATTATTTGAATCAGCTGTGTAGTTCTAGGGCAAAAAAAAAAAAAGTGCACCCCTTTGGGTCCCAAGGACAGAGTTTGGCAAACCCTGTGTTAGTGTGTAGGCTAAACCTTTCACACGCTACCGACAAGAATTTGGCAGATCGGTGGTGCCGACTGACGCTTGTGGGGGTCGTAGAGCAAAACGGAGAACGTCATCGTGTTTGTGAGAATCTCATCTTCGGACGCTACAGACGTTTTCTTGAGAAGACCGATTTGCGGGATGTTTCCTGGTCCACCGCTGTAGCTCTGCCACCTTCCACCGCAGATTCGGAAGGCCGACACCGGCGTAGCCCATTCAAAACAGAAGTCTCTAGCGTAAACATACATTTTTTTATGGGGATTCTTTGATTATGCTAATTCGATTTCCGCAGGGGCACGGACTTCATATTTTAATGAGAGCCACTGGATGACTCCTCATTCTCCATGCTTTTCTATGTGCTTTCAGAAAAGACTCCTGAAGATGCACAATGACTATTTCTACACTGAAGTCAAGGGAACTCCCTTCAGGTAAGGGGAGATGCTTTGAGAGTAGGGTACACACACTTCTTTAGTTTTTCAGCACATTCATTGATTCATCCATAACTCTGATGTCCTGAGAGTTGACACGATGGCTGGTTCAATGTGTCTCTGTGGGCCCATTTCCCAGACACAGATAACACCTAGTCCAGTCCAGTGGAGGTTGCTGAGGGGAGGAAGGCTCATAATAATGGCTGAAACGGAGCAAATGGAATGGCATCAAACACATGGAAACGTTGTGTTTTATGTATTTGATACCATTCCGCTCTAGCAATTACCACAAGCCAATTCTCCCAATTTATTATGCCACCAACCTCCTGTGGCCTAGTCCTAGACTGAAAAGCAGTTTAATTTTTATTTAACTAGGAAAGTCAGTTAAGAAATAATTATTTGCCAAACCCTAACCTGGACAATGCTGGGCCAATTGTGTGCCACCCACTGGGACTCCCAATCCCAACTGGTTGTTATACAGCCTGGAATCACACCAGGGTCTGTAGTGATGCCTCTAGCACAGAGATGCAGTGCCTTAGACTGCTGTGCCACAGTGGAGAATCTGCACTGAACATTATTTTTAGTCCAGGACTAGGCTTTATTCTGTGTTTGGGAAACCAGCCCTAAGAGTAACTGTTGACTTCTCTCTGCTGCTCACCCTGCTGTGTGTTTCTGTGTTCAGTGTTGGAGTGGCTTTGTCTAGAGGCCATGGCAAATTCTTCTTCAGAGGAAACGTCTCAGTGGAAGCAGGTAAGAGTCACTCACTCACTCAACGAACTATGAGAGCTTCATCAGTTTCATAGACGTTTATGGATATTCTGTACCTGTGGTCTGCCTGTTCTTAAGGCCATATATCAGGGTACTCCGCCTGGCCCTGTTGAAGCCTCACTTATCTGATGTTCATGTGTTTTGCAGGGCTCCTTGACCTGGAACAGCCAGATGTTGCCTTGGCAGATGAATGGTAATGCAGGGGGTTTTGGGTGATGTGGGGGGTTATGAGCTTGGGATTGGTCAGTCAAGCATTATATAGGTTATTGCTTTCTGTGGGTGTGTTTGTAAATTCACTCTGGAATGCCAGAGTGCGCTCAGTGTGCGCTTTGGACTTTTGTAAATTTAAGAGCTTTGTAAGATTGTGTTTTGGTAAATTCAGAGTTTTGCTCTCGGAGTGCACATTGGACGCTCTGGCCGAGGAGTAGGGTTGATCCCAGCATTCTGACCTCAAAGGCTGTCAAGCACCCAAGCTAACTGACTAAATCTTGCTAGCTTGCTAGCTAGCTCCTTCCAGACACAAATGAGAACACATCACTCTGACCATTTTACTCGCCCAAGCAGAGCTGGTTAGGCTGCTTTCATGTTATCTAGAGCGTTGGTGACTGTAGCTGTGCTGCTGGCAATAATTGAATTATGTTTATTTGCCGTCACTTACTGAGACCTGTCATATTCAACGAGTGTTTGTAAATTCATCAGTTATTCTGTGCTCTGGTACTCAGTCAAGAGTGCTCTGAAACTTGAGTACATGGAGTGAAATTATATGAACGCACCCTGTTTGTCTTAGTAGGCATGTTATGTTGAGCCATGTGATATAACAGCATGTCTGTCTATGTTCTGTTCAGCTGAAACGCAGCAGCATGGGTTATTTGCCTGAAATAGTGTGCCACTTTGTATATTTTTCTTTCTGTAATTTAGTTTAGTTTCTGTTGGTCAGCTCCTCAAGTGTTTTGGGTGTGTGTCTACCTATTCATTTGACAGGACGTATTGCAACACAGATGAGCACCATGAGCACCGCTCCCTCTCCCAGATCCAGGCCATTAAACTCTACCTGACTGGACGCAAGCCACACATCAAATGTAAGTTACACCACACTGGGATCTATAGGCTACTGGGGTTTCATTATACATCCTGGGAAGTCATATAACCTAGCTGTAACCCTAACCCTCATTCCAACCCTAGCCTTAACCCTAACCCCATATCCTATGTCCTGTCTGTAGAGGACTTGGTAGTGTGTTTCCAGGACTGAACCACTCCCTCTCTGCTGTAGGTGACAGGGAGCTGATCCAGGAGGTGTTGTTTGATGCTGTGGTCACAGCCCCACTGGAGGCCTACTGGACCGGCCTGGCCCTCAACAAGTCCGAGTGAGTCTAGTCTACTAACTCCTGAACTTGAACTAACTCCTCCTCAACTCCTTTATGCCACACGCCTCCCTCTGTTGCTCTCACAGCTCTTTGCGGGGTTGGTGGTCGTCGTTAAACAGTTCAAAACATCAACGACATCAGCGCGTCACTGGGTCTCTCTGCTTTGATCACCCTTGTGGTTCCCGCCTCTTCCCACAATCCTCTCTACTCTGTGGTATCGTGATTTAATGTGCTGAATGTATTGCTCTTTGTTTTCATTGTTTGCGTCACCCCAACAGGAACTCAGACAAAGGAGTGGAGATTGCTTACCTAGGCACACGCACTGGCCTCTCTAGAACCAGCCTGTTTGTTGTCCCAGAGCACCTATCCAATCAGTGAGTACGATACTGAGCATCTGGCCAATCAGTGCAACAACTGAGACAAAGCAATGTACCAGTGACTTGTAGTCTCTCCTCTGACTCCTTCATGTCCTCCTGTGTCTCATCAGAGACTTCCTGACGGCAGAGGATAAGGAGGGGGTGTTCAACGCTGACCACTTCCCTCTGTGGTACAAGAGAGCAGCAGAGCAGGTTCCCGGCACCTTCGTCTACTCGATCCCCTTTGGAGGTATGGAGACACTTACACAAAACTTACCTTTACTCTATGTCCAGAATCCCCTCACCTGAAACACACCCGCACTTAACACAAGGTGTTACACCATCATTTACTTGCACTGTATTTCAATTAAGTTGTCTTTGAAATACAACTTCATTTTACTTTAATCAATATACAGTTTCTCTAATATACATTAGCTCACTCTCCTTTATTTGTAATTGAGTGTCACCTGTAGCCTATTTTCCTCCTCACCCCACTCAATAGATCTCTTTAGTTAACCCTGTCTACTGTATCTCTGTGGGTTACCGTAGAGATTCGGTGTGTCTCTGATAGGTTTTACCATGAAGATTTAGTGTATTTGTGTCACTGATATAGGGTGTAGTTAGCCTCGTCACTCTGGGAGACATGCACACATTAATCTGGTCTCCCGTAGCTGAAGGCGGCATCGTGAACCCCGAAAAACATTTACCAGCCTTCTGGTTATCTATTTCCGATGAACTTTTCCTGTCACCGAAGGCAAATCTATAACCCGGAATGCCCTACCAGTTTTTACGGACTATCCACTCTGTGAAAATAAACGTTTAAATCCAACTTTTCCAGAGTTTACCGAATTCACACCATGTCACCTGTGAAAGGCCGTACATTTTCACTGACCAAATCCTAGGCGGAACAGCACGAAATGAGACGCAGAGACGTGACTTCAACAAAAAAGGAAACTGTATTCGGTGTTCTTTCAACTCTCCCCGGGACCGTAAAAACTAACAGTTGGTACCAAACGCCAATCCAACAGCTTGAGCCAAACCATTAACAGGACATCCTACTGTCCTGGAATTCACCATAGTCTCTGGCTCATCATCACTCTCCCCCCTCTGCCCCTTCAGTCTGGTCTTTAGAGAGCACAAACAATACTCAGTCAATTGTCCCCAGGTGAGCACATCAGTAGTGGCTGTGCTGCAGCCCATCATCAGAGGGCGCAGTCGGACCACTTGACCCGTCTGAGCCCTCGCACACCCTAAAGCCAAAGGTTCGTTGCCAGCTGAGATCACGCGGTAATCTTGCATGGCGACAACTACGGAGTATGGGACTAGGGAGTGACTTTTGGAAAATGTGGATTTAAACATTTATTTTTACCATAGTTCACACACTTTATAGCCCGTACCGATCGGTAAGGCATTCCGTATTATAGTTTTTCCTTGTGATGGGAAAAGGTTCACGGAAATAGGTCAATCAGAGGGGCTGAGAAATATGTTATCGGGGTACAGGATGTGGCCTGCAGTGACAGGAGACTAGATTGTGTACAAGTCTCACTGAGCGAAGAGGCTAACTACACCCTTTATCAGAGACACAGATACAGCGAATCGTCATGGTAACCTATCAGAGATGCAGTACACATGGTTAACTAAAGAGATCTATTGAGTGGGGTGTGGGGAAAAAGGCTACAGATGACACTTAATTACAAGTTAGTGAGAGTGAGCTACTGTATATTATAGACGCTGGGTTGAACAGCTCATCTCTCACTGCTGTCTGTAATTAATGTGCCCCACTTTCTTCCCACTGAGGGAAAGAGAGGATCAGGATCACACTGTTCCCTGTTATCTACCAGCCTCTACCTTCCTCTAACTGCTCTCATCCCTTAGTCTGTAAAATATCCCTCCTTTACTATCACCCCTGTTTAATACTATAACCTCCTCCAACAATCCCTGTCCCCAGAGGTTCTGTAGTGCTAGTACCAGAACTGTTTATTTTTCATAAGAACACATCACTCTGTCAGAATCACTTCAAACATCCTGGTTGTAGGCTACTGATGGGATTCCATCACTGAGTGGAGTACTGTGGTTTGCTATTGCCTGCTGAAAGCTGTGGGTATGGTGCCATCTTTTGGCTAGAAAAGGAGTATTCCCTTTTGTTTCTGACTTGGTTTTCCAGCTGTGATTATGCTGAGGTGCTGAGGGTGGAATGGAATATATAGTGTATTTTATAAGATCTTTTGAAATAGTAGGAATTGTTATTTTCCATTTACACAACATTTGTTGATTGAGGCTAATATCTGTGCTTCTGCGTTCCTGTTTTACTCCAGGAAATGAGAATAAGAGTGTGGTTTTGGCCAGCACTGCCATACAACTGCTGGATGACAGGAAGTCGCCTATTGTTGCCTGTAAGCTCCCTGAAAAAGACCCTAACTTCTCCCTGACATAGAGGGCTACTGTACCTGTTATAGGCTTGTAACTGTAATGTTTCAAACAATATAAAAACCCCTTTGAAGACATGTGAAGAAACTATTTAATACATTTTTAAATCCTCTTCTAGATGTACAGTGTGCTGACTGTTTTGTTTTTGTTAAAACCCACTATAGCCGTTGGGATTCAGATGAAGCTGGATTTCTTTCAGAGGAAGTTCTGGACTGCTAGTAGACAGGTAGACACACACACACACACACACACACAATATCCAGTGCTGTGAGACATGCTTTATGGATTATTCTAATCATTTATTCATCTTATTGATTTGATCCAGTGTGCCGCTCTGGATGGGAAGTGCACCATTAGCTGTGATAATGAGGTAAGACCAGACAGTAGCTGTCTGTCACTGGCTCATGCTACTTCCTGTTTCTTAGCCTGTGGTCCATGTCTCAGATTTTCTACTTACTGTCTATATTCTGACCTTTCTGTTTCCTCTCAGTTTTTAATTATTAAATGACGTCATGCCTTAAAGATCTGAATTAATGTTCCTTTTTTTATTTCTAACAGGACATCAAGTGTTACCTTATTGACAACAACGGATTTATTCTGGTCACAGAGGACTACTCTCAGGTACCATAAATTATATACTAGACGTGTGTGTGTCCTGTAGCTCCCCTGGTTCTTAGTATTTGCCTTTGAATAAACATCTTCCTCAGACGGGGCTGTTCTTTGGAGAGGTGGAGAGTGCTGTTATGAACAAGCTGCTTCTCATGGGCTCCTTCAAAAGGTTAGAGGATAAATCATGTTAGTCATACCATGAACACACACACACACACACACTGAATGGTCTATTTTCTCCTCTCTCTAGGATCACTCTGTATGACTACCAGGCTCTCTGTAGAGTGTATGCTGGCAGCAGTGACAGCGCCCGCTCTCTATCACATGTAAGTAGTGTCCCTAAATATTATCACATGTAAGGACTCTCCCTAAATATCACATGTACATACTGTCCCTAAACTACTCATCAGACTTACATATACATCCAGTCAATGCTATTTATTTAATTTCTTCTCTCCCAGCCCTTCTCCATCGTGAAATGGCTCCTGACCAAACTTGTCATGTGAGAACAATAAAATAATCACCTTGATACGATAAAATAATGAGATGCACTGATTATCAACCACAATACATATTATTGTATTATTATATCAATGCATGTTTGTTTTCCTCAGTTTCCTGCTGGAGTTCAACCTTTACAGCTGGTGGCATGTTGATCTCTCAGTCAAAGGTCAGTGTTTGCAAGAATATACCTTGAGGTGTGTGGGTGCTTGCACACATGTGTCTTTCGTGTTTTTATTATGTTAAGATTTACATGTCCCATTTCCAGCCCAAAGGTCGAGGGGAAAGACCATGATGGTGCCATGTGACACGGAGTACCCTGCATTTGTCTCTGAGCGTACCATCAAAGAGACCACGGGAAACATTGACTGTGAGGGGTGTGCCAGGTACTTGTAACAGTTACCTTACCTGTGTATTAGGCACCGATAAACTCACTTAGCCTGTGTGTTGAAGGTGTATACACAATACAGGGTAATTTCATGCGTTAGTTCTGGGATAGGCGTCCCGTTAGCACAACTTCCGGTGAAACTGGAGGATGCGCAATTCAAATAAATAATCATAACAATTATGGATATTAAACATTTAGGTACATACAAGCGTCTTATATCGGTTGAAAGCTTAAATACTTGTTTAATCTAACTGCAGTGTCCGATTTACAGTAGGCTTTACAGCAAAAGCATGTCATATGATTGTTTGAGGACTGCGCCCCACATCAAAATATTTCTCCACCGGCACGTTTCATAAATTCACAAATTAAATATTCACATACTTTTTGAAAATCTTACTCTGATTTGTCATCCAAAAGGTCCCAGCTGTAAAATGTAGTGTCGTTTTGTTAGATTAAAATCCTTCTTTATATCCCAAAAAGTATTTTGTTGGCGCCATCGATTTGAGTAATCCACTCGTTCAACATGCCAAGATAGGAATCCGAAAATCTACCCCTAAACTTTGTTTCAACAAGTCAAAATGTTTCGATTCAAAGATACCATAAAATGTAATTAAGCTATAATATTTCATACGGAAAGAATTATGTTCAATACGAAAACGATATTAGCATGTGCGTGTCATCGTGCGCATACACAAATTTCCAAGTCTGTGTCCCTGTAGTAAAACACATTTTTCTTACTCGTTTTAGAAGAAACAAGCCTGAAACCTTGAACAAAGACTACTGACACCCAGTGGAAGCCATAGGAGTTGCATACTGGGAGCTCGATTTAATTATTTCCCTATACGTTCCATTGTAAGAGCATGGGCTCCCCCATTTCTACAAACTTCAAAGTGTCTTCTTACCAATGGTACAATTATATGCGTATTCTGGTTTCAGGGCCTGAACAACAGGCAGTTTAACATGGGCATGTCAGTCAGACAGGAAGTGGAGAAAATAGGGACCTAGCCTTATGTTAAAAGCATCCACTCAACTCTCTCTTTCTCTATCTCACTCCTCAGATCTTTTGTAATTCAGCAGATTCCCAGCAGTAATCTCTTCATGGTCGTCGTGGACAACAAGTGTGACTGCAGCTCTGCCCCCCTGGTTTCCATGGATCCCATCGAGATTATATATATCCTTTACTAACCCTCAATAAGTTTGAGGTGTTGGAGTGTATTGTTAGTACAAAGCTTTTGAGTGTTTTTTTAATATAAATGTTTTGTAAGTGAACTCTGAACTTAGACTTTAGTTTTCTGAGAATGTGAATAGCTACATTGTCAGAGGTATTAATACATTTCTCATACATGTAGCTATTTAAAGCGTGCATTACGGTTTGGTTTTCTCATCATGCTAGAAAGATGTTGCAGAAACAGTCACCACGCTATCAGTTCAATGTATCGGAGGTATCTGAGGTGTGGTTCATCATCAGTATTTCTATCCTTAACCACTCTGCACACAATGAGTCTCTGAAATGTGATAGGCTGAAGTTTCAGAAAGACAGAAAGCGGCCAGAAACGTGTCATCCTTTTCACCCCGAGGTACGCAGTGTGTAGATGTGTGTCTGCGTCACAATTCTGTGATTACACGGAAAGTACATGAACGCCTGTTTATGAGTGTTTAATAACATGAAATTAAGCATATGTGACCATCTGTATATTGTCTGAACCAATTATTGTATGTATTAATTCATTTCTATGGCCTGAAACTCCTGTGATGCCCCCTGTCTGATGCAGGAGAATGCCATGGAGTGTGGAGGAACAGCAGGCCTCTCTGCCCCCCTTACAGCAGCACTGCTCCCCCTACTGGCCACTTTCATTAGCAGGTGACCACACCGCCCTCGAGGCCCACCTTCCTGGACCCAACACTGGACCTAACACTGGAGAGATTGATAGACTGGCGCACCATCAAATGCTGACAACGCACAGGGAGCCTCGCCAACAAGAAGAACTTGCTCACAACTGAGTTACTTATTACCAACAGAGAGATGGACCAATTGTAAATCAATCTCCCTGACCAGCAGAGAAATAACAAATTAGACATTGTTCAAGACAAACAGAACAATATTCAAAGGGGGAAACAATATGGACTTTAGACAGAAAAAATATACCTGAGAGCAGCAATGAACGGGTTTCACAGGATGACAGAAAGGACATAAGATCAGTTGGATAACAAAGCCAGCCCTCTGGGATGTAGGAACTATCTTCCTTTATGTGCAGTCAGTGAAATCATTACCATGTTGATTTAAATCTCAGTTGGTTCACTCCACATTAGCGTTCCAAAATACTTCTACACTCTCACAGCTGTAATACGCTGACTGTGCAAGCGGCAAGACAGGATTTTACAGAATAAAAGATCCACTTTTCCCTACGTTCAGACAACATAACACGGGAAACGATATGTGATTGTACAGATATACTAAACACAATATTTGACATTATTTATTGCATGAGACAAAGTCCACTTGATCAGTAATATTGTGGCACTGGTGACGATGAGATCCATAGTGCCACCATTTGGTCTGGTGCAGCCATCTAAGGTTGCAGTGACTTTATATTCACACAGCTACTAAGTACATAAGGTTTACATACCACATTTCATTGACCCTTGTCCATCTGCTCAGTTCTTATAGCCAGTTACCCATGGTGGAATTATCTGCAGGGCTTGACATTAACTTTTTCTGAAACTTGTCCTTCAGACAAATACTTTTTATCCCTTGTCTGAACGGTTAAGGAGAACTGGCCAAAACCTCCCTCTGTTAAGGTGAGTGCAATGCAGATACTTGCAAAGGCTACAAGTCCAGCGTTCATCAAAGCACAGCTCCCCTGCCAAGACCTGCCTGCACTCTTGGCTCTGCATTATGTCAGTGTCTCAGAGTTCTGGTCAGAGTCTTGTAAGCAGGCACAGGTGTGAGCAAATAGTTCATGATTTAGTGATATCTTCCCTTACAAGCTGTCCTACAGCTTCATCACACTATCCCCATCCTGGGTGGAAAAGACCATCCCTGAGTTGGACTACGCTGGTGGCTGCCAGTCTTGCACTGGTCATGCTCCCTGAGATTGTTGGGCACCCGTCGACCTTCCTCCCACTGAAAGAGATGCTGCTGGTGCTTCCCGTTGCTGAAGAATGCTGGAAGTACCGTTGCGTAGATGCTGGAGGTCAGATGACCCCTATCGTGTGCTAGATACAGCTGCAACAGCAGTCCTGGATGCAGAACAGCCTCTCTCCGGGAAAATACACAGCAGAATGGAACCCCGGCCTGTGATAACCCAATTAGGTCATGGGTTGACCTCCAGTCGGCGGGATGGCCTGCCGGGTCATACCGGAGTGTCTGCAAATGAACAAGGAACAAAGGGTTTGAGTTGTTTGAAATGCACGATAGTTTCAGGACCTCTCTCCACCAATTCTATACGGCACAGGACATCTAAAACCTGCTCTACCACTTGGAAAGGGTGTTTGTAGTGTAACAGTATAGACTTTACGTCCGTCCCCTCGCCCTGACCTGGGCGCGAACCAGGGACACTCTGCACACATCAACAGTCACGCTCGAAGCATCGTTACCCATCGCTCCACAAAAGCCACGGCCCTTGCACAGGGGGAACCACTACTTCAAGGTCTCAGCAAGTGACGTCACCGATTGAAACGCCACTAGCACGCACCACAGCTAACTAGCTGGCCATTTCACATCGGCTACAGTAGCACCTCTGAAACTTAGGACATCCCCCCCCCCCCCCCCCCCCCCCCCGCTTCTTAGCCTTATTTCGAACCCAAACCAATTCACCCACAGATTAATATAGATAATTGGCCCGAAAATCAAAGCTAGCCTTCTGCTGACCGAAGGGCACTAGCTTGGTGTCTTTTCACTGACCGCACTAATGTTGACAAAGTGTCATCCAGCCATAATACATATTTCCTGTGATCTATGTCAAGCATTACATTGACGAGAAGAACAATTTCTTAACCTCTAGTGACTCCCCATCCCGCATGAGGGAGCGTAATCATCGACTGACACTAATTAGCATAACGCAACGGACATAAATATTCCCAGAAAATATTCCTATTCATGAAAATCACAAGTGAAATATATTGAGACACAGCTTAGCCTTTTGTTAATCACCCTGTCATCTCAGATTTTCAAAATATGTTTTACAGCCAAGCTAGACAAGCATTTGTGTAAGTTTATCGATAGCCTAGCATAGCATTTTGTCCAGCTAGCAGCAGGTAACTTGGTCACGGAAATCAGAAAAGCAATCAAATTAAATCGTTTACCTTTGAGCTTCAGATGTTTTCACTCACAAGACTCCCAGTTAGATAGCCAATGTTCCTTTTTTCCAAAAATATTCTATTTGTAGGTGGATTAGCTCCGTTTTGTTCTTCACGTTTGGCTGAGAAATCGCCCGGAAATTGCAGTCACGACAACGCTGAAAAATATTCCAAATTAGCTCCATAATATCGACAAACATGGCAAACGTTGTTTACAATCAATCCTCAAGGTGTTTTTCAAATCTATTCGATAATATATCCACCGGGACAATTGGTTTTTCAGTAGGACCGATTGGAAAAATGGCAACCTCTGTATTTTACGCGAGAATCACTGTGAGCCATCAGGTGACCAGTTGCGCAATGTAGCTGCTTACGGGTATTCTTCAACATAAATGCGTAAAACTATGTCACAATGCTGTAGACACCTTGGGAAATGCGGAGAAAAAGTAATCTGGTTGATAGCCCATTCACTGCTCAATAGGGATGCATTGGAACGCAGCGCTTTCAAAACATGAGGCGCTTTCAAAACATGAGGCACTTCCGGATTGGATTTTTCTCAGGCTTTCGCCTGCAATATCAGTTCTGTTATTTTTTACAGTTTTGGAAACTTTAGAGTTTTCTATCCTAAGCTGTCAATTATATGCATATTATAGCAAAAATGTAAATACTGCCCCCTAGTCACAATGTTTTAACCAAACAGCACTTTGAATGGGTTGAAACCGGTACTTGCATGAACTCTACTACGATAGACCATCATGACATATGGTAGAAGAACATCCCAGTTCAACCCACTGTCCCCCATCCTGGATGGAAAAGACCGTCCCTGAATCACTCCGAAGCCATTTGGTAACTTTGGACCAGGCTAGTGGCTTCCTGTCTCGCACAGCTCGTGCTCCCAGAGAAAGTTGGTCTCCCGTTGACCTCCCTCCCATTGAAGGAGACGCTGCTGGTGCTCCCATTGCTGAAGAAGACCCCTCTCGTGGATGCTGGAGGTCAGATGACCTCTCTTGTGGGCGAGCAACCCATCTGACCGGGGATGATAAGCAGAGGTTTGAGATTTGTGGATGTTCAACACATCCACAAACTCCTCTGTCCATTTTGAGATATCTCACTCTACCAGGATGTACTTTTCCCATTGGCGGTTTTAGTGAGGGGAGCCAAGATATCCACAGCTATACGTTCACACGGCCAAGAGGTGACAGACCGGTTTAGGGGTGCACAGGGCGGCCGCCCTTGGGCTTTACGGGACGTGCAGTCCACACACTCTTACACAATTTTGCGACATTGTCAAACTCCCCGGCCAGTCGAAACGATCTTTGGCTTTCCCCTGTAGCACTCCTAAATGACCCCCTGTTGTTGTGCTATGTAGCATGTCCAAAACTGTAGGCGCCACAGCTTTGCGAAGAACCACTTGTGTCTTACAAATGGCATCAGCATTAGGCAAGGGGACATGCACTAAACTCAGCCCTTGCACCTGAAGCTGATCCCATGTTGGCACATATTAAGGCTTGATTACGCTACCTTCCTGCGCTTGTTCCCTATACTCTACTTCTTTTAAGCTAGAAGAGAAGGCGTTTTTCTGCGTCTTCTTGTCTGGCGTCTGCAAAGTCATCCCCCACCCCTGCTTCCTGTTCTAGCCATGCCAGCTGGTTGACATGCATCAATGCGCAAACCACAGGGCACTGATCAGAGGGAGGGCTTGACACAACACAGGGCGCGGCAGAGAATGCTGGTAGCCTCGACAGGGTGTCTGCATTCGCATGCTGCTTTCCGGGGGCGGTGCACAATCTTATATTGAAAATTGGCCAACTGTTCCACCCACCGAGCTAGCTGCCCTTCTAAACCTTTAAAGTTGTGCAACCATCGTAGGAGGATGTGGTCTGTTCGCAGAATGGACTCGTTGCCTAAGAGGTAATGTTTATAGTATCTTCTGAAAGTAACCATGCCCAACAGCTCCTCCTTCGTTGTAGCATACTTGCATTGTTGCTTTGTCAGAGCTTGACTAGCATATGCTACCATACACTCCAATCCTTCCTTCTTTGGTATGGTACAGCTCCATTTCCTTCATTGTTATCATCGGTACCTAGGATAAATGTCTTGTTAGGATCTGGGTAGGACACGACTGATGCAGTAGTGAGGCTAACTTTCAACTGTGTGAATGCCCGCTGGCAGTTTTCCCGCCATTTGAAACTGTCTTCCTAAGCTGATGCAGAGAGGGGCAAGATTGAACTGGCGCAGCTTGGAAAGAACTTCATCCAAATGTAGGAGATGTTCTTGAACGGTACGACCGGACACTAATGTCATCCAAATCAACTAAACGGGTGGTCTACTGTGAATCTGCTAGGACTACATCCATCAATCTCTGGAAGGTACTTGGTGCATTGCATAAACCAAAATGTAAAACGTTGAATTCAATCAAGCCCTGTCTGGTAGGAAACACCGTTTTTGATCTGTCTTTGGGGTCCAACCCGAATGTCTCGAGGGTGGAGAACCAGCGAGCCTTGTTAAACTGTCAAGAGCATCTTCAATTCTCCGGAGCAGGTAAGCATCTTTCAGTGACATCATTGAGTCTCTTTCTTTTACCAGAACTACAGGGGCTGTCCAGGGGCTACATGAGGAGCTGTCCAGGGACTACATGAGGGGCGGATGATGCCATGCTTTAGCATCTGCTAAACGTGGTCTAAGGCTTCCTGTTGCAGTTGGAGGGGGATCCTGCGCGGGGCCATTTTAAAGGGTTTTGCGTTACCGGTATCTATCTGATGCATCGTAAGGTGAGTTTGCCCTAGATCCGTATCTCCTGTTCACGAATGGAATGAAGTGCGTTCAAAACCTCTCGTTTCCAAACCAAATTGCGCCACAATGGTGTTTCCAGACCAGTTAGTGGTGATGTCCTCTTACTCCGCTTTTCGAAGTCCACTGTCTCACTATCTACCTCCACCTCAGTGAACAGAGTGGCAATTTCCATGCCCCGTTTTAGAATCTGGTTCTCATCAGTCCTATTAATTACACGTACTTGCATAACCCCCTGGTCAACTGTACACGACGTGAGCCACCTTGACATCACAATGGTTGAGCGAAGAGGGTTCCAGCATGCCTTTGGTGTACTTCTTGGGAAGACCTTCAACTGCCCACGGGATAATTACTTGGCAACAGGGTGAGAGTACTGTCTCATAGTGAACAGTAACAAGTTTGGGTTGGTTAGCATCATACAACAAGAGGTAGCTTCTTTCCCATTAGTCAGTTTCATCTTCCCCCATATCAATCACATCACCAAATGTAGCTACAAAGTCAGTGCCAAGCAAAATGTCTTAGGGCAGGATATCCACCATAAGAATTCAGTAACTACAGCTAATGATTCAAACTGACAAATGGTCTGCCAACAGCCCAGGATCTCAATTTCCCCCCCATTAGCTACAGCAACTTAGCTCTGGTAACCCATCAACTCAGTGTCTCCATTAGTATTTTTTAGCAATGGAAACAATTGGAGCTTGAGCCCAGGTATCAACTGGTAGACGGTAGTCCCACCCACTTAGTTTAACATTGAGGTACACCCCAGAAGTGTTCTTGTCACATGGAGAGGCCATTCTAGAAGGAGGGGAGGGGGGGTGAGCATTTGGCCTGCCGTGCACACCCCCTCTAGTTTTCCGGCAGGTAGCAGCAATTCGTGTATGACGGTTACATCCACATTCCTAGCAGAATTTGCTTCAGCCTCTGTTCCCTCGGTCATAAGCAAACCCGCTTTGTTCCAAAGTAGCGGGCCTAGCAGAACGAAGACTGACTCGCCAGTCCCCACTACATACATAATCAATAAAATGATCACGTGTAAACATATCCAGAGTAGTGGCATCTGCAGTTGGGTACGCTTTCTCCATTAACCGATGTAGAGCATTGCCAAATTCACGGGCTGTTTCGTTATGCAGCCTCCTCCTAGCCAGGAAGTTAGCACAGTTCCCATTGTGACTGTCACAAGGGTCTAAACATTTCCCAATACCATTTTTCAACTGTGTAGTCACTTCTATCATCAATGGAGAGGCCGCTATTAATGTCCCAAGCCCACCCTGATAGTAACAAAGATATATTTTATGCTGCATGTTGGGGGGGAAGTGGCTGACCATTATGTGGGACGGGGGCTACCATCTGGGCCGCACCTGTGCCTAAGTTTGTCCTCATGGTCTGACATATAAATACATATCCCACCAGTGTAATAATGCTACCAAGACCACACGATAGGTGGGGCATTTACTGGATTGAGCAAAGTAGTGTGATGCAGCCACCATCTTTGTTTGACTGGTATGGTCCAGCGAGGTTCGGACACAAACTCAACACAGATATTGAAAACAATTATCTTTATTAACAACACATAAGGCAGAGTGCATGAAATGCAGTCTGGAATCCCCTTACCCCACGTCATATTTTCAAAACATTTAACAAGACTAGGCCAACGAAAGAGTACATCTGACATGACATTGAACGTTTTTAAATATAATATTTATACTCACCAAAAGCTGAGTCTCCCCTCTCTTTTTAAAATAGTAACAGTAGTTGTTTTAAAAACGGTGTTTTAGCTGTGATTACATTTTCAAATCTTGCTCAACTGTCATGTGCCTGCACTTTCAGAATGAGTCTCTCCCTTCACTCGGTGCACAAAGTAGGGTGAGAGCATACAGCAAAACAGGGACAGAACATAGGACATGACAATAATACATGCTGCTTACGGAGTTACTGTTCATATAAGGAAATCAGTCATCTGAAATAAATTCATTAAGCCATAATCTATGGATTTTACATGACTGGGAATACAGCTATGCATATGTTGGTCACAGACACCTTAAAAAAAGGTAGGGGCATGGATCAGAAAACCTGTCACTATGTGGTGCAACCACCATTTCCCTCGTGCAGCGTGACACATCTCCTTCACATAGAGTTGATCAGGCTGTTGATTGTGGCCTGTGGAATGTTGACCCACTCCTCTTCAATGGCTGTGCGAAGTTGCTGGATATTGGCCGGAACTGGAACACGCTGTTGTACAAGTTGATCCAGAGCATCCCAAACGTGCTCAGTGGGTGACATGTCTGGTAAGCATGCATGCCATTGGGACATTTTCAGCTTCCAGGAATTGCGTAGAGATCCTTGCGACAAGGGGCCGTGCATTTTGATGCTGAAACAGGAAGGAGGTGGATGAATGGCCAAACAATGGGCCTCAGGATCTCGTCATGGTATCTCTGTGCATTCAAATTGCCATCGATAAAAATGCAATTGTGTTCGTTGTCCGTAGCTTATGCCGACCCATACCATAACCCCAGCGCCACCATGGGGGACTCTGTTCACAATTCTGACATTAGCAGACTGCTCAACCACACAATGCAATACATGTGGTCTGCGTTGGTAAAGGTCAGTTGGACATACTGCTAAATTCTCTAAAACAGAGAAATTAATGTTAAATTCTCCGTAAACAGCTCGTGTGGACAGACCATCTTGAAGTCAGCATAACAATTGCACACTCCCTCAACTTTAGACATCTGTGTCATTGTGTTGTGACAAAACTGCACATTTTAGAGTGGCCTTTTATTGTCCCAGCACAAGGTGCAGCTGTGTAATGGTCATACTGTTTAATCAACTTCTTGATACGCCACACCTGTCAGGTGGATGGATTATATTGGCAAATGAGAAATGCTCATTAACAGGGATGTAATTTGTGCACAAAATTTGAGAGAAATAAGCTTTTTGTGTGTATGGAAAGTTTTTCTTTTTTTTAGCTCATGAAACATGGGACCAACACTTTACATGTTGTCTATGTTTTTGTTCAGTGTAGTTAAACACTGATGTAAGTAGCCAAACTAGGCTACATGATATGTTTTGAATTGGCTATCTATTTTTTTTATTATTTATTCTATAGGCTAGCCTACCTGCTGCTGCATTGTCTCTCTCTCCTTGAGCAACAGCCCCCTCGACTTTCATGACCAAACGAACCCTGTTTGCTGACCAACAATCTGCTATAACTGGGCAAATAACTCACTAACTAGCAAGGAATAGCTAAACACGGATCTAGTTTTAAATTCAAACCCGCTGGCACCTGAAGCCCCCATGAGATCCCAAACCTAGAAGCAGTTTAGCTAACGCATTAGCTAGCTAGCTAGCGAAATGCTAATTCCGTTTAACAAGAAAACGGCTGAGATTCCACAAACACTGTAGCTAGCTAGCTAGCTAGGCCTCCTCAGCAGCAATGTTAACTGTCATTGAAGTTGGTGGTCACTACTGGTTTCAGATGACCATGTTTTGGTGTTTTAGTAAGGGTTCAGAGTGACGTCACGCACCAAAGAAGCCTCAAAACCAATCACGACAGATAAGTAACAGGGAATTGTTAATAATTTCCTTGTTTTTTTTAAATCAAATGAATACATATTTTGATGCTCCTGGACACATAATCAGTGATGTAACCTGGAGGGTGTTTAGGGTCAACATCACACACCCTCGCGCAGGCAACCCAACCAAGGTTGATCAGATCCTGACTTGTCTCCAGGTAGCATTACGCTGCTCCCAATGGATCTCCTCTCTTGATCCAGAGACATTGTGCTGCTGATGGCTCTTCTCTTCACTCCATTGATGCCAAGTGCGCTGCAGGATCTGTAGAGGGATTGTCTAGCAAAACCCTTGGAGCCTACCTCGATAGGCATGGACCTAGCCTTGCAACCCTGGTTCTGACAGTCGTTGACAAGTCCCTCGTACTTTGCCCTCTTCCTCTCGTACACCTCCTGAAGACAATCTTTCCAAGGGACTGTCAGCTCAACAATAATGAGGGTGTTTGTGGACTCTGACACCAGGGTTATGTCTGGTCTCATGGTTGTCTTGACAATGTGCGACAGGAACTTAACATGGCTCATCACGTAATGTCTTTGACCCTAAAATGTTTGACTTTGATAGGCCATTGTGAAGTGGATTTACAAAGGATTTAAATGGACAAGTACAATCTGATTTCAAGATTTATCAATAACCCTAAATTCAATGATGTTCCATAGGCCTACACACTGAATTTGGTTTTATTTGGACCTATGGTTCATGAGAATACCTTTTTCAAAGATTTTCCAAAATGTCCAAGATGGAGGAAAATCTATCCAAACAGCCCTTATGAGTCCTTGAGGAAAATGTGTGCACCATGAGGAAAGACACCTACATACAATGTTTCTTGTCACTAGGTGAAACGGGGCAGCAGACATGAAGGTTTAAGTTAGACTGCTTGTAACAGTGCCACCTATAGGCCATTCAGTGCCATTCTTTTTGACCAAGTTACTCTAGTTTCCATGTGAAATATTATAAATAAATTATCAATCTATGCTTGAGTTATTTGACCATGTCAAGGGGGGAAAAATGAAGACTAACAAAAGGTTTCACAGCTTGGCTCTGGATCACAAAAAGGATGAGAAAGCACTGTGACAGCAATGATGAGATCCTGAGCACATTACAGACCCCTCTGTGGATGCCAGAGCAAAAGAAACCAATATCCCTGTGTACTGTACATGCACTGTAGAAAATAACAAGAGTTACGTCAAGGTAGTTATATGAATTAAAAGAACAAAAAAAAATCCACCTTTAAAAAAGAGTACTATACAATTGAAAATAAACTGTAAAAAAGATGGTATAGAGATGCGATTGTACGATTTTAGAGACGAGCGGATGGTTGAAGTCAATTTATTCTGCCTGCTTTAAATTTTACAGCAGAGAACAGATAAAAATATGCATGTGAAGGATAAAAAAAAAACATTTAAGTTACATGAAAGTAATAAAGTTCAGAGCTCTGGCTGTAAACTGAAAATATGAACATTTGCATGTTTTAAATGTTTATTGTAACCTATAACTCTTAATGCTTACCCCGATCCCAAACCCCCTCGTTTGAGGACGCTGCTACTATCTAAATAAACACAAATCAATATTTTCTATCATCTGTCTTTCAGCTCTGATTCTTTACTTAACTTCAACAGTTGCATTTATGTGGGTGTTGATTTACAGTTACCCTCATGGAATTAGCTAAACAAATGAATAAAAAAGCTACTGTATTTAGCCCTTACGGTTTATCATAATGATCTTACACAAAAACATGAACTAAGTATAAATACAATCATTGAGCCAGGTGATAATAGAGAGCAGTGATAATACTGTAGCCATTCTCTACATACAACATCTTGTAAGAGGCTCAAAGGGTGTGGTGCAGACACAGGACATTTTACCATCAGTAGCTAGTGCTGTGAAAAAGTATTTTCCCCTTTCAAATTTTCTCTACTTTTGCATATTTTTGATACGGAATGTTATCGGATCTTCAACAAAAACCTCATAGTAGATAAAGGGGACCTGAGTGAACAAATAACCCAACATTTACATACTTATTTAATTAATTTCAGAAACAAAGTTATGGAGCACCCAATGCCTCTGTGGGGAAAAAGTAATTGCCCCCTATCACTCAATAACTGGTTGTCACCTTTAGCTGCAATGACTCCAACCAAACGCTTCCTGTAGTTGTAGATCAGTCTCTCACGTCGCCGTGGAGGAATTTTGTCCCACTCTTCTTTGCAGAACTGCTTTAACACAGTGACATTTTTAGGTTTTCAAGCATGAACTGCTCGTTTCAAGTCCTGACACATCTCAATTGGAATTAGGTCTGGACTTTGACTAGGCCATTCCAAAACTTCCCATTTGTTGCTTTTTAGCCATTTTCACTTGTTTGTGTGTTATAGATCGTTGTCTTGCTGCATGACCCAGCTGTGCTTTAGCTTCAGCTCACAGATGGCCTGACATTTTCCTGTAGAATTCTCTGCTACAGAGCACAATTCATGGTTCCTTCTATTAAGGCAAGTCGCCCAGGTCCTGAGGCAGCAAAGCATTCCCAAGCCATCACACTTCCACCACCACGCTTGACCGTTGGTATAAGGTTCTTACTGTGGAATGCAGTGTTTGGTTTTCGCCAGGCATAACGGGACCCATGTCGTCCAAAAAGTTATACTTAAACTCATCTGTCCGTAGAACATTCTTCCAAGAGGCTTGATGATCATCCAGGTACTTCCAGGTGTTTTTTTGGCAAACTTGAGTCAACTTTTTGGACGAGATGTGTCCCATTATGTCTGACGAAAACCAAGGAAGCGTTTGGTTGCAGGCATTGCAGTTTAAGGTGGCTCAACCAGTTATTGAGTATAAGGGGAAATTCATTTTTCACACAGGGAATTGGGTGTTTCATATCTTTGTTCATTAAATAAATAAAATATTTCTTTTTTTGTTATTTGTAAACTCAGGTTCCCTTCATCTAATATTAGGTTTTGGTTGAAGATCTGATAACATTCAGTATCGACAATATACAAAAATAAAGAAAATCAGAAAGTGGTCAAATACTTTTTCACGGCACTGTAGAGAAAGTCATAGTTGTGGTTTCAAAACTACAGCAGTAGGCTGTCCTGCTGGGCTGAGGTTGCTGGTGTGTCGGGGATTGAGCTGTATATGTGGTATATATCAGACTAGGTAAAAGAAACAGGAAGTTACACTTTAGACCTTTTGAAAATACACATTGTACATACTGTATTATTGATTTAAGATGATTTAGACATGAAGTGCGAAAAATGCTAAAGTTTGTATCATTTATTTGCATTGGATTTGTACTACAAATTGTAAAAAGTTAGCATTTGGAAATAGTAACCAGGTAAATAAAGCAAAGCCTGGATTGTTGTCATACCTTGTCAAAAGGATGCTTACAGGGTAAGGAAACCAATTTGTAAATGTGTAATTATGTTGAACTATCCCTCTAATTGAAGTTCCTACAATGCATTTCATGTGACATAAATACACTTTTTATTTTAAAGAAAACTATGATTTTGTCATCTCTTAGGAAAGCAGCTTGGGCAGCAACATCTGGGGAGACTGAGAATAAAACCAGTTTGGTCCCAGGTGGACAGCCCATTTGAAACCAACATTTACAGCCTACTTATTGCCCTAGTGGGAAAATTGGGGACTTGGGTCCCAGGTGTTTAACCAAATGGGTTACATCAGGGTAACCCATTTGGGTAAACACCTGGGACCCATGCAAGTAAGTCCTCAATTCGCCCGCTAGGACAACTTATGAAGCCCAACATGGCAAACACATGTGGGGCCAACGTGGTTATTTAGGACAAAACCTTGTGGGTCCCTTGTGGTTATTCTTTATGAGGGCTCAAGTGTTAACCCTTTGGGGCAGCATATTCACTTTTGGATGAAAAGCGTGCCCAGAGTAAACGGCCTGCTACTCTGTCGCAGATGCTAATATATGCATATTGTTAGTAGTATTGGATAGAAAACACTCTGAAGTTTCTAAAACTGTTTGATTGATGTCTGTGAGTATAACAAAACTCATATTTCAGGCAAAAACCTGAGAAAAATCCAACCAGGAAGTGGGAAATCTGAGGTTTGTAGTTTTTCAACTCATTGCCATTATAATATACAGTGTCTGTGGGGTCTTATTGCACTTCCTACGGCTTCCACTAGATGTCAACTGTCTTTAGAACCTTGAGGCTTCTACTGTGAATGAGGGGGGAATGAGAGGGGAATGAGCCAGGTGTCTGGCAGAGTGCCAAGAGCTCGTGACGCGCGTTCATGTGAAAGTTAGCTCGCCTGCCATTGCTTTTCTACAGACAAAGGAATTCTCTGGTTGGAACATTATTGAACATTTATGATAAAAACATCCTAAAGATTGATTCTATACTTCATTTGACATGTTTCTACGACCTGTAATAACTTTTTGGACTTTTCGTCCGACCTTTCGGCTGGACTTGCACACGCGTTTGGATTTGTTTACCAAACGCGCTAACAAAAGGAGGTATTTGGACATAAATTATGGACATTATCGAACAAAACAAACATTTATTGTGGAACTGGGATTCGTGGGAGTGCATTCTGATGATCATCAAAGGCAAGTTAATATTTATAATGCTATTTCTGACTTCTGTTGACCACAAAACATGGCGGGTATCTGTTTGGGTTGTTTTGGTCTCTGAGCGCTGTACTCAGATTATTTCATGGTTTGTTTTTTTGACATCTGACACAGCGGTTACATTAAGGAGAAGTATATCTCTAATTCCATGTGTAACACTTGTATTTTCATCAACATTTATGAGTATTTCTTTAAATTGATGTGGCTTTGTGCAAATTCACGGGATGTTTTGGAGGCAAAGCCAAAAGTAAACTGAGGTTTCTGGATATAAATATAAACTTGATCGAACAAAACATACATGTATTGTGTAGCATGTTGTCCCGGGAGTGTCATCTCATGAAGAATATCAAAGGTTAGTGATTCATTTTATCTCTATGCTTTTTGTGACTCCTCTCTTTGAAAATGGCTGTATGCTTTCTGTGATTAGGTGCTGAACGAGAAGATTATCTTTAAAATGGTGTCTAATACTGGTATGTTTGAGAAATTTGAATGATGAGATTTCTGTTGATTTGAATTTGGCGCCCAGCAATTTCATTGGCTGTTGGCGTTCCCAGACAGGTTAACCCACTTAGGTTAAAATCTGGGGCCCACATGGGTTATCATACATTTGCACACCGTGGTCCCTCAATAAGGCCAACATGAACCGACTTAAGGGCCAACGTGGATACTGAGGACAAAACTTAGTGGGCCCACTGTGGGGCCCGTGGAACAGCCCTTCATTAACCGATATGGGTCCCACATGGAACTGTTGACTGAGAAGTTGGAGTGAGATGGATTTTTGTCCGTTATTCTGATCATTTTTATCATCGATAAAACATATATGATCTCAAACCCAAAACGAAAATCTGTTATGAAGAGTGGACTAAGTTTTACAGACTATCCTTTGGCAAAGGCGTTGTTTAGAAGGAGTGCAGGGGCAAATTGAGTTATTGCACACGTGCACTTCACAGAGTAGGTGTTCCCTAACAGAAATATGCAAATACATGCTAGAACGTGCCAATAGGATCTAGCTAGTTCATGCTTGGCTCTGCCCACCTCCTTGCTTGTTCTGCCCAACTATGATCCACTTGGATTATTTTGCTCCTATTGGAAATGACAGGCTGTGGTCTATCTTGGTTTAGTTATACAAATCTTTGCCTACATCTCCCAGAAAAGGATGTCAAGGGGGTATTTTTAGATCTAAGAAATATAAAATAAATAGTTAATGTTTTAAGTTATCTTGGTAATTTCTTTGATTACCCTAAACATTGTCAAGTTGATAGGTCATTGTGAAATTAATTTGCAAAGTATTTTAAAGGAAAAACCAGGGAATCCAATTTACCAATAACTCAGCCATCTCTGAACCAATCACTTCGTTTAGCTAAATTTAAAAGATGTACCATGGGCCTACTTACCGAATTGGGTGTTATTTGGACCTTTCCTGAGAATACACCTTTCAAAGTTTTGAAAAGATTTCCAAGATGGAGGACAATCTACCATGTCATTGAGGCAAATATGTTCAGCCTGAGGACAGACACCTACATACAAAGTTTCAAGTATCTAGGTCAGGGGTATTAAACAAATGTTTCCCCATGGGCTGCATTCGGTCATAAACTGTATGAATGTAGGTTTATTACTGTTTCTAAAGTTTAGATTTGATTTTAGTCATTTTAAAGTACAATGAAATCGGAAAGTATTCAGACCCCTTTTACTTTTTCCACATTTTGTAATTCTAAAATTGAATTTAAAAAAAATTCCCTCACCAATCTACACACAATACCCCATAATGACAAAGGAAAAACTGGTTTTTAGAATACTTTCCGGATGCACTGAATATTGAGTTTGTTTTTCCTCACTCAAACCAGCTGTATATATTTGACACTCCTGCTCTAGGTCAAACGGGGCAGCGGATATGAGGGTTTAAGTGAGTCTTCTTATAATAGCTCCACCTATAGGCCAATCTTTTTGACCAATTACTCATGGCCTCTCGTTTCTGTGTGCCAAATTAGAAAAAGAGTTACCAATCTATGCTTGAATTGTTTGACCATGATGATACTGACCTTGTGCTTTGATGAATTGGAAGGTATCTAGAAATAACAAAAAATATACTTTTTTTTAAAAAGTAGTATAGATTGGCATGAGTCACAGTTCTATAGTAACATAATGTTAGTAACTATGCACACAAGCTCATGACATTATTACTTCAGATCTGACATCTTATTTCAATTGAACTCACGTTATTTAGTAGTAATGGCAATACTCCTCTAGGCAAAAAATAACATTCAAATCAAAGTAGAATGGGCTGATAAAATGAGAGATCAACTTACCACAGCTGTAGAATGCTACAAGAACTTGGAATGGAGGAATACCTCACAGACAAGGAGGATGACCATAAACAGATGACCAGCCATATCAGGGATGAACAACACCATTTTCACAGATCCTCCGACTCAAATAAAAATGTATTTGTCACATACACATAGTTAGCAGATGTTAATGCGAGTGTAGCGAAATGCTTGTGCTTCTAGTACCGACAATAGTAATTGACTCTCACAAACTACTAGGATTATGGTGTCTGTGACTTAGAGAACGGTTTGAATAGCGAGAGAGATGAGAAACTTCCTTGCAGGAAAACCACAAACAAAGTAGTGTCTCACATCATGGGGTTGGGGGAAGGTCAATCAGTCAATGTTCTGTAGTTATATTTTGCTCCAATAATTGACAATGAACCAAAAAGCATTAGCTTCACTGTCCGAGTAAATTCATGTGTTTTGTTTGAGGCCTATTTGACTGCGACAACTCTGATAGAAAGAAGTAAGGTTCATGTACAGCATTGGCAACACACAAAAGTTAATATTCTGGCTGTGACTCCATGTATGGCTCTGTAACTCAACAACACTACATTTCTGTTGACATCTTGAGGTGCTTACAGAAGCATTCATATGTTTCTCATGTTGGTATTTTTCAGGGGTGAATTTAGTTTGGGTTTTCATATCTAAAATAGTCTGGTAAAGATGTTAAATGTAACCATAGCGTCAGTATCTGAGGTATCTGAGGTTTGGTTCAACTTCAACAGTTGCTTTTATGTGTAAGGTGGATGTTGGTGTTGTTTTACAGTTTGCTTAACTGACACCTAATGGAATTAGCTAAACAGATGGAAAAAAAGCCAAGCCACCTCAGTTTATCAGAATAAAAACATGAGAAATAGAAATACCAAAAATAGAATCACTGAGACAGGCGTAAGAGATAGGTAGGTGTTAAACAGAAGGTCTTATTGTCTGACCATTAAACTCAAGACATGCACTATATACAGCATCCTGTGAGAGACGAGCATTTAACTTGTTGAGCAGAACAGACATGACATTATGAGAGGGGTATCTGGGATCTGTAGCTAGAGAAAGTGACAGTTGTGGTTTCACTGAGTTTGCTGGTCTGTCGGGGATTGAGCTGAACACGTGGTGCATATCAGACTACAAGACAGAAAGAGACAATTTGACAATTTGGCCTATGGTATTTTGCATATAAATGATATGGTAAGAACAATTTAAAGAAGTGCAGAACACAATCACATGGGTGATGGTGAATTAGACAAATTATGGCTCATTTTTACTTGTGCTGTACTTTTTGAGATGCCTGCGTATCCACTCCAACAGTGGGCATTAATGTGGATGGTACATAAGTGATCAGACTGTAGTTTCCTGTATCCCCTGATTCCACCTAGAAGAGAGAGTGAGAGAGAAAAATAGATCTTAGTTATCCTGTCTGTCTGTCTGTCTGGAACAGCAGTCAACCAACTGTTGGTTTGACACTTTGATTGTTCAACGGTCGTTCTTGAAATGCGAAGGCATTTGGGCATTAATACATTCTTGTTGATTTTTTTATAATTTTTTATGTATTTGGGTACATCTTCCCATTTATAAATCAACTGATATGGCAGCTTAATGACTTTAAATCATGTTTACCATGATGGTAACATTGTGCCATTAGTAACACCAATGACAATGTTTTGGTCGTTTTAGTTAATTACCCTTTCAAAATAATTGACTAAATCGAAATGATTAATAGTTTTGCTCACAATAAAATTGAGTTACACCAATGGCACTTTGTATTGAGACACACCAAATGATCAATGGAATCCTCAAGTGTACGACATACTAAAAGGGAGGGATTATTTTAGAATGTTCTTTAATGGCCTCCTGTGTGGCGCAGCGGTCTAAGGCACCACATCACAGTGTTGCGGGGTCACTACAATCCCTGGGGTTCGATCCCAGGTTGTGTCACGACCGGACAGTCCCATTGCACTACTTTGTGAGAATCTTTTTTACTTAAAGTATGTGTTTACCAGCATTTTTACTTGAGTCTGATAATTATCTGAAGAAAAAGTTAATCTGATAATACCTGTGGAATATAAAAATAATTGCTTGATAAGTTTGGGGTCATGTAGAAATGTTCTTGTTTTTGAAAGGAAAGCAAAAAATAAATATCTATTAAAATAACAAGACATTGATCAGAAATACAGTGTAGACATTGTTAATGTTGTAAATGATACTTGTAGCTGGAAACGTCTGATTCTTTATGGAATATCTACATAGGCTTACAGAGGCCCATTATCAGCAACCATCACTCCCGTGTTCCAATGACACATTGTGTTAGCTAATCCAAGTTTATCATTTAAAAGGGTAATTGATCATTAGAAAAACCTTTTGCAATTATGTTAGCACAGCTAAAAACTGTGGAGCTGATTAAAGAAGCAATAAAACTGTCCTTCTTCAGACTAGTTGAGTCTCTGGAGCATCAGCATTTGTGGGTTCAATTACAGGCTCCAAATGGTCAGTCTATTCTTGTTCTGAGAAATGAAGGGTATTCCATGCGAGAAATTGCCAAGAAACTGAAGATCTCATACAACGCTGTGTACTACTCCCTTCACAGAACAGCGCAAACTGGCTCTAATCAGAATAGAAAGAGTGGGAGGCCCCGGTGCACAACTGAGCAAGAGGACAAGTACATTTAAGTCTCTAGTTTGAGAAACAGACGCCTCAAATCAAGTCTCAACGTCAACAGTAAAGAGGCGACTCTGGGATGCTGACTTTCTAGGCATTGTTCCTCTGTCCAGTGTCTGTGTTCTTTTGCCCATATAAATCTTTTCTTTTTATTGGCCAGTCTGAGATTTTTTTCTTTGCAACTCTGCCTCGAACTCGGCCAGTATCCTAGAGACGCCTCTTCACTGTTGACGTTGAGACTGGTGATTTGCAGGAACCCCGTTCCGCCAGCAGAACCCCTCGCCAACAGCTAATGAAATTGCAGGGCGCCAAATACAAATCAACAGAAATCTCATAAATCAAATTTCTCAAACATACAAGTATTAGGCACCATATTAAAGATACAATTCTTGTTAATCCAGCCACAGTGTCTGATTTCAAAAAGGCTTTACAGTGAAAGCTCCACAAACGATTATGTTAGGTCACCACCAAGTCACAGAAAAACCCAGCCATTTTTCCAGCCAAAGAGAGGAGTCACAAAAAGCTCAGATAAAGATAAAATGAATCACTAACCTTTGATGATTTTCATCAGATGACACTCGTAGGACTTCATGTTACACAATACATGTATGTTTTGTTCTATAAAGTGCATATTTATATCCAAAAATCTCATGATTTTTGCAGAGAGCCACATCAATTCACAGAAATACTCATTATAAATGTTGATGATGTTGATTCAAGTGTTATGCATGGAACTTTAGATAAACTTCTCCTTAATGCAACTGCTGTCTCAGATGTCAAAAAAACTTAACAGAAAAAGCATACCATGCAATAATCTGAGTACGGAGCTCAGAGCCCAAACCAGCCAAAATAAATATCCGTCATGTTGCACAGTCAACATTAGTCAGAAATAGCATTAGAAATATTAACTTACCTTTGATCTTCATCAGAATGCACTCCCAGGAACCCCAGTTCCACAGTAAATGCTTGATTTGTTTGATAAAGTTAATAATTTATGTTCACATACCTCCTTTTGTTAGGGTGTTTGGTAAACAAATCGAAACGCGTGTGCAACTTCCAGCGGAAAGGTCAGACAAATTCCAAAAAGTGATATTACTGGTTGTAGAAACATATCAAACTATCGAATCAATCATTAGGATGTTTTTATCATAAATGCTCAATAATTTTCCTACTGGAGAATTCCATTGTCTGTAGAAAAGCAATGGAACGAGAGCTACCTCTCATGTGAATGCGTGTGACTGAGCTCAAGGCTGCTGGCAGACCTCTGACTCATTCCCCTTTCATTCGGCCCCCCTTCATAGTAGAAGCCTGAAACAATGTTCTAAAGACGGTTGACATCTAGTGGAAGCCTTAGGAAGTGCAACATATGTACCAATATATATATACCAATATCCCACTGTGTATTCGATAGGGGCCGAGTTCAAAAACTACAAACCTCAGATTTCCTACTTCCTGTTTGGATTTTTTATCAGGTTTTTTCTGCCATATGAGTTTTGTTATACATAGACATAATTCAAACAGTTTTAGAACATTCAGAGTGTTTTCTATCCAATACTAATAATAATATGCATATATTAGCATCTGGGACTGAGTAGGAGGCCGTTTACTCTGGGTACGCTTTTCATCCAAAAGTGAATATGCTGCCCCCTATCCCAAAGAAGTTAATGAAGCTGCCAGTTGAAGACTTGCTGCCAGAGAGACTAGGCGATCACAAACTGTCTCCCAAACTCCCAGTGACCTCTGCTACCAGGTCACCAGTAGGTTGCTAGGGAGCAGGACACCTGGAACTCCTTCTGCCTGCTGAGGTCAGAGCCTCCCCAGTCTCTCTGCAAGTGGACAAGAGTGATGGAGTGCGTGGACAGAAGTCAGTGATGTTGTTATTGAAAGTTGTGCATTTACTGTTGGTTGTTACTATTGCTGATGGTTAATAGTAGTTCATGCTGTGTATTACACAGTACTTTTTTATGTCACTATCTCCTTATACAGATAATATTATTATTGCTCATGTGCTGTTACTCATTCATTCTCATGCTATGTTTATTAGTATATTCATTCATATTATTCTCTGTTCAGAATCACATCCATCTCACATGTCCTCTGGAAATAAAGTTATTTAGTGTGAGTAACGATTTGCGGTTGCCGTAATCCTCTGACTGGGAAAGGTGGGTTTTTCATGCTAAGTAGTTTACCATGTGTATCAAGAATGATCCACCACCCAACGGACATCCAGCCAACTTGACACAACTGTGGGAAGCATTGGAGTCAACATGGGCCAGCATCCCTGTGGAACGCTTTCGACACCTTGTGGAGTCCATGCCCCAACAAATTGAGGCTGCTCTGAGGGCAAAAGGAGATGCAACTCAATATTAGGAATGTTTTGAACACTCAGTATATGATGATGATACTATTATTCATAACAAAAAAACTGGTAGCTATATGTAACGTGCCTTTAATGAGAATAATTCAAATCTAGGCCTATTTATTTCATCTTTGGATTCTAAACTAGTTTGAAATCGGCATCTATTTCCTATTGTTAATTAATTTCCATGATCATTGCAGAATAAATTCCTCACCTTTACTGACTGTGATGGTTTCATACTTGCGAAATAGCTTATAGGCCCTCTACAGCAGGGCTGCCCAACCCTCTTCCTGGAGATCTACCATCCTGTGGGTTTTCAGTCCAACCCTAATTTAACACACCTGATTCTGCAAATTAGCTGTTCAAGACCTTAACTAGCTGAATCAGATCTGCTAAATTAGGTTTGGACTGAACCAGTAGACAGTAGATCTCCAGGAAGAGGGTTGGGCAGCTCGACTCTACAGGAGCGGTATTTACAGGTCCAAAACAGCAAATGTCACTGCAAAAGAAAACATTTTGCCACCTCCAAAGACTCGGCTGGTTAAAGGAAAATATTCAGTCATTATTGTCCAAGACCAAGTAAAGACCAAGTGAGAATCGATCTGAGACCAAGACACTCAATATGTGGTATCGAGACCGAACTCGAGACTAAGAAAAGGAAATGAAAAACATGGTGGGGATATTATTCTTGAGAACAAACGTTTAACATTTGTATCGATTGCCATCAGTCAAAGTGCACAAGTAACATCATGTTAGTAACTACTGTTTCCACATCATTACAACAAAAAATGCAATGTGATTACGTTGAATCAATGTGGAAAACTGATTGGATTATTTGATCTTTTTTCACCCAACTTTTCACCTAAATCCAATCAAATTGGTGAAAGACAATGTGTTCTTAATGTTTTGTATACTCAGTGTACAATATTCACATGAAATATGATAAAATTGATCAAATTAGACACTCAATACCAACGATATAGCTGTATACAGTGTATATATACTAGTGCAAGAGTTGGATCAGAGGAATAACTCACAGCAAAGGAGGATGATCAAAAACAGATAACGAGCCAGATCAGGGGTGAATAACGCAATGATTCAGAGAAACAGACTATCACAAACTACATAATAAGTACCGTGTCTGTGACTGAGAGAATTCTATTAATAGAGAGGAAGACGAGGAGCCTACTCACAGGAAACCACAAAGAAAGTCCATCAACTGGTGTGTTTAGAGGTAAATGTCTCCTGCTCCTAACATGAGCCAAAACCATTTGCTTATCTGTCAGAGTAAATAACTATATTTTATTCAGGCTTTCTTTTTAACTACACTGCACAATAAAAAGCAGGTTTCATGTACAACAGCAGTATATATTGCCAACATCCAAAAGTAAGAAACAAGAAACAGTCTTGCTGTGTCTCCATATGACTCTCCATATTGTGCATTAGAGGCAATATGTTTCCTATCTACTGTAGTTATTAGCTTAATAAGATAGAGGTGCAGATACAGATACATAAGCAGTAAACTACAACACTGAACATTTCCATGGAAATATAACATGACAAGTGGTGCTTGTTGTAATGGTCAGAAGCATGAATACATTTCTCATAATGGTGATTTTGGAGTATGAATTTAGTTGAGTTTTTTTTATATCTTGCTAAAATTGTCAGGTAAAGTGGTTGAATAGTTTCAGTTAGATGTATCTGAGGTTTGGTTCAACAGTACTTCTGTCAATCTCCTCAACACAACTAGTCTCTGAAATATGATAGGCTGAAGTTTCAGAAGGACAGGATGCGGCAAGAGTCTCGTCTAACTTTCCACCCGACTGTGGTGTGTGTGTGTGGGTGCATGTGCATGTGTGCACTCGTGCACCTGTTTGCAGGTGTGGATACGTGGCAGCATACACTTATTGGTTGGTATGTGATCTGTAGACTGTGACTGCTGCAGGAGACTGAAGGCCACTTTGCCTCCCTCGCAGTAGACCAAACCACAGTACAGATAATCTATAAATTGTCATTTGAATAATATTTTTAGTCCAGGACTAAGCATTATCTGTCTCTGGGAAAATCAGGGGAAAAGGGCCTTGGTCCGGGAGGTGACCAAAAACCTGATGATCACTCTGACAGAGCACCAGAGTTCCTCTGTGGAGATGGGAGAACCATCCAGACAGACAACCATCTTTGCAGCACTCCATCAATCAGGCCTTTATGGTAGAGTAGCCAGACAGAAGCCACTACTCAGTAAAAGGCACAGAGTTTAGAGTTTGCCAAACAGCACCTTAAGGACTCTCAGACCATGAGAAACAAGATTCTCTGGTCTGATGAAACCAAGATTGAAGTCTTTGGCATGAATGTCAAGCATCATGTCTAGAGGAAACCTTGCACCTATACCTATTTCCGGTCACAACTTGCAGACTTGTTTACGTGTTGCTGCGCGTTTTGTTGCCAACCTATTTTGCTACCTGACAACTTTACGGTTTTTACTTTTTAATTGCCTTTTATATTTGTGTTTTTTCAACTTTTTCACTCCGGACGCTTTATCTGGACATGGTTCGTCAGGACCTCCAACAGCCGAAGCTAAGTAGTAACATTAACATTATGCCTTCTAATTGCAGTCGCTGTACTCATAATATACAGGAGAACGATCGCCTTACGGCGAGGATAGCTGTGCTGCAAGCCCAGCTTCAGACGCAATCGTTAGGCAAGGGTAATTTCAGTGTAGGAAAGGATGAAACAGCGTCTGTGCCACCAGTAAGTACAGATAGTAGTATAAATCCCCTGGCACAGTCCCCGCAGCTGGACAACTTTCTCACGGTTTCTGGAAGGAAATGCTGTAGGAATGCTCAACCGGTGTCTCTCATTCAGCCGACAGAAACTTTCAACCGGTTTTCCCCATTAAGCAGCGAGTCGTAGTCAGAGGCCGAGCCTTCTCTTGTCTCTACTCCTCCCGTTACGGGGTCTGAGATGCCGAAGCTTAGCTCTGACAAATTGAAAACTCTAGTCATTGGCGACTCCATTACCCGCAGTATTAGACTTAAAACGAATCATCCAGCGATCATACACTGTTTACCAGGGGGCAGGGCTACCGACGTTAAGGCTAATCTGAAGATGGCTAAAGCTGGCTAAAGCTAAAACTGCCGAGTGTAGAGAGTGTAGAGATATTGTTATCCACGTCGGCACCAACGATGTTAGGATGAAACAGTCAGAGATCACCAAGCGCAACATAGCTTCTGCGTGTAAATCAGCTAGAAAGATGTGTCGGCATCGAGTAATTGTCTCTGCCCCCCTCCCAGTTAGGGGGAGTGATGAGCTCTACAGCAGAGTCTCACAACTCAATCGCTGGTTGAAAACTGTTTTCTGCCCCTCCCAAAAGATAGAATTTGTAGATAATTGGCCCTCTTTCTGGGACTCGCCCACAAACAGGACCAAGCCTGACCTGCTGAGGAGTGACGGACTCCATCCTAGCTGGAGGGGTGCTCTCATTTTATCTACCAACATAGACAGGGCTCTAACTCCTCTAGCTCCACAATGAAATAGGGCGCAGGCCAGGCAGCAGGCTGTTAGCCAGCCTGCCAGCATAGTGGAGTCTGCCACTAGCACAGTCAGTGTAGTCAGCTCAGCTATCACCATTGAGACCGTGTCTGTGCCTCGACCTAGGTTGGGCAAAACTAAACATGGCGGTGTTCGCCTTAGCAATCTCACTAGGATAAAGACCACCTCCATTCCTGTCATTATTGAAAGAGATCATGATACCTCACATCTCAAAATAGGGCTACTTAATGTTAGATCCCTTACTTCAAAGGCAATTATAGTCAATGAACTAATCACTGATCATAATCTTGATGTGATTGGCCTGACTGAAACATGGCTTAAGCCTGATGAATTTACTGTGTTAAATGAGGCCTCACCTCCTGGCTACACTAGTGACCATATCCCCCGTGCATCCCGCAAAGGCGGAGGTGTTGCTAACATTTACGATAGCAAATTTCAATTTACAAAAAAAAAAATGACGTTTTCGTCTTTTGAGCTTCTAGTCATGACATCCATGCAGCCTACTCAATCACTTTTTATAGCTACTGTTTACAGGCCTCCTGGGCTATATACAGCGTTCCTCATTGAGTTCCCTGAATTCCTATCGGACCTTGTAGTCGTAGAATATATTCTAATCTTTGGTGACTTTAATATTCACATGGAAAAGTCCACAGACCCACTCCAAAAGGCTTTCGGAGCCATCATCGATGGCTCAGTGGGTTTTGTCCAACAGTGGGTTTTGTCCAACAGTGGGTTTTGTCCAACATGTCTCTGGACCCACTCACTGTCACAGTCATACTCTGGACCTAGTTTTGTCCCATGGAATAAATGTTGTGGATCTTAATGTTTTTCCTCATAATCCTAGACTATCGGACCACCATTTTATTATGTTTGCAATTGCAACAAATAATCTGCTCAGACCCCAACCAAGGAACATCAAAAGTCGTGCTATAAATTCACAGACAACACAAAGATTCCTTGATGTCCTTCCAGATTCCCTCTGTCTACCCAAGGACGCCAGAGGACAAAAATCAGTTAACCACCTAACCTCCTCTTTAAATCTGCGTATTCCTTCAAAGTTCAGTTGTCCTGAGTCTGCACAACTCTGCCAGGACCTAGGATCAAGGGAGACGCTCAAGTGTTTTAGTACTATATCTCTTGACACAATGATGAAAATAATCATGGCCTCTAAACCTTCAAGCTGCATACTGGACCCTATTCCAACTAAACTACTGAAAGAGCTGCTTCCTGTGCTTGGCCCTCCTATGTTGAACATAATAAACGGCTCTCTATCCACCGGATGTGTACCAAACTCACTAAAAGTGGCAGTAATAAAGCCTATCTTGAAAAAGCCAAACCTTGACACAGAAAATGTAAAAAACTATCGGCCTATATCGAATCTTCCATTCCTCTCAAAAAGGTGTGCCAAAAATGAAGACAAACAAAACCAGACGAAATGCTTCAGTCTGGTTTTAGACCCCATCATAGCACTGTGACTGCACTTGTGAAGGTGGTAAATTACCTTTTAATGGCATCAGACCGAGGCTCTGCATCTGTCCTCGTGCTCCTAGACCTTAGTTCTGCTTTTGATACCATCGATCACCACATTCTTTTGGAGAGATTGGAAACCCAAATTGGTCTACACGGACAAGTTCTGGCCTGGTTTAGATCTTATCTGTCGGAAAGATATCAGTTTGTCTCTGTGAATGGTTTGTCCTCTGACAAATCAACTGTAAATTTCGGTGTTCCTCAAGGTTCCGTTTTAGGACCACTATTGTTTTCACTATATAGTTTACCTCTTGGGAATGTCATTCGAAAACATAATGTTAACTTTCACTGCTATGCGGATGACACACAGCTGTACATTTCAATGAAAAATGGTGAAGCCCCAAAATTGCCCTCGCTAGAAGCATGTGTTTCAGACATAAGGAAGTGGATGGCTGCAAACTTTCTACTTTTAAACTCAGACAAAACAGAGATGCTTGTTCTAGGTCCCAAGAAAAAAAGAGATATTCTGTTGAATCTGACAATTAATCTTAATGGTTGTGCAGTCGTCTCAAATAAAACTGGGAAGGACCTCGGCGTTACTCTGGACCCTGATCTCTTTTTTGAAGAACATATCAAGACCATTTCAAGGACAGCTTTTTTCCATCTACGTAACATTGCAAAAATCAGAAACTTTCTGTCCAAAAATGATGCAGAAAAATTAATCCATGCTTTTGTCACTTCTAGGTTAGACTACTGCAATGCTCTACTTTCCAGCTACCCGGATAAAGCACTAAATAAACTTCAGTTAGTGCTAAATACGGCTGCTAGAATCCTGACTAGAACCAAAAAATGTGATCATATTACTCCAGTGCTAGCCTCCCTACACTGGCTTCCTGTCAAAGCAAGGGCTGATTTCAAGGCTTTACTGCTAACCTACAAAGCATTACATGGGCTTGCTCCTACCTAATCTCTCTGATTTGGTCCTGCCGTACATACCTACATGTACGCTACGGTCACAAGACGCCGGCCTCCTAATTGTCCCTAGAATTTCTAAGCAAACCGTTGGAGGCAGGGCTTTCTCCTATAGAGCTCCATTTTTATGGAACGGTCTGCCTACCCATGTCAGAGACGCAAACTCGGTCTCAACCTTTAAGTCTTCATTGAAGACTCATCTCTTCAGTGGGTCATATGATTGAGTGTAGTCTGGCCCAGGAGTGGGAAGGTGAACGGAAAGGCTCTGGAGCAACGAACCACCCTTGCTGTCTCTGCCTGGCCGGTTCCCCTCTTTCCACTGGGATTCTCTGCCTCTAACCCTATTACAGGGGCTGAGTCACTGCCTTACTGGGGCTCTCTCATACCGTCCCTGGGAGGGGTGCGTCACCTGAGTGGGATGAGTCACTGATGTGATCATCCCCCCCCTTTGGGTTGTGCCGTGGCGGAGATCTTTGTGGGCTATACTCAGCCTTGTCTCAGGATGGTAAGTTGGTGGTTGAAGATATCCCTCTAGTGGTGTGGGGGCTGTGCTTTGGCAAAGTGGGTGGGGTTATATCCTTCCTGTTTGGCCCTGTCCGGGGGTGTCCTCGGATGGGGCCACAGTGTCTCCTGACCCCTCCTGTCTCAGCCTCCAGTATTTATGCTGCAGTAGTTTATGTGTCGGGGGGCTAGGGTCAGTTTGTTATATCTGGAGTACTTCTCCTGTCCTATTCGGTGTCCTGTGTGAATTTAAGTGTGCTCTCTCTAATTCTCTCTTTCTCTCTTTCTTTCTCTCTCTCGGAGGACCTGAGCCCTAGGACCATGCCTCAGGACTACCTGACATGATGACTCCTTGCTGTCCCCAGTCCACCTGGCCGTGCTGCTGCTCCAGTTTCAACTGTTCTGCCTCATTATTATTGGACCATGCTGATCATTTATGAACATTTGAACATCTTGGCCATGTTCTGTTATAATCTCCACCCGCACAGCCAGAAGAGGACTGGCCACCCCACATAGCCTGGTTCCTCTCTTGGTTTATTCCTAGGTTTTGGCCTTTCTAGGGAGTTTTTCCTAGCCACCGTGATTCTACACCTGCATTGCTTGCTGTTTGGGGTTTTAGGCTGGGTTTCTGTACAGCACTTTGAGATATCAGCTGATGTACGAAGGGCTATGTAAAATGTAATTTTATTTGATATGGTGAAGCATGGTGGTGGCAAAATCATGCCGTGGGGATGTTTTTCAGCAGCAGGGACTGGGACACTTGTCAGGATCAAGGGAAAGATGAACAGAGCAAAGTACAGAGAGATTATTGACGAAAACCTCCTCCAGAGTACTCAGGACCTCAGACTGGGGTGAAGGTTTACCAAGTCTCTGGATGTCCTTGAGCGGCCCAGCCAAAACCCGGACTTGAACCCGATCAAACATCTCTGGAGAGATCTGATCATAGCTGTGCAGCGACGCTCCCCATCCAGCCTAACAGAGCTTGAGACGTTCTGGAAAGAATGGGAGAAACTCCCCAAATACAGGTGTGCCAAGCTTGTAGCATCATACCCAAGAAGACTTGAGGCTGTAATTGCTACCAAAGGTGCTTCAGAAAAGTACTGAGTAATGGGTCTGAATACTTTTTAAAATCTAATGTTCAGTTTGTCTAAAAGCCTTTGTTTAAAAATCTGTTTTTGCTTTGTCATTATGTGTAGATTAATGGGGGGGGGGACTATTTAATCCATTTTAGAATAAGGCTGCAACGTAACAAAATGTGGAAAAAGTCAAGGGGTCTGAATACTTTCCAAATGCACTGTATATGGACTGAAAGAAAAAAGGCACCTTGATCTTTACCACTGGCCAGAAAATGTGACGTTTACAACAGCACATAATTTTGCATTATCTTGAATAATAAAGATCAAAATCAAATCATGTAAAATACTAACAAAGGTGAGGGAATGGTTGTATTCAATTTATTCTTCTTACTTTTTTGTTTTACAGAAGAGACCATTTCAAATGGAGCAAAAAACAGAGGATTTGTATTTACTGTAACTTAAAGGTCTCATTGACGAGGGATTTATTTTTTATTTTATTTTATTTAACCAGGTAGGCCAGTTGAGAACAACTTCTCATTTACAACTGCGACCTGGCCAAGATAAAGCAAGCAGTGCAACAAAAACAACACACAGTTACACAGAAACAAACGTACAGTCAATAACACAATAGAAAGATCTATGCACAGTGTGTACGGTGTATATGAGGTGAGGGGGGAGCCACCCCTTTTCAACAAACAAAGCCATCACCATAATCCCTGACCGCTGGGCTCAAGTGTGCATCGAAACAGAATGTAAGCTCATGTTAACTGGAAAACAATGTAATGAAGTTGTGTTCTCACACCATTTACATCTTAACCACTCCGCAGTCATTGGACTTAACGGCTAGAATGTGTCTACAACACTGCACATTGTAGGAGCGACTGATGTGCTGAGTAAGTTTAAATTAAACTGTGAATATGTTATATATTTATTGATTTTTAATTGTCTGTATCTATCGATTTTGATCAAATATATTTTATTTTGTAAATTTTATCAAACCGTTATGGAAGGAGCACAGATGACAGATGACAGAATATACAGTGCCTTGCGAAAGTATTCGGCCCCCTTGAACTTTGCGACCTTTTACCACATTTCAGGCTTCAAACATAAAGATATAAAACTGTATTTTTTTGTGAAGAATCAACAACAAGTGGGACACAATCATGAAGTGGAACAACATTTATTGGATATTTCAAACCTTTTTAACAAATCAAAAACTGAAAAATTGGGCGTGCAAAATTATTCAGCCCCTTTACTTTCAGTGCAGCAAACTCTCTCCAGAAGTTCAGTGAGGATCTCTGAATGATCCAATGTTGACCTAAATGACGATAAATACAATCCACCTGTGTGTAATCAAGTCTCTGTATAAATGCACCTGCACTGTGATAGTCTCAGAGGTCCGTTAAAAGCGCAGAGAGCATCATGAAGAACAAGGAACACCAGGCAGGTCCGAGATACTGTTGTGAAGAAGTTTAAAGCCGGATTTGGATACAAAAAGATTTCCCAAGCTTTAAACATCCCAAGGAGCACTGTGCAAGCGATAATATTGAAATGGAAGGAGTATCAGACCACTGCAAATCTACCAAGACCTGGCCGTCCCTCTAAACTTTCAGCTCATACAAGGAGAAGACTGATCAGAGATGCAGCCAAGAGGCCCATGATCACTCTGGATGAACTGCAGAGATCTACAGCTGAGGTGGGAGACTCTGTCCATAGGACAACAATCAGTCGTATATTGCACAAATCTGGCCTTTATGGAAGAGTGGCAAGAAGGAAGCCATTTCTTAAAGACATCCATAAAACGTGTCGTTTAAAGTTTGCCACAAGCCACCTGGGATACACACCAAACATGTGGAAGAAGGTGCTCTGGTCAAATGAAACCAAAATTGAACTTTTTGGCAACAATGCAAAACGTTATGTTTGGCGTAAAAGCAACACAGCTGAACACACCATCCCCACTGTCAAACATGGTGGTGGCAGCATCATGGTTTGGGCCTGCTTTTCTTCAGCAGGGACAGGGAAGATGGTTAAAATTGATGGGAAGATGGATGGAGCCAAATACAGGACCATTCTGGAAGAAAACCTGATGGAGTCTGCAAAAGACCTGAGACTGGGACAGAGATTTGTCTTCCAACAAGACAATGATCCAAAACATAAAGCAAAATCTACAATGGAATGGTTCAAAAATAAACATATCCAGGTGTTAGAATGGCCAAGTCAAAGTCCAGACCTGAATCCAATCGAGAATCTGTGGAAATAACTGAAAACTGCTGTTCACAAATGCTCTCCATCCAACCTCACTGAGCTCGAGCTGTTTTGCAAGGAGGAATGGGAAAAAATGTCAGTCTCTCGATGTGCAAAACTGATAGAGACATACCCCAAGCGACTTACAGCTGTAATCGCAGCAAAAGGTGGCACTACAAAGTATTAACTTAAGGGGGCTGAATAATTTTGCACGCCATATTTTTCAGTTTTTGATTTGTTAAAAAAGTTTGAAATATCCAATAAATGTCGTTCCACTTCATGATTGTGTCCCACTTGTTGTTGATTCTTCACAAAAAAATACAGTTTTATATCTTTATGTTTGAAGCCAGAAATGTCGCAAAAGGTCGCAAAGTTCAAGGGGGCCGAATACTTTCGCAAGGCACTGTAAGTCTTTACATCACTGAGTCAATACTTTGTATTAGCACCTTTGGCAGCGATTACAGCTGTGAGTCTTTCTGCGTCTCTAAGTCTCTAAGAGCTTTCCACACCTGGATTGTGCAACATTTGCCCATTATTCTTTTCAAATTTCTTCAAGCTCTGTCCAATTGGTTGTTGATCATTGCTAGACAACCATTTTCAGGTCTTGCCATAGATTTTGAAGTAGATTCAAGTCAAAACTGTAACTCTGCCACTCAGGAACATTCACTGTATGCTTGGTAAGCAACTCCAGTGTATATTTAGCCTTGTGTTTTAGGTTATTATCCTGCTGAAAGGTGAATTCATCTCCTAGTGTCTGGTGGAAAGCAGACTCGACCAGGTTTTCCTTTAGCACTTTGCCTGTGTTTAGCTCCATTACATTTATTTTCTATCCTGAAAATCTCCCCAGTCCCTTAATGATTACAATATACCCATAACAAGACGCAGCCACCACTGTGCATGAAAATATGGAGAATGGTACTCAGTAATGTGTTGTATCATATTTGCCCTAAACATAACTTTTTGTATTCAGGACAAAAAGTTAATTGCTTTGCCACAGTTTTTGCAGTATTACTTTAGTGCCTTGCTGCAAACAGGTACAAGCTTTCTTCTTTTCACTCCGTAATTTAGGTTAGTTTGGTAGATTAACTACAATGTTGTTGATCCATCCTCAGTTTTCTCCTATCACAGTCATTAAACTCTGTAACTGTTTTAAAGTCACCATGGGCATCATGGTGAAATCTCTGAGTGGGTTTTTTCCTCTCCGGGAACTAAGTTATGAATGATGGCAGTATTATTGTTGTGAGTGGGTATATTGATACACCATCCAATGTGTAATTAATAACTTCACCTTGCTCAAAGGGATATTCAATGTCTGCTTTTTTAACCAATAGTTTCCATCTTTGTGAGGCATTAGACAACCACCCTGTTGTTTTTGGTTAAATCTCTTGAAATTCACTACGCGACTGACCGACTTTACAGATAATTGTATGTGTGGGGCACAGATATGAGGTAGTCAATAAAAATCATGTTAAACACTATTATTGCACACAGAGTGAGTCCATGCAATTTATTATTCAATTTATTTTGGATTTCCATAACAAAGTAATTGAATACTTAATGACATTTTTTTTTTATTTTATTTTTTTTACATAATTCCACTTTGACATTATGCGGTATTGTGTGTAGGCCAGGGACATAAAAAAAATCTCAATTTCATACATTTTAAATTCAGGCTGTAACATAACGACATTTTGAAAAAGTCAAGCGGTGTGAATACTTTCTGAAGGTATTGTATGTTTTACCATTTAGATATAAAAGCACTTTATGTAAATAGTCCCCCCAATTCAAGAAGTCATACGTATTTGGACAAATTCATTTATAGTGTATTAAAGTAGTCAAGCATTATGTATTTTGGTCCTAAATTTTTCGCACCCAATAAATGCATCAAGCTTGTGACTCAACAAACTTGAGTTTGTATGCATTTGCAGTTTGTTTTGGTTGTGGATTATGTTTTACACAATAGGACAATAATTGTATCCAACTCTTATGGAAGAAGGTATCAAACAGTCAACATAATATACTTAAATACAGTAGATTTAGCATTTACTAGGGAGAAGAAATAAGAAAAATGCTCAAAGGGGAGTATGCCCCGTACCCCTCCAAAATATAAATATTAACACAGTAAGAGATATTATGGATAGACATGTAACAGAAATCAGTTGTCCATGTGTAATACAGTAGAAATATTACCTGTTAATCAACTTATTTACAGTAACTGGATGAGTGATAATAAAGGATGTTGTGTGAGAAAGAATGTAAGCATAAGCATTTCTCAATAAGCATTTCTCAACGGCTGGCCATGCCTTCCGCCTGGCTACTTCAACCTCGGCCAACAGCCCCGCCCCCCCCGCTGCTCCTCGCCCAAGCCTCTCCAGGTTCTCCTTTACCCAAATCCAGATAGCAGATGTTCTGAAAGAGCTGCAAAACCTGGACCCGTACAAATCAGCTGGGCTTGACAATCTGGACCCTCTATTTCTGAAATTATCCGCCACCATTGTCGCAACCCCTATTACCAGCCTGTTCAACCTCTCTTTCATATCGTCTGAGATCCCCAAGGATTGGAAAGCTGCCGCAGTCATCCCCCTCTTCAAAGGGGGAGACACCCTGGACCCAAACTGTTACAGACCTATATCCATCCTGCCCTGCCTATCTAAGGTCTTCGAAAGCCAAGTCAACAAACAGGTCACTGACCTTCTCGAATCCCACTGTACCTTCTCCGCTGTGCAATCTGGTTTCCGAGCCGGTCACGGGTGCACCTCAGCCACACTCAAGGTACTAAATGATATCATAACCGCCATCGATAAAAGACAGTACTGTGCAGCCGTCTTCATCGACCTTGCCAAGGCTTTCGACTCTGTCAATCACCATATTCTTATCGGCAGACTCAGTAGCCTCGGTTTTTCGGATGACTGCCTTGCCTGGTTCACCAATTACTTTGCAGACAGAGTTCAGTGTGTCAAATCGGAGGGCATGCTGTCCGGTCCTCTGGCAGTCTCTATGGGGGTGCCACAGGGTTCAATTCTCGGGCCGACTCTTTTCTCTGTATACATCAATGATGTTGCTCTTGCTGCGGGCGATTCCCTGATCCACCTCTACGCAGACGACACCATTCTATATACTTTCGGCCCGTCATTGGACACTGTGCTATCTAACCTCCAAACAAGCTTCAATGCCATACAACACTCCTTCCGTGGCCTCCGACTGCTCTTAAACGCTAGTAAAACCAAATGCATGCTTTTCAACCGATCGCTGCCTGCACCCGCATGCCCGCCTAGCATCACCACCCTGGATGGTTCCGACCTAGAATATGTGGACATCTATAAGTACCTAGGTGTCTGGCTAGACTGCAAACTCTCCTTCCAGACTCATATCAAACATCTCCAATCGAAAATCAAATCAAGAGTCGGCTTTCTATTCCGCAACAAATCCTCCTTCACTCACGCCGCCAAGCTTACCCTAGTAAAACTGACTATCCTACCGATCCTCGACTTCGGCGATGTCATCTACAAAATGGTTTCCAACACTCTACTCAGCAAACTGGATGCAGTCTATCACAGTGCCATCCGTTTTGTCACTAAAGCACCTTATACCACCCACCACTGCGACTTGTATGCTCTAGTCGGCTGGCCCTCGCTACATATTCGTCGCCAGACCCACTGGCTCCAGGTCATCTACAAGTCCATGCTAGGTAAAGCTCCGCCTTATCTCAGCTCACTGGTCACGATGGCAACACCCATCCGTAGCACGCGCTCCAGCAGGTGTATCTCACTGATCATCCCTAAAGCCAACACCTCATTTGGCCGCCTTTCGTTCCAGTACTTTGCTGCCTGTGACTGGAACGAATTGCAAAAATCGCTGAAGTTGGAGACTTTTATCTCCCTCACCAACTTCAAACATCAGCTATCTGAGCAGCTAACCGATCGCTGCAGCTGTACATAGTCTATTGGTAAATAGCCCACCCATTTTCACCTACCTCATCCCCATACTGTTTTTATTTATTTACTTTTCTGCTCTTTTGCACACCAATATCTCTACCTGTACATGACCATCTGATCATTTATCACTCCAGTGTTAATCTGCAAAATTGTAATTATTCGCCTACCTCCTCATGCCTTTTGCACACATTGTATATAGACTCCCCCTTTGTTTTCTACTGCGTTAGTGACTTGTTAATTGTTTACTCCATGTGTAACTCTGTGTTGTCTGCTCATACTGCTATGCTTTATCTTGGCCAGGTCGCAGTTGCAAATGAGAACTTGTTCTCAACTAGCCTACCTGGTTAAATAAAGGTGAATTAAAAAAATAAAAAAATACAATTTGTGTGAGATGTGTGAGACATAGATACAGAAAGCCAGAGGTGTAGTTTCAGTGTGTCTGCAGACTGTACAACCCATCAGGCTGGGCTGAGGATGCTGGTCTGTCGGGGATAGAGCTGTATACGTGGTACGTATCAGACTAGAGAAAATAAACAGATTCACTTTAGGGCTTTGAATCTACAGTACAGTAAATGTAATTCATAAGGGGTATTTTATGAGGATGTAAGACCAATCTTAAACTGAAAGTCAAAACACAGTGAGAGAAAGAGAGATACTTTTATCCTCGAGTGAGCCTGTCTGTGAAAACAATGCTATATACAATTATAATAATATAACAATATAATATAATACAATGAATAGGACATTTGTGCTGTACTTACATGTTTATTTGCAAATGCCTGTGTATCCACATCAACGGGACCTGCACATCACAGAGAGACAATTCCATGAGTAAGAGGTTGTGTATGTATGTATGAGTGTGTGTTTGAGGGGGGATCATGTGTATATTACATGTCTACATTGCATGTGTGTTACTTAGTCGAGTTCCTCTTGCGTTAGTAACAGCCAAACAGAAGAAGAGCAAGTAACAAGGCTTGATGTCATTTCACACTTCTCCTCATGTCTCAAACCCCCCTGCAGATCTACAGCTCTATTCTCACACTGCTGATGCTCTGACACATTCATTTCTGTTTTAAGTGTCATATATGCATTTTGATATGGTTGATAAGGTTAGGCCCAAAGTTTAAGCATGTACAGTAGCTGTGCACTTGCAGATGGTCCCGAGATCTGAGGGACAAACCTGAGGGCATGAACGTGGACAGTACAGATGTGATCTGAGAATCGATTCCAGCATCTCCTGAATCCACCTGTAGTGGAGAGAGAGGGAGAAGAAGAGAGAGAAGAGAGAGGCGTTTTATCCTCCAGTCGTAACAAACTGTCTGTCTATTCTATTCTCTAACTCGTGACATGAACGGCACCCTCCTTTGTATCACAGGAAGTGTTCGTCAGATTTGTGTCATTCTGAGGTCTACACGTCATTCTGAGGTCTACATGTCCAATGCAAAATGTAGGTTATTTGATCAAAAATAGTTTATAAGACTGAACTCTGTACCTACTTAGGAACACATTTACAAGGTTTAACATGAATTAATGTATTAAGAAATTATATCTGGTGAAAAACATCTTATTTGGTAATAAATAAAAATACAAATATAAATAATAAATCCATCTTTATATGGTAATTAGAAATATTGACATATAAATACAGCTGTTAGTTTGATACTTTGAACATTCATATGTTGAAGCACTACTAATGTAACATTAAGGTCTTGATCCTCAGATCAGACAGTCAGAGGGCAGAGGATGCTGGTGAGAGGAGTTATAGGAGGACGGGCTCATTGTAATTGTTGAAATGGAATTAATGGAATGGAGTCAAACATGTAGTTTCAATGTGTTTGACTTCGTCCCATTAATTCCATTCCAGCCTTTACAATGAGCCTGTCCTCCTATAACTCATCCCGCCAGCCTCCTCTGTCAGAGGGTACATGTGTACAGATTCCACTGTAATGTAGAATAATCACCATGACTCTGCTGCTCACCGCTCCCATAGACACCAAATCATCTACAACAGAAACACAATGAAAATTTAATTACAGTGTTTGTACATGTGATTATATAGTTCTGTCGTATGTGTGTGTATGTTTGATGTATTTTGTTAGGAACATACATTGTCTGTGATCATCCTGTCTGGATGTAGGTCTGTACAACATAAAAGTATAAGAAGGTTGTGGTAAGAACATCTCATCATGGACAATACAGAACTAAATGTTGATACAATCTGCATCATATTCATAAGGGAATTCTTACCTCTGAGAATTGGTTTTCTCTGAAAATGAAATGAGACTAAATTAATTACATTGAATATAGTCTAACCTATACAATATGATCAAAATGAGTTGATAAATGAATCCATGCCAAAGGCACTTACATTAATGTTAGCACGGTAAATTTTCAAATGATTTGTTTTGCAGAATCAAATGTACTCACTGGTCCTCCTGCAGAGACAGACAGCTGTCAACCCTACCAGGAACACACCCACTCCAGAAGCCACACCCACGGCTGCCTGCCATAATTGCCCCACTATTTGGTGACATGATGACATTGGGAGAGGTCATCAGCTCTTGTTCTTCTAAGAAAATGTGCACAGCTCTGTTTTCATGTGTGAGAAAAGACAACTAGAAAAGGATACTTACCCAGAATGCTTTCTTGACTGTTTGATTCCACTTCACTTTCTGTGGAGCTTTGACCTCCTGGGCACATGCAAGAGAGAAGGACAACTTAATAACAGAGTTATGTAAATATTTCTAAGAAGAGACAAATTGTTTGATTAATCCTAATGCCTTGACTGAATTTACATTTGGCTACATTTGAAAAATTGGTTTATGCTTTAATAGACAAAAATATTTAGCAAACTAAAATAAACCTATTGGCTAAACTTACTTTTAGTTGGACTCGCTGGGGTGTCAGTGGTCAAAGTACAGCAAACAGTCGACCCTGATGCAAAACAAATCATTGGATCTGATTATAAAAAATACATCTAAATGGGTTGATTTTAATCAATCAAAAATCAACCTCTTTTTGTAATGAGGCAAATTTGTGATGTGGAAAAACAAAACATGGAGAAGATAAAGGTACTCTATTTGTTTTACTTATATTTGCTAACTAGATAAAGATGATTAGGAGAACTGATGAAGGATTCACTGCCCTGCTAGGGGTCAAAGGGGAGGTCAAACCTGGTGAGAAGATATTACTCATATTACACAAGAACAAATGAAAGTGAATGTAATATCTAAGGTCTTTCAATAAGCATGAAGAGAAGTACACTACACATTACCTACAAATCAGATGGACTAAAAGTGGTTAAAAATCTGGACTGAAAATACAAGCAGCTATGAATATATTTATTAGTTAACCGGTCAGAGCTTTAGTGAATGAATGTGAACAAAGATATTGTATTTGCAAACTAAGTTATAATTGGTGGATCTACTTACTGGTAGTTGGTATCAGTGTGGTGTCTGGGGTAAAGGTACAAGTAACAGTTGAAACTAGTGGGAAGCAATATGATTACACAAGAATAAGGTTTTACATTCACATTTGGGTCACTTAATTTTATGGTCATTTAGAGGACCAACACACCTTCTGTAGGACTCACTGTTGTGCTGGGAGGCAAAGTAGATCTAGGACCTGGAGTCAAACTCACTGAGAAAACACATATTAATGAAATTAGAATTTGATTAATGATTGTATTAATGATCATCATGGTGTTGTTGGCCTTTTGAAATACCTTCATGACTTGTCTATTCAAAGTGGGAAAAGTAGGACTATAAAATCACTACGGACAGATTGCTTCCTGCCCTGGTAGATTAGATTTCTCCTCATTATAGAGATGATAAGACCAATTCATAAGGTGATCAAGTCTTTCAGGGCAGATAAGGTGTTGGTTGTTGTTGACAGCTTCCTAGAATAAAGTTACTATGTCATCTAACAGCAGAAGCCTAACAGAGCATAGATACGATCTAAACACTCGACTAGATGAACACAGACATTATAATACTTGTGCTGATGATCCCAGGCGTTGGTGTTGAGGCTGGTGTCATATCTATAGAACAGCTTAATTATCTAACAGAACAGCTTCATTTACACATTAACACAACTATTCTTATTGCTTAAACTTGCTTTGCTTTAAAAGCCCAAATGTGGAGCCTACCTGCTATAGAAGGTGTCTGTATAGTTGTTGGATCACTGATGTGAACTCTCACCAGATCTGAAATAATTTGGGATTGAAATGTGGTATTTAGATTGTTGGTCAGAATTAATATAGTCATACTAAGAAGATGCTGAAATAAAAGTGAGTCAGATCATGAAGACCAGCAGCCCTGATATATTTTATTGATAATGACTCATGTGCAAAGCTTTCCCATCACTGCGTGGAGAGAGAGAGTTTGGTCCTGAGCTCACTCTGTAGTCACAGCTCACCTCCTTACTCCCTCTCATTTACAGTGAATCTACAGAACCCCTGATATATTTTATTGATAATGACTCATGTGCAAATCTTTCCCATCACTGCGTGGAGAGAGAGAGTTTGGTCCTGAGCTCACTCTGTAGTCACAGCTCACCTCCTTACTCCCTCTCATTTACAGTGAATCTACAGAACCCCTGTTTGGAACCTTTGCTTTTTTCTTTCCACATCTTTTCTGTGAAGGATGGCTGGCTCTCCTCTCCAACATACAGGTGGTGTAAGGACTGACGGATCCAGGAATCAAACAGATGATGTTGAAGTACCCTTCAAAATTGACTGTAATGTCTGGTTTTGGAAGGAAGAGCGGAGGACAGAGACTCCTTTTTGTATCACAATATTTGAATGTAATGTAAGCTCAGCAAAAAAAGAAACGTCCTCTCACTGTCAACTGCATTTATTTTCAGCAAACTTAACATGTGTAAATATTTGTATGAATCGAATCAAATCAAATGTATTTATATAGCCCTTCTCACATCAGCTGATATCTCAAAGTGCTGTACAGAAGCCCAGCCTAAAACCCCAAACAACAAGCAATGCAGGTGTAGAAGCACGGTGGCTAGGAAGAACTCCCTAGAAAGGCCAAAACCTAGGAAGAAACCTAGAGAGGAAACAGGTAATGAGGGGTGGCCTCTTCCTCTTCTGGCTGTGCCGGGTGGAGATTATAACAGAACATGGCCAAGATGTTCAAATGTTCATAAATGACCAGCATGTTCAAATAATAATAATCACAGTAGTTATCGAGGGTGCAGCAAGTCAGCACCTCAGGAGTAAATGTCAGTTGGCTTTTCATAGCCGATCAATCATGTATGAACATGACAAGATTCAACAACTGAGACATAAACTGAACAGGTTTCATAGACACGTGACAAACAGAAATGGAATAATGTGTCCCTGAACAAAGGGGGGGGGGGGGGGGGGGGGTAAAAAAATAAAAAGTAACAGTCAGTATCTGGTGTGGCCACCAGCTGCATTAAGTACTGAAGTCACCTCCTCCTCATGGAATGCACCAGATTTGCCAGTTCTTGCTGTGAGATGTTACCCCACTCTTCCACCAAGGCACCTGCAAGTTCCCGGACATATCTGGGGGGAATGGCCCTAGCCCTAACCCTCCGATCCAACAGGTACCAGACGTGCTCAATGGGATTGAGATTCTTGCTCTTCGCTGGCCATGGCATAACCCTGACATTCCTGTCTTGCAGGAAATCACGCACAGAAAGAGCAGTGTGGCTGGTGGCATTGTCATGCTGGAGGGTCATGTCAGGATGAGCCTGCAGGAAGGGTACCACATGAGGGAGGAGGATGTCTTCCCTGTAACGCACAGCGTTGCGATTGCCTGCAATGACAACAAGCTCAGTCCGATGATGCTGTGACACACCGCCCCAGACCATGACGGACCCCCCACCTCCAAATTGATCCTGCTCCAGAGTACAGGCCTCTGTGTTACGCTCGTTCCTTCACGATAAAGACAAAACAGCGACTCGTCAGTGAAGAGCACTTTCTGGTCCAGCGATGGTGGGTTTGTGTCCATAGGTGACATTGTTGCCAGTGATGTCTGGTGAGGACCTGCCTTACAACAGGCCTACAAGCCCTCAGTCTAGACTCTCTCAGCCCATTACGGACAGTCTGAGCACTGATGGAGGGATTGCGCGGAACGCCATCCTGTACCTGTCCCGCAGGTGTGATGTTTGGATGTTCTGATCCTGTGCAGTTGTTGTTACACGTGACCACGTGTAACAACCACTGCAAGGACGATCAGCTGTCCGTCATGTCTCCCTGTAGCGCTGTCTTAGGCGTCTCACAGTACGGACATTGCAATTTTTATGTCCTGGCCACATCTGCAGTCCTCATGCCTCCTTGCAGCATGACTAAGGCACGTTCACGCAGATGAGCAGGTACACTGGGCATGTTTCTTTTGGTGTTTTTCAGAGTCAGTAGAAAGGCCTCTTTAGTGTCCTATGTTTTCATAACTGTGAACTTAATTGCCTAATGTCTGTAAGCTGTTAGTGTCTTAACAACCGTTCCACAGGTGCATGTTCATTAATTGTTTATGGTTCATTGAACAAGCATGGGAAACAGTGTTTAAACCCTTTACAATGAAGATCTGCAAGTTATTTGGAATTTTACGAATTATCTTTGAAAGACAGGGTCCTGAATAAGGGACGTTTCTTTTTTTGCTGAGTTTATATGTCACAAGTGACAGTGACTCTTACTCACCGAGAGCCTGCCATTCTCTTTATATTACATATCAGCATGTCTTATTTGATATCATTCCTGTTCATGAGTGCCATTTAATCATGTGTGCTGTGTGTTTACAACGATTACCTTTCACTTAATTCCTTACATTCTCACGTGTGAAATCAAATTGAATCGCATTGACTATTTTGCTGGCTTGTATGGTGTGCCGTGATTCCACAGATTATCATGGACTAAAGTGACATTGAGACAGCTGTTGCCAATTCTCTATCACCGCCTCCCTCCCCAAACTAATTGCTAAACGCCCCAGAACTAGAGTTAAAAGGAGCTGAGCCAGGGACCTTTCGACCGACTCGCTGCACCTCTCCCTGGTCCCCTGCTGTAGGAAAGACACAAATCACAAAACTCTCTACAGCACTACTTAAGGAAAGTGCTTGCTTCGAACGTGTGAGTGTGACCCCAAATGTTGGCCAGTACATGCTCTAATTGTATGTTTTTTGTTTCCCACGACTACAGACACGGAGGACACGCCTGACGCATCTGAGAGGCTACACCGAACTCTACCACTCAACCAGGCCGGTGAGGAGCGAGGGACAGAAGGTGACCTACCATTGAACACCAAACCAGCAATCGACTACCAGACCAGCCATCAACTAACGATCCCTGCTCTGGAGAAAGAACCCTGTTCGGGTAGAACTGTTTGGCCACTGATCGGGAGTCAACTGCTGTGTTATTTTGGCTCATTGCTTCTAGTTAACATATTGCCCTAAATCCCAGCCTATTTATAAGTTTCAAATAGGGTCGTAGTGATACTGTGTATTACGGTGTAAACAGAGTTTATAAAGAACCTTAGATTGTACTTTGGCCTCTCGGTGGTTGTTTGCGTGGGATCTTAGAACTCTACTTTTGATATATACCTTTCAAATATTCTATGGATTTATTGTCTTCACAACAAACATTTTGAAATGACATTGGATGAGATTGTGATTTCAACAGAATCATTAAAGACAATCTGAATTTAACATTTCTTACCAAGTATAGTAAGAGAGACAGAACCACTTTGCATCGATGGATAGTGAGTTTCTACTGTGTAAAAACATCTGTTTGATTTCAGCAGATTAACTTTGACCTGCCTACGAGAACAGCTCAGTCCCTGTGAGAGAACTTGTACAGGGTGAGCATTTAGGATCTCTCATCTCTGTGTAGAAGTGACACAGAGACAGATGGAGGAGTCTGACAGCTCAGCTGAACTGAGTCTCTCTCTCTGATGACTGTAGAACTGACTGTCAGCCTGGGAGGAGGTGGGTCTCTTTGAAAGATCCAATTAAAAAACATTACAGGTAATCCATCCATACTAACAATATGGAAAATCCATTAATAAAATGTTCAACTATGTCAGAATTTATGTTTGTACAAAGTACAGTAATTCCTATCATTATGTGAAATGAAGACGTTTAAGAAATACGACAGAAGATCTCATTTTCAGAACGAGCATAATTAATACGGTATAACAGTGAAGTGTATCATTGTTTAAACCACCTACTTACCCTGAACAGTGACTGAGACAGGGTCACTAAAAGGAGATGTGTGAGACCTCCATACAGCATAGTAACACATCACTTTGACCACATCTGGAAACGTTTGATCTGCCCTCTTGAGCAGCTCTGTTCCTGTGAGTGTCTGAGTACAGGATGAGTCTGGAAGATTCTTCCTCCCCTCTATGTAGAAGTAACAGTGAGACACAGGGAGAGATGGAGGAGTCTCACAACTCAGCTGAACTGATTCTGTTTCTCTGATGACTGTAGAACTCACTGTCAGCTGAGGAATGTCTGTGAGAATAGGGGAATTAAGCATTTAGCATTTAGTGGTTTTGGGAAATGTATTGATAGTCTAATCCCTCCTTGTTATTTCAGACTTAAGGATATTGAGTCATTTACTTTATGCAGCGACAGTATGGGAAATTAAGGAGATATAATATATTGCTTGATTGCTTCATGTAATAGATTATGACAACACACAGTATGATAACATGTCAAAAGAGGAACATGGTAATGATGGTACAACAGTACATTGTTTACAACCATTCAAATAGTCTTCTTACCCTGAATTGTGACTGTTGAAGGCTCACTGTATATGGATCTAAACTGTGAACCTTTATTATTGTATTGACATTGTATTTTGACCTCAGCTGGTGAACTCTGACCTGTCCACCTCACCAGTAGTGTTCCTGTGAGTGTCTGTTGACAGGGTGATGGAAGGGTGAATTCTACTTTCCCCTCTATTTTGAAGTAACACTCAGAGACAGATGGAGGAGTCTGACAGTTCAGCTGAACTGAGTCTCTCTCTTTGATGACTGCAGGAATCACTGTTAGACTGGGCTGAGGAAGATCTGTGAGATCAGAGGGATGATGGAGTGTCTTTTTAAATGGAATTATAAATTCATTTTCAATGTTTAATGACTCATACAGATAATGTACCACGTAATATTATATGAGTTTGAAAGAGAAAAACAATTCAGACACTGTAATAAATAAACAATGAGAGCCCGTGCCAGGAACAGCCCTTAGCAGGGAGTTATCACACAATAATCCTCGGCTTAGATGGGCATTTTGCTTTTGTAAAACGGTTGCCAACATTTAAATTAAAGATTAAGGACCTGTCTTTCATTCAAGACGTATTATTGTTCTGAGTAAATGTGTTTTATTTACATCCTTTCACCAAGACATATGCTCATTTTGGAACGTTGCAAAATGGGCACAGCCAAACAACGGAAGTGATGGATTTCTTTCTGACCAGAACTGTCCCAGAGCTTGGGGAGGTGTGTCTGCGCTTGTGCTGCAGCGGCAGGTGCACAATACCAAACTTTACCAGCATCACACATATCAGTGAATAGACAATTTTTTGTCTTTGCAAACGTTTCCGCACGAGGGCGATACGTACAACGTTTGCAAACACAAAAAAATAGTCTATTCACTATTCCATCAGACAACCAGACATCACCAGGCAATTTATAAACTTGATCTCTACTGTAAAAAGTATTTAGATATTATATCCCATTTATTTTAGACTGGCATTTGTTTTTCAACAGTGTAGATTTGTATTCACCTTGCTGTCTGTCTCCGACATTTGCAACATTCTTTCAATCTTGAATTTTGATCATCTCCAGCTGTCACATAGTAATGAATGAATGTGTCGAGATTAGAGAGTCTGGCAGCTTTTCTTAGCCAGTCAAAGTCATGAATCAGTATCATTTCTATGGATATATTCAAAGAAATGCCAATAGAAAAACACAAAATTCAGATAGTTTACTGTCATTCCAGCTTCAGTTTGAAGTGATTATGTAAACTGTGTACTGTAGCGGGAAAAGCTCCACTGAATAATGTCCTGGAGAGAGAGCACATTTTCTATGCCAGGCGAAATCTCACATCGAGTCATTAGCTCATTGTTATGGATGTATCCCCCCAAAATATATAGAAAACAGCTTAAACAAATGCAAATACAGCTTCTTTGCTGTTATTCTGGTTGCACTGTTTGACGTGACAGTGTTAACAGTGTTAGCTAGCAAGCAAGGAATAAGAACGTTGACAGCCATCATGGATCGACCAGCTGGCTTGGGTACCAACCCTAGATTTGTGTCAGGATTACACTGAATATACCAAACAGTCGGGGCATGGATTTAACAATGTGTAGAAAGCATTCCACAGGGATGATGACCACTTGTGACTTCAAACCTTCCCACAGTTGTGTCAAGTTGGCAGGATGTCCTTAGGGTGGTGGACCATTCTTGATACACACAGGAAACTGTTGAGCTTGAAAAACCCAGCACTGATGCAGTTCTGGCACCTTCTACCATACCCGGTCAAAAACACTTAAATGTTGTGTCTTGCCCTTTCCCCCTCTGAATAGCACACATACACAATCCATGTCTTTAACCTGTCTCCTCCCCTTCATCTATTTACTGATTTAAGTGGCTTTAACAAGTGACATTAATAAGGGATCATAACTTGCACCTGGATTCTCCTGGTCAGTCTATGTCATGTAAATCTTTTGTATACAGTGCCTTGCGAAAGTATTCGGCCCCCTTGAACTTTGCGACCTTTTGCCACATTTCAGGCTTCAAACATAAAGATATAAAACTGTATTTTTTTGTGAAGAATCAACAACAAGTGGGACACAATCATGAGGTGGAACGACATTTATTGGATATTTCAAACTTTTTTAACAAATCAAAAACTGAAAAATTGGGCGTGCAAAATTATTCAGCCCCCTTAAGTTAATACTTTGTAGCGCCACCTTTTGCTGCGATTACAGCTGTAAGTCGCTTGGGGTATGTCTCTATCAGTTTTGCACATCGAAAGACTGACATTTTTTCCCATTCCTCCTTGCAAAACAGCTCGAGCTCAGTGAGGTTGGATGGAGAGCATTTGTGAACAGCAGTTTTCAGTTCTTTCCACAGATTCTCAATTGGATTCAGGTCTGGACTTTGACTTGGCCATTCTAACACCTAGATATGTTTATTTTTGAACCATTCCATTGTAGATTTTGCTTTATGTTTTGGATAATTGTCTTGTTGGAAGACAAATCTCTGTCCCAGTCTCAGGTCTTTTGCAGACTCCATCAGGTTTTCTTCCAGAATGGTCCTGTATTTGGCTCCATCCATCTTCCCATCAATTTTAACCATCTTCCCTGTCCCTGCTGAAGAAAAGCAGGCCCAAACCATGATGCTGCCACCACCATGTTTGACAGTGGGGATGGTGTGTTCAGCTGTGTTGCTTTTACGCCAAACATAACGTTTTGCATTGTTGCCAAAAAGTTCAATTTTGGTTTCATCTGACCAGAGCACCTTCTTCCACATGTTTGGTGTGTCTCCCAGGTGGCTTGTGGCAAACTTTAAACGACACTTTTTATGGATATCTTTAAGACATGGCTTTCTTCTTGCCACTCTTCCATAAAGGCCAGATTTGTGCAATATACGTTGACTGTTTTTTGTCCTATGGACAGAGTCTCCCACCTCAGCTGTATATCTCTGCAGTTCATCCAGAGTGATCATGGGCCTCTTGGCTGCATCTCTGATCAGTCTTCTCCTTGTATGATCTGAAAGTTTAGAGGGACGGCCAGGTCTTGGTAGATTTGCAGTGGTCTGATACGCCTTCCATTTCAATATTATCGCTTGCACAGTGCTCCTTGGGATGTTTAAAGCTTGGGAAATCTTTTTGTATCCAAATCCGGCTTTAAACTTCTTCACAACAGTATCTCGGACCTGCCTGGTGTGTTCCTTGTTCTTCATGATGCTCTCTGCGCTTTTAACGGACCTCTGAGACTATCACAGTGCAGGTGCATTTATACGGAGACTTGATTACACACAGGTGGATTGTATTTATCATCATTAGTCATTTAGGTCAACATTGGATCATTCAGAGATCCTCACTGAACTTCTGGAGAGAGTTTGCTGCACTGAAAGTAAAGGGGCTGAATAATTTTGCACGCCCAATTTTTCAGTTTTTGATTTGTTAAAAAAGTTTGAAATATCCAATAAATGTTGTTCCACTTCATGATTGTGTCCCACTTGTTGTTGATTCTTCACAAAAAAATACAGTTTTATATCTTTATGTTTGAAGCCTGAAATGTGGCAAAAGGTCGCAAAGTTCAAGGGGGCCGAATACTTTCGCAAGGCACTGTACCCAGTGTATACAGCATCTCATAGAAGGATGAAATCGTATGAATAAATTAATCAAAATAACGTTATTATTGAAAATATGTCAATCATTATTTTAATATTTTGGTAACCCGTTGTTTTGTCTGGTAGCCCAAAAAGTTACATATTGCAGCTTTAAATCCATAATAATGATACTGACCTTTGGCTTTGAGGTACTGGAAGGTATCTAGACATAACAAAATGGGTCATTATCATGGTCTTTTTGACATTATGAAAAATAAGAAAACATGAGATGGGATCACTTTACACAAGCTGGCGAAGCAGAACAGTCTGTAATGCATTCACAGCCATGTTATCAAGCAGTGGTCATTCTTATCTGTACAAAATGCAAAATAATGACAGAGAAATTAAAAATAAATAAGATGATCAATGGAATAAGACACATTTATTATAACCATAACATGTTGAAATATTAAGTTCCTAAAGTAAAAGACTAAAAGAGGGGAAAGAAGAATGGAATATCCTGAAGCACAAACAGATGGAAGGAAAAATAACTCACCGAAAAGGAGGATGAGCAAAAACAGCCGACCAGCCATATCAGGGATGAACAATGTCATTTTTTAGACAGCTACATACATACTGTTAGTCTGACTTCACAGAAGATGGTGGCAGTGACTGGGACAAAGATTAAATGTTTCAATAGAAAAGCAGATGTGGAGCTTTTTCACAGGAAAACCACAGATGTCTCATATGGCAACTGTGGGCTAATGTCATGTTGCAGAGGACAAGGAGGCTGAACATTCAGAATCATTCATCGGTAATTATTTTTAGGTTCTAAAGCTACCTGTCTTCAACTAATTTTATTTTGTATCATTATTGCCGGCAATTCAATTTCTAAAACCAACAAACTAACTTGTCTTTCTGAGAAAAATATTTATCTTCGACTTTTTGTTTTAAGTTTTCAACAGCTGCACAATGTTTAACTACAAAAGAAACCTGCATTTGTGGTTGAGAGTTTTAGAATCTCTAAAATGTAGAAGGGTTTTCATATTTCATTTATGTTTGGTGAGTCACGTTTAATAACATGCCAGAGCAGTGAAGGTAAACTGATAAGCGCAGTAAAGGAAAGGATGGAAGGAAGGAAGGAACGGAGGAGAGAAGAAAAAGCGAGTTCACACTACTCGGACTGATCAGTTTACCTTCAATGCTCTGACTGGTACCTACATTTCCACGCCCCTTCAGATAAACCGCGTGCTTTGCTTGAAGTGCATAACATTGAACCTGTGTAGGCTGAGAATGCAGTTGCTATTTTTAAACTAACGTTTTCATTTAGCCTAACTTTGATATTAACCGTTTGATCATGCCACCTAAAAAAAAAGCAGCAACCGCTGAAGAAGTAACGGCTATTTGGTCAGATTACGGTTGATAGATTTGTCAATTTCATTGTTAGAAACCAGCAAAGCGCCTGCTGTGGCACGAAAACCCGCTCTTCATCCACCCACGATGGTGTTGGTTAATGAAGCGCTGAAGGAGTTGGACTCTCGAATCGTCTCATCGCAGGCCATTCGCGGCTTCATAACAGAGAAATATCCATCTGTGGACCTGATGAGGTCCACAGACTTCCGGCGCCGACAGAGATGGCCGCCTCGCTTCGCGTTCCTAGGAAACTATGCAGTTTTTTGTTTTTTTACGTGTTATTTCTTACATTAGTACCCCAGGTCATCTTAGGTTTCATTACATACAGTCGAGAAGAACTACTGAATATAAGATCAGCATCAACTCACCATCAGTACGACCAAGAATATGTTTTTCGCGACGCGGATCCTGTGTTCTGCCTTACAAACAGGACAACGGAGTGGATTCCATGCAGCGACCCAAAAAAACAACTCCGAAAAAGAGGGAAACGAGGCGGTCTTCTGGTCAGACTCCGGAGACGGGCACACCGTGCACAACTCCCTAGCATTTTTCTTGCCAATGTCCAGTCTCTTGACAACAAGGTTGATGAAATCCGAGCAAGGGTAGCATTCCAGAGGGACATCAGAGACTGTAACGTTCTTTGCTTCACTGAAACGTGGCTCACTGGAGAGACGCTATCCGAGGCGGTGCAGCCAACGGGTTTCTCCACGCATCGCGCAGACAGAAACAAACATCTTTCTGGTAAGAAGAGGGGCGGAGGCGTATGCCTTATGACTGACGTGACATGGTGTGATGAAAGAAACATACAGGAACTCAAATCCTTCTGTTCACCTGATTTAGAATTCCTCACAATCAAATGTAGACCGCATTATCTACCAAGAGAATTCTCTTCGATTATAATCACAGCCGTATATATCCCCCCCCAAGCAGACACATCGATGGCTCTGAATTAACTTTATTTGACTCTTTGCAAACTGGAAACCATTTATCCGGAGGCTGCATTCATTGTAGCTGGGGATTTTAACAAGGCTAATCTGAAAACAAGACTCCCTAAATTTTATCAGCATATCGATTGCGCAACCAGGGGTGGAAAGACCTTGGATCATTGTTACTCTAACTTCCGCGACGCATATAAGGCCCTGCCCCGCCCCCCTTTCGGAAAAGCTGACCACGACTCCATTTTGTTGATCCCTGCCTACAGACAGAAACTAAAACAAGAGGCTCCCACGCTGAGGTCTGTCCAACGCTGGTCCGACCAAGCTGACTCCACACTCCAAGACTGCTTCCACCACGTAGCTGTAGGCAACCAGTAACTACCAAAATAAAGGAAACATTTGAATAACTGATGGAATAAGTTTATAGTGTGTGGGATGCGTTTTCCTGCCATGGTTTAGATCAATTTCTAGAATTTATGCCAAGGCGTATTGAAGCTGTTCTTGCAGCTGGTGGAGGCCAAACACCCTTTTTAACACACTTTGTTGGCGTTTTCTTTATTTTGGCAGTTACCTGCATGCTCTTGTGATAAAATTTAATCCAGTTATTTTTGAGAAGCTATTGATCCTCTGTGGCTAAATATGTTCTCTGGTGTATTTTGAACATTGAGAACATGGTTGGTTAAAAAATAATTCATTTGTTTTTTTGCCTCTTGGGCCCAGCCCCTGACTCACATAGTTGACCAGTCACATTTAGTTATTATGCAGTTTATTTTTTCAGTTACCCAATCAAGGCAGGGCCTCCCATTTACCCAAACCTCTCCTCCCCCATCTGATTGGCAGTAGGAAGCTGTCTACACTCATTGAGAGCAGGCTCCTGAATCCTTCTGTGGTTTGCGGTTGCAGTAAAAAAATATATACTACATATCTAATATGTACTGTAAAATGTATGTATAAATTTCTGACCTTTTTTCTGCCTTTTGGGCCCAGGGGCTTCATTAATCCTGATGGGGAAACAAAGCTTCCTGGAGCGTTGAGATTTTCCAGCTAATTGTCTGAAATAGGTTAATTACTCAAGGCTTTGATCGAGTGCACACTAGTGCCACCTGCTGGTCATCGAATTTAGAGCAGCCAAATTATTATAGATTATGTCCCACACCCCAAAGAGTGTGTGCAGTGTAGCCTTTTTGTCTTTTACCAATCAGGTGGTTGTTCGACGAAACAAAGCTTTTTACGTCATTGATCACATGCTTGTGATAAGGTGATATGGGCATCGGCACACTGCGATTTCAACGCATACCTCAGAGCTCAGGCATCAAACATAACATCACTATACCGGATGAGTCCACAACATTATTTGGGTACAAATTAACAGAATATACATTTTTTTTAAAGTGAGATCTCCACTGGACAGTTACTTCAATAGGCTCCTTGTGGCAACTAGGCTTTGTTAACCCAAGTAATTAAATCAAGAATAATGTGATCCAAGGTGAATGGACTTTATTTTCTGAATGTGATAGTAGCTTACCTGCCAAATGAGCCAAACTTCATGGTACCAGTTTTGAATATAAAGTGGTGTGTTTATTAGATAAGTCAACATTATATGACAAACATATTGAACATGGGCTTGCTGTTTGCAGCTGGCAGTCAGGGGTAGGGTCAAGTAGCCCAAGCCAAAGGCCACTGACGACACTGATCCCAATGTGGAGAAGTCTCCAAAGGCTGCCAAGGTTGGAGCCAAGAAGACTAAGGACAAGGAAGCCGGTAAACTGAATCCACTGAATTGATTGTGCTCATCACTCCTAGGATTTAGACATCACCCTATAATCTTCCCAATTGTATGGGATCATTGTTATTGAGCTACACCCATTGCAATGGAGGACATTTAACATCTCCTCATTGGGTCTATGATTACATGTGTAACAGTATAACTTTAGACGGTCCCCTCGCCCATACCCGGGCGCGATCCAGGGACCCTCTGCACACATCATCAACAGTCACCCACGAAGCATCGTTACCCATCGCTCCACAAAAGCAGCGGGGGAACTACTACTTCAAGGTCTCAGAGCAAGTGACGTCACCGATTGAAACACTATTTAGCGCGCACCACCGCTCACTAAGCTAGCGTTTCACATCCGTTACACATGCATACACACACATCACTAACTCTTGTCTCTAGAAGCTGAGAAGAAAAAGGTTACAGCCAAAAAGCAGAAGGAGAAACCTTCAGAGGCAAGTGTGGTTTCAGTTATGTTCTGACTATTGGCATTGTTCAAGTGGTTTTGGGTTATAGGGACTTTTTTACACTTTTGTCATGGGTACTGTTCCCTATTTGGGCTTTACCATGGTTGAATTGAATCTCAAATTGAATCTCAATTTTAAATGCTACCACAAACCAGAAGCATTGCAAACCTGTCATTTTCATCGTTCAGGATGAAAACTCAGGAAGTCTGCAAAAGCATCTGCTTCCAAGGTGGCCCCTGCTAAGAAGCTCAAGTCAAAGAGGACAAAGGGGCAGAGGGGACAGCTGAGGATCAACCCAAAGCAGAGAAGACTAGCAAGGGTGAAGGGGCAGCCAAGAAGGGTGAAAAATGCCAAAGCTTTCCAGAAGCCTGCAGAGGGTGATGAAGTTAAAACCACAGGGAAATGAGGCAAGAGCGCAGGCAAGAGGCAAGAGGCAAGAGGGCAGCAGCAGAGTGACTGCACTCCTTTTATCCACTTTGTATGTTTTTAAATAAAGCAGTTTTTTTGTACTACTTGTTTGTGGCATTTTAGTGTAGACCTAGCTGCTGTAAAATGTAATCTCCACTTTTCCTGTAGAGAAGTGTTGGTGGTAGCTAAGGCTTTGTAAAGATGTTTAATGATTCACAGATGCAAGTTTATATATAATATATATATATATATATATATATATATATATATATATATATATATATATATATACAGTGCTTTGCGAAAGTATTCGGCCCCCTTGAACTTTGCGACCTTTTGCCACATTTCAGGCTTCAAACATAAAGATATAAAACTGTATTTTTTTGTGAAGAATCAACAACAAGTGGGACACAATCATGAAGTGGAACGACATTTATTGGATATTGAAATGGAAGGAGTATCAGACCACTGCAAATCTACCAAGACCTGGCCGTCCCTCTAAACTTTCAGCTCATACAAGGAGAAGACTGATCAGAGATGCAGCCAAGAGGCCCATGATCACTCTGGATGAACTGCAGAGATCTACAGCTGAGGTGGGAGACTCTGTCCATAGGACAACAATCAACGTATATTGCACAAATCTGGCCTTTATGGAAGAGTGGCAAGAAGAAAGCCATTTCTTAAAGATATCCATAAAAAGTGTAGTTTAAAGTTTGCCACAAGCCACCTGGGAGACACACCAAACATGTGGAAGAAGGTGCTCTGGTCAGATGAAACCAAAATTGAACTTTTTGGCAACAATGCAAAACGTTATGTTTGGCGTAAAAGCAACACAGCTCATCACCCTGAACACACCATCCCCACTGTCAAACATGGTGGTGGCAGCATCATGGTTTGGGCCTGCTTTTCTTCAGCAGGGACAGGGAAGATGGTTAAAATTGATGGGAAGATGGATGGAGCCAAATACAGGACCATTCTGGAAGAAAACCTGATGGAGTCTGCAAAAGACCTGAGACTGGGACGGAGATTTGTCTTCCAACAAGACAATGATCCAAAACATAAAGCAAAATCTACAATGGAATGGTTCAAAAATAAACATATCCAGGTGTTAGAATGGCCAAGTCAAAGTCCAGACCTGAATCCAATCGAGAATCTGTGGAAAGAACTGAAAACTGCTGTTCACAAATGCTCTCCATCCAACCTCACTGAGCTCGAGCTGTTTTGCAAGGAGGAATGGGAAAAAAATTCAGTCTCTCGATGTGCAAAACTGATAGAGACATACCCCAAGCGACTTACAGCTGTAATCGCAGCAAAAGGTGGCGCTACAAAGTATTAACTTAAGGGGGCTAAACAATTTTGCACACCCAATTTTTCAGTTTTTGATTTGTTATAAAAGTTTGAAATATCCAATAAATGTCGTTCCACTTCATGATTGTGTCCCACTTGTTGTTGATTCTTCACAAAAAAATACAGTTTTATATCTTTATGTTTGAAGCCTGAAATGTGGCAAAAGGTCGCAAAGTTCAAGGGGGCCGAATACTTTCGCAAGGCACTGTATACACAGTATGTATATATATATATATAATGCTGTTAAGTTCTTATTTTTTGCACCTGCTTAATCAGTACCCTCTTCTGCCAGATTAATTGTATCACTAGTACAGTGACTTCCCGGTTCCTGGAAAATATTGATGGTTGATGGTTGTTTTCTACACAGTCAGGACTTTGTTGTTCATCCATCATAGGTTGATGACCATGGCACGATTCGTTGGGAAAATCTGGTACAGTGAGTGTGTTACGGTGCGTGAATGAGGACCCAAAAGCGAATTAACTTAGACAGAGCTTCTTTAATTACCAAACATAGGTAGGCTCAGACGGACCGGCAGATTCCGACAGGACAAGACAAGGTTACAGCAAACATGACGACAGTCTGGTTCAGGCATGAAACACAACAAACAAGAATCCGACAAGGACAGGAACAAAAACAGAGAGAGATATAGGGACCTAATCAGAGGGAAAAAGGGAACAGGTGGGAAACGGGGTGAATGGGTAGTTAGGAGGAGACAAGGCACAGCTGGGGGAAAGAGGAGGAGAAAAGGTAACCTAACAACGACCAGCAGAGGGAGACAGGGTGAAGGGAAAGGACAGAGACAAGACACAACATGACAGTACATGACAGTACCCCCCCACTCACCGAGCGCCTCCTGGCGCACTCGAGGAGGAAACCTGGCGGCAACGGAGGAAATCCTCGATCAGCGCACGGTCCAGCACGTCCCGAGAGGGAACCCAACTCCTCTCCTCAGGACCGTACCCCTCCCAATCTACGAGGTACTGGTGACCACGGCCCCGAGGACGCATGTCCAAAATTCTACGGACCCTGTAGATGGGTGCGCCCTCGACAAGGATGGGGGGGGGGGGGAAAGACGAGCGGGGGCGCGAAGGACGGGCTTGATGCAGGAGACATGGAAGACCGGGTGGACGCGACGAAGGTATCGCGGAAGAAGAAGTCGAACTGCGACAGGATTAATGACCCGAGAAATACGGAACGGACCAATGAACCGCGGGGTCAACTTGCGAGAAGCCGTCTTAAGGGGAAGGTTCTGAGTGGAGAGCCAAACTCTCTGACCGCGACAATATCTAGGACTCTTAGTTCTACGCTTATTAGCAGCCCTCACAGTCTGCGTCCTATAACGGCAAAGTGCAGACCTGACCCTCTTCCAGGTGCGCTCGCAACGTTGGACAAAAGCCTGAGCGGAGGGGACGCTGGACTCGGCGAACTGAGATGAGAACAGCGGAGGCTGGTACCCGAGGCTACTCTGAAAAGGAGATAGCCCGGTCGCAGACGAAGGAAGCGAGTTGTGGGCGTATTCTGCCCAGGGGAGCTGTTCTGACCAAGACGCAGGGTTACGAAAAGAAAGACTGCGTAAGATGCGACCAATAGTCTGATTGGCCCGTTCTGCTTGACCGTTAGACTGGGGGTGAAAGCCGGAAGAGAGACTGACGGAAGCCCCAATCAAACGGCAAAACTCCCTCCAAAATTGAGATGTGAATTGCGGACCTCTGTCCGAAACGACGTCTGACGGAAGGCCATGAATTCTGAAAACATTCTCGATGATGATTTGTGCCGTCTCTTTAGCAGAAGGAAGCTTAGCAAGGGGAATGAAATGAGCCGCCTTAGAGAACCTATCGACAACCGTAAGAATAACAGTCTTCCCCGCTGACGAAGGCAGTCCGGTGACAAAATCTAAGGCGATGTGAGACCACGGTCGAGAGGGAATAGGAAGCGGCCTGAGACGGCCGGCAGGAGGAGAGTTACCGGACTTAGTCTGCGCGCAGACCGAACAAGCAGCCACGAAACGACGCGTGTCATGCTCCCGGGTGGGCCACCAAAAACGCTGGCGAATGGAAGCAAGCGTACCCCGAACGCCAGGGTGGCCGGCTAACTTGGCAGAGTGAGCCCACTGAAGAACGGCCAGACGAGTAGGAACGGGAACGAAAAGAAGGTTCCTAGGACAAGCGCGCGGCGACGGAGTGTGAGTGAGCGCTTGTTTTACCTGCCTCTCAATTCCCCAGACAGTCAACCCGACAACACGCCCCTCAGGGAGAATCCCCTCGGGGTCAGTGGAGGCTACTGAAGAACTGAAGAGACGAGACAAAGCATCAGGCTTGGTGTTCTTAGAGCCCGGACGATAAGAAATCACGAACTCGAAACGAGCGAAAAACAGCGCCCAACGCGCCTGACGCGCATTAAGTCGTTTGGCAGAACGGATGTACTCAAGGTTCCTATGGTCAGTCCAAACGACAAAAGGAACGGTCGCCCCCTCCAACCACTGTCGCCATTCGCCTAGGGCTAACCGGATGGCGAGCAGTTCGCGGTTACCCACATCATAGTTACGTTCCGACGGCGACAGGCGATGAGAAAAATACGCGCATGGGTGGACCTTGTCGTCAGAGAGGGAGCGCTGAGAAAGAATGGCTCCCACGCCCACCTCTGACGCGTCAACCTCGACAACGAACTGTCTAGAGACGTCAGGTGTAACAAGGATAGGAGCGGATGTAAAACGATTCTTGAGGAGATCAAAAGCTCCCTGGGCGGAAACGGACCACTTAAAGCACGTCTTGACAGAAGTAAGGGCTGTGAGAGGAGCTGCCACCTGACCGAAATTACGGATGAAACGACGATAGAAGTTCGCGAAGCCGAGAAAGCGCTGCAGCTCGACGCGTGACTTAGGGACGGGCCAATCAATGACAGCTTGGACCTTAGCGGGATCCATCTTAATGCCTTCAGCGGAAATAACAGAACCGAGAAATGTGACGGAGGAGGCATGAAAAGTGCACTTCTCAGCCTTCACAAAAAGACAATTCTCTAAAAGGCGCTGGAGGACACGTCGAACGTGCTGAACATGAATCTGGAGTGACGGTGAAAAAATCAGGATATCGTCAAGGTAAACGAAAACAAAGATGTTCAGCATGTCTCTCAGGACATCATTGACTAATGCCTGAAAGACAGCTGGAGCGTTAGCGAGGCCGAAAGGAAGAACCCGGTATTCAAAGTGCCCTAACGGAGTGTTAAACGCCGTCTTCCACTCGTCCCCCTCCCTGATGCGCACGAGATGGTAAGCGTTACGAAGGTCCAACTTAGTGAAAAACCTGGCTCCCTGCAGGATCTCGAAGGCTGAAGACATAAGAGGAAGCGGATAACGATTCTTCACTGTTATGTCATTCAGCCCTCGATAATCTATGCAGGGGCGCAGAGACCCGTCCTTCTTCTTGACAAAAAAAAACCCCGCTCCGGCGGGAGAGGAGGAGGGGACTATGGTACCGGCGTCAAGAGCTACAGACAAATAATCTTCGAGAGCCTTACGTTCGGGAGCCGACAGAGAGTATAGTCTACCCCGGGGGGGGGTGGTTCCCGGAAGGAGATCAATACTACAATCATACGACCGGTGTGGAGGAAGAGAGGTGGCCCTGGACCGACTGAACACCGTGCGCAGATCGTGATATTCCTCCGGCACCCCTGTCAAATCACCAGGCTCCTCCTGTGAAGAAGAGACAGAGGAAACAGGAGGGATAGCAGACATTAAACATTTCACATGACAAGAGACGTTCCAGGAGAGGATAGAATTACTAGACCAATTAATGGAAGGATTATGACAAACTAGCCAGGGATGGCCCAAAACAACAGGTGTAAAAGGTGAACGAAAAATTAAAAAAGAAATGGTTTCACTATGATTACCAGAAACAGTGAGGGTTAAAGGTAGCGTCTCACGCTGAATCCTGGGGAGAGGACTACCATCCAGGGCGAACAAGGCCGTGGGCTCCTTTAACTGTCTGAGAGGAATGTCATGTTCCCGAGCCCAGGTCTCGTCCATAAAACAGCCCTCCGCCCCAGAGTCTATTAAGGCACTGCAGGAAGCTGACGAACCGGTCCAGCGTAGATGGACCGACAAGGTAGTGCAGGATCTTGAAGGAGAGACAGGAGTAGTAGCGCTCACCAGTAGCCCTCCGCTTACTGACGAGCTCTGGCCTTTTACTGGACATGAAGTGACAAAATGACCAGCGGAACCGCAATAGAGACAGAGGCGGTTGGTGATTCTCCGTTCCCTCTCCTTAGTCGAGATGCGGATACCTCCCAGCTGCATGGGCTCAGCACCCGAGCCGGCAGAGGAAGATGGTAGTGATGCGGAGAGGGGGGCGACGGAGAGCGCGAGCTCCTTTCCACGAGCTCGGTGACGAAGATCAACCCGTCGCTCAATGCGAATAGCGAGTTCAATCAAGGAATCCACGCTGGAAGGAACCTCCCGGGAGAGAATCTCATCCTTTACCTCTGCGCGGAGACCCTCCAGAAGACGAGCGAGCAAGGCCGGCTCGTTCCAGCCACTGGAGACAGCAAGAGTGCGAAACTCAATAGAGTAGTCTGTTATGGATCGATTGCCTTGACATAGGGAAGATAGGGCCCTGGAAGCCTCCTCCCCAAAAACAGATCGATCAAAAACCCGTATCATCTCCTCCTTAAAGTCCTGATACTGGTTAGTACACTCAGCCCTTGCCTCCCAGATTGCCGTGCCCCACTCACGAGCCCGTCCAATAAGGAGAGATATGACGTAGGCGACACGAGCAGTGCTCCTGGAGTAAGTGTTGGGCTGGAGAGAAAACACAATATCACACTGGGTGAGGAACGAGCGGCATTCAGTGGGCTCCCCAGAGTAACACGGCGGGTTATTGATTCTGGGCTCCGGAGATTCGAAAGCCCTGGAAGTGGCCGGTGGATCGAGGCGGAGATGGTGAACCTGTTCTGTGAGGTTGGAGACTTGGGTGGCCAGGGTCTCAACGGCATGTCGAGCAGCAGACACTTCCTGCTCGTGTCTGCCTAGCATCGCTCCCTGGATCCCGACGGCTGAGTGGAGAGGATCCGAAGTCGCTGGGTCCATTCTTGGTCGGATTCTTCTGTTACGGTGCGTGAATGAGGACCCAAAAGCGAATTAACTTAGACAGAGCTTCTTTAATTACCAAACATAGGTAGGCTCAGACGGACCGGCAGATTCCGACAGGACAAGACAAGGTTACAGCAAACATGACGACAGTCTGGTTCAGGCATGAAACACAACAAACAAGAATCCGACAAGGACAGGAACAAAAACAGAGAGAGATATAGGGACCTAATCAGAGGGAAAAAGGGAACAGGTGGGAAACGGGGTGAATGGGTAGTTAGGAGGAGACAAGGCACAGCTGGGGGAAAGAGGAGGAGAAAAGGTAACCTAACAACGACCAGCAGAGGGAGACAGGGTGAAGGGAAAGGACAGAGACAAGACACAACATGACAGTACATGACAGAGTGTGCAGATGGTTGAGATCCATCTGATCCTGGAACACACTGGACATGATATATTGGTACCAGTCTCCTGAGGGACGACCCTGATACTGGTCTTTCACTGTTCTCTCCACCATGGCATTTTTGATGCTGCTGGTTTGTGGTAGCAGTCTTTCTATACAGTTAGAACTAACCATCTCAAAACAAACATTTCCCATAACTATGAAGCTATGGGAAGTTATTCAAAACTTTTCTGTTATGGGTCAGTGCCCACAATTGTGCAATGCAACATGTTGTACCACTTCAGTTTGTCCACAAGGGGGTGCAATAACTAATTGGGTCTTCAGTTTGGTATTCAAAGGTACCCAACCCAGAGCATTGCTGTTCGCTGGTGCTCCTTGTTCTTTATTCCCTGGAAGTCTAACCAGCTTTTACTCAACCACCCCTAAGGAGAAGAATAAATCATTAATGCTGTGGACCTCAAGGCCTGGATTTGAAAAAGGATACACGGGAAGAGAGCATAGGCAACGCCATTGAAGCTGTCACATGGGGCCTATCTTTTATCTTTTATTTTTTTATTTCACCTTTATTTAACCAGGTACGGTAGTTGAGAACAAGTTCTCATTTACAACTGCGACCTGGCCAAGATAAAGAAAAGCAGTGCAACAGGAACAACAACACAGAGTTACACATGGAATAAACAAGCGTACAGTCAATAACACAATAGAAAAAAATTAAGTATATTTACAGTGTGTGCAAATGGCATGAGGAGGTATGGCAATAAATAGGCCATAGTAGCAGTGTAATAACAATTTAGCAGATTAACACTGGAGTGATAGATGAGCAGATGATGGTGTGTAAGTAATGATATTGGTGTGCAAAAGAGCATAAAGTAAAATAAAAACAATATGGGGATGAGGTAGGTAGATTGGGTGGGCTATTTACAGCTGCAGCGAACAGTTAGCTGCTCAGATAGCTGATGTTTAAAGTTAGTGAGGGAAATGTAAGTCTCCAGATTCAGCCATTTTTGCAATTCGTTCCAGTCACTGGCAGCAGAGAACTGGAAGGAAAGGCGGCCAAAGGAGGTGTTGGTTTTGGGGATTACCATTGAGATGTACCTGCTGGAGCACGTGTTACGGGTGGGTGTTGTTATCGTGACCAGTGAACTGAGATAAGGCAGAGCTTTACCTAGCATAGACTTGTAGATGACCTGGAGAGAGTGGGTCTGGCGATGAATATGTAGTGAGGGCCAGCCAACTAGAGCATACAGTTCGCAGTGGTGGGTGGTATAAGGTGAGTTGGTAACAAAACTGATGGCACTGTGATAGACTGCATCCAATTTGCTGAGTAGAGTATTGGAAGCTATTTTGTAGATGACATCGCCAAAGTCGAGGATTGGTAGGGTAGTCTATTTTACTAGGGTAAGTTTGGCGGTGTGAGTGAAGGAGGCTTTGTTGCGAAATAGAAAGGCAATTCTAGATTTGATTTTGGATTGGGAGATGTTTGATATGAGCCTGGAAGGAGAGTTTACAGTCTAGCCAGACACCTAGGTATTTGTAGTTATTCTAGGTCAAAACCGTCCAGAGTAGTGATGCTAGTCGGGCGGGCGAGTGCGGGCAGCGAATGGTTGAAAAGCATGCATTTGGTTTTGCTAGCGTTTAAGAGCAGTTGTAGGCCCCGGAAGTGGTGTTGTATGGCATTGAAGCTCATTTGGAGGTTAGTTAACACAGTGTCCAAAGAAGGGCCAGATGTATACAGAATGGTGTCGTCTGCGTAGAGGTGGATCAGGGAATCACCCGCAGCAAGAGACATCGTTGATATATACAGAGAAAAGAGTTGGCCCGAGAATTGAACCCTTTGGTACCCCCATGGACACTGCCAGAGGTCCGGACAACATTTTACACACTGAACTCTATCTGCAAAGTAGTTGGTGAACCAGGCGAGGCAGTCATTTGAGAAACCAAGGCTATTGAGTCTACCAATAAGAATACAGTGATTGACAGAGTCGAAAGCCTTGGCCAGGTCGATGAAGACGGCTGCACGGTACTGTCTTTTATCGATGGCGGTTATGATATTGTTTAGTACCTCGAGCGTGGCTGAGGTGCACCCGTGACCAGCTCGGAAACCGGATTGCACAGCGGAGAAGGTAGGGTGGAATTCGAAATGGTCAGTAATCTGTTTATTAACTTGGCTTTCAAAGACTTTAGAAAAGCAGGGCAGGATGGATATAGGTCTGTAACAGTTTGGGTCTAGAGTGTCATCACCTTTGAAGAGGGCTTACCAATCTTTAGGGATCTCGGACGAAACAAAAGAGAGGTTAAACAGACTGGTAATAGGGGTTGCAACAATGGCGGTGGATAGTTTTAGATAGAGAGGGTCCAGATTGTCTAGCCCAGCTGATTTGTACGGGTCCAGGTTTTGCAGCTCTTTCAGAACATCTGCGATCTGGATTTGGGTGAAGGAGAAGCTGGGGAGGATCGGGCAAGTAGTTGCGAGGGGTGTGGAGCTGTTGGCCGGGGTTGGGGTAGCCAGGAGGATAGCATGGCCAGCCGTAAAGAAATGCTTATTGAAATTTTATTGATTAATTAGATTATCATGGATTTATCGGTGCTCTTGTTCTCCATGGAATTCACAGTGTCTCAAAACTTTTGGGAGTTAGAGCTACAGGATGCAAAATTCTGTTTGAAAAAGCTAGCCTTTGCTTTCCTGACTGACTGTGTGTATTGGTTCCTGACTTCCCTGAACAGTTGCATATCGCGGGGACTATTCGATGCTATTGCAGTCCGCCACAGGATGTTTTTGCAAGAAAATGTCTTCCATGTGTAAACAATTTCACTGGCTCCTCATCATCCTCCTCCTTTCCGCTAAGACCGCCCTGTGTTGGCCTGGCTCCACCACAAGCATCAGAGGCAGAGTACGGATTTGCTAGTCAGTCGTCCCCCGCCCCTCACACCAGGCCCCGCCTCTGTCCCTCATTGTTCAGGGAGCCCCGCCCCGCTGTCGCCTCCCTTCGTCACTCATTGAGAGAGCCCCACCCCTGTAGGTCAACTCGGGGACATCAGGAAGCGATCCAGTTACTGCGAGATGACCCCCCAGTTCCTCCACAGGAAGGCGAGGAGTACGACGAAGAGCAGCATGGAGAAGGTGTGGCTGCGCGACATTAAACTCTGTTTTAAAGTCACCATTGGCATCATGGTAAAATCTCTGAGCGGGTTTCTTTCTCTCCAGCAACTAAGTTAGGAATGATTCCAGTATATTTGTTGTGACTGTTTATATTGATACCCCATCCAAAGTGTAATTGTGTAATTTTACCAATAAGTGTCCTTCTTTGTAAGGCATTAGACAACCTCCCTGGTATTGTTGTTTGAATATGTGTTTGAAATTCACAACGCGACTGACCGACTTTACAGATAATTGCATGTGTGGGGTACAGAGATCAGATAGTCATTAAAAAATCGTGTTAACCACTATTATTGCTCACAGAGTGAGTCCATGCAAAGTATTATGCGACTTGCTTAGCAAAATTTTACTTCTGAACTTATTTTGGATTTACATAACAAAGGTGTTGAATACTCATTCACACTTTTTTTGTTGTTGACATTATTCCACTTTGACATTATTTATTTTAATGTTTTATTTGACCTTTATTTAACTAGGCAAGTCAGTTAATAACAATTTCTTATTTACAATGACAGCCTAGGAACAGTGGGTTAACTGCCTTGTTCAGGGGCAGAGCGACAGATTTTTACCTTGTCATCTCGGGGATTTGATCTAGCAACCTTTCGATTACTGGCCCAACGCTCTAACCAATGATGAGTCGGACCACAGAGTGAAGGAAAAGCAGCCAACAAGTGCTCAGCATATGTGGGAACTCCTTCAAGACTGTTAGAAAAGCATTCCAGGTGAAGCTGGTTGAAAGAATGCCAAAAGTGTGCAAAGCTGTCATCAAGGCAAAGGGTGGCTATTTGAAGAATCTCAAATATAAAATATATTTGTATTTGTTTAACACTTTCTTGGTTACTACATGATTCCATATGTGTTATTTCATAGTTTTGATGTCCTTAAATTAAATCCTTAAATCTTTAAATAGTAGGTGTTACACTACACCGGTAGTGTATACAAATCATTTACTTTGTAATCTCATGGTAATTTGTTATAATTAGTATTACCCTATGGCATTCTTCTACCATGTTCCAATGCATCATTATATATCACAAGATAGGTAATCATTTAATGTAATTCAAACAATTGCAGTGCTGCTTTTCACATGTATTCTTATAACAAGACATGGGCTAGTTGTAAAACACAGTATGTCGTGTGACTGACGCAGAACCTACATCTCCATGTAAATGCAACTGGTATCTTAGTGGAAGACACACAAAGAATCTAGTTTGAACTCTGCTTCACTGTCAGGAATTACACTGCTCTTTAATTAATAATATACATGAGAAGAATAGTAAACTAACAAATGAAAATGGCAGACACTGCTCTTTGCTTTGGTATTACCCTACCATTTGCAACATATCATGCCAAGGAAGAAGGCAGTAACTGCTGTTTAAGGGTCAACGGTCATGTCAGAGGTCAGGGTCAACATGAGTATAATATTAACTAATAGTAAGGTAACAGATCACCACATCTCAAATGATCTCCCCAGAATTCATTTGACTCAATACCAGCGATATATCTGTACACAGTGTATATATACTAGTGCAAGAGTTGGATCAGAGGAATAACTCACAGCAAAGGAGGATGATCAAAAACAGATAACGAGCCAGATCAGGGGTGAATAACGCAATGATTCAGAGAAACAGACTATCACAAACTACATAATAAGTACTGTGTCTGTGACTGAGAGAATTCTATTAATAGAGAGGAAGACGAGGAGCCTACTCACAGGAAACCACAAAGAAAGTCCATCAACTGGTGTGATTAGAGGTAAATGTCTCCTGCTCCTAACATGAGCCAAAACCATTTGCTTATCTGTCAGAGGAAATAACTATATTTTATTCAGGCTTTCTTTTTAACTACACTGCACAATAAAAAGCAGGTTTCATGTACAACAGCAGTATATATTGCCAACATCCAAAAGTAAGAAACAAGAAACAGTCTTGCTGTGTCTCCATATGACTCTCCATATTGTGCATCTCTAAATTGTCCTTTGAATAATATTTAAAGTCCAGGACTAAGCATTATCTGTCTCTGGGAAAATCAGGGGAGAAGGGACTTGGTCCCGGGAGGTGACCAAGAACCCGATCTGACAGAGCACCAGAGTTCCTCTGTGGAAATGGGAGAACCGTCCAGAAGGAAAACCATCTCTGCAGTACTCCACCAATCAGGCTTTTATGGTAGAGTGGCCAGATGGAAGCCCAACCTCAGTGAAAGGCACATGACAGCCCGCTTAGAGTTTGACAAACGGCACCTTAACGACTCTCAGACCATGAGAAACAATATTCTCTGGTCTGATGAAACCAAGATTGAAGTCTTTGGCCTGAATGCCAAGCATCACGTCTGGAGGAAACCTTGCACCATCCCTATGGTGAAGCATGGTGGTGGCAACATCATGCTCTGGGGATGTTTTCAGCAGCAGGGACTGGGAGACAAGTCAGGATCGAGTGAATGATGAACAGAGCAAAGTACAGAGATCCTTGATGAAAACCTGCTTCAGAGCACTCAGGATCTCAGACTGGGGCAAAGGTTTACCTTCCACTAGGATAATGACCCTAAGCACACAGCGAAGACAACGCAGGAGTGGCTTTCAGAAAACTTTTTGAAAGTTCTTTATGTGGCCCTTCCAGAACCCGGACTTGAACCCGATCAAACATCTCTGGAGAGACCTGAAAATAGCTGTGCAGCAATGTTCCACCTCCAACCTGACAGAGCTTGAGAGGTTTTGCAGAGAAGAATGGGAGAAACTCCCCAAATACAGTTGCGCCAAGCTTGTAGCATCATACCCAAGAAGACTTGAGGCTGTAATTGCTGCCAAGGGTGCTTCAGCAAAGTACAGAGTAATGGGTCTGAATACGTATTTAAATATCATTTTCAGTGTTGATGTCTAAAAACCTGTCTAAAATTCTGTTTTTGCTTTGTCATTATGGGGCATTGTGTGTAGATTAATGGGGGGGGGAATATTTCATCAATTTTAGAGAGGCTTTAACGTAACAAAATGTGGAAAAAGTCAAGGTGTCTGAATACTTTCTGAATGCGCTGTATATGGACTGAAAGAAACATTTAAGGAAAATAGCACCTTGATCTTCACCAATGGCCAGAAAAAGATGACAGACACAACTGTACATAGTATTATCATAGCATTATCTTGAATAATCAAGATCAAATCATGTAAAATACTAACAAAGATGAGGGAATGGTCAAAGTCAATTTATTCTGCATATTTTTTTGTTTTACAGAAGAGAGCATTTCAAACGGAGAAAAAAAACATAGGATTTGTATTTGCTGTATCTTAAAGGTCTTACAGTGGGGAGAACAAGTATTAGATACACTGCTGATTTTGCAGGTTTTCCTACTTACCAAGCATGTAGAGGTCTGTCATTTTTAGCATAGGTACACTTCAACTGTGAGAGACAGAATCTAAAACAAAAATACAGAAAATCACATTGTATGATTTGTAAGTAATTAATTAGCATTTTATTGCATGACATAAGTATTTGATCACCTACCAACCAGTAAGAATCCCAGCTCTCACAGACCTGTTAGTTTTTCTTTAAGAAGCCCTCCTGTTCTCCACTCATTACCTGTATTAACTGCACCTGTTTGAACTTGTTACCTGTATAAAAGACACCTGTCCACACACTCAATCAAACAGACTCCAACCTCTCCACAATGGCCAAGATCAGAGAGCTGTGTAAGGACATCAGGGATAAAATTGTAGACCTGCACAAGGCTGGGATGGGCTACATGACAATAGGCAAGCAGCTTGGTGAGAAGGCAACAACTATTGGTGCAATTATTAGAAAATGGAAGAAGTTCAAGATGACGGTCAATCACCCTCGGTCTGGGGCTCCATGCAAGATCTCACCTCGTGGGGCATCAATGATCATGAAAAAGGTGAGGGATCAGCTCAGAACTACACGGCAGGACCTGGTCAATGACCTGAAGAGAGCTGGGACCACAGTCTCAAAGAAAACCATTAGTAACACACTACGCCGTCATGGATTAAAATCCTGCAGTGCACGCAAGGTCCCCCTGCTCAAGCCAGCGCATGTCCAGGCCCATCTGAAGTTTGCCAATGACCATCTGGATGATACAGAGGAGGAATGGGAGAAGGTCATGTGGTCTGATGAGACAAAAATAGAGCTTTTTGGTCTAAACTCCACTCGCCGTGTTTGGAGGAAGAAGAAGGATGAGTACAACCCCAAAACACCATCCCAACCGTGAAGCATGGAGGTGGAAACATCATTCTTTGGGGATGCTTTTCTGCAAAGGGGACAGGACGACTGCACCGTATTGAGGGGAGGATGGATGGGGCCATGTATCTCGAGATCTTGGCCAACAACCTCCTTCCCTCAGTAAGAGCATTGATGATGGGTCGTGGCTGGGTCTTCCAGCATGACAACGACCCGAAACACACAGCCAAGGCAACTAAGGAGTGGCTCCGTAAGAAGCATCTCAAGTTCCTGGAGTGGCCTAGCCAGTCTCCAAACTTGAACCCGATAGAAAATCTTTGGAGGGAGCTGAAAGTCCGTATTGCCCAGGGACAGCCCCGAAACCTGAAGGATCTGGAGAAGGTCTGTATGGAGGAGTGGGCCAAAATCTCTGCTGCAGTGTGTGCAAACCAGGTCAAGAACTACAGGAAACATATGATCTCTGTAATTGCAAACAAAGGTTTCTGTACCAAATATTAAGTTCTGCTTTTCTGATGTATCAAATACTTATGTCATGCAATAAAATGCAAATTAATTACTTAAATATCACACAATGTGATTTTCTGGATTTTTGTTTTAGATTCCGTCTCTCACAGTTGAAGTGTACCTATGATAAAAAATGACAGACTTCTACATGCTTTGTAAGTAGGAAAACCTGCAAAATCGGCAGTGTGTCAAATACTTGTTCTCCCCACTGTATAGAAGAGGGATTTATTTTTTATTTTATTTTATTTCACCTTTATTTAACCAGGTAGGCCGTTTGAGAACAAGTTCTCATTTACAACTGCGACCTGGCCAAGATAAAGCAAAGCATTGCGACAAAAACTACAACACAGAGTTACACATAAACAAACGTACAGTCAATAACACAATAGAAAGATCTATGTACAGTGTGTACAGTGTATATGGGAGGTGAGCGGGGAGCCACCCCTTTCCAACAAACAAAGCCATCCCCCATAGCATAATCGACCACCCTGACCGCTGGGCTCAAGTGTGCATTGAAACAGAATGTAAGCTCATATTAACTGGGAAAAAATGTGATGAAGTTGTGTTCTCACACCATTTACATCTAAACCACTCCGCAGTCATTGGACTTCAAGGCTAGAATGTGTCTACAACACTGCACATTGAAGGAGCGACTGAGGTGCTGAGTAAGTTGAAATTCAACTGGGAATTTGGAAAACAACAAGTTAACATGTGAACATGGAGAAATTTGGAAATTTGAAAAGCATTTGGAAATCTATTTTTTTCAGTTTTGATGATCTGATGTCGCCAACAATGTAAACATTTTTAAAACCGAAATGTTATATTTTGTAGCTTGTAACAACGTATGTGGGCAATATCAATATCAATACTTTTGCTATAAGATCAGGCTTTTGGGGTTTGCTAACCTTTGCCGCAAAAATTGTTCAAATAACATTAGACTTTTCCCCCAGATTTTTGGGGTGCATCTGGTTTATATTATAAGCATATTTCAACACAAGATGAACTTCACCAAGAAAAATGTCTTAGCAATACCACTTTGGATCTTAATGACTTATATTATTTTAATTTCCTATTTACCTGTTTTTTTGCATTGTGTGAATATGTTATATATTTATTTATTTATTTTTAATTGTCTGTATCTATCGATTTTGATCACAAATATATTTTATTTAGTAAACTGTATCAAACCGTTATGGAAGGAGACATCACACAGATGACAGAATATATATAAATACAGTATATATTTACTTGGGCATTTACTTAAAAATATTTAAAGGGGAGTATGTCCCGGACCCCTCCAAAATCCAGGCCAGGTGTCAATGTGTGATACAGGAAATTACGGCAGTTCCAAGCATTTTGGGGACCCTAAGCGAGATTTGCCCACCTCACCGATAAAACATTTTAGTGGCGGAGAGAAACATTTGGAGCTTTAAAGTATTTGTCCTGCAATTATACTCATTTTGCCATGGGGCGGAGAGAACTTTGCAGTTATTAAGCAAATTTCCTGAAATTCAACACGTTGTGCCATTGTCGTTGAAATAATAAAATTCAGTTTAAAGCTCATTTCCTGCAATTCCACACATTTTGCCATGACTTATGCCGTGTTCATTTGACATCTGAGTGAGAGTGACTAACAAAATGATTGGGGGCCCCATGGAAGTCAGGGCCCCTGGGCAGTAATTGGACCATTACTACAAGACTTAGATAGCTGGCTAGATTATCTATAAAGCAATCTATAAAATCTTAGCTGACATGGGATAATTGAGTGACTGTCAGTGACTGAAATAACAAGAGAAAAACTTCTGATGTAGAACCACATTTCGAAACTGCACGTTGTGTATTCTACTATCCTACGGTTGTTTTTGGAGGGGAGGGGGGCCTCTAGCGGCTGCTTACTGAATGTTACTTATAAATAGAAACGGCACTGCAGTAGATGTTTTAGATACTTATTTACAGTAACATGATGTGTGATAAATAAAGGACATCCTGAAAGAAACAATATTTCTGTGAGACATACAGAGAGCCAGTGGTGTAGTTTCAGTGTGTCTGCAGAAGACTGTAAAACCCATCCGGCTGGGCTGAGGTTGCTGGTCTGTCGGGGATTGAGCTGTATACGTGGTACGTATCAGACTAGAGAAAAGAAACAGACAGTTTAACTTCAGTCCTTTAATTCTACAGTACTGTAAATGTAATGTAATTTAAAAGGATGTCAAATCAATCTGAAACTGAGAGTCGTTCACATTCACCAAACACAGTGGGTGATTCTGAACTTACATTGTCGTTTTCAGATGACTTTCCATTTTCTTCAAAAGGACCTGTACAACACAGAGGGAGCCTGAGTGAGTGAGTGAGTGAGTGAGTGAGTGAGTGAGTGAGTGAGTCAGTATGTGCACACACACACACACACACACACACACACAAGTCACTTCTCCTCCTGACTCAAACCATCCTGTAGACGTACAGCTCTATTCTCATGCTCTAACACATTATCTTATGTATAACTTATACACATACATGCTTACTGATATGACGACCTCAGACCAACATCCAAGCCTAAACAACTTTGAGTCCAATAAAAGCCCTACATGTTATGAAACATTGGGACAGAGTTAAATAGACAAACCTAATGGTAAAGTTGTGGATGGTACAGAAGTGATCAGGCTGTAGACCCCTGCATTCTCTGAATCAGCCTGGAGGAAAGAGAGAGAGAAAGATCCTTATTATCCCTCCGACTGTCTGTCTGTTCCCACAAAAACAAGTATGTATCTATATCCAAGGCTATTATTTTTGCTGTACTTACATCTTCATTTGCAGATACCTGCACAGGACCTGCATCTCACAGAGAGAGACAAAGTAAGAGGTTGTGTGTCTGTGTGTCTGTGTGTGTGTGGGGGGGGTGGGGACAGAAGACATTATGTTACAAACTCACCCGAGGGCAAAAACGTGGACGGTACAGAGGTGATGAGAGAATAGATCCCAGCATCCCTTGAATCCAACATGCCTGCACTGCTCATAGCTCCCATCACCAAATCACCTACAACAGAAAATAAATAAAACTTAAATTAGGATACGTGTTTGTACATGCATGTGTGTAGTTGTGTTAGTAGTGTGTGCAGTGTTTGATGTATTTTGTTTGGAACATACATTGGCTGTGATCATCCTGTCTGTCTGTAGGTCTGTACAACATAAAAGTATATAAGAAGGTTGTGGTAAGAAAATCCTCATCATGGACAATACAGAACTAAAGGTTGATACAATCTGCATCGTATTCACAAGGGAATTCTTACCTCAGAGAATTGGTTTTCTCTGAAAAACAAATTAGACTAAATGATTGATGTTGAATATAGCCTACACTACACAATATCACCAAAAGGAGTTGAAAGATTAACCCATGTCAAAGGCACTTACATTAATATGAGAAGGAAATTGTTTGCAAGTTATTTGTTATGCAGAATCAGAAGTACTCACTGGTCCTCCTGCAGAGATAGACAGCTGTCAATCCCATCAAGAACACGCCCACTCCAGAAGCCATACACACTGCTGTCTGCCATAATTGCACCTCTGTTTGGTGACATGATGACATCAGGAGAGGTCATTAGCTCTTAATCCAAATGTAAATACTTCAATGGTAGACAGGTGTTAGAATACCACTTTATTATTAGTCTTGGTAAATGTTTCCGTTTTCATATATGTGAGAAAAGACAGCTAGTCAGCTAAGCGTTTTACATTTGAGTCTGTGAAGGAAAATGTTATGTTTGTGCTTTTCTAATAACCAATTGGACTGGGTCCATGCAACTGACTGATTGATCGTGACTGGGAGGAATCCTCACTATCAGTATAAGCAATTTGGCAGTGCGCCAAGAACATTGTTTTGAAAACCGAAAGGGGTGTCTCAGTTTCAAGGTCTCAGCTTGGAGAGAAGAAGCCTTGTGAGGTATTGGTTGGTCACATGCATGAAACAAACGTTAATGATAAATTAATGATGAATTTTGAATAAGCTAAATCTTGCAAATATAACTGTCTGTTTAAGCACTAAATAAGATAACTATTGGGACTTCCCCGGCGGAGCAAGATAGAGACATGCAAGATAGAGACAGTTTGTTAACAGTTAACACACATCACAACTAGTAAACACCAATAAACAAACATCGTGTGGCCATACTCACTTTCAGTTGGACTCTTTGGTGTGTCAGTTGTCAAAGTAGGACTAACAGTCAAATCTGGTGCAAAGCAAAGTCATTGGATCTGGTTATACAATAAAGTATCTAAATGGGATGATTTAATCAATCCAAGATCAACCTCTTTTCTAGTAATTAGGCACATTTGTGATGAGGAAAGAATACAAAAACCTGGGTAAGATAAACTGAAAACAATTGACTTATTTTAACTAACTAAAGATGACCAGCACACCTGATGTAGGATTCACTGCTGTGCTGGGGGCCAAAGGAGAGGTCAAACCTGGTGAGAAGAGATGAGAAATGTGCATTTGTTTCATATCAAATAAAATAAAATGTTTTTTGTCACATGCGCTGAATACAACAGGTGTTACAATACAACCTTACCATGCAACACTTACTTTCAACAATGCATTTTTTTAAGTAAGAACATATTTGCTAAAAAAATTCTAAAGAAATAAAATGTAATTTATAAAATTAAAACAATAACGAGGCTATAGGTAATTCAGGTAATATGTATATGTAGGAAGGTGTAAAGTGACTACGCATAGGTAATAAACAAAGAGTAGCAGCAGCGTAAAAAGGGAGATCAATGCAAATAGTCTGGTTAGCCATTTGAGCCTTTTGGACTTAGACTTGGCGATCCGGTACCACTTGCCATGCGGTAGCAGAGAGAACAGTTTTTGACTTGCGTGGCTGGAGTCTTGACAATTTGTAGGTCCTTTCTCTGACCCCGCCTGGTATAGATGTCCTGGATGGCAGGAAGCTTGTCCCCAGTGATGTACTGGGCCGTACGCACTAACCTCTACGGTCAGATGCTGAGCAGTTGCCATACCAAGCATTGATGCAATCAGTCAGGATGCTCTCGATGGTGCAGCTGTATAACTTTTTGAGGATCTGAGGACCCATGCCAAATCTTTTCGGTCTCCTGAGAGGGCATAGGCATTGTCATGCCTTCTTTACGACTGTCTTAGTGTGTTTGGACCATGTCAGTTTGTGTATTACAGACTCGGTCAGGGAATACTCTTGCCAGTTGGTCAGTGCATGTTCTCAGTATGCGTCCTGGTAATCCATCTGGCCCTGCAGCCAAGTGAATGTTGACCTGTTTAAAGGTCTTACTCACATCGGCAACGGAGAGCGTGATCTCACATTCGTCCGAAACAGCTGGTGATTTCATGCAAGGTTCAGTGTTGCTTGCCTTGAAGCAAGCATAGAAGGCATTTAGCTCGTTTGGTAGGCTTTCGCCACTGGGCAGCTCATGGTTGGGTATCCCTTTGTAATCCGTAATAGTTTGCAAGCCTTGGCAACGAGCGTCAGAGCCAGTGTAGTAGGATTCAATCTTAAACCTGTATTAATGCTTTGCCTGTTTGATGGTTCATCTGAGGGCATAGCAGGATTTCTTATAAGTATCCGGATTAGTGTCTCGCTCCTTGAAAGCAGCAGCTTTAGATTTTTGCTCAGCGCGGATGTTGCCTGTAATCCATGGCTTCTGGTTGGCATATGTACGTACAGATGAAGTCGGTAATGTAGTGTACTCCTCAATGCTATCGGATGAATCCCAAAACATATTTCAGTCTGTGCTAGCAAAACAGTCATGTAGCATAGCATGCGTGTCATCTGACCACTTCTGTAATGAGCGAGTCACTGGTAAGTCTTGCTTAAGTTTTTGCAGGTTAGCAGGAATCAGGAGGATATAATTATGGTCAGATTTTCCAAATGGAGGGTGAGGGAGAGATTTGTACACATCTCTGTGTGTGGAGTAAAGGTGGTCTAGATTTTATTTTTCTCTGATTGCACATTTGACATGCTGGTAGAAATGAGGTAACATGGATTAAAGCTTTCCTGCATTAAAGTCTCCAGCACTAAGAGCACCACTTCTGGATGAGCATTCTCTTGTCTGCTTATGGCCTTATACAGCTCGTTGAGTGCGGTCTTAGTGCCTGCATCGGTTTGTGGTGGTAAATAGACAGCTACAAAAAATAAAGATAAACTCTTTTGGTATATTGTGTGGACTACAGCTTATCATAAGATACTCTACCTCAGGCGAGCAAAACCTCTAGACTTCCTTAATATTTGCACAACAGCTGTTATTGACAAATAGACAGACCACCAGCCCTCGTCTTACTTATTGTTCTGTCTTGCCGATACACGGTAAATCCAGCCAACTGTATATGATCCATGTCCTCGTTCAGCCATGACTCGGTGAAACATAAGATACGGATGGTGAAGCAGGATTATCCACTTGCAGATGAATTCTCACCAAGCATCAGGATCTGCGGCCCCTGTATCGGTCGTCTCCTCTTCATGCGAATGACGGGGCTTTGGGCCTGGTCCGTGAAAATAAGTAAATCTTTCTCCTTCAATTCATTAAAGAAAAAAATCTTCGGCCAGTGAGTAATCACTGTTCTGATGTCCAGAAGCTCTTTTCAGTCATAAGAGACAGTGGCAGAAACATTATGTGCAAAACAAGTTACAAACAACGCAAAAAAAACACCCAGAATAGCACAATTGGTTAGGAACCCGTAAAATGGCAGCCATCCCCTCCGGCGCTATTCATATCTAAGAAAAGTACAATTTAGAGTGAACGTACAAGCAGCCATGAATAAGTCTATGAGTAAACCTGTTGGAGCTTCAGTGAATTAGAGTGAACTAAAAATGTAATTGCAAAGTAAGGGATACTTACTAGTTGGTCTCACTGTGATGTCAGGGGTCAAAGTAGAAGTAACAGTCGAAACTGCTGGAAAGTATTAAAAGTTAATTCTGGATCTGATTACACAAGAAGAAAGGTATTCATTATTTCTGTTAGAAAACAACACAACTCAGTCAGTAGAAAGATTCACAATTTCAGAATTTTGAATATTATTGTTAAAACCTTAAAAGCTTATGGTGTACCATGGGATGCCCTGTTAACTTCTTATGGCTGGGGGCAGTATTGAGCAGCTTGGATGAATAAGGTTCCCAGAGTAAACTGCCTGCTACTCAGTCCCAGTTGCTAATATATGCATATTATTAGTATATTTGGATAGAAAACACTCTGACGTTTCCAAAACTGTTTGAATGATGTCTGTGAGTATAACAGAACTCATATGGCAGGCAAAAACCTGAGAAAAAATCCATCCAGGAAGTGGGAAATCTGAGGTTGGTCGTTTCTCAACTCATTTCATATTGAAGAAACAGTGGGATATTGGTCATGTTGCACTTCCTAAGGCTTCCACTAGATGTCAACAGTCTTTAGAACCTTGTTTGATGCTTCTACTGTGAAGTGGGGCTGAATGAGAGGGGATTGAGTAAGGTCTGCCATGAGCTGAACATGCGCTGACCATGCGCGTTGACGTGAGATCGAGCTCGGTTCCATCGCATTTCTGAAGACAAAGGAATTCTCCGGTTGGATCAGTATTGAAGATTTATGTTAAAAATATCCTAAAGATTGATTCTATACTTAGTTTGACATGTTTCTACTGACTGTAATATGACTTTTCATCTGAACTTTTGCCTGGACCTGCCAGTCGTGAGTTTAGATTGTGTACTGAACGCGCGATCAAAACTGAGTTATTTGGACATAAATGATGGATATTATCGAACAAAACAAACATTTATTGTGGAACTGGGATTCCTGGGAGTGCATTCTGATGAAGATCATCAAAGGTAAATGAATGTTTATAATGTTATTTTTGACTTCTGTTGACTGCACAATACGGCGGATATCTTTTTGTCTTGTTTGGGCTCTGAGCGCCGTACTCAGATTATTGCATGGTTTGCTTTTTCCGTAAAGCTTTTTTGAAATCTGACACAGCAGTTGCATTAAGGAGTAGTGTATCTAAAGTTCCATGTATAACACTTGTATTTTCATCAACATTTATAATGAGTATTTCTGTAAATTGATGTGGCTCTCTGCAAAATCACCAGATGTTTTTGGAACTAACGTAAACTCACCCAATTCCGTACAAATGTGGGTAACCACGGCATTCAAACGAGGCTGCAATGAAAACTAATGAGACTGTAGTGACTGTGTTGGCATCAAAATCCGAGGTGTGAAACTACATTTCGATTCAGCATTGATTGACATGGTAATGAGCTAACAGTATTGGAGAAAAGATGAAAAAACGAACCCCTCTGGTGCTGTACGTTACATCGTGACGTGTCACCACGTAACGTCCAGTGCGCATTTGCGACTCATTTTGTGCCGTACAGCCTCTTTCTACCAGGGGTAGCCCTTCTCTCGCAGATTAAAATCATGCTCAACCATATACACTTGTAAGAAAACTTCATTATTTTTGTCTAAATTAACATAATTATTGCTAATATTAAACTAATATTTCATGACTAGGGTGCCATTTGCAGTTTTTTGCAGGTCATTTCTGCGAGCCATCATGACACTCAAAAGCCGGAACAGCTGCAGTTCACTTGTGAGGCTAACGTTAGCGCAGCCCTAAACCCCTCTTCAAATTCGACACAAACCTTCAAACAGGTATGTGATGAGACATTACATAAACTCTTTATGTTTTATTTACATTTTAAGGTTGATTAGTTGGACAAATCGGGTGAAAAAAACTGTTTTCTTCACACAACATATTTCCAGATCACTTCGTAGCCTTCGCTCCCAACCCGCCATTTTTAAAAAGACCAAACGGAGCTCATTGCCTTGATGAATTATGCAGAGATAGGCATCATGAAGGTCTCGTCATTAATTTAGTTGGAAAGGGGAGAAATTGTGCTTTACATTGGTATTGATATTACAGTTGATCTGGAAGTATTATGTTTTCTGGGCTCAAAAATAAGGTCAATTGTACAGATCAAGGCAATGTACAAAAGTGAGTGAGTTTACGTTACTGAACATAACGCGCCAATTTATGCTGAGATTTCTTTATATAAATATGAACTTTATCGAACAAAATATACATGTATTGTGTAACATGAAATCCTATGAGTGTAATCAGATGAAGATCTAAGGTTAGTGATTAATTCTCTCTCTATTTCTGATTTATGTGACTCCTCTCTGGCTGGAAAAATGGTTTTGTTTTTCTGTGACTTGGCTCTGACCTAACATAATCATTTGTGGTGCTTTTGCCGAAAAGCCTATTTGAAATCGAACCCTGTGGTGGGATTAACAAGAAGTGTATCTTTAAAATGGTGTGACATACTTGTATGCTTGAGGAATTTTAATTATGAGATTTCTGTTTGAATTTGGCGCCCTGCACTTTCACTGGCTGTTATAATATCAATCCCGTTAGTGGGATCTCAGCCATAACATCCCACATAATTCTTACATGGATATTCCCTTCATTAACTTCTAGAATGGTCTCTGCTACTTACGATTGCCTGCTGTCTGTTAAATGTTCTACATTGGGTGTCACTCTAATATGGAACCGTGAAATGCAGGGATTGGCGACTGACCTGAACTGGGATACCATTTAGGAAAATGTATTTGTTACCTCTAAAAACCCAGCACACCAGCTTATACATTATAAGCTCATACATAGAAGTTATGCAACCACATTCAGACATTTTAAGATGAAGCTGATTCCTACTCCAAAATGTGAGAGACGGCGTATGAATGCTGTTGTAACACAAATGTTTTGGGAATGTCCTGTGGTGTCCCAGTTCTGGTCACATGTTTCGGATTTCCTTACAAACATGTGTTTCCCTGTGAAGATCCACCTTTATTTTCGTTGAATGATAACTCTTCATTTGTAATGCAACTGGTTCAGAAAATAATAATAATAATGTTGGGGGACAACATCTTATTTTCTGAGAATAATATAGAATATTTTTTATTGTAAACTCCATTTCCTTCCTGTAAATGTCTCATTTGTCTGAGAAAAGACAGGTAGTCAGCTAGAGATGGATGCTTACCCAGAACGCTTTCTGTGGAGCTTTGACCTCCTGGGCACATGCAAGAGAGAGACTGTTTAATAACAGTTAACACACAACACAACTTATTACGCTACTAAACTAAAATCATGTGGACTCTTAGGGGTGTCAGTTGTCAAAGTAGAACTAGAAGTCGAACCCGGTGCAAAGCAAAGTCATTGGATCTGATTATACAACAATAAAAAGGTATCTAAATGGGTTGATTTAATTAATGGAATATCAACCTCTTTTTTTTAATCAGGGGATATTTGTGAGTAAAAACCTGGCTAAAATAAAGCTAGTCTATTTGTTTAGGTCCTATCTGCTAACTAGAGAAAGATGACCAACACACCTGATGTAGGAATCACTGCCGTGCTGGGGGTCAAAGGAGAGGACAAACCTAGTGAAAAGAGATTACACAAGAACAAATGTAAATTCATTTAATATCTAAGGTCATTCAATAAGCAGAAAGAGAGAAGTACACTACACATTACCTACAAATCAGATGGACTAAAAGTATACAAATCTGGACAGAAATTACAAGCATGGGTCAATTCATAAATCGGAAGGAGCTTTAGTGAATTAATGTGAACAAAAATATACATGTAAGTTAAAATTAGTGGATCTACTTACTGGTAGTTGGTGTCACTGTGGTGTCTCGGGTCGAAGTAGAAGTAACAGTCAAAACTAGTTGGAAGCAATATGATTACACAAGAATTAGGTTTTACATTAACATTTTGTTCACCTAATTTTACAGGCCTGTAATCTAAACCATTGACTGTACAATTGGTATTTGCTGAGATGGTCATTTAGAGGCCCAACACACCTTCTGTAGGACTCATTGTTGTGCTGGGAGGCAAAGTAGACCTAGGACCTGGAGTCAAACCCACTGAGAAAACACATATTAATGAAATTAGTATTTTTATTCATGATCGTATTAATGATCATCATGGTGTTGTTGTCCTTTTGAAATACCTTCATGACTTGTCTATTCAAAGTGGGAAAAGTAGGACTATAAAATCACTACGGACAGATTGCTTCCTTCCCTGGTAGATTATATTTCTCCTCATTATAGAGATGATAAGACGAATTCATAAGGTGATCAAGTCTTTCAGGACAGATAAGGTGTTGATTGTTGTTGACAGCTTCCTAGAATAAAGTCACCATGTTATCTAACAGCAGAAACCTAACAGAGCATAGATACGATTTAAACACTCTACTAGATGAACACAGACATTATAATACTTGTGCTGATGATCCCAGCCGTTGGTGTTGAGGCTGGTGTCATATATATAGAACAGCTTCATTATCTAACAGAACAGCTTCATTTACACATTAACACAACTGTTCTTATTGCTAAAACTTGCTTTGCTTTAAAATAACAGCAGTGTCACTATAAAAGCACAAATGTGTAGTCTACCTGCTATAGAAGGTGTCTGTATAGTTGTTGGATCACTGATGTGAACTCCCACCAGATCTAAAATCATTTGGGAATGAAATGTGGTATTTAGTTTGTTGCTCAGAATGAATATAGTCATACTAAGAAGATGCTGAAATAAAAGTGAGTCAGATCATGAAGACCTGCAGCACTGATAGATTTGTTTAGATTATGACTCACCTGTAAAGCTGTGCCCATCACTGCGTGGAGAGAGAGAGTTTGGTCCTGAGCTCAATCTGTAGTCACAGCTCACCTCCTTACGCCTCACTGACTGTAAACGACTGATCAGATCACTATGTTTTGGAGTGAATTGACAGAACTGCTGTCCGGATGCTGAGATGGCTTTTCTCTTCATGATCTTTGCTGTGAAGGATGGCTGACTCTCCTCTCCAACATACAGGTTACAGGTGGTGTCAGGACTGACGGATCCACGAATCAAACAGATGATGGTGAAGTCCTCATCAATATTGACTGTAATGTCTGGTTTTGGATCTGTTAGGAAAGGACAGAGACTCCTTTTTGCATCACTGTATTTGAACGTAATGTATATGTCACAAGTGACACTGACTCTTACTCACCGAGAGCCTGCTATTCTCTTTATAATACGTATCAGCATGTTTTATTTGATATCATTCCTATTTATGAGTGCCATTTAATATGTGTGCTGTGTGTTTACAATGATTACCTTTCACTTAATTCCTTACATTCTCACGTGTGAATCAAATTGAATCGCATGGACTATTTTGCTTGCTTGTATGGTGTGTAGTCATTCCACAGATCTTCCTCTCCCTGCTCGGGAGGAAGAGCCGAACCCTGTTCGGGTAGAGCCAAACTAATCCTGCTCGGGTAGAAATGAATGAACAAACCCTGCTCGGAGGGACCCAGGTATCACCTGCTGTGTTAGTTTGGCCCGTTGCTTCTAGTTAGCCTACAGCCCTAAATCCCAGCCTATTTATACTTTTCTAATAGGACTGTAGGGATACTGTGTATTACGGTGTAAACTGAGTTTATAAAGAACCTTTGATTGTACTTTGGCCTCTCTGTGGTTGTTTGCTGTGGGATCTTAGAACTCTACTTTTGACATTTACATTTCAAATATTTATTGTCTTCACAACAACTATTTTGAAATGACATTGGATGAGATTGTGATTTAAACAGAATCATCCAAGACAATCTGAATATATCATTTCTTACCAAGAATAGTAACAGAGACTGAACCACTGTGCATCGATGGATAGTGAGATTCTACAGTGTAAAAACATCTCAGTATGATCTCAGCTGATGAACTTTGACCTGCCCATGAGAGCAGCTCAGTCCCCGTGAGTGATCGCGTACAGGGTGAGGGTTTAGGATCTATCCCCTCTGTGTAGAAGTAACACTGAGACACAGAGCCAGATGGGGGAGTCTGACAGCTCAGCCGAACTGAGTCTATCTCTCTGATGACTGTAGAACTCACTGTCAGCCTGGGAGGAGGTGGGTCTGTGAGATCAGGAGAATAGTGTCACCTTGAAAGTTGTATTTCAAAAACATCACAGGTAATCCATACATACTAACAGTATGGAAACTCCATTAATCAAATGTTCAACTATGTCAGCATTTATGTTTGTACAAAGTACAGTAATTCCTTTCATTATGAGAAATTTTGACTTTTAGGAAATACGACAGAATATCTCATTTTCAGAACGAGCATAATTAATACGGTATAACAGTGACGTGTATCATTGTTTAAACCACCTACTTACCCTGAACAGTGACTGAGACAGGGTCACTTAAAGGAGATGTGTGAGACCTCCCTACAGCATAGTAACACATCACTTTGACCACATCTGGAAACGTTTGATCTGCCCTCTTGAGCAGCTCTGTTCCTGTGAGTGTCTGAGTACAGGATGAGTCTGGAAGATTCTTCCTCCCCTCTATGTAGAAGTAACAGACACAGGGAGAGATGGACGAGTCTCACAACTCAGCTGAACTGATTCTGTCTCTCTGATGACTGTAGAACTCACTGTCAGCTGGGGAAGGTCTGTGAGAATTGGGGAATTAAGCATTTAGCATTTTGTGGTTTTGAGAAATGTACTGATAGTCTAATCCCTCCTTGTTATTTCAGACTTAAGGATCTTGAGTCAATATCTTTATGCAGCGACAGTATGGGAAATTAAGGAGATATAATATATTGCTTGATTGTTTCACGTAGTAGATTATGACAACACACAGTATGATAACATATCACAAGAGGAACATGGTAATGATGGCACAACAGTACATTGTTTACAGCCATTTAAATAGTCTTCTTACCCTGAATTGTGACTGTTGAAGGCTCACTGTATATGGATCTAAACTGTGAACCTGTAGCACTGTACTGACATTGTATTTTGACCTCAGCTGGTGAACTCTGACCTGTCCACCTCACCAGTAGTGTTCCTGTGAGTGTCTGTTGACAGGGTGATGGAAGGGTGAATTCCACTTGCCCAGCCATTTTGAAGTAACACTCAGAGACAGATGGAGGAGTCTGACAGTTCAGCTGAACTGAGTCTCTCTCTTTGATGACTGCAGGAATCACTGTTAGACTGGGCTGAGGAGGATCTGTGAGATTTTTTTTTTATTTTATTTTTTTTAAATTTTACCTTTATTTAACCAGGCAAGTCAGTTAAGAACAAATTCTTATTTTCAATGACGGCCTGGGAACAGTGGGTTAACTGCCTGTTCAGGGGCAGAACGACAGATTTGTACCTTGTCAGCTCAGGGATTTGAACTCGCAACCTTCCGGTTACTAGTCCAACACTCTAACCACTAGGCTACCCTGCCGCCCCAGATCAGTGGGATGATGGAGTGTCTTTTTTAATTTAATTATAAATTCATTTTCAATGTTTAACTACTCATACAGATAATGTACAACTTAATGAGTTTGAAAGAGAGTATATGAGTTTGAAAGAGAAAACAATTCAGACACTGTTGTCTATTTAAGCAATAAACAAAAAGAACCCGTGCCTGGAACAGCCCTTAGGAGAGAGTTATCACACAATAATCCTCGGCCTCGATGGACATTTTGCTTTTGTAAAACGGTTGCCAACATTTAAACTAAACTAAAGATTAAGGACCTGTCTTTCATTCAAGATGTATTATTGTTCTGAGTAAATGTGTTTTATTTTCATCCTTCCACCAGGACATATGCTCATTTTGGAATGTTGCTAAATGGGCACAGCCAAACAACGGAAGTGATGGATTTCATTCTGACCAGAACTGTCCCAGAGCTTGGGGAGGTGTGTCTGCGCTTGTGCTGCAGCGGCCGGTGCACAAGACAAAACATTACCAGCATCACACATATCGGTGAATCACTGTGACATATGAAATACAAGTGATAGTGTAATCAATCTGTAATAACTATGTAAAAAAGTAACAAACGTGTTAAATTATTATGTGACGTACAGTCATATCTAGGTCCTGATTGGTCAACAAGCTGATTTGACGCATCAAACAGTGTTATTTCACGTGTATCTTTTTGGAAATGCAAAGACCCAAATGGCGTTCCATACTTTTACAGATGCACAATCGAGAGCATCCTGTCGGTCTGTATCACCACCTGGTACGGCAACTGCTCTGCCCACAACTGTAAGGTTCTCCAGAGGGTAGTGAGGTCTGCACAACGCATCACCGGGGGCAAACTACCCACGCTCCAGGACACCTACACCACCCGATGTCACAGGAAGGCCATAAAGATCATCAAGGACAACAACCACCCGAGCCACTGCCTGTTCACCCCGCTATCATCCAGAAGGCGAGGTCAGTACAGGTGCATCAAAGCAGGGACCGAGAGACTGAAAACAGCTTCTATCTCAAGGCCATCAGACTGTTAAACAGCCACCACTAACATTGAGCGGCTGCTGCCAACATACTGACTCAACTCCAGCCACTTTAATAATGGAAAATTGATGTAAAAAATGTATCACTAGCCACTTTAAACAATGCCACTTAATATAATGTTTACATACCCTACATTACTCATCTCATTTGTATATGCTGTACTCTATAACCCTACATTACTCATCTCATATGTATATACTGTACTCTGTAACATCTACTGCATCTTGCCATCTTTATGTAATACATGTATCACTAGCCACTTTAAACAATGCCACTTTTATATTTACATACCTAACATTACTCATATCATATGTATAGACTGTACTCGATACCATCTACTGCATCTTGCCTATACCGTTCTGTACCATCACTCATTCATATATCTTTATGTACATATTCTTTATCCCTTTACGTTTGTGTGTATAAGGTAGTGGTTGTGGAATTGGTATGTTAGATTACTCGTTGGTTATTACTGAATTGTCGGAACAAGAAGTACAAGCATTTCGCTACACTCGCATTAACATTTGCTAACCATGCGTATGTGACAAATACAAATTGATACTTTCCAGTGAACGACACACTGACATCACATACAGATGCACGTGACTCTTGGCTGCAGTAAGAAAGCCACGCCATCTGCGCCCATTCAACATAGCCTAGATTTAAGTTTTTATTAGTTCTAAACAAAATAACTTTTGGGGGGCTTTCCTACGCTGACAATGATGTTTTGATTCTTGCTTGAACAGTCACTAAGATTATATTTTGGTTGTGATCTTTGTAAAATAACTATTTTGGATGCAGCAAGTTGTTAGCTAGAATGCTAAACACTCACTGACATGGCAATAGGATGTAGCCAAAGAGACATTTTACTGGTTGAAGTTGAAGTTATTTTTAAGTATAATGCATTTGATTTACAATGATGACACAAACATTATATTAAGCAGGACATTCGTACGAGCCTTAAACTCCAATTATAATCCAAAAGTACTGTGGAATTCTCTCATATGCAACATGTAAATAGAGGCTATTTTTGTTGGCGTTCTGTTCTCTCACCATAGTAGATTGAGCAGTCAAATGGAATAGTGAATAGACCATTTTTTTGTGTTTGTAAACGTTGTCGCACAAGGGCGATGGGCGCAACGTTTGCAAACACAAAAAAATGGTCTATTCACTATTCCATTTGACTGCTCAATCTACTATCTCAATAGCCCAGCCAGGCAATGTATTATCTTGATCGCCACTGTAAAAAGCATTTAGATATTTAGATATATCCCATATATTTTAGACTGGCATTTGGTTTTCAACAGCGGAGATTTGTATTAATCCTGCTGTCTGTCTCATTCCACAGGGATGCTGACCCATGTTGACTCCAATCCTTCCAACAGTTGTGTCAAGTTGGTAGGATGTCCTTAGGGTAGTGGACCATTCTTGATACACACAGGAAACTGTTGAGCGTGAAAAACCCAGCACTGATGCAGTTCTGGCACTTTCTACCATACCCCGTTCAAAGGCACTTAAATATTGTGTCTTGCCCTTTCCCCCTCTGAATGGCACACATACACAATCCATTTCTTTAACCTGTCTCCTCCCCTTAATCTATTTACTGATTTAAGTGGCTTTAACAAGTGACATCAATAAGGGATCATAGCTTTCACCTGGATTTGCCTGATCAGTCTATGTCATGTTAATGTTTTGTATAGCCAGTGTATACAGCAGCTCATGGAAGGATGAAATCGTATGGATGAATTCATCCAAATAATGTTTTTATTGAAAATATGTCAATCATTATTTGAATATTTTGTAATCCGTTGTTTCGTCTGGTAGCCCAAAAATTGACATATTGCAGCTTTAAATTCAAAATAATGATACTGACCTTTGGCTTTGAGGTACTGGAAGGTATCTAGACATAACAAAATGGGTCATTATCATGGTCTTTTTGACATTATGAAAAATAAGAAAACATGAGATGGGAACACTTTACACAAGCTGGCGAAGCAGAACAGTCTGTAATGCATTCACAGCCATGTTATCAAGCAGTGGTCATTCTTATCTGTACAACATGTAAAATAATGACAGAGAAATATAAATCAATAGGATGATCAATGTTGAAATATTAAGAGTTCCTAAAGTAAAAGACTAAAAGAGGGGAATGAAGAATGGAAAATCCTGTCGCACAAACAGATGATGGAACGGAAAAATAACTCACCGAAAAGGAGGATGAGCAAAAACAGCCGACCAGCCATATCAGGGATGAACAATGTCATTTTTTAGACAGCTACATACATACTGTTAGTCTGACTTCACAGAAGATGGTGGCAGTGACTGGGACAAAGATTAAATGTTTCAATAGAAAAGCAGATGTGGAGCTTGTTCACAGGAAAACCACAGATGTCTCATATGACAACTGTGGGCTAATGTCATGTTGCAGAGGACAAGGAGGCTGAACATTCAGAATCATTTATCTGTAATTATTTTTAGGTTCTAAAGCTATTGCAGGCAATTCAATTTCTAAAACCAACAAACTAACTTGTCTTTCTGAGAAAAATATTTATATTCGACCTTTTGTTTTAAGTTTTTAACAGCTGCACAATGTTTAACTACAAAAACACTGCATTTGTGGTTGAGAGTTGTAGAATCTCTAAAATGTAGAAGTGTTTTTGTAATAGTTTTCATATTTCATTTATGTTTGGTGTGTTGCGTTTAATAATATGCCAGAGCAGGTAAACTGATAAGCGCAGTAAAGGAAAGGATGGGTGGAAGGAAGGAAGGAACGGAGGAGAGAAGAAAATGTGAGTTCACACTACTCGGACTGATCAGTTTACCTTTAATGCTCTGACTGGTACCTACATTTCAGCGCCCGTTCAGATAAACCGCGTGCTTTGCTTGAAGTGCATAACATTGAACCTGTGTAGGCTGAGAATGCAGTTGCTGTTTTTAAACTAACGTTTTTATATAGCCTAACTTTGATATTAACCGTTTGATCATGCCACCTAAAAAAAAAGCAGCAGCCGCTGAAGAAGTAACGGATATTTGGTTAGATTTATTTGTCAATTTCATTGTTAGAATCGAGCAAAGCGCCTGCTGTGGCACGAAAACCCCCTCTTCGTCCACCCACGTTGGTGTTGGTTAATGAAGCGCTGAAGGAGATGGACTCTTGAATCGTCTCATCGCAGGCCATTCGCGGCTACATAACAGAGAAATATCCATCTGTGGACCTGATGAGGTTGAAGAACATGACACGCAAGACCCTGAACATAGGAATCAAGGGCAGTGTATTGGTGAGGACATCAACTCGATAGCAAACGGTGCACAGGGGAGGTTTCGGGTAAGTGACCCATGCATGTCTAAATCTTATTAAAGTAAATGCCCAGTGTTTCCAGATTTCTATGAAATATGACCTATACTTAATAATAAATATATATATATATATATATATATATATATATATATATATATATATATATATATATACACACACACACACAGTATGTTAAGTTCTTGTTTCTTGCACCTGCTTAATCAGTACCCTCTTCTGCCAGATTAATTGTTTCACTAGTACAGTGACTTCCCGGTTCCTTGAAAATATTGATGGTTGATGGTTGTTTTCTACACAGTCAGGACTTTGTTGTTCATCCATCATAGGTTGATGACCATGGCACGATTCGTTGGGGAAATCTGATACAGTGAGTGTGCAGATGGTTGAGATCCATCTGAGCCTGGAACACACTGGACATGATATCGTGGTACCAGTCTCCTGAGGGACGACCCTGATACTGGTCTTTCACTGTTCTCTCCACCATGGAATTTTTGATGCTGCTGGTTTGTGGTAGCAGTCTTTCTATACAGTTAGAACTAACCATCTCAAAACAAACATTTCCCATAACTATGAAGCTATGGGAAGTTATTCAAAACTTTTCTGTTATGGGTCAGTGCCCACAATGGTGCAATGCAACATGTCGTACCACTTCAGTTTGTCCACAAGGGGGTGCAATAACTAATTGGGTCTTCAGTTTGGTATTCAAAGGTACCCAACCCAGAGCATTGCTGTCCGCTGGTGCTCCTTGTTCTTTATTCCCTGGAAGTCTAACCAGCTTTTACTCAACCACCCCTAAGGAGAAGAATAAATCATTAATGCTGTGGACCTCAAGGCCTGGATTTGAAAAAGGATACACAGGAAGAGAGCATAGGCAATGCCATTGAAGCAGTCATATATGGGGTCTATCTTTTATTTTTTACTTTCACCTTTATTTAACCAGGTAAGATAGTTGAGAACAAGTTCTCATTTACAACTGCGACCTGGCCAAGATACAGTGCCTTGCGAAAGTATTCGGCCCCCTTGAACTTTGTGACCTTTTGCCACATTTCAGGCTTCAAACATAAAGATATAAAACTGTATTTTTTTGTGAAGAATCAACAACAAGTGGGACACAATCATGAAGTGGAACGACATTTATTGGATATTTCAAACTTTTTTAACAAATCAAAAACTGAAAAATTGGGCGTGCAAAATTATTCAGCCCCTTTACTTTCAGTGCAGCAAACTCTCTCCAGAAGTTCAGTGAGGATCTCTGAATGATCCAATGTTGACCTAAATGACTAATGATGATAAATACAATCCACCTGTGTGTAATCAAGTCTCCGTATAAATGCACCTGCACTGTGATAGTCTCAGAGGTCCGTTAAAAGCGCAGAGAGCATCATGAAGAACAAGGAACACACCAGGCAGGTCCGAGATACTGTTGTGAAGAAGTTTAAAGCCGGATTTGGATACAAAAAGATTTCCCAAGCTTTAAACATCCCAAGGAGCACTGTGCAAGCGATAATATTGAAATGGAAGGAGTATCAGACCACTGCAAATCTACCAAGACCTGGCCGTCCCTCTAAACTTTCAGCTCATACAAGGAGAAGACTGATCAGAGAGGCAGCCAAGAGGCCCATGATCACTCTGGATGAACTGCAGAGATCTACAGCTGAGGTGGGAGACTCTGTCCATAGGACAACAATCAGTCATATATTGCACAAATCTGGCCTTTATGGAAGAGTGGCAAGAAGAAAGCCATTTCTTAAAGATATCCATAAAAAGTGTTGTTTAAAGTTTGACACAAGCCACCTGGGAGACACACCAAACATGTGGAAGAAGGTGCTCTGGTCAGATGAAACCAAAATGTAACTTTTTGGCAACAATGCAAAACGTTATGTTTGGCGTAAAAGCAACACAGCTGAACACACCATCCCCACTGTCAAACATAGTGGTGGCAGCATCATGGTTTTGGTCCTGCTTTTCTTCAGCAGGGACAGGGAAGATGGTTAAAATTGATGGGAAGATGGATGGAGCCAAATACAGGACCATTCTGGAAGAAAACCTGATGGAGTCTGCAAAAGACCTGAGACTGGGACGAAGATTTGTCTTCCAAAAGACAATGATCCAAAACATAAAGCAAAATCTACAATGGAATGGTTCAAAAATAAACATATCCAGGTGTTAGAATGGCCAAGTCAAAGTCCAGACCTGAATCCAATCGAGAATCTGTGGAAAGAACTGAAAACTGCTGTTCACAAATGCTCTCCATCCAACCTCACTGAGCTCGAGCTGTTTTGCAAGGAGGAATGGGAAAAAAATTCAGTCTCTCGATGTGCAAAACTGATAGAGACATACCCCAAGCGACTTACAGCTGTAATCGCAGCAAAAGGTGGCGCTACAAAGTATTAACTTAAGGGGGCTGAATAATTTTGCACGCCCAATTTTTCAGTTTTTGATTTGTTAAAAAAGTTTGAAATATCCAATAAATGTCGTTCCACTTCATGATTGTGTCCCACTTGTTGTTGATTCTTCACAAAAAATACAGTTTTATATCTTTATGTTTGAAGCCTGAAATGTGGCAAAAGGTCGCAAAGTTCAAGGGGGCCGAATACTTTCGCAAGGCACTGTATCAGTGGTGACCTTTTCGCCTAGCCTCAGTGCAGTGGACAGCTGGGAGGAGGTGCTCTTGTTCTCCATGGACTTCACAGTGTCTCAAAACTTTTGGGAGTTAGAGCTACAGGATGCAAAATTCTGTTTGAAAAAGCTAGCCTTTGCTTTCCTGACTGACTGTGTGTTGGTTCCTGACTTCCTTGAACAGTTGCATATCGCGGGGACTATTCGATGCTATTGCAGTCCTCCACAGGATGTTTTTGCAAGAAAATGTCTTCCACGTGTAAACAATTTCACTGGCTCCTCATCATCCTCCTCCTTTCCGCTAAGCCCGCCCTGTGTTGGCCTGGCTCCACCACATGCATCAGAGGCAGAGTACGGGTTTGTTAGTCAGTCGTACCCCGCCCCTCACACCAGGCCCCGCCTCTGTCCCTCATTGTTCAGGGAGCTCTGCCCCGCTGTCGCCTCCCTTCGTCACTCATTGAGAGAGCCCCACCCCTGTAGGTCAACTCGGGGACATCAGGAAGCGATCCAGTTACTGCGAGATGACCTCCCAGTTCCTCCACAGGAAGGCGAGGAGAACGACGAAGAGCAGCATGGAGAAGGTGTGGCTGCGCGTCATTAAACTCTGTTTTAAAGTCACCATTGGCCTCATGGTAAAAATCTCTTAGCGGGTTTCTTTCTCTCCAGCAACTAAGTTAGGAATGATTCCAGTATATTTGTTGTGACTGTTTATATTGATACCCCATCCAAAGTGTAATTGTGTAATTTTACCAGTAAGTGTCCTTCTTTGTAAGGCATTAGACAACCTCCCTGGTATTGTTGTTTGAATATGTGTTTGAAATTCACAACGCGACTGACCGACTTTACAGATAATTGCATGTGTGGGGTACAAAGATCCGATAGTCATTAAAAAATCATGTTAAACACTATTATTGCACACAGAGTGAGTCCATGCAAAGTATTATGCGACTTGTTTAGCAAAATTTTACTTCTGAACTTATTTTGGATTTCCATAACAAAGGTGTTGAATACTCATTCACACTTTTTTTGTTGTTGACATTATTCCACTTTGACATGATTTATTTTAATGTTTTATTCGACCTTTATTTAACTAGGCAAGTCAGTTAATAACAATTTCTTATTTACAATGACAGCCTAGGAACAGTGGGTTAACTGCCTTGTTCAGGGGCAGAGCGACAGATTTTTACCTTGTCAGCTCGGGGATTTGATCTAGCAACCTTTCAATTACTGGCCCAACGCTCTAACCAATGATGAGTCGGACCACAGAGTGAAGGAAAAGCAGCCAACAAGTGCTCAGCATATGTGGGAACTCCTTCAAGACTGTTAGAAAAGCATTCCATGTGAAGCTGGTTGAAAGAATGCCAAGAGTGTGCAAAGCTGTCATCAAGGCAAAGGGTGGCTATTTGAAGAATCTCAAATATAAAATATATTTTGATTTGTTTAACACTTTCTTGGTTACTACATGATTCCATATGTGTTATTTCATAGTTTTGATGTCTTCACTATTAGGTAAAATAGTAAAAATAAAGAAAAATCCTTAAATGAGTAGTTGTTACACTACACCGGTAGTGTATACAAATCATTTACTTTGCAATCTCATGGTAATTTGTTATAATTAGTATTACCCTATGGCATTCTTCTACCATGTTCCAATGCATCATTATATATTACAAGATAGGTAATCATTTAATGTAATTCAAACAATTGCAGTGTTGCTTTTCACAAGTATTCTTATAACAAGACATGGGCTAGTTGTAAAACACAGTATGTATTGTGACTGACGCAGAACCTACATCTCCATGTAAATGCAACTGGTATCTTAGTGGAAGACACACGAAGAATGCAGTTTGAACTCTGCTTCACTGTCAGGAATTACACTGCTCTTTAATTAATAATATACATGAGAAGAATAGTAAACTAACAAATGAAAATGGCAGACACTGCTCTTTGCTTTGGTATTACCCTGCCATTGCAACATATCATGCCAAGGAAGAAGGCAGTAACTGCTGTTTAAGGGTCAAAGGTCATGTCAGAGGTCAGGGTCAACATTAATATAATATTATCCAATAGTAAGGCAACAGATCACCACATCTCAAATGATCTCCCCAGAATTCATTGGACTCAATACCAACGATATAGCTGTACACAGTGTATATATACTAGTGCAAGAGTTGGATCAGAGGAATAACTCACAGCAAAGGAGGATGATCAAAAACAGATAACGAGCCAGATCAGGGGTGAATAACGCAATGTTTCAGAGAAACAGACTATCACAAACTACATAATAAGTACTGTGTCTGTGACTGAGATAATTCTATTAATAGAGAGGAAGACGAGGAGCCTACTCACAGGAAACCACAAAGAAAGTCCATCAACTGGTATGATTAGAGGTAAATGTCTCCTGCTCCTAACATGAGCCAAAACCATTTGCTTATCTGTCAGAGGAAATAACTATATTTTATTCAGGCTTTCTTTTTAACTACACTGCACAATAAAAGCAGGTTTCATGTACAACAGCAGTATATATTGCCAACATCCAAAAGTAAGAAACAGTCTTGCTGTGTCTCCATATGACTCTCCATATTGTGCATTAGAGGCAATATTTTTCCTATCTACTGTAGTTATTAGCTTAATAAGGTAGAGGTGCAGATACATAAGCAGTAAACTACAACACTGAACATTTCCATGGAAATATAACATGACAAGTGGTGCTTGTTGTAATGTTCAGAAGCATGAATACATTTCTCATAATGGTGATTTTGGAGGGTGAATTTAGTTTAGTTTTTTTTAAATCTTGCTACAATTGTCAGGTAAAGTGGTTGAATAGTTTCAGTTAGATGTATCTGAGGTTTGGTTCAACAGTACCTCTGTCAATCTCCTCAACACAACTAGTCTCTGAAATATGATAGGCTGAAGTTTCAGAAGGACAGGATGCGGCAAGAGTCTTGTCTAACTTTTCACCGTACTGTGTTGTGTGTGTGTGTGGGTGCGTGTGCATGTGTGCACTCGTGCACCTGTTTGCAGGTGTGGATACGTGACAACATACACTTACTGGTTGGTATGTGATCTGTAGACTGTGTGAAACCACAGTACAGATCATCTATAAATTGTCCTTTGAATAATATTTTTAGTCCAGGACTAAGCATTATCTGTCTCTGGGAAAATCAGGGGAGAAGGGCCTTGGTCCGAGAGGTGACCAAGAACCTGATGGTCACTCTGACAGAGCACCAGAGTTCCTCTGTGGAGATGGGAGAACCATCCAAACAGAAAACCATCTTTGCAGCACTCCACCAATAAGGCCTTTATGGTAGAGTAGCCAGACAGAAGCCACTGCTCAGCAAACGGCACATGACAGCCAGCTTAGAGTTTGCCAAACAGCACCTTAAGGACTCTCAGACCATGAGAAACAAGATTCTCTGGTCTGATGAAACCAAGATTGAAGTCTTTGGCATGAATGCCAAGCATCATGTCTGGAGGAAACCTTGCACAATACCTATGGTGAAGCATGGTGGTGGCAACATCATGCCGTAGGGATGTTTTTCAGCAGCAGGGACTGGGACACTTGTCAGGATCGAGGAAAAGATGAACAGAGCAAAGTACAGAGAGATTATTGACGAAAACCTCCAGAGTACTCAGGACCTCAGACTGGGTCGAAGGTTTACCTTCCACGAGGATAAGGACCTTAAGCACACAGCCAAGACAGGGCAGGTGTGGCTTTGGGACAAGTCTCTGAATGTCCTTGAGCGGCCCAGCCAGAACCCGGACTTGAACCCGATCAAACATCCCTGGAGAGATCTGATAATAGCTGTGCAGCGACGCTCCCCATCCAGCCTAACAGAGCTTGAGACGTTCTGGAAAGAATGGGAGAAACTCCCCAAATACAGGTGTGCCAAGCTTGTAGCATCATACCCAAGAAGACTTGAGGCTGTAATTGCTGCCCAAGGTGCTTCAGAAAAGTACTGAGTAATGGGTCTGAATACTTTTTTAAATCTAATGTTCAGTTTGTCTAAAAGCCTTTGTCTAAAAATCTGTTTTTGCTTTGTCATTATGTGTAGATTAATTGGGCGGGGGGGACTAATTAATCAATTTTATAATAAGGCTATAACGTAACAAAATGTGGAAAAAGTCAAGGGGTCTGAATACTTTCCAAATACACTGTATATGGACTGAAAGAAAAATAGCACCTTGATCTTTACCACTGGCCAGAAAATGTGACGTTTACAACAGTACATATTTTTTGCATTATCTTGAATAATCAACATCAAAATCAAATCATGTAAAATACTAAAAAAGATGAGGGAATGGTTGAGCAAAAAACATAGGATTTGTATTTACTGTAACTTAAAGGTCTCATTGAAGAGGGATTTATTTTGTATTTTATTTTATTTTACCTTTATTTAACCAGGTAGGCCAGTTGAGAACAAGTTCTCATTTACAACTGCGACCTGGCCAAGATGAAGCAAAGCAGTGCAACAAAAACAAAAACACAGTTACACATAAACAAACGTACAGTCAATAACACAATAGAAAGATCTATGTACAGTGTGTACAGTGTATATGAGGTGAGGGGGGAGCCACCCCTTTTCAACAAACAAAGTCATCACCATAATCCCTGACCGCTGGGCTCAAGTGTGCATCGAAACAGAATGTAAGCTCATGGTAACTGGAAAACAATGTAATGAAGTTGTGTTCTCACACCATTTACATCTTAACCACTCCGCAGTCATTGGACTTAACGGCTAGAATGTGTCTACAACACTACACATTGTAGGAGCGACTGATGTGCTGAGTAAGTATAAATTAAACTGGGAACTTGGAAAATAGCAAGTAAACATGGAGACATTTGGAGATTTGAATAGCATTTAGGTAATCTATATTTTTCGGTTTTGCCAACAATGTAAACATTTTTAAAACCAAAATGTTATATTTTGTAGCTTGTAACAAAGTATGTGGGCAATATCAATATCAATACTTTTGCTATAAGATTGGGCTTTTGGGGTTGATAACTTTTGGCGCAAAAATTGTTAAATTAACATTAGACTTTTCCCCCAGTTTTTTTTTTTTTTGGGGGGGGGGGGCTTATATTATAAGCATATTTAAACACAAGATGAATTTCACCAAGAAAAATGTCTTATCAATACCACTTTGGATCTAATGACTTAATTTCAATTAATTTATCTTAATTTCCTATTTACCTGTTTTTTGCATTGTGTGAATATGTTATATATTTATTGATTTTTAATTGTCTGTATCTATCGATTTTGATCACAAATATATTTTATTTAGTCAATTTTATCAAACCGTTATAGAAGGAGGTATCACACAGATGACAGAATATATATAAATACAGTGTATATTTATTTGGGCATTTACTTAAAAATATTTAAAGGGGAGTATGCCACGGACACCTCCAAAATCCCCAAATAAAAATACTAACATATTAACAGATATTATGGATAGGCATGTAACACAATCCAGGTTTCCATGTGTGATACAGTAAATTACGGCAGTTCCAAGCATTTTGAGGGCCCTATGCGAGATTTGCCCACCTCACCGACAAAACATTTTAGTGGCCCCACTCATGGAGGCGAAGAGAAACATTTGGAGCTTTAAAGTTAATGTCCTGCAGTTCTACTCATTTTGCCATGGGGCGGAGATAACTTAATGTCCTACAATTCAACACAGTATGCCCGTGTCGTTGAAATAATAACATTCGGTTTTAAAGCTAATTTACTGCAATTCTAAACATTTGCCATGACTTATGCCATGTTCATTTGATATCTGAGTGAGAGTGACTAACAAAATTATTGGGGGCCCCCTGGAGGTCAGGGCCCCTGGGCAGTAATTTGGCCATTACCACAAGGCTTAGATAGCTGGCGAGACTAACTGGGCCTAGCAATCTATAAAATCTTAGCTGTCATGAGATTTATTGAGTGACTGTCAGTGTATTCTACTATCCTACGGTTGTTTTTGGAGGGGGGAGGGGCCTCTAGCGGCTGCTTACTGTATGTCGCTTATAAACAGAAACGGCACTGTGGTAGATGTTTTAGCTACTAATTTAAAGTAACATGATGTGTGATAAATAAAGGACATCCTGAAAGAAACAATATTTATGTGAGACATACAGAGAGCCAGTGGTGTAGTTTCAGTGTGTCTGCAGAAGACTGTAAAACCCATCCGGCTGGGCTGAGGTTGCTGGTCTGTCGGGGATTGAGCTGTATACATGGTACATATCAGACTAGAGAAAAGAAACAGATTCACTTTAGGGCTTCGAATCTACAGTACAGTAAATGAAATTCACAAGGGAAATTTTATGAGGATGTAACACCAATCTTAAACTGAAAGTCATAAAACTCAGTAAGAGAGACTTTACATTTTTTTTTAACCTTTATTTTACGAGGCAAGTCAGTTAAGAACAAATTCTTATTTACAATGACTGCCTACACTGGCCAAACCCGGACAATTGTATGCCGCCCTGTGGGACTCCTAATCACGGCCTGGTGTGAAACAGCCTGGATTTGAACCAGGGTGTCTGTTGTGACGCCTCTAGCACTGAGATGCAGTGACACTCGGGAGCCACTATAGAGTTGTCAGAGGTGAGAGAGAGAGAGAAACCACGACCAACAACATTGGACACTCTATGGAACAAAAAGCCTTCACTATATTATCCTGGAATATCCAAGGCCTGAGGTCATCTGCCTTTGGCCTAAAGAGCAGAAACCCGGACTTCACCAAAGAAATCGGTAATACAGACATTGTCATCCTGCAAGAAACCTGGTATAGAGGAGATGGACCCACTGGTTGCCCTCTAGGTTACAGAGAGCTGGTAGTCCCATCCACCAAACTACCAGGTGTGAAACAGGGAAGGGACTCAGGGGGTATGCTAATTTGGTATAGAGCAGACCTAACTCACTCCATTAAATTAATCAAAACAGGAACATTTTACATTTGGCTAGAAATTCAAAAGGAAATTATCCTAACAGAGAAAAATGTCCTCCTGTGTGCTACCTATATCCCCCCACTAGAATCCCCATATTTTAATGAAGACAGCTTCTCCATCCTGGAGGGGGAAATTAATCATTTCCAGGCCCAGGGACATGTACTAGTCTGTGGCGACCTAAATGCCAGAACCGGACAAGAACCTGACACCCTCAGCACACAGGGGGACAAACACCTGCCTGGAGGTGACAGCATTCCCTCCCACATATGCCCCCCTAGGCACAACTATGACAACATAACCAACAAAAACGGGTCACAACTCCTGCAGCTCTGTCGCACGCTGGGTATGTACATAGTCAACGGTAGGCTTCGAGGGGACTCCTATGGTAGGTACACCTATAGCTCATCTCTTGGCAGTAGTACTGTAGACTACTTTATCACTGACCTCAACCCAGAGTCTCTCAGAGCGTTCACAGTCAGCCCACTGACACCCCTATCAGACCACAGCAAAATCACAGTCTACTTAAACAGAGCAATAATCATTCATGAGGCATCAAAGCCAAAGGAACTGAGCAACATTAAGAAATGCTATAGATGGAAGGAATGCAGTTTGGAAACCTACCAAAAAACAATTAGGCAACAACAAATTCAATCCCTTTTAGACAATTTCCTGGGTAAAACGTTCCGCTGTAATAGTGAAGGTGTAAACTTGGCAGTAGAAAATCTTAACAGTATATTTGACCTCTCAGCTTCCCTATCAAATCTAAAAATCTCAAATAGAAAACCGAAAAAAATTAACAATAATGACAAATGGTTTGATGAAGAATGCAAAAATCTAAGAAAGAAATTGAGAAACCTGTCCAACCAAAAACATAGAGACCCGGAAAACCTGAGTCTACACCTTCACTATGGTGAATCACTAAAACAATACAGAAATACACTACGGAAAAAGAAGGAACAGCATGTCAGAAATCAGCTCAATGCAATTGAAGAATCCATAGACTCTAACCACTTCTGGGAAAATTGGAAAACACTAAACAAACAACAACAAGAAGAATTATCTATCCAAAATGGAGATGTATGGGTAAACCACTTCTCCAATCTTTTTGGCTCTATAACAAAGAATAAAGAGCAAAAACATATACATGATCAAATACAGATCTTAGAATCAACTATTAAAGACTACCAGAACCCACTGGATTCTCCAATTACATTGAATGAGTTACAGGACAAAATAAAAACCCTCCAACCCAAAAAGGCCTGTGGTGTTGATGGTATCCTCAATGAAATGATCAAATATACAGACAACAAATTCCAATTGGCTATACTAAAACTCTTTAACATCATACTTAGCTCTGGCATCTTCCCCAATATTTGGAACCAAGGACTGATCACCCCAATCCACAAAAGTGGAGACAAATTTGACCCCAACAACTACCGTGGAATATGTGTCAACAGTAACCTTGGGAAAATCCTCTGCATTATTATTAACAGCAGACTCGTACATTTCCTCAATGAAAACAATGTACTGAGCAAATGTCAAATTGGCTTTTTACCAAATTACCGTACAACAGACCATGTATTCACCCTGCACACCCTAATTGACAACCAAACAAACCAAAACAAAGGCAAAGTCTTCTCATGCTTTGTTGATTTCAAAAAAGCCTTCGACTCAATCTGGCATGAGGGTCTGCTATACAAACTGATGGAAAGTGGTGTTGGGGGTAAAACATACAACATTATAAAATCCATGTACACAAACAACAAGTGTGCGGTTAAAATTGGCAAAAAACACACACATTTCTTCACACAGGGTCGTGGGGTTAGACAGGGATGCAGCTTAAGCCCCACCCTCTTCAACATATATATCAACGAATTGGCGCGGGCACTAGAAAAGTCTGCAGCACCCGGCCTCCCCCTGCTAGAATCCGAAGTCAAATGTCTGCTGTTTGCCGATGATCTGGTGCTTCTGTCACCAACCAAGGAGGGCCTACAGCAGCACCTAGATCTTATGCACAGATTCTGTCAGACCTGGGCCCTGACAGTAAATCTCAGTAAGACCAAAATAATGGTGTTCCAAAAAAGGTCCAGTCACCAGGACCACAAATACAAATTCCATCTAGACACTGTTGCCCTAGAGCACACAAAAAACTATACATACCTTGGCCTAAACATCAGCGCCACAGGTAACTTCCACAAAGCTGTGAACGATCTGAGAGACAAGGCAAGAAGGGCATTCTATGCCATCAAAAGAAACATAAATTTCAACATACCAATTAGGATTTGGCAAAAAATACTTGAATCAGTCATAGAGCCCATTGCCCTTTATGGTTGTGAGGTCTGGGGTCCGCTCACCAACCAAGACTTCACAAAATGGGACAAACACCAAATTGAGACTCTGCACGCAGAATTCTGCAAAAATATCCTCCGTGTACAACGTAGAACACCAAATAAAGCATGCAGAGCAGAATTAGGCCGATACCCACTAATTATCAAAATCCAGAAAAGAGCCGTCAAATTCTACAACCACCTAAAAGGAAGTGATTCACAAACCTTCAATAACAAAGCCATCACCTACAGAGAGATGAACCTGGAGAAGAGTCCCCTAAGCAAGCTGGTCCTGGGGCTCTGTTCACAAACACAAACACACCCTACAGAGCCCCAGGACAACAGCACAATTAGACCCAACCAAATCATGAGAAAACAAAAAGATAATTACTTGACACATTGGAAAGAATTAACAAAAAAACAGAGCAAACTAGAATGCTATTTGGCCCTAAACAGAGAGTACACAGCGGCAGAATACCTGACCACTGTGACTGACCCAAAATTAAGGAAAGCTTTGACTATGTACAGACTCAGTGAGCATAGCCTTGCTATTGAGAAAGGCCGCCGTAGGCAGACATGGCTCTCAAGAGAAGACAGGCTATGTGCTCACTGCCCACAAAATGAGGTGGAAACTGAGCTGCACTTCCTAACCTCCTGCCCAATGTATGACCATATTAGAGATACATATTTCCCTCAGATTACACAGATCCACAAAGAATTCGAAAACAAATCCAAATTTGAAAAACTCCCATATCTACTGGGTGAAATTCCACAGTGTGCCATCACAGCAGCAAGATTTGTGACCTGTTGCCACGAGAAAAGGGCAACCAGTGAAGAACACACACCATTGTAAATACAACCCATATTTATGCGTATTTATTTTATCTTGTGTCCTTTAACCATTTGTATATTGTTAAAACACTGTATATATATATATATAATATGACATTTGTAATGTCTTTACTGTTTTCAAACCTCTGTATGTGTAATGTCTACTGTTAATTTTTTTTGTTTTTCACTTTATATATTCACTTTGTATGTTGTCTACCTCACTTGCTTTGGCAATGTTAACACATGTTTCCCATGCCAATAAAGCCCTTGAATTGAATTGAATTGAATTGAATTGAGAGAGAGAGCGAGAGAGAGAGAGAGAGACTTTAATCTTCTAGTCAGTCTGTCTGTGAAAACAATGCTACATATCATAATATAACAATATAATACAATGAATTGTATAACGATATATCTATACTCCATGCAATTATTTGTGCAGTACTTACAAGTTCATTTGCAAATGCCTGTGTATCCACATCAACGGGACCTGCACATCACAGAGAGAGACAATTCCATGAGTAAGAGGTTGTGTATGTATGATTGTGTGTTTGAGGGGGGTCATGTGTATTTCACATGTCTACATTGCATGTGTGTTACTTAGTCGAGATTGCCCTATTCCATTACTAACAGCCAAACAGAAGAAGTGCAAGTAACAAGTCTTGATGTCATTTCACACGTCTCCTCATGTCTCAAACAGATCTACAGCTCTATTCTCACGCTGCTGATGCTCTGATACATTCATTTCTGTTTTAAGTGTCATATATGCGTTTTGTTAAGGTTGATATGGTTAGGCCCAAAGTTTAAGCATGTACAGTAGCTGTGCACGTGCAGATGGTTCTGAGTTCTGAGGGACAAACCTGAGGGCATGAATGTGTACAGTACAGAAGTGATCTGAGAATCGATTCCAGTATCTCCTGAATCCACCTGTAGTGGAGAGAAAGGGAGAAGAGAGAGACGTTTTATCCTCCAGTCGTAACAAACTGTCTGTCTATTCTATTCTCTAACTCGAGACATGAACTGCACCTTCCTTTGTATCACAGGAAGTGTTTGTGGGTTTTGTGTTATTCTGAGGTCTACACATGTCCAATGCAAGATGTAGGTTATTTGATCAAAAATAGTTTATAAGACTAAACTCTGTACCTACTTAGGAACACATTTACAAGGTTTAACATGAATTAATGTATTAAGAAATTATTTCTGGGGAAAAACATCTTATTTGATAATAAATATAAATTGCCATATAAATCTGTAAATAAATATAGCTGTTGATTTGATACTTTGAACATTCATATGTTGAAGCACTACTAATGTAACATTAAGGTCTTGATCCTCAGATCAGACAGTCAGAGGGCAGAGGATGCTGGTGAGAGGAGTTATAGGAGGACAGGCTCATTGTAATTGTTGAAATGGAATTAATGGAATGGAGTCAAACATGTAGTTTTGATGTGTGTGATGTGTTTGACTCTGTTCCGTTAATTTCATTCCAGCCATTACAATGAGTCTGTCCTCCTATAATTCATCCCACCAGCCTCCTCTGTCAGAGGGGTGCATGTGTACAGATTCCACTGTAATGTAGAATAATCACCATGACTCCGCTGCTCACCGCTCCCATAGACACCAAATCATCTACAACAGAAACACAATGAAAATGGGATTACAGTGTTTGTACATGCGTGTATACAGTTCTGTATGTCGTATGTGTGTGTATGTTTGATGTATTTTGTTTGGAACATACATTGTCTGTGATCATCCTGTCTGGCTGTAGGTCTGTACAACATAAAAGTATATAAGAAGGTTGTGGTAAGAACATCTCATCATGGACAATACAGAACTAAATGTTGATACAATCTGCATCATATTCACAAGGGAATTCTTACCTCTGAGAATTGGTTTTCTCTGAAAAACAAATGAGGCTAAATTAATTACATTGAATATAGTCTAACCTATACAATATGATCAAAATGAGTTGATAAATGAACCCATGCCAAAGGCACTTACATTAATGTTAGCACGGTAAATTTTCAAATGATTTGTTTTGCAAAATCAAATGTACTCACTGGTCCTCCTGCAGAGACAGACAGCTGTCAATCCTACCAGGAGCACGCCCACTCCAGAAGCCACACCCACTGCTGCCTGCCATAATTGCCCCACTATTTGGTGACATGATGACATCAGGAGAGGTCATTAGCTCTTGTTCTTCTAAGAAAACGTGCACAGCTCTGTTTTCATATGTGTGAGAAAAGACAACTAGAAAAGGATTCTTACACAGAATGCTTTCTTGACTGTTTGATTCCACTTCACTTTCTGTGGAGCTTTGACCTCCTGGGCACATGCAAGAGAGAAGGACAACTTAATAACAAAGTTGTGTAAAGAAGAGACAAATTGTTTGATTAATTCTAAAGCTTTGACTGAATTTACATTTGGCTATATTTGCAAAATTGGTTTATGCTTTAATAGACAAAAATATTTAGCAAACTAAATGAAACCTATTGGCTAAACTTACTTTCAGTTGGACTCGCTGGGGTGTCAGTGGTCAAAGTACAGCAAACAGTCGACCCTGATGCGAAGCAAATCATTGGATCTGATTATAAAAAAAGACGTGCTGCTGCTCCAGTTTCAACTGTTCTGCCCTATTATTATTCGACCATGCTGGTCATCTATGAACATTTGAACATCTTGGCCATGTTCTGTTATAATCTCCACCCGGCACAGCCAGAAGAGGACTGGCCACCACACATAGCCTGGTTCCTCTCTAGGTTTCTTCCTAGGTTTTGGCCTTTCTAGGGAGTTTTTCCTAGCCACCGTGCTTCTACACCTGCATTGCTTGCTGTTTGGGGTTTTAGGCTGGGTTTCTGTACAGCACTTTGAGATATCAGCTGATGTACGAAGGGCTATATAAATACATTTGATTTGATTTGAGAGGACAACAACTTAATGAAGTACAAGGCACACTATTCAACATATACAAATATACCAAAGAGCCTATAGTATTTAACAATGCAAAGTCAAATCATGATGGTCATAAACATGACATGGACTGATGATTTGCATAACTACTTTGAATTAACTTGGACTGTGATTTAAAAATATGAATTAAAACTAATTGATTTGTTCAAAATAAGTTAGCAATAAATTAAGCATTTGCCCAATGAACACAGACATCAGTTCCACACCTAGTTTTGATTTACATTTGATTGAGTTGTCGACTAATGTGAATTCAAAGTGAAATCAACATTTCAGCCATGTTAATGGATTTAGGTTCAAGTTGGGTGAAAAAAAAACAACATTCCCTAAATAATTTTGGCAATTCCAATACATTTTCCACGTTGACTTAATGTCATCAGAAGGGAAAACTATTTTTTGTTGAAAAGACGTATAAACAACGTTTATTCAACCAGTTTTTGCCCGTACTAATAAGTCTGCACTTACATTTTTTACATATTATACATATTTCTGTATTTGTTTATGTAAGTATCTTACCTGTAATTATGTATTTATCACTGCGGGGAGACAGAGAGTGTGATCCTGTGTTCACTCTATAGTCACAGCTCACATCTCTCTCCAACTGCAGATGCCTGAACAGATCATTCTTAGTAACACTGAAGGTACAGAATAGTTTGGATGATGCTGCGTTAAATCTCCTCACCCAAGCCTCTTTGTAGGCCTGAGGCTGGTCTCCAGTGTACAGGTTACAGCTATGACCATCACTGGCAGACTCAGGAAGTACACAGGCAATAGTGATGTCATGAGATGATTCGTCATTGACACTAATGTTTGGTTTCTGCAGTTTCCCTGTGAGGAGAACACATCAATAACTGTCCATACTGTATGTTAATGAGAATACACACCTCTTTCTTTACCAGATAACGAAAATAGTAAGAACTAAATCGTCTGTATATGTTAGCATGACATTACATATTCCAATCTGATTACAGTGAGCCAATCAGATCAGTGTATTCATAATAATAATACTATTTTACCAAGAATAGTGATAGGCGCAGGATGACTGTGCATCGATGGATAGTGAGTCTCTACTGTGAAAAAACATCTCATACCATGATTATTATAATATTTTTACTGGGTAACTAAAAACTCATAATAATGATACTGACCTTGGGCTTTGATGGATTGGAACGTATCTAGAAATGATCAAATAGATTATCATCGTCTGCCATTCAAAAATTATGTTTTAACAGGAGACACCTGAACACTTCACACAAGTTGGTAAAGTAGCGTATTCTACTGTAATGCATTAATGGGGATCAAGCAGTGGTCATTCTTAACTGAACAAATTGTAAAATAATGATAGAGAGAAATAAATAAGATGATTAATGGAATAAGATACTCATCGTAGCCATGAGATTCAGAAATATCAAGAGTTCCTAAAGTAAAAGAGTAAAAAGTAAAAGACTAAAAGAGGGGAGAGAAGAAGAGGAATATCCTGTAGAACAAACAGATGATGAAACTGTAGAAATGTAGAAATAACTCACCAAAAAGGAGGATGACCAAGAACAGATGACCAGCCATATCAGGGATGAACAATGCCATTTGTCAGACAGCTACATACTGTTAGTCTGACTTCACAGTAAGGTATGACTGAGTCAGAGGATTGTTTAAATAGAGACGTACATGTGGAGCATTTATCGGTCATACACTCCCCTCCATATGCATTTGGACAGTGAAGCTAAAAATATATATTTGGCTCTATACTCCAGTATTTTACATTTGAGATAAAATGTTTCATATAAGGCGACAGTACAGAATTTCCCCTTTATTTTAGGGTATTTTCAAAAAGTTTTTATTCCCCTTGACTTATTATTATTATTACTATTGTGTTACAGCCTGAATTCAAAATGTATTTTAAAAAAAACATACACACAATACCCCATTATGACAAAGTGAAAACATGTTTTTTGTAATTTTTTGCTACATTTTTGAAAATGAAATCCAGAAATATTTCATTTAGATAAGTCTTTACATCACTGAGTCAATACTTTGTATTAGCACCTTTGGCAGCGATTACAGCTGTGAGTCTTTCTGCGTCTCTGCGTCTCTAAGAGGTTTCAACACCTGGATTGTGCAACATTTGCCCATTATTCTTTTCAAATTTCTTCAAGCTTAGTCCAATTGGTTGTTGATCGTTGCTAGACAACCATTTTCAGGTCTTGCCATAGATTTTCAAGTAGATTCAAGTCAAAACTGTAACTCTGCCACTCAGGAACATTCACTGTGTTCTTGGTAAGCAACTCCAGTGTATATTTAGCCTTGTGTTATAGGTTATTATCCTGCTGAAAGGTGAATTCATCTCCCAGTGTCTGGTGGAAAGCAGACTCGACCAGGTTTTCCTCTAGGACTTTGCCTGTGTTTAGCTCCATTACATCCTGAAAATCTCCCCAGTCCCTTAATGATTACAAGTATACCCATGACAAGATGCAGCCACCACTGTGCATGAAAATATGGAGAATGGTACTCAGTAATGTGTTGTATCCTATTTGCCCCAAACATAACATTTTGTATTCAGGACAAAAAGTGAATTGCTTTGCCACAGTTTTTTCAGTATTACTTTAGTGCCTTGCTGCAAACAGGTACAAGCTTCCTTCTTTTCACTCTGTCATTTAGGTTAGTTTGGTAGATTAACTACAATGTTGTTGATCCATCCTCACTTTTCTCCTATCACAGCCATTAAACTCTGTAACTGTTCATTGGCCTCATGGTGAAATCTCTGAGTGGGTTTTTTCCTCTCCGGCAACTAAGTTATGAATGATGGCAGTATCTTTGTTGTGAGTGGGTATATTGATACACCATCCAATGTGTAATTAATAACTTCACCTTGCTCAAAGGGATATTCAATGTCTGCTTTTTTCAACGTCTGCTTCCTTCTTTGTGAGGCATTAGACAACCTCCCTGTTTTTGGGGGGTTGAATCTGTCCTTGAAATTCACTACGTGACTGACCGACTTTACAGATAATTGTATGTACAGAGATGAAAAATCGTGTTAAACACTGTTATTGCACACAAAGTGAGTCCATGCAATGTATTATTCAACTTATTTTGGATTTCCATAACAAAGTAATTGAATACTTATTGACACTTTTTTTTTTTTTTTATATAATTCCACTTTGACATTTTGTGGTATTGTGTGTAGGCCAGTGACATAAAAAAATCTACATTTCATACATTTAAATTCAGGCTGTAACATAACAACATTTGGAAAAAGTAAAGGGGTGTGAATACTTTCTAAAGGTATTGTATGTTTTACCATTTAGATAAAAAAGCACTTTATGTATATAGTCCCCCCAATTCAAGAAGTCACAAGTATTTGGACAAATTCATTTATAGTGTATTAAAGTAGTCAAGCATGATGTATTTTGGTCCTATATTCTTTGCAACCAATAAATGCATCAAGCTTGTGACTGAACAAACTTGAGTTTGTATGCATTTGCAGTTTGTTTTGGTTGTGTTTTGGATTATGTTTTGCCCAATAGGAAATTAATTGTATCCAACTGTTATGGAAGAAGGTATCAAACAGTCAACATAATATACTTAAATACAGTAGATTTAGCATTTACTAGGGAGAAGAAATAAGAAAAATGCTCAAAGGGGAGTATGCCCCGGACCCCTCCAAAATCCCCAAAATGTAAATATTAACACAGTAACAGATATTATGGATAGACATGTAACAGAAACCAGTTGTCCATGTGTAATACAGTATAAATATTACCTGTTAATCAACTTATTTACAGTAACTGGATGAGTGATAATAAAGGATGTCGTGTGAGAATGTGACATGTGACATGTGTGAGACATAGATACAGAAAGCCAGAGGTGTAGTTTCAGTGTGTCTGCAGACTGTACAACCCATCCGGCTGGGCTGAGGTTGCTGGTCTGTCGGGGATTGAGCTGTATACGTGGTACGTATCAGACTAGAAAAAAGAAACAGATTCAGTTTAGGGCTTTGAATCTACAGTACAGTAAATTGAATAAATAAGGGGTATTTTATGAGGATGTGACTGAAAGTCAAAACACAGTGAGAGAAAGAGAGATACTTTTATCCTCGAGTCAGTCTGCCTGTGAAAACAATGCTATGTATAATTATAATAATATAACAATATAATATAATACAATGAATAGGACATTTGTGTTGTACTTGTTGTGTTTATGTTTATTTGCAAATGCCTGTGAATCCACATCAACGGGACCTGCACATCACAGAGAGAGACAATTCCATGAGTAAGAGGTTGTGTATGTTTGTATGAGTGTGTGTTTGAGGGGGATCATGTGTATATTACATGTCTACATTGCATGTGTGTTACTTAGTCGAGTTTGCCCTATTCCATTAGTAACAGCCAAACAGAAGTGCAAGTAACAAGGCTTGATGTCATTTCACACTTCTCCTCATGTCTCAAACCCCCCTGCAGATCTACAGCTCTATTCTCACGCTGCTGATGCTCTGACACATTAATTTCTGTTTTAAGTGTTATATATGCGTTTTGATAAGGTTGATAAGGTTAGGCCCAAAGTTTAAGCATGTACAGTAGCTGTGCACTTGCAGATGGTCCCGAGATCTGAGGGACAAACCTGAGGGCATGAACGTGGACAGTACAGAAGTGATCTGAGAATCGATTCCAGCATCTCCTGAATCCACCTGTAGTAGAGAGAGAGGGAGAAGATGAGAGAGAAAATAGAGACTTTTTATCCTCCAGTCGTAACAAACTGTCTGTCTATTCTACTCTCTAACTCGTGACATGAACTGCACCCTCCTTTGTATCACAGGAAGTGTTTGTGGGTTTTGTGTTATTCTGAGGTCTACATGTCCAATGCAATCAAAAATAGTTTATATGACTAAACTCTGTACCTATTTAGGAACACATTTACAAGGTTTAACATGAATTAATACAAATATAAATAATAAATCCATCTTTATATGGTAATGATAAATATTACCATATAAATACAGCTGTTAGTTTGATACTTTGAACATTCATATGTTGAAGCACTACTAATGTAACATTAAGGTCTTGATCCTCAGATCAGACAGTCAGAGGGCAGAGGATGCTGGTGAGAGGAGTTATAGGAGGACGGGCTCATTGTAATTGTTGAAATGGAATTAATGGAATGGAGTCAAACATGTAGTTTCAATGTGTTTGACTCCGTCCCATTAATTCCATTCCAGCCTTTACAATGAGCCTGTCCTCCTATAACTCATCCCACCAGCCTCCTCTGTCAGAGGGGTACATGTGTACAGATTCCACTGTAATGTAGAATAATCACCATGACTCCGCTGCTCACCGCTCCCATAGACACCAAATCATCTACAACAGAAACACATTAAAAATGTAATTACAGTGTTTATACATGCGATTATATAGTTCTGTATGTCGTATGTGTGTGTATGTTTGATGTATTTTGTTTGGAACGTACATTGTCTGTGATCATCCTGTCTGGCTGTAGGTCTGTACAACATAAAAGTATATAAGAAGGTTGTGTTAAGAACATCTCATCATGGACAATACAGAACTAAAGGTTGATACAATCTGCATCATATTCACAAGGGAATTCTTACCTCTGAGAATTGGTTTTCTCTGAAAAACAAATGAGGCTAAATTAATTAAATTGAATATAGTCTAACCTATACAATATGATAAAATGAGTAAATGTTGAAATGACTTGTTTTGCAGAATCAAAAATACTCACTGGTCCTCCTGCAGAAACAGACAGCTGTCAATCCTACCAGGAACACGCCCACTCCAGAAGCCACACCCAATGCTGCCTGCCATAATTGCCCCACTATTTGGTGACATGATGACATCAGCAGAGGTCATCAGCTCTTGTTCTTCTAAGAAAATGTGCACAGCTCTGTTTTCATGTGTGAGAAAAGACAGCTAGAAAAGGATTCTTACCCAGAATGCTTTCTTGACTGTTTGATTCCACTTCACTTTCTGTGGAGCTTTGACCTCCTGGTCACATGCAAGATAGAAGGACAGTTAACAAAGAGAAGGACAGTTAACAAGTTATGTAAATATTTCTAAGAAGAGACAAATGGTTTGATTAATTCTAAAGCTTTGACTGAATTTACATTTGGCTATATTTGCAAAATTGGTCTATGCCTTATTAGACACAAATATTTAGCAAATTCAATTAAACCTATTGGCCATATTTACTTTCAGTTGGACTCGCTGGGGTGTCAGTGGTCAAAGTACAGCAAACAGTCGACCCTGATGCAAAACAAATCATTGATCTGATTATACAAAAATACATCTAAATGGGTTGATTTTAATCAATCAAATATCAACCTCTTTTTGTAATGAGGCAAATTTGTGATATGGAAAAAACAAAACATGGAGAAGATAAAGCTACTCTATTTGTTTTACTTATATTTGCTAACTAGATAAAGATGACTAAGAGACCTGATGAAGGATTCACTGCCCTGCTAGGGGTCAAAGGGGAGGTCAAACCTGGTGAGAAGATATTACTCATATTACACAAGAACAAATGAAAGTTAATGTAATATCTAAGGTCTTTCAATAAGCATGAAGAGAGAAGTACACTACACATTACCTACAAATCAGATGGACTAAAAGTGGTTAAAAATCTGGACTGAAAATACAAGCAGCTATGAATACATCTATTAGTTAACCGGTCAGAGCTTTAGTGAATGAATGTGAACAAAGATATTGTATTTGCAAACTAAGTTAAAATTGGTGGATCTACTTACTGGTATTTGTTGTCACTGTGGTGTCTGGGGTAAAAGTACAAGTAACAGTTGAAACTAGTGGGAAGCAATATGATTACACAAGAATAAGGTTTTACATTCACATTTGGGTCACTTAAATTTACAGGCCTGTAATCTAAACTCTTGACTGTATAATTACTCTTTGCAGAGATGGTCATTTAGAGGCCCAACACACCTTCTGTAGGACTCACTGTCGTGCTGGGAGGCAAAGTAGATCTAGGACTTGGAGTCAAACTCACTGAGAAAACACATATTAATGAAATTAGAATTTGATTAATGATTGTATTAATGATCATCATGGTGTTGTTGGCCTTTTGAAATACCTTCATGATTTGTCTATTCAAAGTGGGAAAAGTAGGACTATAAAATCACTACGGACAGATTGCTTCCTGCCCTGGTAGATTATATTTCTCCTCATTATAGAGATGATAAGACCAGTTCATAAGGTGATCAAGTCTTTCAGGACAGATAAGGTGTTGATTGTTGTTGACAGCTTCCTAGAATAAAGTCACCATGTCATCTAACAGCAGAAGCCTAACAGAGTATAGATACGATCTAAACACTCGACTAGATGAATACAGACATTATAATACTTGTGCTGATGATCCCAGGCGTTGGTGTTGAGGCTGGTGTCATATCTATAGAACAGCTTCATTATCTAACAGAACAGCTTCATTTACACATTAACACAACTGTTCTTATTGCTGAAACTTGTGTTGCTTTGAAATAACAGCAGTGGCACTTTAAAAGCACAAATGTGTAGCCTACCTGCTATAGAAGGTGTATGTATAGTTGTTGGATCACTGATGTGAACTCCCACCAGATCTAAAATCATTTGGGATTGAAATGTGGTGTTTACTTTGTTGGTCAGAAATAATATAGTCATACTAAGAAGATGCTAAAATCAAACTGAGTCAGATCATGAAGACCTGCAGCACTGATAGATTTGTTTAGATAATGACTCACGTGTAAAGCTGTGCCCATCACTGCGTGGAGAGAGAGAGTTTGGTCCTGAGCTCACTCTATAGTCACACCTCCTTACGCCTCACTGACTGTAGACGACTGATCAGATCACTATGTTTTGGAGTGAATTGACAGAACTGCTGTCCGGATGCTGAGGTGGCTTTTCTCTTCTTGATCTTTGCTGTGTAGGATGGCTGACTCTCCTCTCCAACATACAGGTTACATACAGGTGGTGTCAGGACTTAAGGATCCATGAATCAAACAGATGATGTTGAAGTCCTCATAAATATTGACTGTAATGTCTGGTTTTGGATCTGTTAGGAAAGGACAGAGACTCCTTTTTGCATCACTCTATTTGAATGTAATGTATATGTCACAAGTGACACTGACTCTTACTCACCGAGAGCCTGCCATTCTCTTTATATTACGTATCAGCATGTCTTATTTGATATCATTCCTATTTATGAGTGCCATTTCAATGTATCTTTATTTAACTAGGCAAGTCAGTTAAGAACAAAATCTTATTTTCAATGACGGCCTAGGAACAGTGGGCAGACAGACAGATTTGTACCTTGTCAGCTGGGGGATTTGAAATTGCAACCTTTCGGTTACTAGTCCAACACTCTAACCACAAGGCTACCCTGCCGCCCCTGCAGTGGTGCTGTGTGCTGTAAGTTTACAACGATTGCCTTTCTCTTAATTCCTTAACATTCTCACATATTACATGAGTTTGAAAGAGAAAAACAATTCAGACATTGTAATAAATAAACAATGAGAACCCGTGCCTGGAACAGCCCTTAGGAGGGAGTTATCACACAATAATCCTCGGCTTAGATGGACATTTTGCTTTTGTAAAACGGTTGCCAATATTTAAACTAAACTAAAGATTAAGGACCTGTCTTTCATTCAAGACGTATTATTGTTCTGAGTAAATGTGTTTTATTTACATCCTTCCACCAGGACATATGCTCATTTTGGAACGTTGCTAAATGGGCACAGCCAAACAACGGAAGTGATGGATTTCTTTCTGACCAGAACTGTCCCAGAACTTGGGGAGGTGTGTCTGCGCTTGTGCTGCAGCGGCAGGTATACAAGACCAAACTTTACCAGCATCACACATATCAGTGAATCACTGTGACATATGAAATACAAGTGATAGTGTAATCAATCTGTAATAACTACCTAAAGAAGTAACAAACGTGTTAAATTATTATGTGACGTACAGTCATATCTAGGTCCTGATTGGTCAACAAGCTGATTTGACGCATCAAACAGTGTTATTTCACGTGTATCTTTTTTGAAAAGCAAAGACCCAAATGGCGTTCCATACTTTTACAGATGCACAATCGAGAGCATCCTGTCGGTCTGTATCACCACCTGGTACGGCAACTGCTCTGCCCCCAACTGTAAGGTTCTCCAGAGCGTAGTGAGGTGTACACAACGCATCACTGGGGGCAAACTACCTGCCTTCCAGGACACCTACACCACCCGATGTCACAGGAAGGCCATAAAGATCATCAAGGACAACAACCACCCGAGCCACTGCCTGTTCACCCCGCTATCATCCAGAAGGCGAGGTCAGTACAGGGGCATCAAAGCAGGGACCGAGAGACTGAAAACAGCTTCTATCTCAAGGCCATCAGACTGTTAAACAGCCACCACTAACATTGAGTGGCTGCTGCCAACATACTGACTCAACTCCAGACAATTTAATAATGGAAAATGTATGTAAAAAATGTATCACTAGCCACTTTAAACAATGCCACTTTATATAATGTTTACATACCCTACATTACTCATCTCATATGTCTATACTGTACTCTATACCATCTACTGCATCTTGCCTATGCCGTTCTGTACCATCACTCATTCATATATCTTTATGTACATATTCTTTATCCCTTTACACTTGTGTGTATAAGGAAGTTGTTGTGGAATTGTTAGGTTAGATTACTCGTTGGTTATTACTGCAGTGTCGGAACTAGAAGCACAAGCATTTCGCTAGACTCGCATTAACATCTGCTAACCATGTGTATGTGACAAATACAATTTGATTTGATTTGATACTTTCCAGTGCACGACACACTGACATCACATACAGATGTGTGTGACTCTTGGCTGCAGTAAGAAAGCCACGCCATCTGCTTCCATTCAACATAGCCTAGATTTACATTTTTTTTAAACATTTGGGGGGCTCTCCTACACTTACAATGATGTGTTGATTCTTGCTTGAACAGTCACTAAGAATATAATTTGGTGTTGATCTTTGTAAAATAACTATTTTGGATGCATCAAGTTGTTAGCTAGAATGCTAAACACTCACTGACATGGCCATAGGATGTAGCCAAAGAGACATTTTACTGGTTGAAGTTTGTTATTTTGAAGTATAATGCAGTTGATTTGCGATGATGACACAAACATTATATTAAGCAGGTCATTCATTGAGCCTTAAACTCCAATTATAATCCAAAAGTAGTGTGAAATGCACTCATATGCAACATGTAAATAGAGACTTGTTTTGTTGGCATTCTGTCACCATAGTGGATTGAGCAGTCAAATGGAATGGTGAATAGACCATTTTTTTGTGTTTGTATACGTTGCCGCACGAGGGCAATGCGCGCAACGTTTGCAAACACAAAAAAGGGTCTATTCACTATACCATTTGACTGCTCAATCTACTATCTCATCAGCCCAGCCAGGCAATTTATTATCTTGATCGCCACTGTAAAAAGCATTTAGATATAATATCCCATTTATTTTAGACTAGCATTTGGTTTTCAACCGCAGAGATTTGTATTAATCTTGCTGTCTGTCTCATTCCACGGGGATGCTGACCCATGTTGACTCCAATCCTTCCCACAGTTGTGTCAAGTTGGCAGGATGTCCTTAGGGTGGTGGACCATTCTTGATACACACAGGAAACTGTTGAGCGTGAAAAACCCAGCACTGTTACAGTTCTGGCACCTAGTAGCATACCCCGGTCAGAGGCACTTAAATATTGTGTCTTGCCCTTTCCCCCTCTGAATGGCACACATACACAATCCATGTCTTTAACCTGTCTCCTCCCCTTAATCTATTTACTGATTTAAGTGGCTTTAATAAGTGACATTAATAAGGGATCATTACTTTCACCTGGATTTACCTGATCAGTCTATGTCATGTTAATGTTTTGTATACCCAGTATATACAGCATCTCATGGAAGGATGAAATCGTATGGATGAATTCATCAAAATAACGTTATTATTGAAAATATGTCAATCATTATTTGAATATTTTGGTAATCCGTTGTTTTGTCTGGTAGCCAAAAAGTTACATATTGCAGCTTAAAATTCATAATAATGATACTGACCTTTGGCTTTGAGGAACTGGAAGGTATCTAGACATAACAACATGGGTCATTATCATGCTCTTTTTACCACTATGAAAAATAAGAAAACATGAGATGGGAACACTTTACACAAGCTGGCGAAGCAGAACAGTCTGTAATGTATTCACAGCCATGTTATCAAGCAGTGGTCATTCTTATCTGTACAAAATGTAAAATAATGACAGAGAAATATAAATCAATAGGATGATCAATGGAATAAGACACACTTATTATAACCATAACATGTTGAAATATTAAGAGTTCCTAAAGTAAAAGACTAAAAGAGGGGAAAGAAGAATGGAAAATCCTGTCGCACAAACAGATGATGGAAAGGAAAAATAACTCACCAAAAAGGAGGATGAGCAAAAACAGATGACCAGCCATATCAGGGATGAACAATGTCATTCTTTAGACAGCTACATACATACTGTTAGTCTGACTTCACAGAAGATGGTGGTAGTGACTGGGACAAAGATTAACTGTTGTTTCAATAGAAAAGCAGATGTGGAGCTTGTTCACAGGAAAACCACAGATGTCTCATATGACAACTGTGGGCTAATGTCATGTTACAGAAGACAAGGAGGCTGAACATTGAGAATCATTTATCGTTAATTATTTTTAGTTTCTACAGCTCCCTGTCTTTAACAAATTGCATTTTGTATCATTATTGCAGGCAATTCCATTTTTAAAACCAACAAACTAACTTGTCTTTCGGAGAAAAATATTTATCTTCGACTTGTTTTAAGTTTTTAACAGCTGCACAATGTTTAGCTACAAAAACCCTGCATTTGTGGTTGAGAGTTTTAGAATCTTTAAAATGTAGAAGGGTTTTCATATTTAATTTATGTTTGGTGAGTCACGTTTAATAATATGCCAGAGCAGTGAAGGTAAACTGATAAACGCAGTAAAGGAAAGGATGGATGGAAGGAAGGAACGGAGGAGAGAAGAAAAAGCGAGTTCACACTACTCGGACTAATCAGTGAACCTTTAATGCTCTGCTGTCTGGTACCTACATTTCAGCGCTCGTTCAGATAAACCGCGTGCTTTGCTTGAAGTGCATAACATTGAACCTGTGTAGGCTGAGAATGCAGTTGCTGTTTTTAAACTAACGTTTTTATATAGCCTAACTTTGATATTAACCGTTTGATCATGCTACCAAAAAAAAAAAAGCAGCAGCCGCTGAAGAAGTAACGGATATTTGGTTAGATTTGTTAGTCAATTTCATTGTTAGAATCCAGCAAAGCGCCTGATGTGGCACGAAAAACTCCTCTTCATCCACCCACGATGGTGTTGGTTAATGAAGCGCTGAAGGAGTTGGACTCTCAAATCGTCTCATCACAGACCATTCGCGGCTACATAACAGAGAAATATCCATCTGTGGACCTGATGAGGTTGAAGTACATGACACGCAAGACCCTGAAAATAGGAATCAAGGGCGGGGTGTTGGTGAGGACATCAACTCGATAGCAAACGGCGCACAGGGGAGGTTTCGGGTAAGTGACCCATTCATGTCTAAATCTTATTCAAAGTAAATGCCCAGTGTTTCCAGATTTCTATGAAATATGACCTATAATTTACAACATGAGTGAAATGGTTTTCCTTCCCAAAAATTGTAATTGAGTATGTTAAAGCAGCATTCCTGTTTGAATAGTGTTTTTTATTCATATATTACTACATTGGGCAATTAAATACAATTTCCAGTGGCACACTGACTCACGTAATGATGAAGCCACCATAGGCTACTACTCACGGTGATGGCCAATGCGCTCCTCTTGGCAATAGCCTATCTCAAGATGAGCTACTTTGAAAAACAGTGCTGCTGGTCACTAAAAATTGGAAGTTGAGAATTATATTGGTTCTAGAGACAGTCTTCTATTTTTAGCAGTAGACATTTGATTTCCAAACTATGTTTTTCAAACTATGTAATTTTTATATTGAAATGTGCAAACAGACAGCTGCTACCAACTACATATCATCCATGGATGGCAGTTCAGTTCAAATCAGAACTGGCAGCCATTGCTAGTGTACCCATGAGTTTCCACTCAAAATGGCAGGGTAAGAGGATCCAAAAATCGATGTATTATGTCTATGGCCACAACACAACAAGCTGTACATTTTGGCATGCATGCTGCCCAAATTGCAGCCTTCCAGACTGTAGGCAACCAGTAACTACCAAAATAAAGGAAACATTTGAATAAATGATGGACAATGTTTATGGTGTGTGTCGGGTGCGTTTTCCTGTCATGGTTTAGATCAATTTGTAGAATTTATGCCAAGGCGCATTGAAGCTGTTCTTGCAGCTGGTGGAGGCCAAACACCCTTTTTAAGACACTTTGTTGGTGTTTTCTTTATTTTGGCAGTTACCTGCATGCTCTTGTGATAAAATTGAATCCAGTTATTTTTGAGAAGCTATTGATCCTCTGTGTCTAAATATGTTCTCTGGTGTATTTTGAACATTGAGAACAGGTTCCCTTGGTTGGTTAAAAAATAATTCATTTGTTTGTTTGCCTCTTGGACCCAGCACCTGACTCACATCATTGACCAGTCACATTTAGTTATTATGCAGTTTATTTTTTCAGTTACCCAAACCTCTCCTCCCTCCATCTGATGATTAGCAGAGTGGCAGTAGGAAGCTGTCTACACTCATTGAGAGCAGGCTCCTGAATCCTTCTGTGGTTTGCGGTTGCAGTAAAAAATAATACTACATATCTAATATGTACTGTAAAATGTATGTATACATTTGTGACCTTTTTTCTGCTTTCTGTGCCCAGGGGCTTCAGCCAAGAGAAGCACCTTTGTTAATCCTGATGGGGAAACGCGTTGAGATTTTCCAGCTAATTGTCTGAAATAGGTTAATTACTCAAGGCTTTGATTGAGTGCACACTAGTGCCACCTGCTGGTCATCGAATTTAGAGCAGCCAAATTATTATAGATTATGTCCCACACCCCAAAGAGTGTGTGTGCAGTGTAGCCTTTTTGTCTTCTACCAATCAGGTGGTTGTTCGACGAAACAAAGCTTTTGATGTCATTTATCACGTGCTTGTGATAAGGTGATATGGGCATCGACACACTACGATTTCAACGCTTACCTCAGAGCACAGGCATCAAACATAACATCACTATACCGGATGAGTCCACAACATTATTTGGGTACAAATTAACAGAATATATCTTTTTTTTAAAGTGAGATCTCCACTGGACAGTTACTTTAATAGGCTCCTTGTGGCAACTAGGCTTTGTTAACCCAAGTAATTAAATCAAGAATAATGTGATCCAAGGTGAATGGACTTTATTTTCTGAATTTGGTAGTAGCTTACCTGCCAAATGAGCCAAACTTCATGGTACCAGTTTTGAATAAAAAGTGGTGTGTTTATTAGATAAGTCAACATTATATGACAAACATATTGATCATGGGCTTGCTGTTTAATATAATGTAGCTCAACGTGTGATCACTCTCCCTTGCCAATCTCTCTTCTCCTTATTGTGTCCATGATTGTATGCACTATTTAGCGCGCACCACCGCTAACTAAGCTAGCGTTTCACATCCGTTACACATGCATACACACACATCACTAACTCTTGTCTCTAGAAGCTGAGAAGAAAAAGGTTACAGCCAAAAAGCAGCAGGAGAAACCTTCAGAGGCAAGTGTGGTTTCAGTTATGTTCTGACTATTGGCATTGTTCAAGTGGTTTTGGGTTATAGAGACTTTTTTTTACACTTTTGTCATGGGTACTGTTCCCTATTTGGGCTTTACCATGGTTGAATTGAATCTCATATTGAATCTCATGTTTTAAATGCTGCCACAAACTAGCAGCATTGCAAACCTGTCATTTTCATCTTTCAGGATGAAAACTCAGGAAGCCCGCAAAAGCATCTGCTTCCAAGGTGGCCCCTGCTAAGAAGCTCAAGTCAAAGAGGACAAAGGGGCAGAGAGGACAGCTGAGGATCAACCCAAAGCACAGAAGACTACCAAGGGTGAAGGGGCAGCCAAGAAGGGTGCAAAGGCCCAAGCTTTCCAGAAGCCTGTAGAGGGTGATGAAGGGGACACTGCTGCTCCTGAAGCTAAAACCACAGGGAAACGAGGCAAGAGGGCAGCAGCGGAGTGACTGCACTCCTTTTATCCACTTTGTATGTTTTTAAATAAAGCAGTTTTTTGTACTACTTGTTTGTGGCATTTAAGTGTAGACCTAGCTGCTGTAAAATGTAATCTCCACTTTTCCTGTAGATAAGTGTTGGTGGTTGCTAGGGGTTTGTAAAGATGTTTAATGATTCACTGATGCAAGTTTATATATACAAAAAATATATATATATATACACAGTATGTATGTATGTATATATATATATATATATATATATAAAGCTGTTAAGTTCTTGTTTCTTGCACCTGCTTAATCAGTACCCTCTTCTGCCAGATTAATTGTATCACTAGTACAGTGACTTCACGGTTCCTGGAAAATATTGATGGTTGATGGTTGTTTTCTACACAGTCAGGACTTTGTTGTTCATCCATCATAGGTTGATGACCATGGCACGATTCGTTGGGGAAATCTGATACAGTGAGTGTGCCGATGGTTGAGATCCATCTGAGCCTGGAACACACTGGACATGATATCGTGGTACCAGTCTCCTGAGGGACGACCCTGATAATGGTCTTTCACTGTTCTCTCCACCATGGAATTTTTGATGCTGCTGGTTTGTGGTAGCAGTCTTTCTATACAGTTAGAACTAACCATCTCAAAACAAACATTTCCCATAACTATGAAGCTATGGGAAGTTATTCAAAACTTTTCTGTTATGGGTCAGTGCCCACAATTGTGCAATGCAACATGTTGTACCACTTCAGTTTGTCCACAAGGGGGTGCAATAACTAATTGGGTCTTCAGTTTGGTATTCAAAGGTACCCAACCCAGAGCATTGCTGTCCGCTGGTGCTCCTTGTTCTTTATTCCCTGGAAGTTTAACCAGCTTTTACTCAACCACCCCTAAGAAGAAGAATAAATCATTAATGCTGTGGACCTCAAGGCCTGGATTTGAAAAAGGATACACGGGAAGAGAGCATAGGCAACGCCATTGAAGCTGTCACATGGGGCCTATCTTTTATCTTTTATTTTTTTATTTCACCTTTATTTAACCAGGTACGGTAGTTGAGAACAAGTTCTCATTTACAACTGCGACCTGGCCAAGATAAAGCAAAGCAGTGCAACAGAAACAACAACACAGAGTTACACATGGAATAAACAAGTGTACAGTCAATAACACAATATAAAAAAATAAAGTATATTTACAGTGTGTGCAAATGGCATGAGGAGGTATGGCAATAAATAGGCCATAGTAGCAGTGTAATAACAATTTAGCAGATTAACACTGGAGTGATAGATGAGCAGATGATGGTGTGTAAGTAATGATATTGGTGTGCAAAAGAGCATAAAGTAAAATAAAAACAATATGGGGATAAGGTAGGTAGATTGGGTGGGCTATTTACAGCTGCAGCGAACAGTTAGCTGCTCAGATAGCTGATGTTTAAAGTTAGTGAGGGAAATGTAAGTCTCCAGATTCAGCCATTTTTGCAATTCGTTCCAGTCACTGGCAGCAGAGAACTGGAAGGAAAGGCGGCCAAAGGAGGTGTTGGCTTTGGGGATTACCAATGAGATGTACCTGCTGGAGCACGTGGGCACGTGGGTGTTGTTATCGTGACCAGTGAGCTGAGATAAGGCAGAGCTTTACCTAGCATAGACTTGTAGATGACCTGGAGCCAGTGGGTCTGGCGACGAATATGTAGTGAGGGCCAGCCAACTAGAGCATACAGCATAAGTCGAGGATTGGTAGGATAGTCAGTTTTACTAGGGTAGGTTTGGCGGCGTGAGTGAAGGAGGCTTTTTTTGCGAAATAGAAAGGCAATTCTAGATTTGATTTTGGATTGGGAGATGTTTGATAAGAGCCTGGAAGGAGAGTTTACAGTCTAGCCAGACACCTAGGTGTTTGTAGTTGTCCACGTATTCTAGGTCAAAACCGTCCAGAGTAGTGATGCTAGTCGGGCGGGCGAGTGCAGGCAGCGAATGGTTGAAAAGCATGCATTTGGTTTTGCTAGCGTTTAAGAGCAGTTGTAGGCCCCGTAAGGGGTGTTGTATGACATTGAAGCTCATTTGGAGGTTAGTTAACACAGTGTCCAAAGAAGGGCCAGATGTATACAGAATGGTGTCGTCTGCGTAGAGGTGGATCAGGGAATCACCCGCAGCAAGAGACATCGTTGATATATACAGAGAAAAGAGTCGGCCCGAGAATTGAACCCTTTGGTACCCCCATGGACACTGCCAGAGGTCCGGACAACATTTTACACACTGAACTCTATCTGCAAAGTAGTTGGTGAACCAGGCGAGGCAGTCATTTGAGAAACCAAGGCTATTGAGTCTACCAATAAGAATACAGTGATTGACAGAGTCGAAAGCCTTGGCCAGGTCGATGAAGACGGCTGCACGGTACTGTCTTTTATCGATGGCGGTTATGATATTGTTTAGTACCTTGAGCGTGGCTGAGGTGCACCCGTGACCAGCTCGGAAACCGGATTGCATAGCGGAGAAGGTACGGTGGAATTCGAAATGGTCAGTAATCTGTTTATTAACTTGGATTTCAAAGACGTTAGAAAGGCAGGGCCGGATGGATATAGGTCTGTAACAGTTTGGGTCTAGAGTGTCATCGCCTTTGAAGAGGGGGATGACTGCGACAGCTTACCAATCTTTAGGGATCTCGGACGAAACGAAAGAGAGGTTGAACAGTCTGGTAATAGGGGTTGCAACAATGGCGGTGGATAGTTTTAGAAAAAGAGGGTCCTGATTGTCTAGCCCAGCTGATTTGTACGGGTCCAGGTTTTGCAGCTCTTTCAGAACATCTGCGATCTAGATTTGGGTGAAGGAGAAGCTGGGGAGGATCGGGCAAGTAGTTGCGAGGGGTGTGGAGCTGTTGGCCGGGGTTGGGGTAGCCAGGAGGATAGCATGGCCAGCCGTAGAGAAATGCTTATTGACATTTTATTGATTAATTAGATTATCATGGATTTATCAGTGGTGACCTTGTCGCCTAGCCTCAGTGCAGTGGACAGCTGGGAAGAGGTGCTTTTGTTCTCCATGGACTTCACAGTGTCTCAAAACTTTTGGGAGTTAGAGATACAGGATGCAAAATTCTGTTTGAAAAAGCTAGCCTTTGCTTTCCTGACTGACTGTGTGCATTGGTTCCTGACTTCCCTGAACAGTTGCATATCGCGGGGACTATTCGATGCTATTGCAGTCCGCCACAGGATGTTTTTGCAAGAAAATGTCTTCCATGTGTAAACAATTTCACTGGCTCCTCATCATCCTCCTCCTTTCCGCTAAGCCCGCCCTGTGTTGGTCTGGCTCCACCACATGCATCAGAGGCAGAGTACGGGTTTGTTAGTCAGTCGTCCCCCGCCCCTCACACCAGGCCCCGCCTCTGTCCCTCATTGTTCAGGGAGCCCCGCCCCGCTGTCGCCTCCCTTCGTCACTCATTGAGAGAGCCCCACCCCTGTAGGTCAACTCGGGGAAATCAGGAAGCGATCCAGTTACTGCGAGATGACCTCCCAGTTCCTCCACAGGAAGGCAGAGTTTAATGACGCGCAGCCACACCTTCTCCATGCTGCTCTTCGTCGTCCTCCTCGGACGACGAAGAGCAGCATGGAGAAGGTGTGGCTGCGCGTCATTAAACTCTGTTTTAAAGTCACCATTGGCCTCATGGTAAAATCTCTGAGCGGGTTTCTTTCTCTCCAGCAACTAAGTTAGGAATGATTCCAGTATATTTGTTGTGACTGTTTATATTGATACCCCATCCAAAGTGTAATTGTGTAATTTTACCAATAAGTGTCCTTCTTTGTGAGGCATTAGACAACCTCCCTGGTATTGTTGTTTGAATATGTGTTTGAAATTCACAACGCGACTGACCGACTTTACAGATAATTGCATGTGTGGGGTACAGAGATCAGATAGTCATTAAAAATCATGCTAAACACTATTATTGCACACAGAATGAGTCCATGCAATGTATTATGCGACTTGTTTAGCAAAATTTTACTTCTGAACTTATTTTGGATTTCCATAACAAAGGTGTTGAATACTCATTCACACTTTTTTTGTTGTTGACATTATTCCACTTTGACATTATTTATTTTAATGTTTTATTTTACCTTTATTTAACTAGACAAGTCAGTTAATAACAATTTCTTATTTACAATGACAGCCTAGGAACAGTGGGTTAACTGCCTTGTTCAGGGGCAGAACGACAGATTTTTACCTTGTCAGCTCGGGGATTTGATCTAGCAACCTTTCAATTACTGGCCCAACGCTCTAACCAATGATGAGTCGGACCACAGAGTGAAGGAAAAGCAGCCAACAAGTGCTCAGCATATTTTTTTTAATTTTATTTTACCTTTATTTAACTAGGCAAGTCAGTTAAGAACAAATTCTTATTTTCAATGACGGCCTAGGAACAGTGGGTTAACTGCCTGTTCAGGGGCAGAACGACAGATTTGTACCTTGTCAGCTTGGGGATATGAACTTGCAACCTTTCGGTTACTAGTCCAACGCACTAACCACTAGGCTACCCTGCCGCCCCGGTGGGGCGAACTCCTTCAATGTGGGAACTCCTTCAAGACTGTTAGAAAAGCATTCCAGGTGAAGCTGGTTGAAATAATGCCAAGAGTGTGCAAAGCTGTCATCAAGGCAAAGGGTGGCTATTTGAAGAATCTCAAATATAAAATATATTTTGATTTGTTTAACACTTTCTTGGTTACTACATGATTCCATATGTGCTATTTCATAGTTTTGATGTCCTTAAATGAAATCCTTAAATGAGTAGGTGTTACACTACACCGGTAGTGTATACAAATCATTTACTTTGCAATCTCATAGTAATTTGTTATAATTAGTATTACCCTATGGCATTCTTCCACCATGTTCCATTGCATCATTATATATTACAAGATAGGTAATCATTTAATGTAATTCCAACAATTGCAGTGCTGCTTTTCACATGTATTCTTATAACAAGACATGGGCTAGTTGTAAAACACATTATGTCGCGTGACTGACGCAGAACCTACATCTCCATATAAATGCAACTGGTATCTTAGTGGAAGACACACGAAGAATGCAGTTTGAACTCTGCTTCACTGTCAGGAATTACACTGCTCTTTTATTAATAACATACATGAGAAGAATAGTAAAATGACAAATGAAAATGGCAGACACTGCTCTTTGCTTTGGTATTACCCTACCATTTGCAACATATCATGCCAAGGAAGAAGGCAGTAACGCTGTTTAAGGGTCAAAGGTCATGTCAGAGGTCAGGGTCAACATGAATAAAATATGAACTAATAGTAAGGCAACAGATCACCACATCTCAAATTACTCTCTCATAGTTCAATTGGCTGGACATTTAAAGTTGGAAGCCATTTTTCTCAGTTCCACGCTGTGAATAGTTTCTGCCTTTTTGTTGCCTTTGGTAGGGCCGAATGTTAATTTATAAGCATAATATATAAATATATCATAACCATTGCATAATCAATTTCTCACCTTTTCTGGCCATGAAGAGTTCATATTCACGAAGTAACCATATGACAAATTACCATGCACGTCTCATTTCACTGGGCCTATTAGAACTATTACAGGATATTACATTTGTTTTTGCTCTATGCATCCGAAAAGGAGCGTGGTTGATAACACAGATCTACAGTGGAGTTTGTCAATTGAACAGACAGTTGATATTTTGCATTGAAGTGTGTAGACTGCCACTGCAAGTAGGCCTACTGTAGTTTCCATTATTTTTGTCTGAGTAGGCAATGTTTCAAAAGGCAGTCCAGCATATTTAGGCAAAAAGTAAATGCAAACATTATTGAATGCAAACAATCTGTTTACAGGTCCAAAACAGCAAATGTCACTGCAAAAGAAAAAAAATTGCCACCTCCAAAGACTCGGCTGGTTTAAGGAAGAAATTCAGTCATCATTGTCCAAGACCAAGTAAAGACCAAGTGAGAATCGATCTGAGACCGAGACACTCAATACCGAACTCGAGACTAAGAAAAGGAAATGAAAAACACGGTGGGGATATTATTCTTGAGAACAAACGTTTAACATTTGTATCGATTGCCATCAGTCAAAGTGCACAAGTAACATCATGTTAGTAACTACCCACTGTGTAAAAACTGGTTGAATCAAGTTTGTTTCCACATCCTTTCAACCAAAAAATTCTATGTGACTACATTGAATCAATGTGGAAAAATATTTGATATTTTTTCTCCCAACTTTTCACCTAAATCCAATGAAATTGGTGAAAGACCATGTGTTCTTAATGTTTTGTATACTCAGTGTACAATATTAACATGAAATATGATCAAATTGATCAAATTAGACACTCAATACCAATGATATATCTGTACACAGTGTATATATACTAGTGCAAAAGTTGGATCAGAGGAATAACTCACAGCAGAGGAGGATGATCAAAAACAGATAACGAGCCAGATCAGGGGTGAATGATGCAATGTTTCAGAGAAACAGACTATCACAAACTACATAATAAGTACTGTGTCTGTGACTGAGAGAATGATTGTAATTGAGAGGAAGACGAGGAGCCTACTCACAGGAAACCACAAAGAAAGTCCAACTGGTGTGATTAGAGGTAAATGTCTCCTGCTCCTAACATGAGCCAAAACCATTTGCTTATCTGTCAGAGTAAATAACTATATTTTATTCAGGCTTTCTTTTTAACTACACTGCACAATAAAAAGCAGGTTTCATGTACAACAGCAGTATATATTGCCAACATCCAAAAGTAAGAAACAAGAAACAGTCTTGCCGTGTCTATATGACTCTCCACATTATGCATTAGAGGCAATATTTTTCCTATCTACTGTAGTTATTAGCTTAATAAGATAGAGGTGCAGATACATAAGCAGTAAACAACAACACTGAATATTTCCATGGAAATATAACATGACAAGTGGGGTTTCATCACTCGTGAGATGCTTGTTGTAATGGTCAGAAGCATGAATACATTTCTCATAATGGTGATTTTGGAGTATGAATTTAGTTGAGTTTTTTTTATATCTTGCTAAAATTGTCAGGTAAAGTGGTTGAATAGTTTCAGTTAGATGTATCTGAGGTTTGGTTCAACAGTACTTCTGTCAATCTCCTCAACACAACTAGTCTCTGAAATATGATAAGCTGAAGTTTCAGAAGGACAGGATGCGGCAAGAGTCTCGTCTAACTTTCCACCCGACTGTGGTGTATGTGTGTGTGGGTGCGTGTGCATGTGTGCACTCGTGCACCTGTTTGCAGGTGTGGATACGTGGCAGCATACATGTACTGGTTGGTATGTGATCTGTAGACTGTGTGACTGCTGAAGGAGAATGCAGGCCACTTTGCCTCCCTCGCAGTAAAACTAACCACAGTACAGATAATCTGTCAATTGTCCTTTGAATAATATTTTTAGTCCAGGACTAAGCATTATCTGTCTCTGGGAAAATCAGGGGAGAAGGGCCTTGGTCCGAGAGGTGACCTTGAACCTGATGGTCACTCTGACAGAGCACCAGAGTTCCTCTGTGGAAATGAGAGAACCGTCCAGAAGGACAACCATCTCTGCAGTACTCCACCAATCAGGCTTTTATGGTAGAGTGGCCAGATGGAAGCCCCACCTCAGTGAAAGGCACATGACAGCCCGCTTAGAGTTTGACAAACGGCACCTTAACGACTCTCAGACCATGAGAAACAATATTCTCTGGTCTGATGAAACCAAGATTGAAGTCTTGGGCCTGAATGCCAAGCATCACGTCTGGAGGAAACCTTGCACAATCCCTATGGTGAAGCATGGTGGTGGCAACATCATGCTGTGGGGATGTTTTCAGCAGCAGGGACTGAGAGACATGTCAGGATTGAGTGAATGATGAACAGAGCTAAGTACAGAGATCCTTGATGAAAACCAGCTTCAGAGCACTCAGGACCTCAGACTGGGGCAAAGGTTTACCTTCCAATAGAATAATGACCCTAAGCACACAGCGAAGACAACGCAAGAGTGGCTTTCAGACAACTCTTTGAAAGTTCTTTATGTGGCCCTTCCAGAACCCGGACTTGAACCCGATCAAACATCTCTGGAGAGACCTGAAAATAGCTGTGCAGCAACGTTCCACCTCCAACCTGACAGAGCTTGAGAGGTTTTGCAGAGAAGAATGGGAGAAACTCCCCAAATACAGTTGCGCCAAGCTTGTAGCATCATACCCAAGAAGACTTGAGGCTGTAATTGCTGCCAAAGGTGCTTCAGCAAAGTACCGAGTATTGAGTCTGAATACGTATTTAAATATCATTTTCAGTGTTGATGTCTAAAAACCTGTCTAAAAATCTGTTTTTGCTTTGTCATTATGGGGCATTGTGTGTAGATTAATGGGGGGGGGACTATTTCATCCATTTTAGAGAGGCTTTAACGTAACAAAATGTGGAAAAAGTCAAGGTGTCTGAATACTTTCTGAATGCGCTGTATATGGACTGAAAGAAACATTTAAGGAAAATAGCACCTTGATCTTCACCAATGGCCAGAAAAAGGTGACGGAGACAACTGTACATATTATTTGCATTATCTTGAATAATCAAGATCAAATAATGTAAAATACTAACAAAGATGAGGGAATGGTCAAAGTCAATTTATTCTGCATAATTTTTTGTTTTACAGAAGAGAGCATTTCAAACGGAGAAAAAAAACATAGGATTTGTATTTGCTGTATCTTAAAGGTCTTACAGTGGGGAGAACAAGTATTTGATACACTGCTGATTTTGCAGGTTTTCCTACTTACAAAGCATGTAGAGGTCTGTAAATGTTATCATAGGTACACTTCAACTATGAGAGACAGAATCTAAAACAAAAATCCAGAAAATCACATTGTATGATTTGTAAGTAATTCATTAGCATTTTATTGCATGACATAAGTATTTGATCACCTACCAACAAGTAAGAATTCCGGCTCTCACAGACCAGTTTTTCTTTAAGAAGTCCTCCTGTTCTCCACTCATTACCTGTATTAACTGCACCTGTTTGAACTCGTTACCTGTATAAAAGACACCTGTCCACACACTCAATCAAAAAGACTCCAACCTCTCCACAATGGCCAAGACCAGAGAGCTGTGTAAGGACATCAGGGATAAAATTGTAGACCTGCACAAGGCTGGGAAGGGCTACAGGACAATAGGCAAGCAGCTTGGTGAGAAGGCAACAACTATTGGTGCAATTATTAGAAAATGGAAGAGGTTCAAGATGACGGTCAATCACCCTCGGTCTGGGGCTCCATGCAAGATCTCACCTCGTGGGGCATCAATGATCATGAGAAAGGTGAGGGATCAGCCCAGAACTACACGGCAGGACCTGGTCAATGACCTGAAGAGAGCTGGGACCACAGTCTCAAAGAAAACCATTAGTAACACACTACGCCGTCATGGATTAAAATCCTGCAGCGCACGCAAGGTCCCCCTGCTCAAGCCAGCGCATGTCCAGGCCCGTCTGAAGTTTTCCAATGACCATCTGGATGATCCAGAGGAGGAATGGGAGAAGGTCATGTGGTCTGATGAGACAAAAATAGAGCTTTTTGGTCTAAACTCCACTCGCCGTGTTTGGAGGAAGAAGGATGAGTACAACCCCAAAACACCATCCCAACCGTGAAGCATGGCGGTGGAAACATCATTCTTTGGGGATGCTTTTATGCAAAGGGGACAGGACGACTGCACCGTATTGAGGGGAGGATGGATGGGGCCATGTATCTCGAGATCTTGGCCAACAACCTCCTTCCCTCAGTAAGAACATTGAAGATGGGTCGTGGCTGGGTCTTCCAGCATGACAACGACCCGAAACACACAGCCAAGGCAACTAAGGAGTGGCTCCGTAAGAAGCATCTCAAGGTCCTGGAGTAGCCTAGCCAGTCTCCAAACTTGAACCCAATAGAAAATCTTTGGAGGGAGCTGAAAGTCCGTATTGCCCAGCGACAGCCCCGAAACCTGAAGGATCTGGAGAAGGTCTGTATGGAGGAGTGGGCCAAAATCGCTGCTGCAGTGTGTCCAAACCTGGTCAAGAACTTCAGGAAACATATGATCTCTGTAATTGCAAACAAAGGTTTCTGTACCAAATATTAAGTTCTGCTTTGATGTATCAAATACTTATGTCATGCAATAAAATGCAAATTAATTACTTAACTATCATACAATGTGATTTTCTGGATTTTTGTTTTAGATTCCGTCTCTCACAGTTGAAGTGTATCTATGATAGAAATTACAGACCTCTACATGCTTTGTAAGTAGGAAAACCTGCAAAATCGGCAGTGTGTCAAATACTTGTTCTCCCAACTGTATAGAAGAGGGATTTATTATTTTTTTAAATTTTATTTCACATTTATTTAACCAGGTAGGCCAGTTGAGAACAAGTTCTCATTTACACCTGCGACCTGGCCAAGATAAAGCAAAGCAGTGCGACAAAAACTACAACACAGAGTTACACATCAACAAACGTACAGTCAATAACACAATAGAAAGATCTATGTACAGTGTGTACAGTGTATATGGGAGGTGAGCGGGGAGCCACCCCTTTTCAACAAACAAAGCCATCCCCCATAGCATAATCGACCATCCTGACCGCTGGGCTCAAGTGTGCATCGAAACAGAATGTAAGCTCATATTAACTGAAAAAAAATGTAATGAAGTTGTGTTCTCACACCATTTACATCTAAACCACTCCGCAGTCATTGGCTAGAATGTGTCTACAACACTGCACATTGAAGGAGCGACTGAGGTGCTGAGTAAGTTGAAATTCAACTGGGAATTTGGAAAAAAATTTGGAAAAAAGTTAACATGTGAACATGGAGAAATTTGGAAATTTGAAAAGCATTTGGAAATCTATTTTTTTCAGTTTTGATGATCTGATGTTGCCAACAATGTAAACATTTTTAAAACCGAAATGTTATATTTTGTAGCTTGTAACAACGTATGTAGGCAATATCAATATCAATACTTATAATATAAGATCAGGCTTTTGGGGTTTGCTAAACTTTGCCGCAAAAATTGTTCAAATAACATTAGACTTTTCCCCCAGATTTTTTGGGTGCATCTGGTTTATATTATAAGCATATTTCAACACAAGATGAATTTCACCAAGAAAAATGTCTTAGCAATACCACTTTGGATCTTAATGACTTATATTATTTGTATTTCCTATTTACCTGTTTTTTTGCATTGTGTGAATATGTTATGTATTTATTTATTTTAAATTGTCTGTATCTATCGATTTTGATCACAAATATATTTTATTTAGTAAACTGTATCAAACCGTTATGGAAGGAGACATCACACAGATGACAGAATATGTATAAATACAGTATATATTTACTTGGGCATTTACTTAAAAATATTTAAAGGGGAGTATGTCCCGGACCCCTCCAAAATCCAGGCCAGGTGTCAATGTGTGATACAGGAAATTACGGCAGTTCCAAGCATTTTGGGGACCCTAAGCGAGATTTGCCCACCTCACCGATAAAACATTTTAGTGGCCCCGCTCATGGCGGCGGAGAGAAACATTTGGAGCTTTAAAGTATTTGTCCTGCAATTATACTCATTTTGCCATGGGGCGGAGAGAACTTTGCAGTTATTAAGCACATTTCCTGAAATTCAACACGTTGTGCCATTGTCGTTGAAATAATAAAATTCAGTTTAAAGCTCATTTCCTGCAATTCTCCACATTTTGCCATGACTTATGCCATGTTCATTTGACATCTGAGTGAGAGTGACTAACAAAATTATTGGGGGCCCCGTGGAAGTCAGGGCCCCTGGGCAGTAATTGGACCATTACTACAAGACTTAGATAGCTGGCTAGATTACTTGCCTAGCAATCTATAAAATCTTAGCTGACATGGGATAATTGAGTGACTGTCAGTGACTGAAATAACAAGAGAAAAACGTCTGATGTAGAACCATATTTCAAAACTGCACGTTGTGTATTCTACTATCCTACGGTTGTTTTTTGGGGGGGGGGGGGGGGGCTCTAGCGGCTGCTTACTGAATGTTACTTATAAATAGAAACGGCACTGCAGTAGATGTTTTAGATACTTATTTACAGTAACATGATGTGTGATAAATAAAGGACATCCTGAAAGAAACAATATTTCTGTGAGACATACAGAGAGCCAGTGGTGTAGTTTCACTGTAGAAGACTGTAAAACCCATCAGGCTGGGCTGAGGTTGCTGGTCTGTCGGGGATTGAGCTGTATACGTGGTACGTATCAGACTAGAGAAAAGAAACAGACAGTTTAGCATCAGTCCTTTAATTCTACAGTACTGTAAATGTAATGTAATTTAAAAGGATGTCAAATCAATCTGAAACTGAGAGTCGATCACAATCACCAAAAACAGTGGGTGATTCTGAACTTACATTGTCGTTTTCAGATGACTTTCCATTTTCTTCAAAAGGACCTGTACAACACAGAGGGAGCCTGTGTGAGTGAGTGTGTGGTTGCATGTCACTTTGCTATACTTAATGTCCTTTCACACTTCTCCTCCTGACTCAAACCATCCTGTAGACGTACAGCTCTACTCTCATGCTCTAACACATTATCTTATGTATAACTTATACACATACATGCTTACTGATATGACGACCTCAGACCAACAAACAAGCCTAAACAACTTTGAGTCCTATAAAAGCCCTACATGTTATGAAACATTGGGACAGAGTTAAATAGACAATCCTAATGGTACAGATGTGGATGGTACAGAAGTGATCAGGCTGTAGACCCCTGCATTCTCTGAATCAGCCTGGACGAAAGAGAGAGAGAAAGATCCTTATTATCCCTCAGACTGTCTGTCAGACTGTTTGATACAAGTTTGTATCTATATCCAAGGCTATTATTTTTGCTGTACTTACATCTTCATTTGCAGATTGCTGCACAGGACCTGCATCTCACAGAGAGAGACAAAGCCACAAGTAGAGGTTGTGGGTGGGGGGGGGGGGGTCAGAAGAAGAGAAAATAACAGGGCTTGATGTCACTTCACACTTCTCCTCCTGACTCAAACCACCCTGGAGATTTACAGCTCTGTTCTCACGCTTTCAAGATGCTCTAAAAATGTAAGTTTGTAAGGTTGGCATTGAGTGATTAAGTGTTATTGTGCTGAGGGTCCCAAATTCAAGTCCCAGGTGTGGAAGACAGGGACAGAAGACATTCTGTTACAAACTCACCTGAGTGCAAAAACGTGGACGGTACAGAGGTGATGAGAGAATAGATCCCAGCATCCCTTGAATCCAACATGCCTGCACTACTCATAGCTCCCATCACCAAATCACCTACAACGGAAACAAAATGAAAAATTAAATTAGGATACGTGTTTGGAAATGCATGTGTGTAGTTGTGTTTGTAGTGTGTGCAGTGTTTGATGTATTTTGTTTGGAACATACATTGGCTGTGATCATCCTGTCTGGCTGTAGGTCTGTACAACATAAAAGTATATAAGAAGGTTGTGGTAAGAACATCTCATCATGGACAATACAGAACTAAAGGTTGATACAATCTGCATCATATTCACAAGGGAATTCTTACCTCAGAGAATTGGTTCTCTCTGAAAAACAAATGAGGCTAAATGAATGATATTGAATATAGCCTACACTACACAATATCACCAAAAGGAGTTGAAAGATGAAACCATGTCAAAGGCACTTACATTAATATGAGAAGGAAAATGTTTGCAAGTTATTTGTTATGCAGAATCAGAAGTACTCACTGGTCCTCCTGCAGAGATAGACAGCTGTCAATCCCATCAAGAACACGCCCACTCCAGAAGCCATACACACTGCTGTCTGCCATAATAGCACCGCTGTTTGGTGACATGATGACATCAGGAGACGTCATTAGCTCTTAATCCAAATGTAAATACTTCAATGGTAGACAGGTGTTAGAATACCACTTTATTATTAGTCTTGGTAAACGTTTCCGTTTTCATATATGTGAGAAAAGACAGCTAGTCAGCTAAGCGTTTTACATTTGAGTCTGTGAAGGAAAATGTTATGTTTGTGCTTTTCTAATAATCAATTGGACTGGGTCCATGCAACTGACTGATTGATCGTGACTGGGAGGAATCCTCACTATCAGTGCGCCAAGAACATTGTTTTGAAAACCAAAAGGGGTGTCTCAGTTTCAAGGTCTCAGCTTGAAGAGAAGAAGCCTCGTGAGGTATTGGTTGGTCACATGCATGAACCAAATGTTAATGATTAATTAATTATGAATTATGAATAAGCTAAATCTTGTCTGCAAATACAACTTGTCTGTTTCAGCAGTATATAAGACAACTAATGGGACTTCCCCGGTGGAGCTCCTGACCAACGTGTACTATGGTACATTAAGTTTGTTGGAACCTCTCCAGCTTGTTGATAATAAATAATTATTAATTTAATATTGACTTCAGGTGTCCCTGATGGTAATTTCCGCGACAAGTAATTTAGCAGAGGCTCTTATCCAGAGCGACTTACGTGCATTCATTTGAAGATAGCTTGGTGAGGCAACAACATATCACAATCACAACAAGTACATTTTCCCTCAACAAAGTAGTTATCAGCAAAGTCAGAGCTAGCAGAAAAAGACAAGTGCATTTTTGCTGTGGAATTACTAAATAAGGACACTTACCCCAAACTCTTTTTTGACTGTTTGAATTCACAATGCTGTCTGTGGAGCTTTGACCTCCTGTGCGCATAAAAGAGAGACAGTTTGTTAACAGTTAACACACATCACAACTTAGTCAACACCAATAAACAAAAATCGTGTGGCCATACTCACTTTCAGTTGGACTCTTTGGTGTGTCAGTTGTCAAAGTAGGACTAACAGTCAAATCTGGTGCAAAGCAAAGTCATTGGATCTGGTTATACAATAAGGTATCTTAATGGGATGATTTAATGAATCCAATATCAACCTAATTTCTAGTAATTAGGCACATTTTGTGATTCAAAAAATGTATACAAAGATAAAATCATTAAATTATTTTCAGTTTTACTAACTAAAGATGACCAACACACCTGATGTAGGATTCACTGCTGTGCTGGGGGCCAAAGGAGAGGTCAAACCTGGTGAGAAGAGATGAGAAATGTACATTTGTTTCATATCAAATAAAATAAAAAGTTTTTTTGTCACATGCGCTGAATACAACAGGTGTTACAATACAACCTTACCATGAAACACTTACCTTCAAAACACTGCATTGCTGAAAGTAAGAAAATATTTGCTAAAAAAACTCTAAATAAATCACATAAAAAAACATTTAAATAAGTAACAATAAAATAACAATAGCGAGGCTATATACTGGAGGTAACTCAGGTAAAATGTGTATGTAGGAAGGTGTAATGTGACTATGCATACAGTTGGAGTCAGAAGTTTACATACTTCTGTTTACATACTTCTGACTTCAACTGTATGTTGGAGTCATTAAAACTCGTTTTCAACCACTCCACAAATTTCTTGTTAACAAACTATAGTTTTGGCAAGTCGGTAAGGGCATCTACTTTGTGCATGACACAAGTAATTTTTCCAACAATTGTTCACAGACAGATTATTTCACTTATAATTAACTGTATCACATTTCAAGTGGGTCAGAAGTTTACATAGACTAAGTTGACTGTGCCTTTAAACAGCTTGGAAAATTCCAGAAAATGATGCCATGGCTTTAGAAGCTTCTGATAAGCTAATTGACATCATCTGGGTCAATTGGAGGTGTACCTGTGGATGTATTACATGGGCTACCTTCGAACTCAGTGCCTCTTTGCTTGACATCATGGGAAAATCAAAAGAAATCAGCCAAGAACTCAAATAAAATTGGAGACCTTCACAAGTCTGGTTCATCCTTGGGAGCAATTTCCAAACCCCTGAAGGTACCACGTTCATCTGTACAAATAATAGTACGCAAGTATAAGGAAGCGCGTCATGGCTACCGATGTGAGTGCTACTGGCCAGTAGTTATTTCTGTACAGCACTTTGAGATATCAGCTGATGTACAAAGGGCTATATAAATACATTTGATTTGATTTGATTAAGCAGATTACCTTGGCATTCTTGGGCACAGGGACTATGGTGGTCTGCTTGAACATGTCGTTATTACAGACTCGGTCAATGAGAGGTTGAAAATGTTAGTGAAGACACTTGCCAGTTGGTCAGTGCATGTTCTCAATATGCGTCCTGGAAATCCGTGTGGCCCTGCAGCCTTGTGAATGTTGACCTGTTTAAAGGTCTTACTCACATCAGCTACGGAGAGCGTGATCTCACAGTCGTCCGAAACAGCTGGCAATCTCATGCATGGTTCAGTGTTGCTTGCCTTGAAGCAAGCATAGAAGGGATTTAGCTCATTTGGTAGGCTTTCGTCACTGGGCAGGTCACAGTTGGATTTCCCTTTGTAATCCGTAGAAGAATTGTTTGCAAGCCTGCTTTATCCGACGAGCATCAGAGCCAGTGTAGTTGGATTCAATCTTAGCCCTGTATTAATGCTTTGCCTGTTTGGTGGTTCGTCGGAGGGCATAGCAGGATTTTTTATAAGCATCCGGATTAGTGTCCTGCTCCTTGAAAGAGGCAGCTCTAGCTTTTTGCTCAGTGCGGATGTTGCCTGTAATCCATGGCTTCTGGGTGGCATATGTACGTTCAGATGAAGTCGGTGATTGATGTGGTATACTCCACATTGCCATTGGATGAATCCCAAAACATATTCCAGTCTGTGCTAGAAAAACAGTCCTGTAGCTTAGCATGCGTGTCATCTGACCACTTCAGTATTGAGCGAGTCACTGGTAAGGCCTGATTTAGTTTTTGTTTTGCTTGTTAGCAGGAATCAGGAGGATAGAATATTTGTAAGATTTGCCAAATGGAGGGCGAGGGAGTGATTTGTACACATCTCTGTGTGTGGAGTAAAGGTGGTCTAGAGATTTTTTTCCTCTGGTTGCACATTTGACATGCTGGTAGAAATTAGGTAAAATGGATTTAAGCTTTCCTGCATTAAAGTCCCCAGCCACTAGGAACACCGCTTCTGGATGAGCATTCTCTTGTTTGCTTATGGCCTTATACAGCTCGTTGAGTGCTGTCTTAATGCCTGCATCGGTTTGTGGTGGTAAATAGACAGCTACGAAAAATATAGATGAACTCTCTTGGTAAATAGTGTGGTCTACAGCTTGTCATGAGATAATCTACCTCAGGCGAGCAAAACCTCTAGACTTCCTTAATATTAGAGATTGCGCAACAGTTATTGACAAATAGACACGGACCACCACCCCTCATCTTACTGGAGGTTTATTGTTCGGTCTTGCCGATACACGGGAAACCCTGCCAACTGTATATGATCCATGTCCTCGTTCAGCCATGACTCGGTGAAACATAAGATACAGATGGAAAAGCAGGATTATCCACTTACAGACTAATTCTCACCAAGCATCAGGATCTGCGGTCCCTGTATCGGTCGTCTACTCTTCATGCGAATGACAGGGCTTTGGGCCTGGTCTGTGACATGACGTAAATCTTTCTCCTTCAATTCATTAAGAAAAAATCTTCGACCTGCGAGTAATCGCTGTTCTGATGTTCAAAAGCTCTTTTCGGTCATAAGAGACAGTGGCAGAAACATTATGTACAAAACAAGTCACAACAAACACAAAAAAAAACACCCAGAATAGCACAATTGGTTAGGAACCCGTAAAACGGCAGCCATCCCCTCCGGCGCCATTCATATCTAAGAAAAGTACAACAAATTAGAGTGAACGTATGTTACGGATGTGAAACGGTTAGCTAGTGGTGCACGCTAAATGCAGTGGTGCACGCTAAATAGCGTTTCAATCGGTGAAATCACTTGCTCTGAGACCTTGAAGTAGTGGTTCCCGTTGCTCTGCAAGGTCCGCGACTTTTGTGGAGCAATGGGTAACGATGCTTCGTGGGTGACTGTTGTTGATGTGTGCAGAGGGTCCCTGGTTCGCGCCCAGGTATGGGTGAGGGGACGGTCTAAAGTTATACTGTTACACGTACAAGCAGCTATGAATAAGTCTATGAGTAAACCTGTTGGAGCTTTAGTGAATTAGAGTGAACTAAAAATGTAATTGCAAAGTAAGGGATACTTACTAGTTGGTCTCACTGTGATGTCAGGGGTCAAAGTAGAAGTAACAGTCGAAACTGCTGGAGAATAATACAAGTGAATTCTGTATCTGATTACACAAATAGAAAGGTATTCGTTATTTCTGTTAGAGAACAACACAACTCAGTCAGTAGAAAGATTCACAATTTCATAACCTGGCATATTATTGTTAAAACCCAGAACCTTAAAAGTTTATGGTGTACCATGGGATGCCCCGTTAACATCCCAAATAATGCTTACATGATATTCCCTTCATTAACATCTAGAATGGTCTCTGCCACTTCTGATTGCCTGCTGTCTGTTAAATGCTCTACATTGGGTGTCACTCTAGTATGGAACTGTGAAATGCAGAGATTGGGGCACAACTTCCGGCGCCGACAGAGATGGCCGCCTCGCTTCGCGTTCCTAGGAAACTATGCAGTTTTTTTGTTTTTTTACGTGTTATTTCTTACATTGGTACCCCAGGTCATCTTAGGTTTCATTACATACAGTCAAGAAGAACTACAGAATATAAGAGCAGCGTCAACTCACCATCAGTACGACCAAGAATATGACTTTCGCGAAGCGGATCCTGTGTTCTGCCTTTCACCCAGGACAACGGAATGGATCCCAGCCGGCGACCCAAAAAAATGACTTTGTTAAAGGGGGAAACGAAGCGGTCTTCTGGTCAGACTCCGGAGACGGGCACATCGTGCACCACTCCCTAGCATACTTCTCGCCAATGTCCAGTCTCTTGACAACAAGGTTGATGAAATCCAAGCAAGGGTAGCATTCCAGAGGGACATCAGAGACTGTAAAGTTCTTTGCTTCACGGAAACATGGCTCACTGGAGAGACGCTATCGGAGTCGGTGCAGCCAGCTGGTTTCCCCACGCATTGCGCCGACAGAAACAAACATCTTTCTGGTAAGAAGAGGGGCGGGCGTATGCTTCATGGTTAACGAGACGTGGTGTGGTCACAACAACATACAGGAACTCAAGTCCTTCTGTTCACCTGATTTAGAATTCCTCATAATCAAATGTCGACCGCATTATCTACCAAGGGAATTCTCTTCGATTATAATCACAGCCATATATATTCCCCCCCAAGCAGACACATCGATGGCTCTGAACAAACTTTATTTGACTCTTTGCAAACTGGAATCCATATATCATGAGGCTGCATTCATTGTAGCTGGGGATTTTAACAAGGCTAATCTGAAAACAAGACTCCCTAAATTGTATCAGCATATCGATTGCGCAACCAGGGCTGGAAAAACCTTGGATCATTGCTATTCTAACTTCCGTGACGCATATAAGGCCCTGCCCCGCTCTCCTTTCAGAAAAGCTGACCACGACTCCATTTTGTTGATCCCTGCCTACAGACAGAAACTAAAACAAGAAGCTCCCGCGCTGAGGTCTGTTCAACGCTGGTCCGACCAATCTGATTCCACGCTCCAAGACTGCTTCCATCACGTGAACTGGGATATGTTTCGTATTGCATCAAACAACAACCTTGACGAATACGCTGATTCGGTGAGCGAGTTCATTAGAACATGTGTTGAATATGTCGTTCCCATAGCAACAATTAAAACATTCCCAAACCAGAAACCGTGGATTGATGGCAGCATTCGTGTGAAACTGAAAGCGCGAACCACTGCTTTTAATCAGGGCAAGGTGACCGGAAACATGACCGAATACAAACAGTGTAGCTATTCCCTCCGCAAGGCAATCAAACAAGCTAAGCGTCAGTATAGAGACAAAGTAGAATCTCAATTCAACGGCTCAGACACAAGAGGTATGTGGCAGGGTCTACAGTCAATCACGGATTACAAAAAGAAAACCAGCCCCGTCACGGACCAGGATGTCTTGCTCCCAGGCAGACTAAATCACTTTTTTGCCCGCTTTGAGGACAATACAGTGCCACTGACACGGCCCGCAACCAAAACATGCGGACTCTCCTTCACTGCAGCCGACGTGAGGAAAACATTTAAACGTGTTAACCCTCGCAAGGCTGCAGGCCCAGACGGCATCCCCAGCCGCGCCCTCAGAGCATGCGCAGACCAGCTGGCTGGTGTGTTTACGGACATATTCAATCAATCCCTATCCCAGTCTGTTGTTCTCACATGCTTCAAGAGGGCCACCATTGTTCCTGTTCCCAAGAAAGCTAAGTTAACTGAACTAAATGACTACCGCCCCGTAGCACTTACTTCCGTCATCATGAAGTGCTTTGAGAGACTAGTCAAGGACCATATCACCTCCACCCTACCTGACACCCTAGACCCACTACAATTTGCTTACCGCCCAAATAGGTCCACAGACGATGCAATCTCAACCACACTGCACACTGCCCTAACCCATCTGGACAAGAGGAATACCTATGTGAGAATGCTGTTCATCGACTACAGCTTGGCATTTAACACCATAGTGCCCTCCAAGCTCGTCATCAAGCTCGAGACCCTGGGTCTCGACCCTGCCCTGTGCAACTGGGTACTGGACTTCCTGACGGGCCGCCCCCAGGTGGTGAGGGTTGGCAACAACATCTCCACCACGCTGATCCTCAACACTGGGGCCCCACAAGGGTGCGTTCTGAGCCCTCTCCTGTACTCCCTGTTCAGCCACGCACGCCTCCAACTCAATCATCAAGTTTGCGGACGACACAGTGGTAGGCTTGATTACCAACAACGACGAGACGGCCTACAGGGACGAGGTGAGGGCCCTCGGAGTGTGGTGTCAGGAAAATAACCTCACACTCAACGTCAACAAAACTAAGGTTTGTGGACTTCAGGAAACAGCAGAGGGAACACCCCCCTATCCACATCGATGGAACAGTAGTGAAGAGGGTAGTAAGTTAAGTTCCTCTGCGTACACATCACGGACAAACTGAATTGGTCCACCCACACAGACAGCATCGTGAAGAAGGCGTAGCAGTGCCTCTTCAACCTCAGGAGGCTGAAGAAATTCGGCTTGTCATCAAAAGCACTCACAAACTACAGATGCACAATCGAGAGCATCCTTTCGGGCTGTGTCACCGCCTGGTACGGCAACTGCTCCGCCCACAACCGTAAGGCTCTCCAGAGGGTAGTGAGGTCTGCACAACGCATCACCGGGGGCAAACTACCTGCCCTCCAGGACACCTACACCACCCGATGTCACAGGAAGGCCATAAAGATCATCAAGGCCAACAACCACCCGAGCCACTGCCTGTTCACCCCGCTATCATCCAGAAGGCGAGGTCAGTACAGTGCATCAAAGCTGGGACCGAGAGACTGAAAAACAGCTTCTATCTCAAGGCCATCAGACTGTTAAACAGCCACCACTAACATTGAGTGGCTGCTGCCAACACACTGACTCAACTCCAGCCACTTTAATAATGGGAATTGGTGGGAAATGATGTAAAATATATCACTAGCCACTTTAAACAATGCTACCTAATATAATGTTTACATACTCTACATTATTCATCTCATATGTATACGTATATACTGTACTCTATATCATCTACTGCATCTTTATATAATACATGTATCACTAGCCACTTTAACTATGCCACTTTGTTTACATACTCATCTCACATGTATATACTGTACTCAATACCATCTACTATGTCTTGCCTATGCCGCTCTGTACCATCACTCATTCATATATCTTTATGTACATATTCTTTATCCCCTTACACTTGTGTCTATAAGGTAGTAGTTTTGGAATTGTTAGCTAGAAACTTGTTGGTTATTACTGCATTGTCTGAACTAGAAGCACAAGCATTTAGCTACACTCGCATTAACATCTGCTAACCATGTGTATGTGACAAATCAAATTTGATTTGAACCTGAACTGGGCGTTAACGCCGCAAAAAGGCACAACCTTTATGTGGCGTTAACAGCAGCAAAAAAAGGTTATCCTTAGTGGATTACCCCTACAATCCTCTTTCCTCAAACATGGTTATCATATTTTCAAGATATTGTTCGTATAGAGCGATCAGCGGCCATGATAAACAAAGCTCGGGTAAATACAATTGAGGTATGGGATGTATTAACCAAAACTATCAGATATCAGCACCTCTTGAATAAGCAATGAACCTACATGGTAAGGGAGTTGGGGGACAACATTTTATTTTCTGAGAATAATATAGAATATTTTTTTATTGTAAACTCCACTTCCTTCCTGTAAATGTCTAATTTGTCTGAGAAAAGACAGATAGTCAGCTAGAACTGGATGCTTACCCAGAATGCTTTCTGTGGAGCTATGACCTCCTGGGCACATGCAAGAGAGAGACTGTTTAATAACAGTTAACACACAACACAACTTGATAAGCCAATAAACTAAAATCGTGTGGACCCTTAGGGGTGTCAGTTGTCAGAGTAGAACTACTAGTCGAACCTGGTGCAAAGCAAAGTCATTGGATCTGATTATACAAAAATAAATGTATCTAAATGGGTTGATTTTAACCTCTAGTGACTCCCCATCCCGCATGAGAGAACGTAATCATCGACTGACACTAATTAGCATAACGCAACGGACATAAATATTCCTAGAAAATTCCTATTCATGAAAATCATAAGGGATATATTGAGACACAGCTTAGCCTTTTGTTAATAACCCTGTCATCTCAGATTTTCAAAATATGCTTTACAGCCAAAGCTAGACAAGCATTTGTGTAAGTTTATCGATAGCCTAGCATAGCATTTTGTCCAGCTAGCAGCAGGTAACTTGGTCACGGAAATCAGAAAAGCAATCAAATTAAATTGTTTACCTTTGATGAGCTTCGGATGTTTTCACTCACGAGACTCCCAGTTAGATAGCCAATGTTCCTTTTTTTCAAAAATATTATTTTTGTAGGCAAAATAGATCCGTTTGTTCTTCACGTTTGGCTGAGAAATCGCCCGGAAATTGCAGTCACGAAAACGGCGAAAAATATTCAAAATTTGCTCCATAATATCGACAGAAACATGGCAAACGTTGTTTACAATCAATCCTCAAGGTGTTTTTCAAATATCTATTCGATAATATATCCACCGGGACAATTAGTTTTTCAGTAGGACCGATTGGAATAATGGCTACCTCTGTATTTTACGCGAGAATCTCTCTGGGGCATCAGGTGACCAGTTGCGCAATGTAGCCGCTTACGGGTATTCTTCAACATAAATGCGTAAAACTACGTAACAATGCTGTAGACACCTTGGGGAATACAGAGAAAAAGTAATCTGGTTGATAGCCAATTCACTGCTCAATAGGGACGCATTGGAACGCAGCGCTTTCAAAACATGAGGCACTTCCGGATTGGATTTTTCTCAGGCTTTCGCCTGCAACATCAGTTCTGTTATACTCACAGACAATATTTGTACAGTTTTGGAAACGTTAGTGTTTTCTATCCTAAGTTGTCAATTATATGCATAGTCTAGCATCTTGTCCTGACAAAATATCCCGTTTACTACGGGAACGTTATTTTTCCAAAAATGAAAATACTGCCCCCTAGTCACAAAAGGGTTTAATTAATGAAATATCAACATCTTTTTTTAATCAGGGGAAATTAGCTAGTCTATTTGTTTAGGTCCTATCTGCTAACTATAGAAAGATGACCAACTCACCTGATGAAGGATTCACTGCTATGCTGGGGGTCAAATGAGAGGTCAAACCTGGTGAAAGGAGATTACACAAGAACAAATGTAAATTAATTTAATTATTAGGTCATTCAATAAGCAGAAAGAGAGAAGGTCAAAACTAGTGGGAAGCAATATGATGACACAAGATTAAGATAAAGCATTAATCTAAACCCTTGACTACAATTGGTATTTGCAGAGATGATCATTTAGAGGCCCAACACACCTTCTGTAGGACTCGCTGTCGTGCTGGGAGGCAAAGTAGATCTAGGACCTGGAGTCAAACTAACTGAGAAAACACATTAATGAAATTAGCATTTTATTGATGATTGTATTAATGATCATCATGGTGTTGTTGGCCTTTGAAATACCTTCATGACTTGTCTTTTCAAAGTGGGAAAAGAAGGACTATAAAATCACTACGGACAGATTGCTTCCTGCCCTGGTAGATTATATTTATCCTCATTATAGAGATGATGAGACCAATTCATAAGGTGATCAAGTCTTTCAGGACAGATAAGGTTGTGATGTTATGCACGTGAGTGAGGACCTAAAAGCGGTTTAACAAAAACAGAGTCCTTTAATGTCAAAACACAGGTAAGACATAGATCCTCTTCAAATGTATATGATGGCAAAATAAACAACCCGCAGAGAGGGCGACAAATGAAACATAAAGTCCTTCTGAATATCACAGAAGAGTTCCCCTTCTAGCAGCAGAGGAGAATAGCTGGGTTAGAGTCCCCTTCTAGCAGCAGAGGAGATTAGCTGGGTTGTAGAGGACAGAGGTACCTGATCACACGTAGCCTCAGATGAACAGGCAGATTCCGACAGGACAGGACAAGGTTGAAGCAAACGAGACGATAGTCTGGTTCTGGCATGAGAAACTCAAACGAGAATCTGACAAAGACAGAAGCAGGAACAGAGAGAAAAATAGAGACCTAATCAGAGGGAAAAAAGGGAACAGGTGGGAAAAGGGTGAACGAGGTAGTTAGAGAAGATGAGGAACAGCTGGGGGAAGGAGGGGAAGAGAAGGTAACCTAATACGACCATCAGAGGGAGACGGAGTGAAGAGAAAGAACAGGAACAAGGAACAAGACATAATATGACAATACATGACATGTGATTGTTGTTATCAGCTTCCTAGAATAAGGTCCCCATGTATCTAACAGCTGAAGCTTAACAGTGTACAGACATGATCTAAACACTGAACCAGTTCAAAAATGAATTTGTAATTCTTGTGGAAATGATTCCAGGGGTTGGTGATGAGACTGGTTTCATATCTATGAACAAATTACATAAAGTTTATACTGTAAAGTGTTCTTAACAACATCCTCCATCTTCAACACAATGAACTACAGAGAAAGACATTCCAACAGCTACACTTACACATTACCAAAGCTAACCCCCTTTTGTCTCCCTGCTGTAGAGGTTGTCTGTGTAGTTGTTGGATAACTGATGTGAACTCCCACTAGAATTACAACCACTTTGGGGTTGGAATGGGGTCTTTAGTTTGTGGGTCAGAATGTTATTTGGTGGCAGTAGCTCCCTGCCTGCCCTCATCCTCAAGGAGCATTCCCCCAACTGGTCACACCCAAGAGGAAGACCGAGAGCCAGGTGGTCCGGCCAGTTGGGGGACAACCTACACAATCTGGGACTCAACACCAGATCAGCCTGGGACCTGGCCCAGAATAAGACAGTGTGGAGATCCATATGTCAAGGTGCTGTGCTCCAAGGAGCGAGCGAAGAGTGAGTGAGTGAGTGAGTGAGTGAGTGAGTGAGTGAGTGAGTGAGGATGGAGGGACGGAGGGTCAGAATGAATATAGTCATACTAAAAAATGTAAGGGGAGTCAGATCATGAAGACCTGCTGCACTGATAGATTATTATTGGATAGATAATGACTCACATGTAAAGCTGTTCCAATCACTGCGTGGAGAGAGAGAGTTTGGTCCTGAGCTCACTCTGTAGTCACAGCTCACCTCCTTACGCCTCACTGACTGTAGACAACTGATCAGATCACTCTCAGCCGCAGAGAATTGACAGAACCAGCATTCGGAATCTTTGTGTTTCTTCTTCCTGATTTGTGCTCTAAAAAGACACTTACTCTTCTCTCCAACATACAGGTTACAGGTGGTGTCATTACTGACAGAGCCAGGAATTAAACAGGTGATGATGAGGTTCCCTTTCAGACTGACTGTAATATTTGGTTTCTGACCTGTTGGGAGAGGACAACGACTTAATGAAGTACAAGGCACACTATTCTGCACATAACAATATACTGTAGAGCCCGCAGTCTTTCACTATGCAAAGTCAAATCATGATGGTGATAAACATGACATGGACTTATGATTTGGGTAACTATTTTGAATTTCCTTGGACTGTGATTTAAAAACATGAATTAAAAAGAATTGATTTGTTCAAAATAAGATAAAAATAGCATTTGCCCAACGTGCACAGACGTCAGTTCCACACCTAGTTTTGATTTACATTTAATTGAGTTGTCAACATTTCAGCCATGTCATGGGATTTAGGTTCAAGTTGGGTGAAAAATTGAGCCCAGGCTCTGTCGCAGCCGGCCGCGACCGGGAGGCCCATGGGGCGGCGCACAATTGGCCTAGCGTCGTTCGGGTTAGGGAGGGTTTGACCGGAAGGGATATCCTTGTCTCATCACGCACTAGTGAATCCTGTGGCGGGCCGAGCGCAGAGCACGCTGACCAGGTTGGTAGGTGCACGGTGGTTCCTCCGACACATTGGTGCGGCTGGCTTCCGGGTTGGATGCGAGCTGTGTTAAGAGGCAGTGCGGCTTGGTTGGGTTGTGTGTGGAGGACGCATGGCTCTCGACCTTCGCCTCTCCCTAGTCCGTGCGGGAGTTGTAGCGATGAGACAAGACAGTCACGATTAACAATTGGATACCACGAAATTGGGGAGAAAAAGGGGGGTAAAAATAATACAATTTTTACTTTATTTTTTAAGCTGGGTGAAAAAAAGACAAATTTCCCCCAAATTATTTCAGCAAATCCAATACATTTTCCACGTTGATTTAATGTCGTCAGAAGGAAAAACATAGTATTTTTTTGTTGAAATGGCATGTAAACAACATTGATTCAACCAGTTTTTGCCCATACCATTCTAAACTTAAAAAATGTACATATAATACATATTTCTGCATTTGTTTATGTAAGTATCTTACCTGTAATTATGTATTTATCACTGCGGGGAGACAGAGAGTGTGATCCTGTGTTCACTCTATAGTCACAGCTCACATCTCTCTCCAACTGCAGATGCCTGAACAGATCATTCTTAGTAACACTGAAGGTACAGAATAGTTTGGATGATGCTGCGTTAAATCTCCTCACCCAAGCCTCTTTGTAGGCCTGAGGCTGGTCTCCAGTGTACAGGTTACAGCTATGACCATCACTGACAGACTCAGGAAGTACACAGGCAATAGTGATGTCATGAGAAGATTCGTCATTGACACTAATGTCTGGTTTCTGCAGTTTACCTGTGAGGAGAACACATCAATAACTGTCCATACTGTAGGTTAATGAGAATACACACCTCTTTCTTTACCAGATAACGAAAATAGTAAGAACTAAAAGTCTGTATATGTTAGCATGACATGACATATTCCAATCTGATTACAGTGAGCCAATCAGATCAGTGTATTCATAATAATAATACTATTTTTACCAAGAATAGTGATAGGCACAGGATGACTGTGCATCGATGGATAGTGAGTCTCTACTGTGTAAAAACATCTCAGTTTGACCTCAGCAGGTAAACGTTCACCTGCCCACGAGAGCAGCTCAGCCCCCGTGAGTGACCTCATACAGGGTGAGGGTTTAGGATTTTTCACCTCTGTGTAGAAGAAACACTGAGACACAGAGCCAGATGGAGGAGAGTCACAGCTCAGCTGAACTGAGTCTCTCTCTCTGTTGACTGTAGAACTCACTGTCAGCCTGGGCTGAGGGAGGTCTGTATCAGAATCAGGAAGTAAACCACTCAACAGTTTGCTAAAATACATCGGATGAAATAATAAACCCTAGGGGCCTCCCGGGTGGCGCAGTGGTTAAGGGCGCTGTACTGCAGCGCCAGCTGTGCCATCAGAGTCCCCGGGTGGCGCAGTGGTTAAGGGCGCTGTACTGCAGCGCCAGCTGTGCCATCAGAGTCCCTGGCCTAGCGTCGCCCGGGTTAGGGAGGGCTTGGTCGGTAGGGGTCGCGCACCAGCGACTCCTGTGGCGGGCTGGGCGCAGTGTGCGCTAACCAAGGTGGCCAGGTGCACTGTGTTTCCTCCGACACATTGGTGCGGCTGGCTTCCGGGTTGGATGTGCGCTGTGTTAAGAAGCAGTGCGGCTTGGTTGGGTTGTGTATCGGAGGACGCATGACTTTCAACCTTCGTCTCTCCCGAGCCCGTACGGGAGTTGTAGCGATGAGACAAGATAGTAGCTACTACAACAATTGGATACCACGAAATTGGGGAGAAAAAGGGGTAAAATTCAAAAATAAAAATAAATTATAATAAACCCTAAAATCTAAAAATCATCTCTTATTACTTCAGCCAGGATTTAAAATGTATATTATATAAATAATATAAAATAATCTGGTGTGTTAATCTTGGACCAGAATAGAAAAACACTGGGGTATAATAATACATAAACTACCCTGCTTACCCAGGAGAGTGACTGAGACAGGGTCACTGTAAGGAGAGTAGATAGTCATCTCTACAGCATAGTAGATACATCTCATGTTGACCTTGGTGTTTGGACCATGACCTGCCCATTCAAGCAGCTTGGTCCCTGTGAGTGACTGCTGACAGGATGTGGTATGTTGGAGATGTTGTCTTTCCTCTATGTAGAAGTAACACTGAGACTCAGAGGTAGATTGAGAAGTGTGACATCTCAGCTGAACTGTGTCCGTATCCCTGATGACTTCAGGACTCACTGTCAGCTGAGGAGGGACTGTGAGTTCAGAGGGAAATAGTATGTCAATCTCATATTCAACAGATTACTATGTACATAAAATCTTCATGTGTAACAGACGTGAGCATTTCAAGAACATGACTCATCACACAAATGACTTCTAGATTGTAAAAAGACAGTAAATCATTTTGTGAAACATTGTCTTTGAAATCAGAATTATATTGTTGCAGGTTAGTGTATTGTTGCTGATTGAATCTCAGAATATGGTAATATGTAATAGGAGGGTCACGTTCACAATGATGTAAATAACCTGCTTACCTTGGACAGTTACTGAGCCAGGGTCACTGTGAGAGGATGGGGAAGAACTACCAATAGCGTAGTAGTAACATCTCACGTTGACCACAGCAGGTGAACGTTGATCTGACCACGAGAGGAGCTCAGTCCCTGTGAGTGTCTGACGACAGGATGGTTTATGGTCTCCCTTCTCAGTGAAGAGATAACACTGAGACACGGAGACGGATGGAGGAGTCTCACAGCTCAGCTGAACTGAGTCTCTCTCTCTGATGACTGCAGGGCTCACCGTCAACCTGGGAAGAGGAGGGCCTGTAAGATCAGAAGAGAGGAGTATTTCAAATGTTTGTTTGTTTTGAGAAATGTACTAACAACCATTCAATTGGATTTAAATATGTCTATTATAAAATCAAGTAAATCTATCAACATTTAATGCCTAAAAACATTTATCTTCATGTTATTTACACTAAAGGATTTTGATAATAAGGTCCATTCCTTCATTTAATGATAGTATGTGAAGTATATATTGTTTTAAGTAATGAATTATTACAACATACATCAAAATATTCCAGATTGTGTTGAGGAAGACTCCCTGTAACTTCCCTGTAAGGCACAGCGTTGCAATTGCCTGCAATGACAACAAGCTCAGTCCGATGATGCTGTGACACACCGCCCCAGACCATGACGGACCCCCCACCACCAAAATGTTCCTGCTCCAGAGTACAGGCCTCGGTGTTACGCTCGTTCCTTCACGATAAAGACAAAACAGCGACTCGTCAGTGAAGAGCACTTTTTGCCAGTCCTGTCTGGTCCAGCGACGGTGGGTTTGTGTCCATAGGTAACATTGTTGCCAGTGATGTCTGGTGAGGACCTACCTTACAACAGGCCTACAAGCCCTCAGTCTGGCCTCTCTCAGCCCATTACGGACAGTCTGAGCACTGGTGGAGGGATTGCGCGTTCCTGGTGTTACTCAGGTAGTTGTTGTTGCCATCCTGTACCTGTCCCGCAGGTGTGATGTTTGGATGTTCTGACCACGTGTAACAACCACTGCAAGGATGATCAGCTGTCCGTCCTGTCTCCCTGTAGCGCTGACTTAGGCGTCTAACAGAACGGACATTGCAATTTTTTGCACTGGCCACATCTGCAGTCCTCATGCCTCCTTGCAGCATGACTAAGGCACGTTCACGCAGATGAGCAGGGACATTGGGCATGTTTCTTTTGGTGTTTTTCCGAGTCAGTAGAAAGGCCTCTTTAGTGTCCTAAGTTTTCATAACTGTGACCTTAATTGCCTAACGTCTGTAAGCTGTTAGTGTCTTAACGACCGTTCTACAGGTGCATGTTCATTATTTGTGTATGGTTCATTGAACAAGCATGGGAAACAGTGTTTAAACCCTTTACAATGAAGATCTGCAAGTTATTTGGAATTTTACGAATTATCTTTGAAAGACATGGTCCTGAATAAGGGACATTTTTTTTTTGCTGAGTTTATATGTCACAATTGACACTGACTCTTACTCACGAGAGCCTGCCATTCTCTTTATATTACGTATCAGCATGTCTTATTTGATATCATTCCTATTTATGAGTGCCATTTAATCATGTGTGCTGTGTGTTTACAACGATTACCTTTCACTTAATTCCTTACATTCTCACGTGTGAAATCAAATTGAATCGCATGGACTATTTTGCTTGCTTGTATGGTGTGCTGTGATTCCACAGATTATCATGGACTAAAGTGACATTGAGACAGCTGTTGCCAATTCTCTATCAGCGCCTCCCTCCCCAAACTCATTGCTAAACACGCCCCAGAACTAGAGTTAAAAGGAGCTGAGCCAGGGACCTTTCAACCGACTCGCTGCTCCTCTCCCTGGATCCCTGCTGTAGGAAAGACACAAATCACAAAGCTCTCTACAGCACTACTTAAGGAAAGTGCTTGTTTCGAATGTGTGAGTGTGACCCCAAATGTTGGCCAGTACATGCTCTAATTGTATGTTTTCTGTCTCCCACGACTACAGACACGGGACGCATCTGAAAGGCTACACCAAACTTTACCACTCAACCATGCCGGTGAGGAGAGAGGGAAAGAAGGCGACCTACCATTGAACACCAAACCAGCAATCGACTACCAGACCAGCCATAGACGAACGATCCCTGCTCTGGAGGAAGAACCCTGTTCGGGTAGAACCATACGAACAAACCCGGCTCGGAGAGACCAGAATGAACATTGGCCACCGATCGGGAATCAACTGCAGTGTTATTTTGGCTCATTGCTTCTAGTTAACATATTGCCCTCAATCCCAGCCTATTTATAAGTTTCTAATAGGACTGTAGTGATACTGTGTACTACTGTGTAAACTGAGTTTATAAAGAACCTTTGATTGCACTTTGGCCTCTCGGTGGTTGTTTGCCATGTCATCTTAGAACTCTACTTTTGATATATACCTTTCAAAGATTTGTCAAAACAACTATTTTGAAATGACATTGGATGAGATTGTGATTTAAACAGAATCATTTAAGACAATCTGAATTTAGCATTTCTTACCAAGTATAGTAAGAGAGACAGAACCACTTTGCATCGATGGATAGTGAGTTTCTACTGTGTAAAAACATCTCAGTTTGATTTCAGCAGGTGGGTCTCTTTGAAAGTTAATATTAAAAAACATTACAGGTAATCCATACATACTAACAGTATGGAAATCCATGAATAAAATGTTCAACTATGTCAGAATTTATGCTTGTACAAAGTACAGTAATTCCTATCATTATGTGAAATGAAGACGTTTAAGAAATACGACAGAAGATCTCATTTTCAGAACGAGCATAATTAATACGGTATAACAGTGAAGTGTATCATTGTTTAAACCACCTACTTACCCTGAACAGTGACTGAGACAGGGTCACTAAAAGGAGATGTGTGAGACTTCCATACAGTGTAGTAACACGTCACTTTGACCACAGCTGGAAATGTTGGACCAGACCTCTTGAGCAGCTCAGTTCCTGTTATTGTCTGCGTACACAATGAGTCTGGAAGATTCTTCCCCTCTATGTTGAAGTAACAGTGAGACACAGGGAGAGATGTCTCACAACTCAGCTGAACTGATTCTGTTTCTCTGATGACTGTAGAACTCACTGTCAGCTGAGGAATGTCTGTGAGAATAGGGGAATTAAGCATTTAGCATTTTGTGGTTTTGAGAAATGTATTGATAGTCTAATCCCTCCTTGTTATTTCAGACTTAAGGATCTTGAGTCAATTACTTTATGCAGCGACAGTATGGGAAATTAAGGAGATATAATATATTGCTTGATTGCTTCATGTAATAGATTATGACAACACACAGTATGATAACATATCACAAGAGGAACATGGTAATGATGGCACAACAGTACATTGTTTACAACCATTCAAATAGTCTTCTTACCCTGAATTGTGACTGTTGAAGACTCACTGTATATGGATCTAAACTGTGAACTTTTAGCATTGTACTGACATTGTATTTTGACCTCAGCTGGTGAACTCTGACCTGTCCACCTCACCAGTAGTGTTCCTGTGAGTGTGTGTTGACAGGGTGATGGAAGGGTGAATTCTACTTTCCCCTCTATTTTGAAGTAACACTCAGAGACAGATGGAGGAGTCTGACAGTTCAGCTGAACTGAGTCTCTCTCTTTGATGACTGCAGGAATCACTGTTAGACTGGGCTGAGGAGGATCTGTGAGATCAGAGGGATGATGGAGTGTCTTTTTAAATTGAATTATAAATTCATTTTCAATGTTTAATGACTCATACAGATAATGTACCACGTAATATTATATGAGTTTGAAAGAGAAAAACAATTCAGACATTGTAATAAATAAACAATGAGAGCCTGTGCCAGGAACAGCCCTTAGGAGGGAGTTATCACACAATAATCCTCGGCTTTGATGGCCATTTGGCTTTTGTAAAACGGTTGCCAACATTTAAACTAAAGATTAACGAAATGTCTTTCATTCAAGACGTATTATTGTTCTGAGTAAATGTGTTTTATTTACATCCTTCCACCAGGACATATGCTCATTTTGGAACGTTGCTAAATGGGCACAGCCAAACAACGGAAGTGATGGATTTCTATCTGACCAGAACTGTCCCAGAGCTTGGGGAGGTGTGTCTGCGCTTGTGCTGCAGCGGCAGGTGCACAAGACAAAACATTACCAGCATCGCACATATCGGTGAATCACTGTGACATATGAAATACAAGTGATAGTGTAATCAATCTGTAATAACTACGTAAAATAGTAACAAACGTGTTAAATGATTATGTGACGTACAGTCATATCCAGGTCCTGATTGGTCAACAAGCTGATTTGACCCTTCAAATATTGTTATTTGATGCATCAAACAGTGTTATTTCACGTGTATCTTTTTTGAAATGCAAAGACCCAGATGGTGTTCCATACTTTCCAGTGAACGACACACTGACGTCATGTACAGATGCGCGTGACTCTTGGCTGCAGTAAGAAAGCCACTCCATCTGCGCCCATTCAACATAGCATAGATTTAGTTTTTATTACTTCTAAACAAAATAACTTTTGGGGGGCTCTCCTACCCTGACAATGATGTGTTGATTCTTGCTTGAACAGTCACTAAGATTATATTCTGTTGTGATCTTTGTAAAATAACTATTTTGGATGCATCAAGTTGTTAGCTAGAATGCTAAACACTCACTGACATGGCCATAGGATGTAGCCAAAGAGACATTTTACTGGTTGAAGTTTGTTATTTTGAAGTATAATGCAGTTGATTCGCGATGATGACACAAACATTATATTAAGCAGGTCATTCATACGAGCCTTAAACTCCAATTGTAATCCAAAAGTAGTGTGAGATGCACTCTTATGCAACATGTAAATAGAGGCTTTTTTTTGTTGGCTTTCCGTTCACCATAGTGGATTGAGCAGTCAAATGGAATGGTGAATAGACCATTTTTTTGTGTTTGTAAACGTTGCCGCAGGAGGGCGATGCGCACAACGTTTGCAAACACAAAAAAATAGTCTATTCACTATTCCATCAGACAACCAGACATCACCAGGCAATTTATAAACTTGATCTCTACTGTAAAAAGTAGATGTATTTAGATATTATATCCCATTTATTTTAGACTGGCATTTGTTTTTCAACAGTGTAGATTTGTATTCACCTTGCTGTCTGTCTCCGACATTTGCAACATTGTTTCAATATTGAATTTTGATCATCTCCAGCTGTCACATAGTAATGAACGAATGTGTCGGGATGAGACAGTCTGGCAGCTTTTCTTAGCCAGTCGAAATCATGAATCAGTATCATTTTTATGGATATATTCAAAGAAATGCCAATAGAAAAATACGAAATTCAGCTAGTTTACTGTCATTCCAGCTTCAGTTTGAAGTGATTATGTTAACTGTGTACTGTAGCGGGCTAGCTCCACTGAATAATGTCCTGGAGAGAGAGCACATTTTCTATGCCAGGCGAAATCTCACATCGAGTCATTAGCTCATTGTTATGGATGTATCCCCCCCCAAAAAAATATATAGAAAACAGCTTAAAGAAATGCAAATACAGCTTATTTGCTGTTATTCTGGTTGCACTGTTTGACGTGACAGTGTTAACAGTGTTAGCTAGCAAGCAAGGAATAAGAACGTTGACAGGCATCATGGATCGACCAGCTGGCTTGGGTACCAACCCTAGATTTGTGTCAGGAATACACTGAATATACCAAACAGTGGGGGCATGGATTTAACAATGTGTAGAAAGCATTCCACAGGGGTGATGACCAATTGTGACTTCAAACCTTCCCACAGTTGTGTCAAGTTGGCAGGATGTCCTTAGGGTGGTGGACCATTCTTGATACACACAGGAAACTGTTGAGCGTGAAAAACCCAGCACTGATGCAGTTCTGGCACCTTCTACCATACCAGGTCAAAGGCACTTAAATATTGTGTCTTGCCCTATCCCCCTCTGAATGGCACACATACACAATCCATGTCTTTAACCTGTCTCTTCCCCTTCATCTATTTACTGATTTAAGTGACTTTAACAAGTGACATTAATAAGGATCATTACTTTCACCTGGATTCTCCTGATCAGTCTATGTCATGTTAATGTTTTGTATACCCAGTGTATACAGCAGCTCGTGGAAGGATGAAATCATGTGAATAAATTAATCAAAATAACGTTATTATTGAAAATATGACAATCATTATTTGAATATTTTGCTAACCCGTTGTTTTGTCTGGTAGACCAAAAAGTTACATATTGCAGCTTTAAATTCATAATAATGATACTGACCTTTGGCTTTGAGGAACTGGAAGGTATCTAGACATAACAAAATGGGTCATTATCATGGTCTTTTTGACATTATGAAAAATAAGAAAACATGAGATGGGAACACTTTACACAAGCTGGCGAAGCAGAACAGTCTGTAATGCATTCACAGCCATGTTATCAAGCAGTGGTCATTCTTATCTGTACGACATGTAAAATAATGACAGAGAAATAGAAATCAATAGGATGATCAATGGAATAAGACACACTTATTATATCCATAACATGTTGAAATATTAAGAGTTCCTAAAGTAAAAGACTAAAAGAGGGGAAAGAAGAATGGAATATCCTGTAGCACAAACAGATGGAAGGAAAAATAACTCACCGAAAAGGAGGATGAGCAAAAACAGACGACCAGCCATATCAGGGATGAACAATGTCATTTTTAGACAGCTACATACATACTGTTAGTCTGACTTCACAGAAGATGGTGGCAGTGACTGGGACAAAGATTAAATGTTTCAATAGAAAAGCAGATGTGGAGCTTGTTCACAGGAAAACCACAGATGTCTCATATGGCAACTGTGGGCTAATGTCATGTTGCAGAGGAGGAGGCTGAACATTCAGAATCATTCATCTGTAATTATTTTTAGGTTCTAAAGCTACCTGTCTTCAACAAATTGTATTTTGTATCATTATTGCAGGCAATTCAATTTCTAAAACCAACAAGCTAACTTGTCTTTCTGAGAAAAATATTTATCTTAGACCTTTTGTTTTAAGTTTTTAACAGCTGCACAATGTTTAACTACAAAAACCCTGCATTTGTGGTTGAAAGTTTTAGAATCTCTAAAATGTAGAAGGGTTTTCATATTTAATTTATGTTTGGTGAGTCACGTTTAATAACATGCCAGAGCAGTAAAAGTAAACTGATAAGCGCAGTAAAGGAAAGGATGGAAGGAAGGAAGGAACGGAGGAGAGAAGAAAAAACGAGTTCACACTACTCGGACTGATCAGTTTACCTTTAATGCTCTGACTGGTACCTACATTTCCACGCCCGTTCAGATAAACCGCGTGCTTTGCTTGAAGTGCATAACATTGAACCTGTGTAGGCTGAGAATGCAGTTGCTATTTTTAAACTAACGTTTTCATATAGCCTAACTTTGATATTAACCGTTTGATCATGCCACCTAAAAAAAAGCAGCAACCGCGGAAGAAGTAACGGCTATTTGGTCAGATTACGGTTGATAGATTTGTCAATTTCATTGTTAGAAACCAGCAAAGCTGGTGCTCTTGCACGAAAACCCCCTCTTCATCCACCCACGATGGTGTTGGTTAATGAAGCGCTGAAGGAGTTGGACTCTCGAATCGTCTCATCGCAGGCCATTTTCGGCTTCATAACAGAGAAATATCCATCTGTGGACCTGATGAGGTTGAAGTACATGACACGCAAGACCCTGAAAATAGGAATCGAGGGCGGAGTATTGGTGAGGACATCAACTCGATAGCAAACGGCGCACAGACAGCAAACAGACAGCTGCAACCAACTACATATCATCCATGGATGCCAGTTCCAGTTCAAATCAGAACTGGCAGCCATTGCTAGTGTACCCATGAGTTTCCACTCAAAATGCCAGGATAAGAGGATCCAAAAATCGATGTATTATGTCTATGGCCACAACACAACAAGCTGTACATTTGGCATGCATGCTGCCCAAATTGCAGTCTTCCAGACTGTAGGCAACCAGTAACTACCAAAATAAAGGAAACATTTGAATAACTGATGGACAAAGTTTATAGTGTGTGGGATGCGTTTTCCTGCCATGGTTTAGATCAATTTCTAGAATTTATGCCAAGGCGTATTGAAGCTGTTCTTGCAGCTGATGGAGGCCAAACACCCTTTTTAACACACTTTGTTGGCGTTTTCTTTATTTTGGCAGTTACCTGCATGCTCTTGTGATACAATTTAATCCAGTTATTTTTGAGAAGCTATTGATCCTCTGTGGCTAAATATGTTCTCTGGTGTATTTTGAACATTGAGAACATGGTTGGTTAAAAAATAATTCATTTGTTTTTTTGCCTCTTGGGCCCAGCCCCTGACTCACATAGTTGACCAGTCACATTTAGTTATTATGCAGTTTATTTTTTCAGTTACCCAATCAAGGCAGGGCCTCCCATTTACCCAAACCTCTCCTCCCCCATCTGATTGGCAGTAGGAAGCTGTCTACACTGATTGAGAGCAGGCTCCTGAATCCTTCTGTGGTTTGCGGTTGCAGTAAAAAAATATATACTACATATCTAATATGTACTGTAAAATGTATGTATAAATTGGTGACGTTTTTTCTGCCTTCTGGGCCCAGGGGCTTCATTAATCCTGATGGGGAAACAAAGCTTCCTGGAGCGTTGAGATTTTCCAGCTAATTGTCTGAAATAGGTTAATTACTCAAGGCTTTGATCGAGTGCACACTAGTGCCACCTGTTGGTCATCGAATTTAGAGCAGCCAAATTATTATAGATTATGTCCCACACCCCATAGTGTGTGTGCAGTGTAGCCTTTTTGTCTTTTACCAATCAGGTGGTTGTTCGACGAAACAAAGCTTTTGACGTCATTGATCACATGCTCGTGATAAGGTGATATGGGCATCGGCACACTGCGATTTCAACGCATACCTCAGAGCTCAGGCATCAAACATAACATCACTATACCGGATGAGTCCACAACATTATTTGGGTACAAATTAACAGAATATACATTTTTTTTAAAGTGAGATCTCCACTGGACAGTTACTTCAATAGGCTCCTTGTGGCAACTAGGCTTTGTTAACCCAAGTAATTAAATCAAGAATAATGTGATCCAAGGTGAATGGACTTTATTTTCTGAATGTGATAGTAGCTTACCTGCCAAATGAGCCAAACTTCATGGTACCAGTTTTGAATATAAAGTGGTGTGTTTATTAGATAAGTCAACATTATATGACAAACATATTGAACATGGGCTTGCTGTTTAATATAATGTAGCTCAACGTGTGATCACTCTCCCTTGCCAGCTGGCAGTCAGGGGTAGGGTCAAGTAGCCCAAGCCAAAGGCCACTGACGACACTGATCCCAATGTGGAGAAGTCTCCAAAGGCTGCCAAGGTTGGAGCCAAGAAGACTAAGGACAAGGAAGCCGGTAAACTGAATCCACTGAATTGATTGTGCTCATCACTCCTAGGATTTAGACATCACCCTATAATCTTCCCAATTGTATGGGATCATTGTTATTGAGCTACACCCATTGCAATGGAGGACATTTAACATCTCCTCATTGGGTCTATGACTCGCCCATACCCGGGCGCGATCCAGGGACCCTCTGCACACATCATCAACAGTCACCCACGAAGCATCGTTACCCATCGCTCCACAAAAGCAGCGGGGGAACTACTACTTCAAGGTCTCAGAGCAAGTGACGTCACCGATTGAAACACTATTTAGCGCGCACCACCGCTCACTAAGCTAGCGTTTCACATCCGTTACACATGCATACACACACATCACTAACTCTTGTCTCTAGAAGCTGAGAAGAAAAAGGTTACAGCCAAAAAGCAGAAGGAGAAACCTTCAGAGGCAAGTGTGGTTTCAGTTATGTTCTGACTATTGGCATTGTTCAAGTGGTTTTGGCTTATAGGGACTTTTTTTTACACTTTTGTCATGGGTACTGTTCCCTATTTGGGCTTTACCATGGTTGAATTGAATCTCAAATTGAATCTCAATTTTAAATGCTACCACAAACCAGAAGCATTGCAAACCTGTCATTTTCATCGTTCAGGATGAAAACTCAGGAAGTCTGCAAAAGCATCTGCTTCCAAGGTGGCCCCTGCTAAGAAGCTCAAGTCAAAGAGGACAAAGGGGCATAGGGGACAGCTGAGGATCAACCCAAAGCACAGAAGACTAGCAAGGGTGAAGGGGCAGCCAAGAAGGGTGAAAAATGCCAAAGCTTTCCAGAAGCCTGCAGAGGGTGATGAAGTTAAAACCACAGGGAAATGAGGCAAGAGCGCAGGCAAGAGGCAAGAGGCAAGAGGGCAGCAGCAGAGTGACTGCACTCCTTTTATCCACTTTGTATGTTTTTAAATAAAGCAGTTTTTTGTACTACTTGTTTGTGGCATTTAAGTGTAGACCTAGCTGCTGTAAAATGTAATCTCCACTTTTCCTGTAGAGAAGTGTTGGTGGTAGCTAAGGCTTTGTAAAGATGTTTAATGATTCACAGATGCAAGTTTATATATATAATATATATATATATATATATATATATATATATATATATATATATATACAGTGCCTTGCGAAAGTATTCAGCCCCCTTGAACTTTGCGACCTTTTGCCACATTTCAGGCTTCAAACATAAAGATATAAAACTGTATTTTTTTGTGAAGAATCAACAACAAGTGGGACACAATCATGAAGTGGAACGACATTTATTGGATATTTCAAACTTTTTTAACAAATCAAAAACTGAAAAATTGGGCGTGCAAAATTATTCAGCCCCTTTACTTTCAGTGCAGTAAACTCTCTCCAGAAGTTCAGTGAGGATCTCTGAATGATCCAATGTTGACCTAAATGACTAATGATGATAAATACAATCCACCTGTGTGTAATCAAGTCTCCGTATAAATGCACCTGCACTGTGATAGTCTCAGAGGTCCGTTAAAAGCGCAGAGAGCATCATGAAGAACAAGGAACACACCAGGCAGGTCCGAGATACTGTTGTGAAGAAGTTTAAAGCCGGATTTGGATACAAAAATATTTCCCAAGCTTTAAACATCCCAAGGAGCACTGTGCAAGCGATAATATTGAAATGGAAGGAGTATCAGACCACTGCAAATCTACCAAGACCTGGCCGTCCCCCTAAACTTTCAGCTCATACAAGGAGAAGACTGATCAGAGATGCAGCCAAGAGGCCCATGATCACTCTGGATGAACTGCAGAGATCTACAGCTGAGGTGGGAGACTCTGTCCATAGGACAACAATCAGTCGTATATTGCACAAATCTGGCCTTTATGGAAGAGTGGCAAGAAGAAAGCCATTTCTTAAAGATATCCATAAAAAGTGTCGTTTAAAGTTTGCCACAAGCCACCTGGGAGACACACCAAACATGTGGAAGAAGGTGCTCTGGTCAGATGAAACCAAAATTGAACTTTTTGGCAACAATGCAAAACGTTATGTTTGGCGTAAAAGCAACACAGTTCATCACCCTGAACAAACCATCCCCACTGTCAAACATGGTGGTGGCAGCATCATGGTTTGGGCCTGCTTTTCTTCTGCAGGGACAGGGAAGATGGTTAAAATTGATGGGAAGATGGATGGAGCCAAATACAGGACTATTCTGGAAGAAAACCTGATGGAGTCTGCAAAAGACCTGAGACTGGGACAGAGATTTGTCTTCCAACAAGACAATGATCCAAAACATAAAGCAAAATCTACAATGGAATGGTTCAAAAATAAACATATCCAGGTGTTAGAATGGCCAAGTCAAAGTCCAGACCTGAATCCAATCGAGAATCTGTGGAAAGAACTGAAAACTGCTGTTCACAAATGCTCTCCATCCAACCTCACTGAGCTCGAGCTGTTTTGCAAGGAGGAATGGGAAAAAAATTCAGTCTCTCGATGTGCAAAACTGTTAGAGACACACCCCAAGCGACTTACAGCTGTAATCGCAGCAAAAGGTGGCGCTACAAAGTATTAACTTAAGGGGGCTGAATAATTTTGCACGCCCAATTTTTCAGTTTTTGATTTGTTAAAAAAGTTTGAAATATCCAATAAATGTCGTTCCACTTCATGATTGTGTCCCACTTGTTGTTGATTCTTCACAAAAAAATACAGTTTTATATCTTTATGTTTGAAGCCTGAAATGTGGCAAAAGGTCGCAAAGTTCAAGGGGGTCGAATACTTTCGCAAGGCACTGTAAATATCATACAATGTGATTTTCTGGATTTTTGTTTTAGATTCCGTCTCTCACAGTTGAAGTGTACCTATGATAAAAAATGACAGACTTCTACATGCTTTGTAAGTAGGAAAACCTGCAAAATCTGCAGTTTGTCAAATACTTGTTCTCCCAACTGTATAGAAGAGGGATTTATTTTTTATTTTATTTTATTTCACATTTATTTAACCAGGTAGGCCAGTTCAGAACAAGTTCTCATTTACAACTGCGACCTGGCCAAGATAAAGCAAAGCAGTGCGACAAAAACTACAACACAGAGTTACACATCAACAAACGTACAGTCAATAACACAATAGAAAGATCTATGTACAGTGTGTACAGTGTATATGGGAGGTGAGCGGGGAGCCACCCCTTTTCAACAAACAAAGCCATCCCCCATAGCATAATCGACCATCCTGACCGCTGGGCTCAAGTGTGCATCGAAACAGAATGTAAGCTCATATTAACTGAAACATTTTTTAATGAAGTTGTGTTCTCACACCATTTACATCTAAACCACTCCGCAGTCATTGGACTTCAAGGCTAGAATGTGTCTACAATACTGCACATTGAAGGAGGGACTGAGGTGCTGAGTAAGTTGAAATTCAACTGGGAATTTGGAAAACAACAAGTTAACATGTGAACATGGAGACATTTGGAGATTTGAATAGCATTTGGAAATCTATATTGTTCAGTTTTGATGATCTGATGTTGCCAACAATGTAAACATTTTTAAAACCGAAATGTTATATTTTGTAGCTTGTAACAACGTATGTGGGCAATATCAATATCACTACTTTTGCTATAAGATCAGGCTTTTGGGGTTTGATAACCTTTGCCGCAAAAATTGTTCAAATAACATTAGACTTTTCCCCCAGATTTTTTGGGGTGCATCTGGTTTATATTATAAGCTTATTTCAACACAAGATGAATTTCACCAAGAAAAATTTCTTAGCAATACCACTTTGGATCTTAATGACTTATATTCTTTTAATTTCCTATTTACCTGTTTTTTTGCATTGTGTGAATATGTTATATATTTATTTATTTATTTTTAATTGTCTGTATCTATCGATTTTGATCACAAATATATTTTATTTAGTAAACTGTATCAAACCGTTATGGAAGGAGACATCACACAGATGACAGAATATATATAAATACAGTATATATTTACTTGGGCATTTACTTAAAAATATTTAAAGGGGAGTATGTCCCGGACCCCTCCAAAATCCAGGCCAGGTGTCAATGTGTGATACAGGAAATTACGGCAGTTCCAATCATTTTGAGGGCCCTAAGCGAGATTTGCCCACCTCACCGACAAAACATTTTAGTGGCCCCGCTCATGGCGGCGGAGAGAAACATTTGGAGCTTTAAAGTTTTTGTCCTGCAATTCTACTCATTTTGCCATGGGGCGGAGAGAACTTTGCAGTTATTAAGCAAATTTCCTGAAATTCAACACGTTGTGCCATTGTCGTTGAAATAATAAAATTCAGTTTAAAGCTCATTTCCTGCAATTCCACACATTTTGCCATGACTTATGCCATGTTCATTTGATATCTGAGTGAGAGTGACTAACAAAATTATTGGGGGCCCCGTGGAAGTCAGGGCCCCTGGGCAGGAATGGGACCATTACTGTCATGTATTGTCATGTTGTGTCTTGTTCCTGTTCTTTCTCTTCACCCTGTCTCCCTCTGCTGGTCGTATTTGGTTACCTTTTCTTCCCCTCTTTCCCCCAGCTGTTCCTTGTCTTCTCTAACTACCTCGTTCACCCCTTTTCCCACCTGTTCCCTTTTTCCCTCTGATTAGGTCTCTATATCTCTCTCTGTTTCTGCTTCTGTCTTTGTCGGATTCTCGTTTGTGTTTCTCATGCCTGAACCAGACTATCGTCGTGTTTGCTGCAACCTTGTCCTGTCCTGTCGGAATCTGCCAGTTCATCTAACCTTGTCCTGTCCTGTCGGAATCTGACTGTCCATCTGAGCCTACATGTGTTTCGTCATTAAAGAAACTCTGTTTTGTTAATTCGCTTTTGGGTCCTCATTCACGCACCTGACAGAAGAATCCGACCAAGAATGGACCCAGCGACTTCGGATCCTCTCCACTCAGCCGTCGAGATCCAGGGAGCGATGCTAGGCAGACACGAGCAGGAATTGTCTGCTGCTCGACATGCCGTTGAGACCCTGGCCGCCCAAGTCTCCAACCTCACAGAACAGGTTCACCATCTCCGCCTCGATCCACCGGCCACTTCCAGGGCTTTCGAATCTCCGGAGCCCAGAATCAATAACCCGCCGTGTTACTCTGGGGAGCCCACTGAATGCCGCTCGTTCCTCACCCAGTGTGATATTGTGTTTTCTCTCCAGCCCAACACTTACTCCAGGAGCACTGCTCGTATCGCCTACGTCATATCTCTCCTTACTGGACGGGCTCGTGAGTGGGGCACGGCAATCTGGGAGGCAAGGGCTGAGTGTACTAACCAGTATCAGGACTTTAAGGAGGAGATGATACAGGTTTTTGATCGATCTGTTTTTGGGGAGGAAGCTTCCAGGGTCCTGTCTTCCCTATGTCAAGGTAATCGATCCATAACAGACTACTCTATTGAGTTTCGCACTCTTGCTGCCTCCAGTGACTGGAACGAGCCGGCTTTGCTCGCTCGTTTTCTGGAGGGTCTCCGCGCGGAGGTAAAGGATGAGATTCTCTCCCGGGAGGTTCCTTCCAGCGTGGATTCCTTGATTGAACTCGCTATTCGCATAGAGCGACGGGTTGATCTTCGTCACCGAGCTCGTGGAAAGGAGCTCGCGTTCTCCGTTGCCCCCCTCTCCGCATCACTACCATCTTCCTCTGCCGGCTCGGGTGCTGAGCCTATGCAGCTGGGAGGTATCCGCATCTCGACTAAAGAGAGGGAACGGAGAATCACCAACCGCCTCTGTCTCTATTGCGGTTCCGCTGGTCATTTTGTCACTTCATGTCCAGTAAAAGCCAGAGCTCATCAGTAAGCGGAGGGCTACTGGTGAGCGCTACTACTCCTGTCTCTCCTTCAAGATCCTGCACTACCTTGTCGGTCCATCTACGCTGGACCGGTTCGTCAGCTTCCTGCAGTGCCTTGATAGACTCTGGGGCGGAGGGCTGTTTTATGGACGAGACCTGGGCTCGGGAACATGACATTCCTCTCAGACAGTTAAGGGAGCCCACGGCCTTGTTCGCTTTGGATGGTAGTCCTCTCCCCAGGATTCAGCGTGAGACGCTACCTTTAACCCTCACTGTCTCTGGTAATCATAGCGAAACCATTTCTTTTTTGATTTTTCGTTCACCTTTTACACCTGTTGTTTTGGGCCATCCCTGGCTAGTTTGTCATAATCCTTCTATTAATTGGTCTAGTAATTCTATCCTCTCCTGGAACGTCTCTTGTCATGTGAAATGTTTAATGTCTGCTATCCCTCCTGTTTCCTCTGTCTCTTCTTCACAGGAGGAGCCTGGTGATTTGACAGGGGTGCCGGAGGAATATCACGATCTGCGCACGGTGTTCAGTCGGTCCAGGGCCACCTCTCTTCCTCCACACCGGTCGTATGATTGTAGTATTGATCTCCTTCCGGGAACCACTCCCCCCCGGGGTAGACTATACTCTCTGTCGGCTCCCGAACGTAAGGCTCTCGAAGATTATTTGTCTGTAGCTCTTGACGCCGGTACCATAGTCCCCTCCTCCTCTCCCGCCGGAGCGGGGTTTTTTTTTTGTCAAGAAGAAGGACGGGTCTCTGCGTCCCTGCATAGATTATCGAGGGCTGAATGACATAACAGTGAAGAATCGTTATCCGCTTCCTCTTATGTCTTCAGCCTTCGAGATCCTGCAGGGAGCCAGGTTTTTCACTAAGTTGGACCTTCGTAACGCTTACCATCTCATGCGCATCAGGGAGGGGGACGAGTGGAAGACGGCATTTAACACTCCGTTAGGGCACTTTGAATACCGGGTTCTTCCATTCGGCCTCGCTAACGCTCCAGCTGTCTTTCAGGCATTAGTCAATGACGTCCTGAGTGACATGCTGAACATCTTTGTTTTCGTTTACCTTGACGATATCCTGATTTTTTCACCGTCACTCCAGATTCATGTTCAGCACGTTCGACGTGTCCTCCAGCGCCTTTTAGAGAATTGTCTTTTTGTGAAGGCTGAGAAGTGCACTTTTCATGCCTCCTCCGTCACATTTCTCGGTTCTGTTATTTCCGCTGAAGGCATTAAGATGGATCCCGCTAAGGTCCAAGCTGTCATTGATTGGCCCGTTCCTAAGTCACGCGTCGAACTGCAGCGCTTTCTCGGCTTCGCGAACTTCTATCGTCGTTTCATCCGTAATTTCGGTCAGGTGGCAGCTCCTCTCACAGCCCTTACTTCTGTCAAGACGTGCTTTAAGTGGTCCGTTTCCGCCCAGGGAGCTTTCGATCTCCTCAAGAATCGTTTTACTTCCGCACCTATCCTTGTTACACCTGACGTCTCTAGACAGTTCGTTGTCGAGGTTGACGCGTCAGAGGTGGGCGTGGGAGCTATCCTTTCTCAGCGCTCCCTCTCTGACGACAAGGTCCACCCTTGCGCGTATTTTTCTCATCGCCTGTCGCCGTCGGAACGTAACTATGATGTGGGAAACCGCGAACTGCTCGCCATCCGCTTAGCCCTAGGCGAATGGCGACAGTGGTTGGAGGGGGCGACCGTTCCTTTTGTCGTTTGGACTGACCATAGGAACCTTGAGTACATCCGTTCTGCCAAACGACTTAATGCGCGTCAGGCTCGTTGGGCGCTGTTTTTCGCTCGTTTCGAGTTCGTGATTTCTTATCGTCCGGGCTCTAAGAACACCAAGCCTGATGCTTTATCTCGTCTCTTCAGTTCTTCAGTAGCCTCCACTGACCCCGAGGGGATTCTCCCTGAGGGGCGTGTTGTCGGGTTGACTGTCTGGGGAATTGAGAGGCAGGTAAAGCAAGCACTCACTCACACTCCGTCGCCGCGCGCTTGTCCTAGGAACCTTCTTTTCGTTCCCGTTCCTACTCGTCTGGCCGTTCTTCAGTGGGCTCACTCTGCCAAGTTAGCCGGCCACCCTGGCGTTCGGGGTACGCTTGCTTCCATTCGCCAGCGTTTTTGGTGGCCCACCCGGGAGCATGACACGCGTCGTTTCGTGGCTGCTTGTTCGGTCTGCGCGCAGACTAAGTCCGGTAACTCCCCTCCTGCCGGCCGTCTCAGGCCGCTTCCCATTCCCTCTCGACCGTGGTCTCACATCGCCTTAGATTTTATCACCGGACTGCCTTCGTCAGCGGGGAAGACTGTTATTCTTACGGTTGTCGATAGGTTCTCTAAGGCGGCTCATTTTATTCCCCTTGCTAAGCTTCCTTCTGCTAAAGAGACGGCACAAATCATCATCGAGAATGTTTTCAGAATTCATGGCCTTCCGTCAGACGTCGTTTCGGACAGGGGTCCGCAATTCACGTCTCAATTTTGGAGGGAGTTTTGCCGTTTGATTGGGGCTTCCGTCAGTCTCTCTTCCGGCTTTCACCCCTAGTCTAACGGTCAAGCAGAACGGGCCAATCAGACTATTGGTCGCATCTTACGCAGTCTTTCTTTTCGTAACCCTGCGTCTTGGTCAGAACAGCTCCCCTGGGCAGAATACGCCCACAACTCGCTTCCTTCGTCTGCGACCGGGCTATCTCCTTTTCAGAGTAGCCTCGGGTACCAGCCTCCGCTGTTCTCGTCTCAGTTCGCCGAGTCCATTGTCCCCTCCGCTCAGGCTTTTGTCCAACGTTGCGAGCGCCCCTGGAAGAGGGTCAGGTCTGCACTTTGCCGTTATAGGGGGCAGACTGTGAGAGCCGCTATTAAGCGTAGAACTAAGAGTCCTAGATATTGTCGCGGTCAGAGAGTTTGGCTCTCCACTCAGAACCTTCCCCTTAAGACAGCTTCTCGCAAGCTGACCCCGCGGTTCATTGGTCCGTTCCGTATTTCTCAGATCATTAATCCTGTCGCAGTGCGACTTCTTCTTCCGCGATATCTTCGTCGCGTCCACCCGGTCTTCCATGTCTCCTGTGTTAGGCCTGTTCTTCGCGCTCCCGCTCGTCTCCCCCCCCCCCCCCCCCATCCTTGTCGAGGGCGCACCTATCTACAGGGTCCGTAAGATTTTGGACATGCGTCCTCGGGGCCGTGGTCATCAGTACCTAGTGGATTGGGAGGGGTACGGTCCTGAGGAAAGGAGTTGGGTTCCCTCTCGGGACGTGCTGGACCGTTCGCTGATCGATGATTTCCTCCGTTGCCGCCAGGTTTCCTCCTCGAGTGCGCCAGGAGGCGCTCGGTGAGTGGGGGGGTACTGTCATGTATTGTCATGTTGTGTCTTGTTCCTGTTCTTTCTCTTCACCCTGTCTCCCTCTGCTGGTCGTATTTGGTTACCTTTTCTTCCCCTCTTTCCCCCAGCTGTTCCTTGTCTTCTCTAACTACCTCGTTCACCCCTTTTCCCACCTGTTCCCCTTTTCCCTCTGATTAGGTCTCTATATCTCTCTCTGTTTCTGCTTCTGTCTTTGTCGGATTCTCGTTTGTGTTTCTCATGCCTGAACCAGACTATCGTCGTGTTTGCTGCAACCTTGTCCTGTCCTGTCGGAATCTGCCAGTTCATCTAACCTTGTCCTGTCCTGTCGGAATCTGCCTGTCCATCTGAGCCTACATGTGTTTCGTCATTAAAGAAACTCTGTTTTGTTAATTCGCTTTTGGGTCCTCATTCACGCACCTGACAATTACTACAAGACTTAGATAGCTGGCTAGATTACTTGCCTAGCAATCTATAAAATCTTAGCTGACATGGGATAATTGAGTGACTGTCAGTGACTGAAATAACAAGAGAAAAACTTCTGATGTAGAACCACATTTCGAAACTGCACGTTGTGTATTCTACTATCCTACGGTTGCTTTTGGAGGGGGAGGGGCCTCTAGCGGCTGCTTACTGAATGTTACTTATAAATAGAAACGGTACTGTAGTAGATGTTTTAGATACTTATTTACAGTAACATGATGTGTGATAAATAAAGGACATCCTGAAAGAAACAATATTTATGTGAGACATACAGAGAGCCAGTGGTGTAGTTTCAGTGTGTCTGCAGAAGACTGTAAAACCCATCTGGCTGGGCTGAGGTTGCTGGTCTGTCGGGGATTGAGCTGTATATGTGGTACGTATCAGACTAGAGAAAAGAAACAGACAGTTTAACTTCAGTCCTTTAATTCTACAGTACTGTAAATGTAATGTAATTTAAAAGGATGTAACATCAATCTGAAACTGAGAGTCGTTCACATTCACCAAACACAGTGGGTGATTCTGAACTTACATTGACGTTTTCAGATGACCTTCCATTTTCTTCAAAAGGACCTGTACAACACAGAAGGATGCCTGAGTGAGTGAGTGAGTGAGTCAGTATGTGCGCACACACACACACAAGTCACTTCTCCTCCTGACTCAAACCATCCTGTAGACGTACAGCTCTATTCTCATGCTCTAACACATTATCTTATGTATAACTTATACACATACATGCTTACTGATATGACTACCTCAGACCAACATCCAAGCCTAAACAACTTTGAGTCCTATATAAAGCCTGACATATGAAACATTGGGACAGAGTTAAATAGACAAACCTAATGGTAAAGATGTGGATGGTACAGAAGTGATCAGGCTGTAGACCCCTGCATTCTCTGAATCAGCCTGGAGGAAAGAGAGAGAGAAAGATCCTTATTATCCCTCAGACTGTCTGTCTGTTCCTACGAAAACAAGTATGTATCTATATCCAAGGCTATTATTTTTGCTGTACTTACATCTTCATTTGCAGATACCTGCACAGGACCTGCATCTCACGGAGAGAGACAAAGTAAGAGGTTGTGTGTCTGTGTGTCTGTGTGTGTGGGGGGGGGGTGGGGACAGAAGACATTATGTTACAAACTCACCCGAGGGCAAAAACGTGGACGGTACAGAGGTGATGAGAGAACAGATCCCAGCATCCCTTGAATCCAACATGCCTGCACTGCTCATAGCTCCCATCACCAAATCACCTACAACAGAAAATAAATACAACTTAAATTAGAATTTGTTGTTTGTTCATGCATGTGTGTAGTTGTGTTAGTAGTGTGTGCAGTGTTTGATGTATTTTGTTTGGAACATACATTGGCTGTGATCATCCTGTCTGGCTGTAGGTCTGTACAACATAAAAGTATATAAGAAGGTTGTGGTAAGAACATCTCATCATGGACAATACAGAACTAAAGGTTGATACAATCTGCATCGTATTCACAAGGGAATTCTTACCTCTGAGAATTGGTTTTCTCTGAAAAACAAATTAGACTAAATGATTGATTTTGAATATAGCCTACACTACACAATATCACCAAAAGGAGTTGAAAGATGAAACCATGTCAAAGGCACTTACATTAATATGAGAAGGAAAATGTTTGCAAGTTATTTGTTATGCAGAATCAGAAGTACTCACTGGTCCTCCTGCAGAGATAGACAGCTGTCAATCCCATCAAGAACACGCCCACTCCAGAAGCCATACCCACTGCTGTCTGCCATAATTGCACCTCTGTTTGGTGACATGATGACATCAGGAGAGGTCATTAGCTCTTAATCCAAATGTAAATACTTCAATGGTAGACCGGTGTTAGAATACCACTTTATTATTAGTCTTGGTAAACGTTTCTGTTTTCATATATGTGAGAAAAGACAGCTAGTCAGCTAAGCGTTTTACATTTGAGTCTGTGAAGGAAAATGTTATGTTTGTGCTTTTCTAATAACCAATTGGACTGGGTCCATGCAACTGACTGATTGATCGTGACTGGGAGGAATCATCACTATCAGTATAAGTAATTTGGCAGTGCGCCAAGAACATTGTTTTGAAAACTGAAAGGGGTGTCTCAGTTTCAAGGTCTCAGCTTGGAGAGAAGAAGCCTTGTGAGGTATTGGTTGGTCACATGCATGAAACAAACGTTAATGATGAATTAATGATGAATTTTGAATAAGCTAAATCTTGCAAATATAACTTGTCTGTTTAAGCACTAAATAAGAGAACAAATGGGACTTCCCCGGCGGAGCAAGATAGAGACATGCAAGATAGAGACAGTTTGTTAACAGTTAACACACATCACAACTAGTAAACACCAATAAACAAACATCGTGCGGCCATTCTCACTTTCAGTTGGACTCTTTGGTGTGTCAGTTGTCAAAGTAGGATTAACAGTCAAATCTGGTGCAAAGCAAAGTCATTAGATCTGGTTATACAATAAAGTATCTTAATGGGATGATTTAATCAATCCAAGATCAACCTCTTTTCTAGTAATTAGGCACATTTGTGATGAGGAAAGAATACAAAGACCTGGGTAAGATAAACTGAAAACAATTGACTTATTTTAACTAACTAAAGATGACCAGCACGCACACCTGGTGTAGGATTCACTGCTGTGCTGGGGGCCAAAGGAGAGGTCAAACCTGGTGAGAAGAGATGAGAAATGTACATTTGTTTCATATCAAATAAAATAAAAAGTTTTTTTGTCACATGCACTGAATACAACAGGTGTTACAATACAACCTTACCATGAAACACTTACTTTCAACAATGCATTTTTTTTAAGTAAGAAAATATTTGCTAAAAAAATTCTAAAGAAATAAAATGTAATTTAAAAAATAAAAACAATAACGAGGCTATAGGTAATTCAGGTAATATGTATATGTAGGAAGGTGTAAAGTGACTACGCATAGGTAATAAACAGCGAGTAGCAGCAGCGTAAAAAGGGAGATCAATGCAAATAGTCTGGTTAGCCATTTGAGCCTTTTTAATTTTTAGGTCCTTTCTCTGACCCCGCCTGGTATAGATGTCCTGGATGGCAGGAAGCTTGTCCCCAGTGATGTACTGGGCCGTACGCACTAACCTCTAAGGTCAGATGCTGAGCAGTTGCCATACCAAGCATTGATGCAATCAGTCAGGATGCTCTCGATGGTGCAGCTGTATAACTTTTTGAGGATCTGAGGACCCATGCCAAATCTTTTCGGTGTCCTGAGAGGGCATAGGCATTGTCATGCCTTCTTCACGACTGTCTTGGTGTGTTTGGACCATGTCAGTTTGTGTATTACAGACTCGGTCAGGGAGAGGTTGAAAATGTCAGTGAAGACGCTTGCCAGTTGGTCAGTGCATGTTCTCAGTATGCGTCCTGGTAATCCGTCTGGCCCTGCAGCCAAGTGAATGTTGACCTGTCTTACTCACATCGGCAACGGAGAGCGTGATCTCACATTCGTCCGAAACAGCTGGTGATTTCATGCAAGGTTCAGTGTTGCTTGCCTTGAAGCAAGCATAGAAGGCATTTAGCTCGTTTGGTAGGCTTTCGCCACTGGGCAGCTCATGGTTGGGTATCCCTTTGTAATCCGTAATAGTTTGCAAGCCTTGGCACATCCAACGAGCGTCAGAGCCAGTGTAGTAGGATTCAATCTTAAACCTGTATTAATGCTTTGCCTGTTTGATGGTTCATCTGAGGGCATAGCAGGATTTCTTATAAGTATCCGGATTAGTGTCTCGCTCCTTGAAAGCAGCAGCTTTAGATTTTTGCTCAGCGCGGATGTTGCCTGTAATCCATGGCTTCTGGTTGGCATATGTATGTACAGATGAAGTCAGTAATGTAGTGTACTCCTCAATGCCATCGGATGAATCCCAAAACATATTTCAGTCTGTGCTAGCAAAACAGTCATGTAGCATAGCATGCGTGTCATCTGACCACTTCTGTAATGAGCGAGTCACTGGTAAGTCTTGCTTAAGTTTTTGCAGGTTAGCAGGAATCAGGAGGATATAATTATGGTCAGATTTTCCAAATGGAGGGTGAGGGAGAGATTTGTACACATCTCTGTGTGTGGAGTAAAGGTGGTCTAGATTTTCTTTTTCTCTGATTGCACATTTGACATGCTGGTAGAAATGAGGTAACATGGATTAAAGCTTTCATGCATTAAAGTCTCCAGCACTAAGAGCACCACTTCTGGATGAGCATTCTCTTGTCTGCTTATGGCCTTATACAGCTCGTTGAGTGCGGTCTTAGTGCCTGCATCGGTTTGTGGTGGTAAATAGACAGCTACAAAAAATATAGATAAACTCTCTTGGTATATTGTGTGGACTACAGCTTATCATAAGATACTCTACCTCAGGCGAGCAAAACCTCTAGACTTCCTTAATATTTGCACAACAGCTGTTATTGACAAATAGACAGACCACCAGCCCTCGTCTTACCGGAGGTTTATTGTTCTGTCTTGCCGATACACGGTAAATCCAGCCAACTGTATATGATCCATGTCCTCGTTCAGCCATGACTCGGTGAAACATAAGATACGGATGGTAAAGCAGGATTATCCACTTGCAGATGAATTCTCACCAAGCATCAGGATCTGCGGCCCCTGTATCGGTCGTCTCCTCTTCATGCGAATGACGGGGCTTTGGGCCTGGGCCGTGAAAAGAAGTTAATCTTTCTCCTTCAATTCATTAAAGAAAAAATCTTCGCCCAGTGAGTAATCACTGTTCAGAAGCTCTTTTCAGTCATAAGAGACAGTGGCAGAAACATTATGTGCAAAACAAGTTACAAACAACGCAAAAAAAACACCCAGAATAGCACAATTGGTTAGGAACCCGTAAAATGGCAGCCATCCCCTCCGGCGCTATTCATATCTAAGAAAAGTACAATTTAGAGTGAACGTACAAGCAGCCATGAATAAGTCTATGAGTAAACCTGTTGGAGCGTCAGTGAATTAGAGTGAACTAAAAATGTAATTGCAAAGTAAGGGATACTTACTAGTTGGTCTCACTGTGATGTCAGGGGTCAAAGTAGAAGTAACAGTCGAAACTGCTGGAAAGTATTAAAAGTTCATTCTGGATCTGATTACACAAGAAGAAAGGTATGCATTATTTCTGTTAGAAAACAACACAACTCAGTCAGTAGAAAGATTCACAATTTCAGAATTTTGAATATTATTGTTAAAACCCAGAGCCTTAAAAGCTTATAGTGTACCATGGGATGCCCCGTTAACTTCTTATGGCTGGGGGCAGTATTGAGCAGCTTGGATGAATAAGGTTCCCAGAGTAAACTGCCTGCTACTCAGTCCCAGTTGCTAGTATATGCATATTATTAGTATATTTGGATAGAAAACACTCTGACGTTTCCAAAACTGTTTGAATGATGTCTGTGAGTATAACAGAACTCATATGGCAGGCAAAAACCTGAGAAGAAATCCATCCAGGAAGTGGGAAATCTGAGGTTGGTCGTTTCTCAACTCATTCCCTATTGAAGAAACAGTGGGATATTGGTCATGTTGCACTTCCTAAGGCTTCCACTAGATGTCAACCGTCTTTAGAACCTTGTTTGATGCTTCTACTGTGAAGTGGGGCTGAATGAGAGGGGATTGAGTAAGGTCTGCCATGAGCTGAACATGCGCTGACCATGCGCGTTGACGTGAGATCGAGCTCGGTTCCATCGCATTTCTGAAGACAAAGGAATTCTCCGGTTGGATCAGTATTGAAGATTTATGTTAAAAATATCCTAAAGATTGATTCTATACTTAGTTTGACATGTTTCTACTGACTGTAATATGACTTTTCGTCTGAACTTTTGCCTGGACCTGCCAGTCGTGAGTTTAGATTGTGTACTGAACGCGCGATCAAAACTGAGTTATTTGGACATAAATTATGGATATTATCGAACAAAACAAACATTTATTGTGGAACTGGGATTCCTGGGAGTGCATTCTGATGAAGATCATCAAAGGTAAATTAATGTTTATAATGTTATTTTTGACTTCTGTTGACTGCACAATACGGCGGATATCTTTTTTTCTTGTTTGGGCTCTGAGCGCCGTACTCAGATTATTGCATGGTTTGCTTTTTCCGTAAAGCTTTTTTGAAATCTGACACAGCGGTTGCATTAAGGAGTAGTGTATCTAAAGTTCCATGTATAACACTTGTCTTTTCATCAACATTTATAATGAGTATTTCTGTAAATTGATGTGGCTCTCTGCAAAATCACCAGATGTTTTTGGAACTAACGTAAACTCACCCAATTCCGTACAAATGTGGGTAACCACGGCATTCAAACGAGGCTGCAATGAAAACGAATGAGACTGTAGTGACTGTGTTGGCATCAAAATCCGAGGTGTGAAACTACATTTCGATTCAGCATTGATTGACATGGTAATGAGCTAACAGTATTGGAGAAAAGATGAAAAACTCATTTTGTGCCGTACAGCCTCTTTCCACCAGGGGTAGCCCTTCTCTCGCAGATTAAAATCATGCTCAACCATATACACTTGTAAGAAAACTTCATTATTTTTGTCTAAATTAATATAATTATTGCTAATATTAAACTAATATTTCATGACTAGGGTGCCATTTGCAGTTTTTTGCAGGTCATTTCTGCGAGCCATCATGACACTCAAAAGCCGGAACAGCTGCAGTTCACTTGTGAGGCTAACGTTAGCGCAGCCCTAAACCCCTCTTCAAATTCGACACAAACCTTCAAACAGGTATGTGATGAGACATTACATAAACTCTTTATGTTTTATTTACATTTTAAGGTTGATTAGTTGGACAAATCGGGTGGAAAAAACTGTTTTCTTCACTCAACATATTACCCCCTTTCAAGATCACTTCGTAGCCTTCGCTCCCCACCCGCCATTTTTAAAAAGACCAGACGGAGCTCATTGCCTTGATGAATTATGCAGAGATGGGCATCATGAAGGTCTCGTCATTAATTTAGTTGGAAAGGGGAGAAATTGTGCTTTACATTGGTATTGATATTACAGTTGATCTGGAAGTATTACGTTTTCTGGGCTCAAAAATAAGGTCAATTGTACGGATCAAGGCGATGTACAAAAGTGAGTGAGTTTACGTTACTGAACATAACGCGCCAATTTATGCTGAGATTTCTTTATATAAATATGACCTTTATCGAACAAAATATACATGTATTGTGTAACATGAAATCCTATGAGTATAATCAGATGAAGATCAAAGGTTAGTGATTAATTCTCTCTCTATTTCTGATTTATGTGACTCCTCTCTGGCTGGAAAAATGGTTTTGTTTTTCTGTGACTTGGCTCTGACCTAACATAATCATTTGTGGTGCTTTTGCCGAAAAGCCTATTTGAAATCGAACACCGTGGTGGGATTAACAAGAAGTATATCTTTAAAATGGTGTGACATACTTGTATGTTTGAGGAATTTTAATTATGAGATTTCTGTTTGAATTTGGCGCCCTGCACTTTCACTGGCTGTTGTTATATCGATCCCGTTAGTCGGATCTCAGCCATAACATCCCACATAATGCTTACATGGATATTCCCTTCATTAACTTCTAGAATGGTCTCTGCTACTTATGATTGCCTGCTGTCTGTTAAATGCTCTACATTGGGTGTCACTCTAGTATGGAACCGTGAAATGCAGGGATTGGGGCCTGACCTGAACTGGGATACCATTTAGGAAAATGTATTTGTTACCTTTAAAAACCTAGCACACCAGCTTATACATTATAAGCTCATACATAGAAGTTATGCAACCACATTTAGACATTTTAAGATGAAGCTGATTCCTACTCCAAAATGTGAAAGATGGCGTATGAGTGCTGTTGTAACACAAATGTTTTGGGAATGTCCTGTGGTGTCCCAGTTCTGGTCACATGTTTCGGATTTCCTTACAAACATGTGTTTCCATGTGAAGATCCACCTTTATTTTCGTTGAATGATAACTCTTCATTTGTACTGCAACTGGTTCAGAAAATAATAATTTATGCGGCATTAACAGCAGCAAAAAAGGTTATCCTTAGTGGATTACCCCTACAATCCCCTTGCCTCAAACATGGTTATCATATAATCAAGATATTGTTCGTTTAGAGCGATCAGCGGGCATGATAAACAAAGCTCGGGCAAATACAATTGAGGTATGGGATGTATTAACCAAAATATCTATCAGATATCAGCACCTCTTGAACAAGCAATGGACCTACATGGTAAGGGAGTTGGGGGACGACATTTTATTTTCTGAGAATAATATAGAATATTTTTTATTGTAAACTCCACTTCCTTCCTGTAAATGTCTCATTTGTCTGAGAAAAGACAGGTAGTCAGCTAGAGATGGATGCTTACCCAGAACGCTTTCTGTGGAGCTTTGACCTCCTGGGCACATGCAAGAGAGAGACTGTTTGATAACAGTTAACACACAACACAACTTATTACGCCACTAAACTAAAATCATGTGGACTCTTAGGGGTGTCAGTCGTCAAAGTAGAACTAGAAGTCAAACCCGGTGCAAAGCAAAGTCATTGGATCTGATTATAAAATAATAAAAGGTATCTAAATGGGTTGATTTAATTAATGAAATATCAACCTCTTTTTTTATCAGGGGATATTTGTGAGTAAAAACCTGGCTAAAATAAAGCTAGTGTATTTGTTTAGGTCCTATCTGCTAACTAGAGAAAGATGACCAACACACCTGATGTAGGATTCACTGCCGTGCTGGGGGTCAAAGGAGAGGTCAAACCTGGTGAAAAGAGATTACACAAGAACAAATGTAAATTCATTTAAAATCTAAGGTCATTCAATAAGCAGAAAGAGAGAAGTACACTACACATTACCTACAAATCAGATGGACTAAAAGTATACAAATCTGGACAGAAATTACAAGCATGGGTCAATTCATAAATCGGAAGGAGCTTTAGTGAATTAATAATGTGAACAAAAATATACATGTAAGTTAAAATTAAAGGATCTACTTACTGGTAGTTGGTGTCACTGTGGTGTCTCGGGTCGAAGTAGAAGTAACAGTCAAAACTAGTTGGAAGCAATATGATAACACAAGAATTAGGTTTTACATTAACATTTTGTTCACCTAATTTTACAGGCCTGTAATCTAAACCATTGACTGTACAATTGGTATTTGCTGAGATGGTCATTTAGAGGCCCAACACACCTTCTGTAGGACTCATTGTTGTGCTGGGTGGAAAAGTAGACCCAGGACCTGGAGTCAAACCCACTGAGAAAACACATATTAATGAAATTTGTATTTTTATTCATGATCGTATTAATGATCATCATGGTGTTGTTGTCCTTTTGAAATACCTTCATGACTTGTCTATTCAAAGTGGGAAAAGTAGGACTATAAATTCACTATGGACAGATTGCTTCCTGCCCTGGTAGATTATATTTCTCCTCATTATAGAGATGATAAGACCAGTTCATAAGGTGATCAAGTCTTTCAGGACAGATAAGGTGTTGATTGTTGTTGACAGCTTCCTAGAATAAGGTCACCATGTTATCTAACAGCAGAAGCCTAACAGCGTATAGATACGATCTAAACACTGAAACACTTCAAAAAATAATTTGTGTTACTTCTGGTAATGGTTCCAGGCGTTGGTGTTGAGACTGGTTTCATATCTATGAACAAAATTACATAAAGTTTCTACTGTAAAGTGTTCTTAACAACATCCTCCATCTTCAACACAATGAACTACAGAGAAAGACATTCCAACAGCTACACTTACACATTACCAAACCTAACCCCCTTTGTCTCCCTGCTGTAGAGGTTGTCTGTATAGTTGTTGGATCACTGATGTGAACTCCTACTAGTTTTACAACCATTTTGGGATTGGAATGTGGTCTTTAGTTTGTGGTTCAGAATGCTATCAGCTGGCAGCAGCTGCCTGTCTGCCATCATCCTCAAGGAGCCATCCCTCAACAGGCCACGCCCAAGAGGAAGACAGACATCCAGGTGGTCTGACCATTTGGGGGACAACCTACACAATCTGGGACTCAACACCAAAGCAGCCTGGGACCTGGCCCAGAATAAGACAGTGTGGAGATCCATATATCAAGGTGCTGTGCTCCAAGGAGCGAGCAAATAGCGAGTGAGTGGGGGAGGGAGGGAGGGTCAGAATGAATATAGTCATATTAAACTAATTAAAGGGTAGTCAGATCATGAAGACCTGTTGAACTGATAGATTATTATTGTATAGATAATGACTCACCTGTTAAGCTGTACCCATCACTGCGTGGAGAGAGAGAGAGTTTGGTCCTGAGCTCAGTCTGTAGTCACAGCTCACCTCCTTATGCCTCACTGTCTGAAGTCTGTTCAGATCACTCTCAGCCACAGAGAATTGACAGAACCAGCATTTGGAATTGGTGTGTTTCTTCTCCCTGATGTGTGCTCTTCTGAGACACTTACTCTGCTCTCCAACATACAGGTTACAGGTGGTGTCATTACTGACAGAGACAGGAATTAAACAGGTGTCATGACTGTCTTGATCAGGTCAGGTTACAGGAGACCACAACCCTACAGATTATCTCTCAACCCCAACAGAGGAGGAGAGATCTAGGGTTCTGATGATGCGGGGGGGGTTTATGGCCCCTCACAGCCCTGGTAAATCTCAGGCCACAGACAAATTCCTTTGTCCTGTTACTATGGAGAACCAGCCTCAGAACATTAAACATGAACTAAAGGGACTTTGGAACAATGTTTTTCGTCAGTCACAATGGTGGTCATGACGAAGTAAACCACACATTGAAAATGTATGCCATTTCTGCTCTGTTATAACCTCTTAGAACTACCACCTTACTTTTTCCAATTTCCGCCTTAAGACATACCCAAATCTAACTGCCTGTAGCTCAGGCTCAGATCCAAGGATATGCATATTCTTGATTTAATTTGAAAGAAAACACTCTGAAGTTTGTAAATGTGAATTGAATGTAGGAGAATATAACACAGTAGATCTAGTTTAGATAATACAATGAAAAAAACATATGTTTTTTCATTTTTATTGTTGTATTATCTTTAAAATGAACAAGACAAAACAAACATGGATGATGGGGACAATTTCAGTGAAAAACATAAGAGGGGAACAGTACTTGTGCAAAATTACAGAATGATAACTTCCAAAATGAGTGTGCTACATGACATTTATCATGAAGTCACCCAGGTGTCCCACACAAGTAGCCCAAATGTACCCAAGTGGCCAAATTGGTGAAGTTATACATTGTGAATGGAATAACTATATACAAAATACCAAAATGGTATTCTAACACACCCCCCCAAAAAATGGAGAAAAAACATGAAAAAAAAGACATTTACAAAATAACACTTTCAATATTTCGAAGACCCTTTGTCCTCTATACAATATTGTGCTGCTGATGTCAGGTGCCATAGCAGTCTCTTTCTGCTCTAAAGCAGAGGGTCACCAAGCATGTGGTGCAGGTGATGGGGGACTTCATTTTGCAAAGAACACAGCGACGCCTCCATGCTGTGCCCTTTTGGCCCTGAGGCACATCCATGCCTGCAGAAATACATTTGGGCAGATGAACACCACTTGTGGCAGGAGCTGGATGAACCAGCTTCAGTGGGGGATGGACACCTTGGCACTGGGGGCTCCCATTCGGAGTCAGTGTCACTGTGAAAGAAAATGTTCAGTTAGAATAGTTTCACATATGAGCCCTGTATCAACAGGTATAACAAACAGATATATATAGAGTACAGTGAACATAAGGTTGAATATATTATTATAGACCTGCTAGATCTACTGTCTCATTTATATTATGACATTTCAGCTAGATCTACTGTCTCTATTATATTATGACATTTCAGCTAGATCTACTGTCTCTATTATATTACAACAGACCAGCTGTATCTACTGTCTCCATTTCACTTTGGCCATTGTTGTGGGCCTGCCCTCCCCTATTAATTTCAAACAACGGCATTAGCATGAGAAGAACTTACCAGTCCAAAACGATGTCCTCTCAGTTCAAAAAATATTCCTCCATTTGGGAATCGCTAAATGAATCGTCCTCGATCAATTTCTTCTAAAATTGTGTGTACATCTGTATATCTAGACTTAGATTTAGTTTTCCCTGACCTAGTCGTCATACTGATTGATATATAAACAGCTGAATATGCGCTTTACCAAAACAATGCTGTGCGCAACATGCGTGGCTCCTTCCGGTATGAATCGTCAATGGCGAATGACCCTCTTTACGCCTGAGTTTACTACATGGGTTGGTCTTCCAACACATAAACATTACATATTGCCATTTACCTCAGCTCATGGGCTATCTATCCAGCTAGATTTCAAGACGATCGGTGGTCATTGGGTTAAAATACAGTCAATCAACGAAACAGCGGTCTTATCATTGGTGCACAATGATGTCATTACTTGTTGTCTTCAAATCGTTTTCTTTCAGTCAATACGTCCCGCGAAATGACCCATCACGTTTGGTTGTATTACAAACAAACCAGTTGATTGCAATGAAACCAAACATGACTGGAAAAGTCACGTTTTGTGTGTATTTACCTCAAATGTGTCGTCGAAAATGGAATGAGACGGAATTCAGTTGAGTTTTTACCAAAAAGTTATATTTTGGTTTCATCTGACCATATGACATTCTCCCAATCTTCTTCTGGATCATCCAAATGCTCTCTAGCAAACTTCAGACGGGCCTGGACATGTACGGCTTAAGCAGGGGGACACATCTGGCACTGCAGGATTTGAGTCCCTGGCGGCGTAGTGTGTTATTGATGGTAGGCTTTGTTACTTTGGTCCCAGCTCTCTGCAGGTCATTCACTAGGTCCCCCCGTGTGGTTCTGGGATTTTTGCTCACCGTTCTTGTGATCATTTTGACCCCACGGGGTGAGATCTTGCGTGGAGCCCCAGATCGAGGGAGATTATCAGTGGTCTTGTATGTCTTCCATTTCCTAATAATTGCTCCCACAGTTGATTTATTCAAACCAATCTGCTTACCTATTGCAGATTCAGTCTTCCCAGCCTGGTGCAGGTCTACAATTTTGTTTCTGGTGTCCTTTGACAGCTCTTTGGTCTTGGCCAAAGTGGAGTTCGGAGTGTGACTGTTTGAGGTTGTGGACAGTTGTCTTTTATACTGATAACAAGGTCAAACAGGTGCCATTAATACAGGTAACAGGTGGATGACAGAGGATCCTCTTAAAGAAGAAGTTACAGGTCTGTGAGAGCCAGAAATCTTGCTTGTTTGTAGGTGACCAAATACTTATTTTCCACCATAATTTGCAAATAAATTCATAAAGAATCCTACAATGTGATTTTCTGGATTTTTTTTCTTCTCATTTTCCACAAACTTCAGAATGTTTCCATTCAAATGATACCAAGAATATGCATATCCTTGCCTCTGGGGCTGAGCTACGGGCAGTTAGATTAGGGTATGTCTTCAGGTGGAAATTGAGAACAAAGGGATGCAGCCATAACAGGTTAAAAGCATCTACTCAATTCTCTTTCTCTATCTCACTCCTCAGATCTTTTGTAGTTCAGCAGATTCCCAGCAGTAATCTCTTTATGGTCGATGTGGACAACAAGTGTGACTGCAGCTCTGCCCCCCTGGTTTCCATGGATCCCATCGAGATTATATATATCCTTTACTAACCCTCAATAAGTTTGAGGTCTTTGAGTGTATTGTTATAACAAAGCCTTTGAGTGTTTTTTAGTATAAATGTTTTGTAAGTTAACTGTAAGTGAACTCTGAACTTAGACTTTAGTTTTCTGAGAATGTGCATAGCTTCTTCATTGTCAGAGGTATTAATACATTTCTCATACATGTAGCTATTTATGAAGCGTGCATTACGGTTTGGTTTTCTCATCATGCTAGAATGATGTTGCAGAAACAGTCATCACGCTATCAGTTAAATGTATCGGAGGTATCTGAGGTGTGCTTCATCGTCAGTATTTCTATCCTTAACCCCTCTGCACACAATGAGTCTTTGAAATGTGATAGGCTGAAGTTTCAGAAAGACAGAAAGCGGCCAGAAATGTGTCATCCTTTTCACCCCAAGGTATGCAGTGTGTAGATATCTGTCTGCGTCACAATTCTGTGAATACACGGAAAGTACATGAATGCCTGTTTATGAGTGTTTAATAACATGAAAGTATTGTATGTATTGTATGTATGTATTAATTAATTTATATGGTCTGAAACTCCTGTGATGTCCCCTGTGTCTGATGCAGGATAATGACATGGAGTGTGGAGGAACAGCAGGCCTCTCTGCCCCCCTTACAACAGCACTGCTCCCCCTACTGGCCACTCTCATTAGCAGGTGACCATTAGCAGGACCCAACACTGGACCTAACACTGGAGAGATTGATAGACTGGCGCACCATCAAATGCTGACAACGCACAGGGAGCCTCGCCAACAAGAAGAACTTGCTCAACTAACTGAGTTACTTATTATCAACAGAGAGATGGACCAATTGTAAATCAATCTCCTTGACCAGCAGAGAAATAACAAATTAGACATTGTTCAAGACAAACAGAACAATATTCAAAGGGGGAAACAATATGGACATTAGACAGAAAAAATATACCTGAGAGCAGCAATGAACGGGTTTCACAGGATGTCAGAAAGGACATAAGATCAGTTGGATAACAAAGCCAGCCCTCTGGGATGTAGGAACTATCTTCCTTTATGTGCAGTCAGTGAAAGCATTACCATGTTGATTTAAATCTCAGTTGGTTCACTCCACATTAGCGTTCCAAAATACTTCAATACACTCTCACAGCTGTAATACGCTGACTGTGCAAGCGGCAAGACAGGATTTTACAGAATAAAATATCCACTTTTCCCTACATTCAGACATCATAACACGGGCAACGATATGTACAGATATACTAACCACAATATTTGACATAATTTATTGCATGAGACAAAGTCCACATGATCAATAGTTATTGCTCTAATATAATATTGTGGCACTGGTGACGATGAGATCTATAGTGCCACCATTTGGTCTGGTGCAGCCATCTAAGGTTGCAGTGACTTTATATTCACACAGCTTCTAAGGACATACATAAGGTTTACATACCACATTTCATTGCCCCTTGTCCATCGGCTCAGTTCTTATAGCCAGTTACCCATGGTGGAATTATCTGCAGGGCTTGACATGAACTTTTTCTGAAACTTGTCCTTCAGACAAGAATGACAGATTTTTTTCTTTCTTGTCCGAACGGTTAAAGTTTATGTCCTACAATTCTACTCATTCTGCCATGGGGCGGAGTGAACTTTGATGTTATTAAGCAAATACCCTGAAATTCAACACGTTGTGCCATTGTCGTTGAAATAATAACATTCAGTTTAAAGCTAATTTCCTGCTATTCTCCACATTTTGCCATGACTTATGCCATGTTCATTTGATATCTGAGTGAGAGTGACTAACAAAATCATTGGGGGCCCCCTGGAAGTCAGGGCCCCTGGGCAGTAATTTGGCCATTACGACAAGACTTAGATAGCTGGCTAGACTAACTTACCTAGCAATCTATAAAATCTTAGCTGACATGGGATAATTGAGTGACTGTCAGTGGCTGAAATAACAAGAGAAAAACTTCTGATGTAGAACCACATTTTGAAACTGCGCGTTGTGTATTCTACTGTCCTACGGTTGTTTTTGGAGGGGGGAGGGGCCTCTAGCGACTGCTTACTGTATGTCGCTTATAAATAGAAACGGTACTGTAGTAGATGTTTTAGATACTTATTTACAGTAACATGATGTGTGATAAATAAAGGACATCCTGAAAGAAACAATATTTCTGTGAGACATACAGAGAGCCAGTGGTGTAGTTTCAGTGTGTCTGCAGAAGACTGTAAAACCCATCCGGCTGGGCTGACGTTGCTGGTCTGTCGGGGATTGAGCTGTATACGTGGTACGTATCAGACTAGAGAAAAGAAACAGACAGTTTAACTTCAGTCCTTTAATTCTACAGTACTGTAAATGTAATGTAATTTAAAAGGATGTAACATCAATCTGAAACTGAGAGTCGTTCACATTCACCAAACACAGTGGGTGATTCTGAACTTACATTGTCGTTTTCAGATGACTTTCCATTTTCTTCAAAAGGACCTGTACAACACAGAAGGAGCCTGAGTGAGTGAGTGAGTGAGTGAGTCAGTATGTGCGCACACACACACACACACAAGTCACTTCTCCTCCTGACTCAAACCATCCTGTAGACATACAGCTCTATTCTCATGCTCTAACACATTATCTTATGTATAACTTATACACATACATGCTTACTGATATGACGACCTCAGACAAACAAACAAGCCTAAACAACTTTGAGTCCTATAAAAAGCCCTACATGTTATGAAACATTGGGACAGAGTTAAATAGACAAACCTGGTGGTACAGATGTGGATGATACAGAAGTGATCAGGCTGTAGATCCCTGCATTCTCTGAATCAGCCTGGAGGAAAGAGAGAGAAGAAAGATCCTTATTATCCTTCAGACTGTCTGTCTTTTTGTACGAAAACAAGTATGTATCTATATCCAAGGCTATTATTTTTGCTGTACTTACATCTTTATTTGAAGATACCTGCACAGGACCTGCATCTCAAAGAGAGAGACAAAGCCACAAGTAAGAGGCTGTGTGTCTGTGTGTGTGGGTTTGTGGGGGGGGCAGAAGAAGTGAAAATAACAGGGCTTGATGTCATTTCACACTTCTCCTCCTGACTCAAACCACCCTGGAGACTTACAGCTCTGTTCCCACGCTTTCAAGATGCTCTGATTACAAAATGTAAGTTTGTATGGTAGGCATTTAGTGATTAAGCGTTATTGTGCTGAGTGTCCCAAATTCACGTCCCAGGTCCAAGGTCAGGAAGACAGGGACAGAAGACATTCTGTTACAAACTCACCTGAGTGCAAAAACGTGGACGGTACAAAGGTGATGAGAGAATAGATCCCAGCATCCCTTGAATCCAACATGCCTGCACTACTCATAGCTCCCATCACCAAATCATCTAGAACAGAAACAAAATGAAAATTAAATTAGGATACGTGTTTGGACATGCATGTGTGCAGTTGTCTTAGTAGTGTGTGCAGTGTTTGATGTATTTTGTTTGGAACATACATTGTCTGTGATCATCCTGTCTGGCTGTAGGTCTGTACAACATAAAAGTATCAGAAGGTTGTGGTAAGAACATCTCATCATGGACAATACAGAACTGAAGGAATATGCAATCTGCATCATATTCACAAGGGAATTCTTACCTCTGAGAATTGGTTTTCTCTGAAAAACAAATGAGGCTAAATGAATGATATTGAATATAGCCTACACTACACAATATCACCAAAAGGAGTTGAAAGATGAAACCATGTCAAAGGCACTTACATTAATATGAGAAGGAAAATGTTTGCAAGTTATTTGTTATGCAGAATCAGAAGTACTCACTGGTCCTCCTGCAGAGATAGACAGCTGTCAATCCCATCAAGAACACGCCCACTCCAGAAGCCATACCCACTGCTGTCTGCCATAATAGCACCGCTGTTTGGTGACATGATGACATCAGGAGACGTCATTAGCTCTTAATCCAAATGTAAATACTTCAATGGTAGACAGGTGTTAGAATACCACTTTATTATTAGTCTTGGTAAATGTTTCCGTTTTCATATATGTGAGAAAAGACAGCCAGTTAGCTAAACATTTTACAGTTGAGTCTGTGAAGGAAAATGTTATGTTTGTGCTTTTCTAATAACCAATTGGACTGGGTCCATGTAACTGACTGATTGATCGTGACTGGGAGGAATCCTCACTATCAGTATAAGCAATTTGGCAGTGCGCCAAGAACATTGTTTTGAAAACCGAAAGGGGTGTCTCAGTTTCAAGGACTCAGCTTGGAGAGAAGAAGCCTTGTGAGGTATTGGTTGGTCACATGCATGAAACAAACGTTAATGATGAATTAATGATGAATTTTGAATAAGCTAAATCTTGCAAATATAACTTGTCTGTTTAAGCACTAAATAAGAGAACTAATGGGACTTCCCCGGCGGAGCAAGATAGAGACATGCAAGATAGAGACAGTTTGTTAACAGTTAACACACATCACAACTAGTAAACACCAATAAACAAACATCGTGTGGCCATAGAAACTTTCAGTTGGACTCTTTGGTGTGTCAGTTGTCAAAGTAGGATTAACAGTCAAATCTGGTGCAAAGCAAAGTCATTAGATCTGGTTATACAATAAAGTATCTTAATGGGATGATTTAATCAATTCAATATTAACCTCTTTTCTAGTAATTAGGCACATTTGTGATGAGGAAAGAATACAAAGACCTGGGTAAGATAAACTGAAAACAATTGACTTATTTTAACTAACTAAAGATGACCAGCACACCTGATGTAGGATTCACTGCTGTGCTGGGGGCCAAAGGAGAGGTCAAACCTGGTGAGAAGAGATGAGAAATGTACATTTGTTTCATATCAAATAAAATAAAACGTTTTTTTGTCACATGCTCCGAATACAACAGGTGTTACAATACAACCTTACCATGAAACACTTACTTTCAACAATGCATTTTTTTTAAGTAAGAAAATATTTGCTAAAAAAATTCAAAAGAAATAAAATGTAATTTATAAAATTAAAACAATAACAAGGCTATAGGTAATTCAGGTAATATGTATATGTAGGAAGGTGTAAAGTGACTACGCATAGGTAATAAACAAAGAGTAGCAGCAGCGTAAAAAGGGAGATCAATGCAAATAGTCTGGTTAGCCATTTGAGCCTTTTGGACTTAGACTTGGCGATCCGGTACCACTTGCCATGCGGTAGCAGAGAGAACAGTTTTTGACTTGCGTGGCTGGAGTCTTGACAATTTGTAGGTCCTTTCTCTGACCCCGCCTGGTATAGATGTCCTGGATGGCAGGAAGCTTGTCCCCAGTGATGTACTGGGCCGTACGCACTAACCTCTACGGTCAGATGCTGAGCAGTTGCCATACCAAGCATTGATGCAATCAGTCAGGATGCTCTCGATGGTGCAGCTGTATAACTTTTTGAGGATCTGAGGACCCATGCCAAATCTTTTCGGTCTCCTGAGAGGGCATAGGCATTGTCATGCCTTCTTTACGACTGTCTTAGTGTGTTTGGACCATGTCAGTTTGTGTATTACAGACTCGGTCAGGGAGAGGTTGAAAATGTCAGTGAAGACTCTTGCCAGTTGGTCAGTGCATGTTCTCAGTATGCGTCCTGGTAATCCATCTGGCCCTGCAGCCAAGTGAATGTTGACCTGTTTAAAGGTCTTACTCACATCGGCAACGGAGAGCGTGATCTCACATTCGTCCGAAACAGCTGGTGATTTCATGCAAGGTTCAGTGTTGCTTGCCTTGAAGCAAGCATAGAAGGCATTTAGCTCGTTTGGTAGGCTTTCGCCACTGGGCAGCTCATGGTTGGGTATCCCTTTGTAATCCGTAATAGTTTGCAAGCCTTGGCACATCCAACGAGCGTCAGAGCCAGTGTAGTAGGATTCAATCTTAAACCTGTATTAATGCTTTGCCTGTTTGATGGTTCATCTGAGGGCATAGCAGGATTTCTTATAAGTATCCGGATTAGTGTCTCACTCCTTGAAAGCAGCAGCTTTAGATTTTTGCTCAGCGCGGATGTTGCCTGTAATCCATGGCTTCTGGTTGGCATATGTACGTACAGATGAAGTCGGTAATGTAGTGTACTCCTCAATGCCATCGGATGAATCCCAAAACATATTTCAGTCTGTGCTAGCAAAACAGTCATGTAGCATAGCATGCGTGTCATCTGACCACTTCTGTAATGAGCGAGTCACTGGTAAGTCTTGCTTAAGTTTTTGCAGGTTAGCAGGAATCAGGAGGATATAATTATGGTCAGATTTTCCAAATGGAGGGTGAGGGAGAGATTTGTACACATCTCTGTGTGTGGAGTAAAGGTGGTCTAGATTTTATTTTTCTCTGATTGCACATTTGACATGCTGGTAGAAATGAGGTAACATGGATTAAAGCTTTCCTGCATTAAAGTCTCCAGCACTAAGAGCACCACTTCTGGATGAGCATTCTCTTGTCTGCTTATGGCCTTATACAGCTCGTTGAGTGCGGTCTTAGTGCCTGCATCGGTTTGTGGTGGTAAATAGACAGCTACAAAAAATAAAGATAAACTCTTTTGGTATATTGTGTGGACTACAGCTTATCATAAGATACTCTACCTCAGGCGAGCAAAACCTCTAGACTTCCTTAATATTTGCACAACAGCTGTTATTGACAAATAGACAGACCACCAGCCCTCGTCTTACTTATTGTTCTGTCTTGCCGATACACGGTAAATCCAGCCAACTGTATATGATCCATGTCCTCGTTCAGCCATGACTCGGTGAAACATAAGATACGGATGGTAAAGCAGGATTATCCACTTGCAGATGAATTCTCACCAAGAATCAGGATCTGCGGCCCCTGTATCGGTCGTCTCCTGTTCATGCGAATGACGGGGCTTTGGGCCTGGTCCGTGAAAATAAGTAAATCTTTCTCCTTCAATTCATTAAAGAAAAAATCTTCGCCCAGTGAGTAATCACTGTTCTGATGTCCAGAAGCTCTTTTCAGTCATAAGAGACAGTGGCAGAAACATTATGTGCAAAACAAGTTACAAACAACGCAAAAAAAACACCCAGAATAGCACAATTGGTTAGGAACCCGTAAAATGGCAGCCATCCCCTCCGGCGCTATTCATATCTAAGAAAAGTACAATTTAGAGTGAACGTACAAGCAGCCATGAATAAGTCTATGAGTAAACCTGTTGGAGCTTCAGTGAATTAGAGTGAACTAAAAATGTAATTGCAAAGTAAGGGATACTTACTAGTTGGTCTCATTGTGATGTCAGGGGTCAAAGTAGAAGTAACAGTCGAAACTGCTGGAAAGTATTAAAAGTTAATTTTGGATCTGATTACACAAGAAGAAAGGTATGCATTATTTCTGTTAGAAAACAACACAACTCAGTCAGTAGAAAGATTCACAATTTCAGAATTTTGAATATTATTGTTAAAACCCAGATCCTTAAAAGCTTATGGTGTACCATGGGATGCCCCGTTAACTTCTTATGGCTGGGGGCAGTATTGAGCAGCTTGGATGAATAAGGTTCCCAGAGTAAACTGCCTGCTACTCAGTCCCAGTTGCTAGTATATGCATATTATTAGTATATTTGGATAGAAAACACTCTGACGTTTCCAAAACAGTTTGAATGATGTCTGTGAGTATAACATAACTCATATGGCAGGCAAAAACCTGAGAAAAAATCCATCCAGGAAGTGGGAAATCTGAGGTTGGTCGTTTCTCAACTCATTCCCTATTGAAGAAACAGTGGGATATTGGTCATGTTGCACTTCCTAAGGCTTCCACTAGATGTCAACAATCTTTAGAACCTTGTTTGATGCTTCTACTGTGAAGTGGGGCTGAATGAGAGGGGATTGAGTAAGGTCTGCCATGAGCTGAACATGCGCTGACCATGCGCGTTGACGTGAGATCGGGCTCAGTTCCATCGCATTTCTGAAGACAAAGGAATTCTCCGGTTGGATCAGTATTGAAGATTTATGTTAAAAATATCCTAAAGATTGATTCTATACTTAGTTTGACATGTTTCTACAGACTGTAATATGACTTTTCGTCTGAACTTTTGCCTGGACCTGCCAGTCGTGAGTTTAGATTGTGTACTGAACGTGCGATCAAAACTGAGTTATTTGGACATAAATTATGGATATTATCGAACAAAACAAACATTTATTGTGGAACTGGGATTCCTGGGAGTGCATTCTGATGAAGATCATCAAAGGTAAATTAATGTTTATAATGTTATTTCTGACTTCTGTTGACTGCACAATACGGCGGATATCTTTTTGTCTTGTTTGGGCTCTGAGCGCCGTACTCAGTTTATTGCATGGTTTGCTTTTTCCGTAAAGCTTTTTTGAAATCTGACACAGCGGTTGCATTAAGGTGTAGTGTATCTAAAGTTCCATGTATAACACTTGTATTTTCATCAACATTTATAATGAGTATTTCTGTAAATTGACGTGGCTCTCTGCAAAATCACCAGATGTTTTTGGAACTAACGTAAACTCACCCAATTCCGTACAAATGTGGGTAACCACGGCATTCAAACGAGGCTGCAATGAAAACGAATGAGACTGTAGTGACTGTGTTGGCATCAAAATCCGAGGTGTGAAACTACATTTCGATTCAGCATTGATTGACATGGTAATGAGCTAACAGTATTGGAGAAAAGATGAAAAAACTAACCCCTCTGGTGCTGTACGTTACATCGTGACGTGTCACTACAGTGCGCATTTGCGACTCATTTTGTGCCGTACAGCCTCTTTCCACCAGGGGTAGCCCTTCTCTCGCAGATTAAAATCATGCTCAACCATATACACTTGTAAGAAAACTTCATTATTTTTGTCTAAATTAATATAATTATTGCTAATATTAAACTAATATTTCATGACTAGGGTGCCATTTGCATTTTTTTGCAGGTCATTTCTGCGAGCCATCATGACACTCAAAAGCCGGAACAGCTGCAGTTCACTTGTGAGGCTAACGTTAGCGCAGCCCTAAACCCCTCTTCAAATTCGACACAAACCTTCAAACAGGTATGTGATGAGACATTACATAAACTCTTTATGTTTTATTTACATTTTAAGGTTAATTAGTTGGACAAATCGGGTGAAAAAAACTGTTTTCTTCACACAACATATTACCCCCTTTCAAGATCACTTCGTAGCCTTCGCTCCCCACCCGCCATTTTTAAAAAGACCAGACGGAGCTCATTGCCTTGATGAATTATGCAGAGATGGGCATCATGAAGGTCTCGTCATTAATTTAGTTAGAAAGGGGAGAAATTGTGCTTTACATTGGCATTGATATTACAGTTGATCTGGAAGTATTACGTTTTTTGGGCTCAAAAATAAGGTCAATTGTACGGATCAAGGCGATGTACAAAAGTGAGTGAGTTTACGTTACTGAACATAACGCGCCAATTTATGCTGAGATTTCTTTATATAAATATGAACTTTATCGAACAAAATTGAGTGTAATCAGATGAAGATCAAAGGTTAGTGATTCATTCTCTCTCTATTTCTGATTTTTGTGACTCCTCTCTGGCTGGAAAAATGGTTTTGTTTTTCTGTGACTTGGCTCTGACCTAACATAATCCTTTGTGGTGCTTTTGCACGAAAAGCCTATTTGAAATCGAACACTGTGGTGGGATTAACAAGAAGTATATCTTTAAAATGGTGTGACATACTTGTATGCTTTAGGAATTTTAATTATGAGATTTCTGTTTGAATTTGGCGCCCTGCACTTTCACTGGCTGTTGTAATATCGATCCCGTTAGTCGGATCTCAGCCATAACATCCCACATAATGCTTACATGGATATTCCCTTCATTAACTTCTAGAATGGTCTCTGCTACTTATGATTGCCTGCTGTCTGTTAAATGCTCTACATTGGGTGTCACTCTAGTATGGAACCGTGAAATGCAGGGATTGGGGCCTGACCTGAACTGGGATACCATTTAGGAAAATGTATTTGTTACCTCTAAAAACCCAGCACACCAGTTTATACATAATAAGCTCATACATAGAAGTTATGCAACCACATTTAGACATTTTTAGATTAAGCTGATTCCTACTCCAAAATGTGAGAGACGGCGTATGAATGCTGTTGTAACACAAATGTTTTGGGAATGTCCTGTGGTGTCCCAGTTCTGGTCACATGTTTCGGATTTCCTTACAAACATGTGTTTCCCTGTGAAGATCCACCTTTATTTTCGTTGAATGATAACTCTTCATTTGTACTGCAACTGGTTCAGAAAATAATAATTTATGTGGCATTAACAGCAGCAAAAAAGGTTATCCTTAGTGGATTACCCCTACAATCCCCTTGCCTCAAACATGGTTATCATATAATCAAGATATTGTTCGTTTAGAGCGATCAGCGGGCATGATAAACAAAGCTCGGGCAAATACAATTGAGGCATGGGATGTATTAACCAAAACTCTATCAGATATCAGCACCTCTTGAATAAGCAATGGACCTACATGGTAACGGAGTTGGGGGACAACATTTTATTTTCTGAGAATAATATAGAATATTTTTTATTGTAAACTCCACTTCCTTCCTGTAAATTTCTCATTTGTCTGAAAAGACAAATAGTCAGCTAGAGATGGATGCTTACCCAGAACGCTTTCTGTGGAGCTTTGACCTCCTGGGCACATGCAAGAGAGAGACTGTTTAATAACAGTTAACACACAACACAACTTATTACGCTACTAAACTAAAATCATGTGGACTCTTGGGGGTGTCAGTTGTCAAAGTAGAACTAGTAGTTGAACCCGGTGCAAAGCAAAGTCATTGGATCTGATTATACAACAATAAAAGGTATCTAAATGGGTTGATTTAATTAATGGAATATCAACCTCTTTTTTTATCCCAACCTTTTTTTTATCAGGGGATATTTGTGAGTAAAAACCTGGCTAAAATAAAGCTAGTCTATTTGTTTAGGTCCTATCTGCTAACTAGAGAAAGATGACCAACACACCTGATGTAGGATTCACTGCCGTGCTGGGGGTCAAAGGAGAGGACAAACCTAGTGAAAAGAGATTACACAAGAACAAATGTAAATTCATTTAATATCTAAGGTCATTCAATAAGCAGAAAGAGAGAAGTACACTACACATTACCTACAAATCAGATGGACTAAAAGTATACAAATCTGGACAGAAATTACAAGCATGGGTCAATTCATAAATCGGAAGGAGCTTTAGTGAATTAATGTGAACAAAAATATACATGTAAGTTAAAATTAGTGGATCTACTTACTGGTAGTTGGTGTCACTGTGGTGTCTCGGGTCGAAGTAGAAGTAACAGTCAAAACTAGTTGGAAGCAATATGATTACACAAGAATTAGGTTTTACATTAACATTTTGTTCACCTAATTTTACAGGCCTGTAATCTAAACCATTGACTGTACAATTGGTATTTGCTGAGATGGTCATTTAGAGGCCCAACACACCTTCTGTAGGACTCATTGTTGTGCTGGGAGGCAAAGAAGACCCAGGACCTGGAGTCAAACCCACTGAGAAAACACATATTAATGAAATTAGTATTTTTATTCATTATCGTATTAATGATCATCATGGTGTTGTTGTCCTTTTGAAATACCTTCATGACTTGTCTATTCAAAGTGGGAAAAGTAGGACTATAAAATCACTACGGACAGATTGCTTCCTTCCCTGGTAGATTATATTTCTCCTCATTATAGAGATGATAAGACCAATTCATAAGGTGATCAAGTCTTTCAGGACAGATAAGGTGTTGATTGTTGTTGACAGCTTCCTAGAATAAAGTCACCATGTTATCTAACAGCAGAAACCTAACAGAGCATAGATACGATTTAAACACTCTACTAGATGAACACAGACATTATAATACTTGTGCTGATGATCCCAGCCGTTGGTGTTGAGGCTGGTGTCATATATATAGAACAGCTTCATTATCTAACAGAACAGCTTCATTTACACATTAACACAACTGTTCTTATTGCTAAAACTTGCTTTGCTTTAAAATAACAGCAGTGTCACTATAAAAGCACAAATGTGTAGTCTACCTGCTATAGAAGGTGTCTGTATAGTTGTTGGATCACTGATGTGAACTCCCACCAGATCTAAAATCATTTGGGAATGAAATGTGGTATTTAGTTTGTTGCTCAGAATGAATATAGTCATACTAAGAAGATGCTGAAATAAAAGTGAGTCAGATCATGAAGACCTGCAGCACTGATAGATTTGTTTAGATTATGACTCACCTGTAAAGCTGTGCCCATCACTGCGTGGAGAGAGAGAGTTTGGTCCTGAGCTCAATCTGTAGTCACAGCTCACCTCCTTACGCCTCACTGACTGTAAACGACTGATCAGATCACTATGTTTTGGAGTGAATTGACAGAACTGCTGTCCGGATGCTGAGATGGCTTTTCTCTTCATGATCTTTGCTGTGAAGGATGGCTGACTCTCCTCTCCAACATACAGGTTACAGGTGGTGTCAGGACTGACGGATCCAGGAATCAAACAGATGATGTTGAAGTCCTCATAAATATTGACTGTAATGTCTGGTTTTGGATCTGTTAGGAAAGGACAGAGACTCCTTTATGCATCACTGTATTTGAACATAATGTATATGTCACAAGTGACACTGACTCTTACTAAACTAGACCCTGCCATTCTCTTTATATTACGTGTCAGCATGTCTTATTTGATATCATTCCTATTTATGAGTGCCATTTAATATGTGTGCTGTGTGTTTACAATGATTACCTTTCACTTAATTCCTTACATTCTCACGTGTGAATCAAATTGAATCGCATGGACTATTTTGCTTGCTTGTATGGTGTGTAGTCATTCCACAGATCTTCCTCTCCCTGCTCGGGAGGAAGAGCCGAACCCTGTTCGGGTAGAGCCAAACTAATCCTGCTCGGGTAGAAATGAATGAACAAACCCTGCTCGGAGGGACCCAGGTATCACCTGCTGTGTTAGTTTGGCCCGTTGCTTCTAGTTAGCCTACAGCCCTAAATCCCAGCCTATTTATACTTTTCTAATAGGACTGTAGGGATACTGTGTATTACGGTGTAAACTGAGTTTATAAAGAACCTTTGATTGTACTTTGGCCTCTCTGTGGTTGTTTGCTGTGGGATCTTAGAACTCTACTTTTGACATTTACATTTCAAATATTTATTGTCTTCACAACAACTATTTTGAAATGACATTGGATGAGATTGTGATTTAAACAGAATCATCCAAGACAATCTGAATATATAATTTCTTACCAAGAATAGTAACAGAGACTGAACCACTGTGCATCGATGGATAGTGAGATTCTACAGTGTAAAAACATCTCAGTATGATCTCAGCTGATGAACTTTGACCTGCCCATGAGAGCAGCTCAGTCCCCGTGAGTGATCGCGTACAGGGTGAGGGTTTAGGATCTATCCCCTCTGTGTAGAAGTAACACTGAGACACAGAGCCAGATGGGGGAGTCTGACAGCTCAGCCGAACTGAGTCTCTCTCTCTGATGACTGTAGAACTCACTGTCAGCCTGGGAGGAGGTGGGTCTGTGAGATCAGGAGAATAGTGTCACCTTGAAAGTTGTATTTCAAAAACATCACAGGTAATCCATACATGCTAACAGTATGGAAACTCCATTAATCAAATGTTCAACTATGTCAGGATTTATGTTTGTACAAAGTACAGTAATTCCTTTCATTATGAGAAATTTTGACTTTTAGGAAATACGACAGAATATCTCATTTTCAGAACGAGCATAATTAATACGGTATAACAGTGACGTGTATCATTGTTTAAACCACCTACTTACCCTGAACAGTGACTGAGACAGGGTCACTTAAAGGAGATGTGTGAGACCTCCCTACAGCATAGTAACACATCACTTTGACCACATCTGGAAACGTTTGATCTGCCCTCTTGAGCAGCTCTGTTCCTGTGAGTGTCTGAGTACAGGATGAGTCTGGAAGATTCTTCCTCCCCTCTATGTAGAAGTAACAGTGAGACACAGGGAGAGATGGACGAGTCTCACAACTCAGCTGAACTGATTCTGTCTCTTTGATGACTGTAGAACTCACTGTCAGCTGGGGAAGGTCTGTGAGAATTGGGGAATTAAGCATTTAGCATTTTGTGGTTTTGAGAAATGTACTGATAGTCTAATCCCTCCTTGTTATTTCAGACTTAAGGATCTTGAGTCAATATCTTTATGCAGCGACAGTATGGGAAATTAAGGAGATATAATATATTGCTTGATTGTTTCACGTAATAGATTATGACAACACACAGTATGATAACATATCACAAGAGGGACGTGGTAATGATGGCACAACTGTACATTGTTTACAGCCATTTAAATAGTCTTCTTACCCTGAATTGTGACTGTTGAAGGCTCACTGTATATGGATCTAAACTGTGAACCTGTAGCACTGTACTGACATTGTATTTTGACCTCAGCTGGTGAACTCTGACCTGTCCACCTCACCAGTAGTGTTCCTGTGAGTGTCTGTTGACAGGGTGATGGAAGGGTGAATTCCACTTGCCCAGCCATTTTGAAGTAACACTCAGAGACAGATGGAGGAGTCTGACAGTTCAGCTGAACTGAGTCTCTCTCTTTGATGACTGCAGGAATCACTGTTAGACTGGGCTGAGGAGGATCTGTGAGATCAGTGGGATGATGGAGTGTCTTTTTTAATTTAATTATAAATTCATTTTCAATGTTTAACTACTCATACAGATAATGTACAACTTAATATTATATGATTTTGAAAGAGAAAACAATTCAGACACTGTTGTCTATTTAAGCAATAAACAAAAAGAGCCCGTGCCTGGAACAGCCCTTAGGAGAGAGTTATCACACAATAATCCTCGGCCTCGATGGACATTTTGCTTTTGTAAAACGGTTGCCAACATTTAAACTAAACTAAAGATTAAGGACCTGTCTTTCATTCAAGATGTATTATTGTTCTGAGTAAATGTGTTTTATTTTCATCCTTCCACCAGGACATATGCTCATTTTGGAACGTTGCTAAATGGGCACAGCCAAACAACGGAAGTGATGGATTTCATTCTGACCAGAACTGTCCCAGAGCTTGGGGAGGTGTGTCTGCGCTTGTGCTGCAGCGGCAGGTGCACAAGACAAAACTTTACCAGCATCACACATATCGGTGAATCACTGTGACATATGAAATACAAGTGATAGTGTAATCAATCTGTAATAACTATGTAAAAAAGTAACAAACGTGTTAAATTATTATGTGACGTACAGTCATATCTAGATCCTGATTGGTCAACAAGCTGATTTGACGCATCAAACAGTGTTATTTCACGTGTATCTTTTTGGAAATGCAACGACCTAAATGGCGTTCCATACTTTTACAGATGCACAATCGAGAGCATCCTGTCGGGCTGTATCACCGCCTGGTACGGCAACTGCTCTGCCCACAACTGTAAGGTTCTCCAGAGGGTAGTGAGGTCTGCACAACGCATCACCGGGGGCAAACTACCTGCCCTCCAGGACACCTACACCACCCGATGTCACAGGAAGGCCATAAAGATCATCAAGGACAACAACCACCCGAGCCACTGCCTGTTCACCCCCCTATCATCCAGAAGGCGAGGTCAGTACAGGTGCATCAAAGCAGGGACCGAGAGACTGAAAACAGCTTCTATCTCAAGGCCATCAGACTGTTAAACAGCCACCACTAACATTGAGCGGCTGCTGCCAACATACTGACTCAACTCCAGCCACTTTAATAATGGAAAATTGATGTAAAAAATGTATCACTAGCCACTTTAAACAATGCCACTTAATATAATGTTTACATACCCTACATTACTCATCTCATATGTATATACTGTACTCTATAACCCTACATTACTCATCTCATATTTATATACTGTACTCTGTAACATCTACTGCATCTTGCCATCTTTATGTAATACATGTATCACTAGCCACTTTAAACAATGCCACTTTTATATTTACATACCTAACATTACTCATATCATATGTATAGACTGTACTCGATACCATCTACTGCATCTTGCCTATACCGTTCTGTACCATCACTCATTCATATATCTTTATGTACATATTCTTTATCCCTTTACGTTTGTGTGTATAAGGTAGTGGTTGTGGAATTGGTATGTTAGATTACTCGTTGGTTATTACTGAATTGTCGGAACAAGAAGTACAAGCATTTCGCTACACTCGCATTAACATTTGCTAACCATGTGTATGTGACAAATACAATTTGATACTTTCCAGTGAACGACACACTGACATCACATACAGATGCACGTGACTCTTGGCTGCAGTAAGAAAGCCACGCCATCTGCGCCCATTCAACATAGCCTAGATTTAAGTTTTTATTAGTTCTAAACAAAATAACTTTTGGGGGGCTCTCCTACACTTACAATGATGTGTTGATTCTTGCTTGAACAGTCACTAAGATTATATTTTGGTTGTGATCTTTGTAAAATAACTATTTTGGATGCAGCAAGTTGTTAGCTAGAATGCTAAACACTCACTGACATGGCAATAGGCTGCAGCAAAAGATAGCCAAAGAGCCATTTTACTGGTTGAAGTTGAAGTTATTTTTAAGTATAATGCATTTGATTTACAATGATGACACAAACATTATATTAAGCAGGACATTCGTACGAGCCTTAAACTCCAATTATAATCCAAAAGTACTGTGGAATTCTCTCTTATGCAACATGTAAATAGAGGCTATTTTTGTTGGCGTTCTGTTCTCTCACCATAGTAGATTGAGCAGTCAAATGGAATAGTGGATAGACCATTTTTTTGTGTTTGTAAACGTTGTCGCACAAGGGCGATGGGCGCAACGTTTGCAAACACAAAAAAATGGTCTATTCACTATTCCATTTGACTGCTCAATCTACTATCTCAATAGCCCAGCCAGGCAATTTATTATCTTGATCGCCACTGTAAAAAGCATTTAGATATTTTGATATATCCCATATATTTTAGACTGGCATTTGGTTTTCAACAGCGGAGATTTGTATTAATCCTGCTGTCTGTCTCATTCCACAGGGATGCTGACCCATGTTGACTCCAATCCTTCCAACAGTTGTGTCAAGTTGGTAGGATGTCCTTAGGGTAGTGGACCATTCTTGATACACACAGGAAACTGTTGAGCGTGAAAAACCCAGCACTGATGCAGTTCTGGCACTTTCTACCATACCCCGTTCAAAGGCACTTAAATATTGTGTCTTGCCCTTTCCCCCTTTGAATGGCACACATACACAATCCATGTCTTTAACCTGTCTCCTCCCCTTAATCTATTTACTGATTTAAGTGGCTTTAACAAGTGACATCAATAAGGGATCATAGCTTTCACCTGGATTTGCCTGATCAGTCTATGTCATGTTAATGTTTTGTATAGCCAGTGTATACAGCAGCTCATGGAAGGATGAAATCGTATGGATGAATTCATCCAAATAACGTTTTTATTGAAAATATGTCAATCATTATTTGAATATTTTGTAATCCGTTGTTTCGTCTGGTAGCCCAAAAATTGACATATTGCAGCTTTAAATTCAAAATAATGATACTGACCTTTGGCTTTGAGGTACTGGAAGGTATCTAGACATAACAAAATGGGTCATTATCATGCTCTTTTTGCCATTATGAAAAATAAGAAAACATGAGATGGGAACACTTTACACAAGCTGGCGAAGCAGAACAGTCTGTAATGCATTCACAGCCATGTTATCAAGCAGTGGTCATTCTTATCTGTACAACATGTAAAATAATGACAGAGAAATATAAATCAATAGGATGATCAATGTTGAAATATTAAGAGTTCCTAAAGTAAAAGACTAAAAGAGGGGAATGGAGAATGGAAAATCCTGTCGCACAAACAGATGATGGAACGGAAAAATAACTCACCGAAAAGGAGGATGAGCAAAAACAGCCGACCAGCCATATCAGGGATGAACAATGTCATTTTTTAGACAGCTACATACATACTGTTAGTCTGACTTCACAGAAGATGGTGGCAGTGACTGGGACAAAGATTAAATGTTTCAATAGAAAAGCAGATGTGGAGCTTGTTCACAGGAAAACCACAGATGTCTCATATGACAACTATGGGCTAATGTCATGTTGCAGAGGACAAGGAGGCTGAACATTCAGAATCATTTATCTGTAATTATTTTTAGGTTCTAAAGCTATTGCAGGCAATTCAATTTCTAAAACCAACAAACTAACTTGTCTTTCTGAGAAAAATATTTATCTTCGACCTTTTGTTTTAAGTTTTTAACAGCTGCACAATGTTTAACTACAAAAACACTGCATTTGTGGTTGAGAGTTGTAGAATCTTTAAAATGTAGAAGTGTTTTTGTAATAGTTTTCATATTTCATTTATGCCAGAGCAGGTAAACTGATAAGCGCAGTAAAGGAAAGGATGGGTGGAAGGAAGGAACGGAGGAGAGAAGAAAATGCGAGTTCACACTACTCGGACTGATCAGTTTACCTTTAATGCTCTGACTGGTACCTACATTTCAGCGCCCATTCAGATAAACCGCGTGCTTTGCTTGAAGTGCATAACATTGAACCTGTGTAGGCTGAGAATGCAGTTGCTGTTTTTAAACTAACGTTTTTATATAGCCTAACTTTGATATTAACCGTTTGATCATGCCACCTAAAAAAAAAGCAGCAGCCGCTGATGAAGTAACGGATATTTGGTTAGATTTATTTGTCAATTTCATTGTTAGAATCGAGCAAAGCGCCTGCTGTGGCACGAAAACCCCCTCTTCATCCACCCACGTTGGTGTTGGTTAATGAAGCGCTGAAGGAGATGGACTCTTGAATCGTCTCATCGCAGGCCATTCGCGGCTACATAACAGAGAAATATCCATCTGTGGACCTGATGAGGTTGAAGAACATGACACGCAAGACCCTGAACATAGGAATCAAGGGCAGTGTATTGGTGAGGACATCAACTCGATAGCAAACGGCGCACAGGGGAGGTTTCGGGTAAGTGACCCATGCATGTCTAAATCTTATTAAAGTAAATGCCCAGTGTTTCCAGATTTCTATGAAATATGACCTATACTTAATAATATATATATATATATATATATATATATATATATATATATATATATATATATATATATATATACACACACACACAGTATGTTAAGTTCTTGTTTCTTGCACCTGCTTAATCAGTACCCTCTTCTGCCAGATTAATTGTTTCACTAGTACAGTGACTTCCCGGTTCCTTGAAAATATTGATGGTTGATGGTTGTTTTCTACACAGTCAGGACTTTGTTGTTCATCTGTTACGGTGCGTGAATGAGGACCCAAAAGCGAATTAACGTAAACAGAGCTTCTTTAATGACAAAACATAGGTAGGCTCAGATGGACCGGCAGATTCCGACAGGACAGGACAAGGTTGCAGCAAACATGACGATAGTCTGGTTCAGGCATGAATAACACAAACAAGAATCCGACAAAGACAGAAACAAAAACAGAGAGAGATATAGAGGACTAATCAGAGGGAAAAAGGGAACAGGTGGGAAAAGGGGTGACGAGGTAGTTAGGAGGAGACAAGGAACAGCTGGGGGAAAGAGGGGGAGAAAAGGTAACCTAATAACGACCAGCAGAGGGAGACAGGGTGAAGGGAAAGGACAGAAACAAGACACAACATGACAATACATGACAGTACCCCCCCACTCACTGAGCGCCTCCTGGCGCACTCGAGGAGGAAACCTGGCGGCAACGGAGGAAATCATCGATCAGCGCACGGTCCAGCACGTCCCGAGAGGGAACCCAACTCCTCTCCTCAGGACCGTACCCCTCCCAATCTACTAGGTACTGATGACCACGGCCCCGAGGACGCATGTCCAAAATCCTACGGACCCTGTAGATGGGTGCGCCCTCGACAAGGATGGGGGGGGGGGGGGGGGAAGACGAGCGGGGGCGCGAAGAACGGGCTTGACACAGGAGACATTGAAGACCGGGTGGACGCGACGAAGATATCGCGGAAGAAGAAGTCGAACTGCGACAGGATTAATGATCTGAGCAATACGGAACGGACCAATGAACCGCGGAGTCAACTTGCGAGAAGCGGTCTTAAGGGGAAGGTTCTGAGTGGAGAGCCAAACTCTCTGACCGCGACAATATCTAGGACTCTTAGTTCTACGCTTATTAGCAGCCCTCACAGTCTGCGCCCTATAACGGCAAAGTGCAGACCTGACCCTCTTCCAGGTGCGCTCGCAACGTTGGACAAAAGCCTGAGCGGAGGGGACGCTGGACTCGGCGAACTGAGATGAGAACAGCGGAGGCTGGTACCCGAGGCTACTCTGAAAAGGAGATAGCCCGGTCGCAGACGAAGGAAGCGAGTTGTGGGCGTATTCTGCCCAGGGGAGCTGTTCTGACCAAGACGCAGGGTTGCGAAAAGAAAGACTGCGTAAGATGCGACCAATAGTCTGATTGGCCCGTTCTGCTTGACCGTTAGACTGGGGGTGAAAGCCGGAAGAGAGACTGACGGAAGCCCCAATCAAACGGCAAAACTCCCTCCAAAATTGAGACGTGAATTGCGGACCTCTGTCCGAAACGACGTCTGACGGAAGGCCATGAATTCTGAAAACATTCTCGATGATGATTTGTGCCGTCTCTTTAGCAGAAGGAAGCTTAGCAAGGGGAATAAAATGAGCCGCCTTAGAGAACCTGTCGACAACCGTAAGAATAACAGTCTTCCCCGCTGACGAAGGCAGTCCGGTGACAAAATCTAAGGCGATGTGAGACCACGGTCGAGAGGGAATGGGAAGCGGCCTGAGACGGCCGGCAGGAGGGGAGTTGCCGGACTTAGTCTGCGCGCAGACCGAACAAGCAGCCACGAAGCGACGCGTGTCATGCTCCCGGGTGGGCCACCAAAAACGCTGGCGAATGGAAGCAAGCGTACCCCGAACGCCAGGATGGCCGGCTAACTTGGCAGAGTGAGCCCACTGAAGAACGGCCAGACGAGTAGGAACGGGAACGAAAAGAAGGTTCCTAGGACAAGCGCGCGGCGACGGAGTTTGAGTGAGTGCTTGCTTTACCTGCCTCTCAATTCCCCAGACAGTCAACCCGACAACACGCCCCTCAGGGAGAATCCCCTCGGGGTCAGTGGAGGCTACTGAAGAACTGAAGAGACGAGATAAAGCATCAGGCTTGGTGTTCTTAGAGCCCGGACGATAAGAAATCACGAACTCGAAACGAGCGAAAAACAGCGCCCAGCGCGCCTGACGCGCATTAAGTCGTTTGGCAGAACGGATGTACTCAAGGTTCCTATGGTCAGTCCAAACGACAAAAGGAACGGTCGCCCCCTCCAACCACTGTCGCCATTCGCCTAGGGCTAAGCGGATGGCAAGCAGTTTGCGGTTTCCCACATCATAGTTACGTTCCGACGGCGACAGGCGATGAGAAAAATACGCGCAAGGGTGGACCTTGTCGTCAGAGAGGGAGCGCTGAGAAAGAATGGCTCCCACGCCCACCTCTGACGCGTCAACCTCGACAACGAACTGTCTAGTGACGTCAGGTGTAACAAGGATAGGTGCGGATGTAAAACGATTCTTGAGGAGATCAAAAGCTCCCTGGGCGGAAACGGACCACTTAAAGCACGTCTTGACAGAAGTAAGGGCTGTGAGAGGAGCTGCCACCTGACCGAAATTACGGATGAAACGACGATAGAAGTTCGCGAAGCCGAGAAAGCGCTGCAGCTCGACGCGTGACTTAGGGACGGGCCAATCAATGACAGCTTGGACCTTAGCGGGATCCATCTTAATGCCTTCAGCGGAAATAACAGAACCGAGAAATGTGACGGAGGAGGCATGAAAAGAGCACTTCTCAGCCTTCACAAAAAGACAATTCTCTAAAAGGCGCTGGAGGACACGTCGAACGTGCTGAACATGAATCTGGAGTGACGGTGAAAAAATCAGGATATCGTCAAGGTAAACGAAAACAAAGATGTTCAGCATGTCTCTCAGGACATCATTGACTAATGCCTGAAAGACAGCTGGAGCGTTAGCGAGGCCGAAAGGAAGAACCCGGTATTCAAAGTGCCCTAACGGAGTGTTAAACGCCGTCTTCCACTCGTCCCCCTCCCTGATGCGCACGAGATGGTAAGCGTTACGAAGGTCCAACTTAGTGAAAAACCTGGCTCCCTGCAGGATCTCGAAGGCTGAAGACATAAGAGGAAGCGGATAACGATTCTTCACTGTTATGTCATTCAGCCCTCGATAATCTATGCAGGGGCGCAGGGACCCGTCCTTCTTCTTAACAAAAAAAAACCCCGCTCCGGCGGGAGAGGAGGAGGGGACTATGGTACCGGCGGCAAGAGCTACAGACAAATAATCTTCGAGAGCCTTACGTTCGGGAGCCGACAGAGAGTATAGTCTACCCCGGGGGGGAGTGGTTCCCGGAAGGAGATCAATACTACAATCATACGACCGGTGTGGAGGAAGAGAGGTGGCCCTGGACCGACTGAACACCGTGCGCAGATCGTGATATTCCTCCGGCACCCCTGTCAAATCACCAGGCTCCTCCTGTGAAGAAGAGACAGAGGAAACAGGAGGGATAGCAGACATTAAACATTTCACATGACAAGAGACGTTCCAGGAGAGGATAGAATTACTAGACCAATTAATGGAAGGATTATGACAAACTAGCCAGGGATGGCCCAAAACAACAGGTGTAAAAGGTGAACGAAAAATTAAAAAAGAAATGGTTTCGCTATGATTACCAGAAACAGTGAGGGTTAAAGGTAGCGTCTCACGCTGAATCCTGGGGAGAGGACTACCATCCAGGGCGAACAAGGCCGTGGACTCCCTTAACTGTCTGAGAGGAATGTCATGTTCCCGAGCCCAGGTCTCGTCCATAAAACAGCCCTCCGCCCCAGAGTCTATTAAGGCACTGCAGGAAGCTGACGAACCGGTCCAGCGTAGATGGACCGACAAGGTAGTGCAGGATCTTGAAGGAGAGACAGGAGTAGTAGCGCTCACCAGTAGCCCTCCGCTTACTGATGAGCTCTGGCTTTTACTGGACATGAAGTGACAAAATCACCAGCAGAACCGCAATAGAGACAGAGGCGGTTGGTGATTCTCCGTTCCCTCTCCTTAGTCGAGATGCGGATACCTCCCAGCTGCATAGGCTCAGCACCCGAGCCGGCAGAGGAAGATGGTAGTGATGCGGAGAGGGGGGCAACGGAGAACGCGAGCTCCTTTCCACGAGCTCGGTGACGAAGATCAACCCGTCGCTCAATGCGAATAGCGAGTTCAATCAAGGAATCCACGCTGGAAGGAACCTCCCGGGAGAGAATCTCATCCTTTACCTCTGCGCGGAGACCCTCCAGAAAACGAGCGAGCAAAGCCGGCTCGTTCCAGCCACTGGAGGCAGCAAGAGTGCGAAACTCAATAGAGTAGTCCGTTATGGATCGATTACCTTGACATAGGGAAGACAGGACCCTGGAAGCCTCCTCCCCAAAAACAGATCGATCAAAAACCCGTATCATCTCCTCCTTAAAGTCCTGATACTGGTTAGTACACTCAGCCCTTGCCTCCCAGATTGCCGTGCCCCACTCACGAGCCCGTCCAGTAAGGAGAGATATGACGTAGGCGACACGAGCAGTGCTCCTGGAGTAAGTGTTGGGCTGGAGAGAAAACACAATATCACACTGGGTGAGGAACGAGCGGCATTCAGTGGGCTCCCCAGAGTAACACGGCGGGTTATTGATTCTGGGCTCCGGAGATTCGAAAGCCCTGGAAGTGGCCGGTGGATCGAGGCAGAGATGGTGAACCTGTTCTGTGAGGTTGGAGACTTGGGTGGCCAGGGTCTCAACGGCATGTCGAGCAGCAGACAATTCCTGCTCGTGTCTGCCTAGCATCGCTCCCTGGATCTCGACGGCTGAGTGGAGAGGATCCGAAGTCGCTGGGTCCATTCTTGGTCGGATTCTTCTGTTACGGTGCGTGAATGAGGACCCAAAAGCGAATTAACGTAAACAGAGCTTCTTTAATGACAAAACATAGGTAGGCTCAGATGGACCGGCAGATTCCGACAGGACAGGACAAGGTTGCAGCAAACATGACGATAGTCTGGTTCAGGCATGAATAACACAAACAAGAATCCGACAAAGACAGAAACAAAAACAGAGAGAGATATAGAGGACTAATCAGAGGGAAAAAGGGAACAGGTGGGAAAAGGGGTGACGAGGTAGTTAGGAGGAGACAAGGAACAGCTGGGGGAAAGAGGGGGAGAAAAGGTAACCTAATAACGACCAGCAGAGGGAGACAGGGTGAAGGGAAAGGACAGAAACAAGACACAACATGACAATACATGACATCATCCATCATAGGTTGATGACCATGGCACGATTCGTTGGGGAAATCTGATACAGTGAGTGTGCAGATGGTTGAGATCCATCTGAGCCTGGAACACACTGGACATGATATCGTGGTACCAGTCTCCTGAGGGACGACCCTGATACTGGTCTTTCACTGTTCTCTCCACCATGGAATTTTTGATGCTGCTGGTTTGTGGTAGCAGTCTTTCTATACAGTTAGAACTAACCATCTCAAAACAAACATTTCCCATAACTATGAAGCTATGGGAAGTTATTCAAAACTTTTCTGTTATGGGTCAGTGCCCACAATGGTGCAATGCAACATGTCGTACCACTTCAGTTTGTCCACAAGGGGGTGCAATAACTAATTGGGTCTTCAGTTTGATATTCAAAGGTACCCAACCCAGAGCATTGCTGTCCGCTGGTGCTCCTTGTTCTTTATTCCCTGGAAGTTTAACCAGGTTTTACTCAACCACCCCTAAGAAGAAGAATAAATCATTAATGCTGTGGACCTCAAGGCCTGGATTTGAAAAAGGATACACAGGAAGAGAGCATAGGCAATGCCATTGAAGCAGTCATATATGGGGTCTATCTTTTATTTTTTACTTTCACCTTTATTTAACCAGGTAAGATAGTTGAGAACAAGTTCTCATTTACAACTGCGACCTGGCCAAGATACAGTGCCTTGCGAAAGTATTCGGCCCCCTTGAACTTTGTGACCTTTTGCCACATTTCAGGCTTCAAACATAAAGATATAAAACTGTATTTTTTTGTGAAGAATCAACAACAAGTGGGACACAATCATGAAGTGGAACGACATTTATTGGATATTTCAAACTTTTTTAACAAATCAAAAACTGAAAAATTGGGCGTGCAAAATTATTCAGCCCCTTTACTTTCAGTGCAGCAAACTCTCTCCAGAAGTTCAGTGAGGATCTCTGAATGATCCAATGTTGACCTAAATGACTAATGATGATAAATACAAATCCACCTGTGTGTAATCAAGTCTCCGTATAAATGCACCTGCACTGTGATAGTCTCAGAGGTCCGTTAAAAGCGCAGAGAGCATCATGAAGAACAAGGAACACACCAGGCAGGTCCGAGATACTGTTGTGAAGAAGTTTAAAGCCGGATTTGGATACAAAAATATTTCCCAAGCTTTAAACATCCCAAGGAGCACTGTGCAAGCGATAATATTGAAATGGAAGGAGTATCAGACCACTGCAAATCTACCAAGACCTGGCCGTCCCTCTAAACTTTCAGCTCATACAAGGAGAAGACTGATCAGAGAGGCAGCCAAGAGGCCCATGATCACTCTGGATGAACTGCAGAGATCTACAGCTGAGGTGGGAGACTCTGTCCATAGGACAACAATCAGTCATATATTGCACAAATCTGGCCTTTATGGAAGAGTGGCAAGAAGAAAGCCATTTCTTAAAGATATCCATAAAAAGTGTTGTTTAAAGTTTGACACAAGCCACCTGGGAGACACACCAAACATGTGGAAGAAGGTGCTCTGGTCAGATGAAACCAAAATGTAACTTTTTGGCAACAATGCAAAACGTTATGTTTGGCGTAAAAGCAACACAGCTGAACACACCATCCCCACTGTCAAACATAGTGGTGGCAGCATCATGGTTTGGGCCTGCTTTTCTTCAGCAGGGACAGGGAAGATGGTTAAAATTGATGGGAAGATGGATGGAGCCAAATACAGGACCATTCTGGAAGAAAACCTGATGGAGTCTGCAAAAGACCTGAGACTGGGACGAAGATTTGTCTTCCAAAAGACAATGATCCAAAACATAAAGCAAAATCTACAATGGAATGGTTCAAAAATAAACATATCCAGGTGTTAGAATGGCCAAGTCAAAGTCCAGACCTGAATCCAATCGAGAATCTGTGGAAAGAACTGAAAACTGCTGTTCACAAATGCTCTCCATCCAACCTCACTGAGCTCGAGCTGTTTTGCAAGGAGGAATGGGAAAAAATGTCAGTCTCTCGGTGTGCAAAACTGATAGAGACATACTCCAAGCGACTTACAGCTGTAATCGCAGCAAAAGGTGGCGCTACAAAGTATTAACTTAAGGGGGCTGAATAATTTTGCACGCCCAATTTTTCAGTTTTTGATTTGTTAAAAAAGTTTGAAATATCCAATAAATGTAGTTCCACTTCATGATTGTGTCCCACTTGTTGTTGATTCTTCACAAAAAAATACAGTTTTATATCTTTATGTTTGAAGCCTGAAATGTGGCAAAAGGTCGCAAAGTTCAAGGGGGCCGAATACTTTCGCAAGGCACTGTATCAGTGGTGACCTTTTCGCCTAGCCTCAGTGCAGTGGACAGCTGGAAGGAGGTGCTCTTGTTCTCCATGGACTTCACAGTGTCTCAAAACTTTTGGGAGTTAGAGCTACAGGATGCAAAATTCTGTTTGAAAAAGCTAGCCTTTGCTTTCCTGACTGACTGTGTGTTGGTTCCTGACTTCCTTGAACAGTTGCATATCGCGGGGACTATTCGATGCTATTGCAGTCCTCCACAGGATGTTTTTGCAAGAAAATGTCTTCCACGTGTAAACAATTTCACTGGCTCCTCATCATCCTCCTCCTTTCCGCTAAGCCCGCCCTGTGTTGGCCTGGCTCCACCACATGCATCAGAGGCAGAGTACGGGTTTGTTAGTCAGTCGTACCCTGCCCCTCACACCAGGCCCCGCCTCTGTCCCTCATTGTTCAGGGAGCTCTGCCCCGCTGTCGCCTCCCTTCGTCACTCATTGAGAGAGCCCCACCCCTGTAGGTCAACTCGGGGACATCAGGAAGCGATCCAGTTACTGCGAGATGACCTCCCAGTTCCTCCACAGGAAGGCGAGGAGAACGACGAAGAGCAGCATGGAGAAGGTGTGGCTGCGCGTCATTAAACTCTGTTTTAAAGTCACCATTGGCCTCATGGTAAAAATCTCTTAGCGGGTTTCTTTCTCTCCAGCAACTAAGTTAGGAATGATTCCAGTATATTTGTTGTGACTGTTTATATTGATACCCCATCCAAAGTGTAATTGTGTAATTTTACCAGTAAGTGTCCTTCTTTGTAAGGCATTAGACAACCTCCCTGGTATTGTTGTTTGAATATGTGTTTGAAATTCACAACGCGACTGACCAACTTTACAGATAATTGCATGTGTGGGGTACAAAGATCCGATAGTATTAAAAAATCATGTTAAACACTATTATTGCACACAGAGTGAGTCCATGCAAAGTATTATGCGACTTGTTTAGCAAAATTTTACTTCTGAACTTATTTTGGATTTCCATAACAAAGGTGTTGAATACTCATTCACACTTTTTTTGTTGTTGACATTATTCCACTTTGACATGATTTATTTTAATGTTTTATTCGACCTTTATTTAACTAGGCAAGTCAGTTAATAACAATTTCTTATTTACAATGACAGCCTAGGAACAGTGGGTTAACTGCCTTGTTCAGGGGCAGAGCGACAGATTTTTACCTTGTCATCTCGGGGATTTGATCTAGCAACCTTTCAATTACTGGCCCAACGCTCTAACCAATGATGAGTCGGACCACAGAGTGAAGGAAAAGCAGCCAACAAGTGCTCAGCATATGTGGGAACTCCTTCAAGACTGTTAGAAAAGCATTCCATGTGAAGCTGGTTGAAAGAATGCCAAGAGTGTGCAAAGCTGTCATCAAGGCAAAGGGTGGCTATTTGAAGAATCTCAAATATAAAATATATTTTGATTTGTTTAACACTTTCTTGGTTACTACATGATTCCATATGTGTTATTTCATAGTTTTGATGTCTTCACTATTAGGTAAAATAGTAAAAATAAAGAAAAATCCTTAAATGAGTAGTTGTTACACTACACCGGTAGTGTATACAAATCATTTACTTTGCAATCTCATGGTAATTTGTTATAATTAGTATTACCCTATGGCATTCTTCTACCATGTTCCAATGCATCATTATATATTACAAGATAGGTAATCATTTAATGTAATTCAAACAATTGCAGTGCTGCATTTCACATGTATTCTTATAACAAGACATGGGCTAGTTGTAAAACACAGTATGTATTGTGACTGACGCAGAACCTACATCTCCATGTAAATGCAACTGGTATCTTAGTGGAAGACACACGAAGAATGCAGTTTGAACTCTGCTTCACTGTCAGGAATTACACTGCTCTTTAATTAATAATATACATGAGAAGAATAGTAAACTAACAAATGAAAATGGCAGACACTGCTCTTTGCTTTGGTATTACCCTGCCATTGCAACATATCATGCCAAGGAAGAAGGCAGTAACTGCTGTTTAAGGGTCAAAGGTCATGTCAGAGGTCAGGGTCAACATTAATATAATATTATCCAATAGTAAGGCAACAGATCACCACATCTCAAATGATCTCCCCAGAATTCATTGGACTCAATACCAACGATATAGCTGTACACAGTGTATATATACTAGTGCAAGAGTTGGATCAGAGGAATAACTCACAGCAAAGGAGGATGATCAAAAACAGATAACGAGCCAGATCAGGGGTGAATAACGCAATGTTTCAGAGAAACAGACTATCACAAACTACATAATAAGTACTGTGTCTGTGACTGAGATAATTCTATTAATAGAGAGGAAGACGAGGAGCCTACTCACAGGAAACCACAAAGAAAGTCCATCAACTGGTATGATTAGAGGTAAATGTCTCCTGCTCCTAACATGAGCCAAAACCATTTGCTTATCTGTCAGAGTAAATAACTATATTTTATTCAGGCTTTCTTTTTAACTACACTGCACAATAAAAAGCAGGTTTCATGTACAACAGCAGTATATATTGCCAACATCCAAAAGTAAGAAACAAAAAACAGTCTTGCTGTGTCTCCATATGACTCTCCATATTGTGCATTAGAGGCAATATTTTTCCTATCTACTGTAGTTATTAGCTTAATAAGGTAGAGGTGCAGATACATAAGCAGTAAACTACAACACTGAACATTTCCATGGAAATATAACATGACAAGTGGTGCTTGTTGTAATGTTCAGAAGCATGAATACATTTCTCATAATGGTGATTTTGGAGGGTGAATTTAGTTTAGTTTTTTTTAAATCTTGCTACAATTGTCAGGTAAAGTGGTTGAATAGTTTCAGTTAGATGTATCTGAGGTTTGGTTCAACAGTACCTCTGTCAATCTCCTCAACACAACTAGTCTCTGAAATATGATAGGCTGAAGTTTCAGAAGGACAGGATGCGGCAAGAGTCTTGTCTAACTTTTCACCGTACTGTGTTGTGTGTGTGTGTGGGTGCGTGTGCATGTGTGCACTCGTGCACCTGTTTGCAGGTGTGGATACGTGACAACATACACTTACTGGTTGGTATGGTGATCTGTAGACTGTGTGAAACCACAGTACAGATCATCTATAAATTGTCCTTTGAATAATATTTTTAGTCCAGGACTAAGCATTATCTGTCTCTGGGAAAATCAGGGGAAAAGGGCCTTGGTCCGAGAGGTGACCAAGAACCTGATGGTCACTCTGACAGAGCCCCAGAGTTCCTCTGTGGAGATGGGAGAACCATCCAAACAGAAAACCATCTTTGCAGCACTCCACCAATCAGGCCTTTATGGTAGAGTAGCCAGACAGAAGCCACTGCTCAGCAAACGGCACATGACAGCCAGCTTAGAGTTTGCCAAACAGCACCTTAAGGACTCTCAGACCATGAGAAACAAGATTCTCTGGTCTGATGAAACCAAGATTGAAGTCTTTGGCATGAATGCCAAGCATCATGTCTGGAGGAAACCTTGCACAATACCTATGGTGAAGCATGGTGGTGGCAACATCATGCCGTAGGGATGTTTTTCAGCAGCAGGGACTGGGACACTTGTCAGGATCGAGGAAAAGATGAACAGAGCAAAGTACAGAGAGATTATTGATGAAAACCTCCTCCAGAGTACTCAGGACCTCAGACTGGGTCGAAGGTTTACCTTCCACGAGGATAAGGACCTTAAGCACACAGCCAAGACAGGGCAGGTGTGGCTTTGGGACAAGTCTCTGAATGTCCTTGAGCGGCCCAGCCAGAACCCGGACTTGAACCTGATCAAACATCCCTGGAGAGATCTGATAATAGCTGTGCAGCGACGCTCCCCATCCAGCCTAACAGAGCTTGAGACGTTCTGGAAAGAATGGGAGAAACTCCCCAAATACAGGTGTGCCAAGCTTGTAGCATCATACCCAAGAAGACTTGAGGCTGTAATTGCTGCCCAAGGTGCTTCAGAAAAGTACTGAGTAATGGGTCTGAATACTTTTTTAAATCTAATGTTCAGTTTGTCTAAAAGCCTTTGTCTAAAAATCTGTTTTTGCTTTGTCATTATGTGTAGATTAATTGGGCGGGGGGGACTAATTAATCAATTTTAGAATAAGGCTATAACGTAACAAAATGTGGAAAAAGTCAAGGGGTCTGAACTTTCCAAATACACTGTATATGGACTGAAAGAAAAATAGCACCTTGATCTTTACCACTGGCCAGAAAATGTGACGTTTACAACAGTACATATTTTTTGCATTATCTTGAATAATCAACATCAAAATCAAATCATGTAAAATACTAAAAAAGATGAGGGAATGGTTGAGCAAAAAACATAGGATTTGTATTTACTGTAACTTAAAGGTCTCATTGAAGAGGGATTTATTTTGTATTTTATTTTATTTTACCTTTATTTAACCAGGTAGGCCAGTTGAGAACAAGTTCTCATTTACAACTGCGACCTGGCCAAGATGAAGCAAAGCAGTGCAACAAAAACAAAAACACAGTTACACATAAACAAACGTACAGTCAATAACACAATAGAAAGATCTATGTACAGTGTGTACAGTGTATATGAGGTGAGGGGGGAGCCACCCCTTTTCAACAAACAAAGTCATCACCATAATCCCTGACCGCTGGGCTCAAGTGTGCATCGAAACAGAATGTAAGCTCATGTTAACTGGAAAACAATGTAATGAAGTTGTGTTCTCACACCATTTACATCTTAACCACTCCGCAGTCATTGGACTTAAAGGCTAGAATGTGTCTACAACACTACACATTGTAGGAGCGACTGATGTGCTGAGTAAGTATAAATTAAACTGGGAACTTGGAAAATAACAAGTAAACATGGAGACATTTGGAGATTTGAATAGCATTTAGGTAATCTATATTTTTCGGTTTTGCCAACAATGTAAACATTTTTAAAACCAAAATGTTATATTTTGTAGCTTGTAACAAAGTATGTGGGCAATATCAATATCAATACTTTTGCTATAAGATTGGGCTTTTGGGGTTGATAACTTTTGGCGCAAAAATTGTTAAATTAACATTAGACTTTTCCCCCAGTTTTTTTTTTGGGGGGGGGGGGGCTTATATTATAAGCATATTTAAACACAAGATGAATTTCACCAAGAAAAATGTCTTATCAATACCACTTTGGATCTAATGACTTAATTTCAATTCATTTATCTTAATTTCCTATTTACCTGTTTTTTGCATTGTGTGAATATGTTATATATTTATTGATTTTTAATTGTCTGTATCTATCGATTTTGATCACAAATATATTTTATTTAGTCAATTTTATCAAACCGTTATAGAAGGAGGTATCACACAGATGACAGAATATATATAAATACAGTGTATATTTATTTGGGCATTTACTTAAAAATATTTAAAGGGGAGTATGCCACGGACACCTCCAAAATCCCCAAATAAAAATACTAACATATTAACAGATATTATGGATAGGCATGTAACACAATCCAGGTTTCCATGTGTGATACAGTAAATTACGGCAGTTCCAAGCATTTTGAGGGCCCTATGCGAGATTTGCCCACCTCACCGACAAAACATTTTAGTGGCCCCACTCATGGAGGCGAAGAGAAACATTTGGAGCTTTAAAGTTAATGTCCTGCAGTTCTACTCATTTTGCCATGGGGCGGAGATAACTTAATGTCCTACAATTCAACACAGTATGCCCGTGTCGTTGAAATAATAACATTCGGTTTTAAAGCTAATTTACTGCAATTCTAAACATTTGCCATGACTTATGCCATGTTCATTTGATATCTGAGTGAGAGTGACTAACAAAATTATTGGGGGCCCCCTGGAGGTCAGGGCCCCTGGGCAGTAATTTGGCCATTACCACAAGGCTTAGATAGCTGGCGAGACTAACTGGGCCTAGCAATCTATAAAATCTTAGCTGTCATGAGATTTATTGAGTGACTGTCAGTGTATTCTACTATCCTACGGTTGTTTTTGGAGGGGGGAGGGGCCTCTAGCGGCTGCTTACTGTATGTCGCTTATAAACAGAAACGGCACTGTGGTAGATGTTTTAGCTACTAATTTAAAGTAACATGATGTGTGATAAATAAAGGACATCCTGAAAGAAACAATATTTATGTGAGACATACAGAGAGCCAGTGGTGTAGTTTCAGTGTGTCTGCAGAAGACTGTAAAACCCATCCGGCTGGGCTGAGGTTGCTGGTCTGTCGGGGATTGAGCTGTATACATGGTACATATCAGACTAGAGAAAAGAAACAGATTCACTTTAGGGCTTCGAATCTACAGTACAGTAAATGTAATTCACAAGGGAAATTTTATGAGGATGTAACACCAATCTTAAACTGAAAGTCATAAAACTCAGTAAGAGAGACTTTACATTTTTTTTTAACCTTTATTTTACGAGGCAAGTCAGTTAAGAACAAATTCTTATTTACAATGACTGCCTACACTGGCCAAACCCGGACAATTGTATGCCGCCCTGTGGGACTCACAATCACGGCCTGGTGTGAAACAGCCTGGATTTGAACCAGGGTGTCTGTTGTGACGCCTCTAGCACTGAGATGCAGTGACACTCGGGAGCCACTATAGAGTTGTCAGAGGTGAGAGAGAGAGAGAGAGAGCGAGAGAGAGAGAGAGAGACTTTAATCTTCTAGTCAGTCTGTCTGTGAAAACAATGCTACATATCATAATATAACAATATAATACAATGAATTGTATAACGATATATCTATACTCCATGCAATTATTTGTGCAGTACTTACAAGTTCATTTGCAAATGCCTGTGTATCCACATCAACGGGACCTGCACATCACAGAGAGAGACAATTCCATGAGTAAGAGGTTGTGTATGTATGATTGTGTGTTTGAGGGGGGTCATGTGTATTTCACATGTCTACATTGCATGTGTGTTACTTAGTCGAGTTTGCCCTATTCCATTACTAACAGCCAAACAGAAGAAGTGCAAGTAACAAGTCTTGATGTCATTTCACACGTCTCCTCATGTCTCAAACAGATCTACAGCTCTATTCTCACGCTGCTGATGCTCTGATACATTCATTTCTGTTTTAAGTGTCATATATGCGTTTTGTTAAGGTTGATATGGTTAGGCCCAAAGTTTAAGCATGTACAGTAGCTGTGCACGTGCAGATGGTTCTGAGTTCTGAGGGACAAACCTGAGGGCATGAATGTGTACAGTACAGAAGTGATCTGAGAATCGATTCCAGTATCTCCTGAATGCACCTGTAGTGGAGAGAAAGGGAGAAGAGAGAGACGTTTTATCCTCCAGTCGTAACAAACTGTCTGTCTATTCTATTCTCTAACTCGAGACATGAACTGCACCTTCCTTTGTATCACAGGAAGTGTTTGTGGGTTTTGTGTTATTCTGAGGTCTACACATGTCCAATGCAAGATGTAGGTTATTTGATCAAAAATAGTTTATAAGACTGAACTCTGTACCTACTTAGGAACACATTTACAAGGTTTAACATGAATTAATGTATTAAGAAATTATTTCTGGGGAAAAACATCTTATTTGATAATAAATATAAATTGCCATATAAATCTGTAAATAAATATAGCTGTTGATTTGATACTTTGAACATTCATATGTTGAAGCACTACTAATGTAACATTAAGGTCTTGATCCTCAGATCAGACAGTCAGAGGGCAGAGGATACTGGTGAGAGGAGTTATAGGAGGACAGGCTCATTGTAATTGTTGAAATGGAATTAATGGAATGGAGTCAAACATGTAGTTTTGATGTGTGTGATGTGTTTGACTCTGTTCCGTTAATTTCATTCCAGCCATTACAATGAGTCTGTCCTCCTATAATTCATCCCACCAGCCTCCTCTGTCAGAGGGGTGCATGTGTACAGATTCCAATGTAATGTAGAATAATCACCATGACTCCGCTGCTCACCGCTCCCATAGACACCAAATCATCTACAACAGAAACACAATGAAAATGGGATTACAGTGTTTGTACATGCGTGTATATAGTTCTGTATGTCGTATGTGTGTGTATGTTTGATGTATTTTGTTTGGAACATACATTGTCTGTGATCATCCTGTCTGGCTGTAGGTCTGTACAACATAAAAGTATATAAGAAGGTTGTGGTAAGAACATCTCATCATGGACAATACAGAACTAAAGGTTGATACAATCTGCATCATATTCACAAGGGAATTCTTACCTCAGAGAATTGGTTTTCTCTGAAAAACAAATGCGGTTAAATTAATTAAATTGAATATAGTCTAACCTATACAATATGATAAAATGAGTAAATGTTGAAATGATTTGTTTTGCAGAATCAAATGTACTCACTGGTCCTCCTGCAGAAACAGACAGCTGTCAATCCTACCAGGAACACACCCACTCCAGAAGCTACACCCAATGCTGCCTGCCATAATTGCCCCACTATTTGGTGACATGATGACATCAGCAGAGGTCATCAGCTCTTGTTCTTCTAAGAAAATGTGCACAGCTCTGTTTTCATGTGTGAGAAAAGACAGCTAGAAAAGGATTCTTACCCAGAATGCTTTCTTGACTGTTTGATTCCACTTCACTTTCTGTGGAGCTTTGACCTCCTGGTCACATGCAAGAGAGAAGGACAGTTAACAAAGAGAAGGACAGTTAACAAGTTATGTAAATATTTCTAAGAAGAGACAAATGGTTTGATTAATTCTAAAGCCTTGACAGAATTTACATTTGGCTATATTTGCAAAATTGGTCTATGCTTTATTAGACACAAATATTTAGCAAATTCAATTAAACCTATTGGCTAAACTTACTTTCAGTTGGACTTGCTGGGGTGTCAGTGGTCAAAGTACAGCAAACAGTCGACCCTGATGCAAAGCAAATCATTGATCTGATTATACAAAAATACATACATTTTAATCAATCAAATATCAACCTCTTTTTGTAATGAGGCAAATTTGTGATGTGGAAAAAAACAAAACATGGAGAAGATAAAGCTACTCTATTTGTTTTACTTATATCTGCTAACTAGATAAAGATGATTAGGAGAACTGATGAAGGATTCACTGCCCTGCTAGGAGTCAAAGGGGAGGTCAAACCTGGTGAGAAGGTATTACTCATATTACACAAGAACAAATGAAAGTGAATGTAATATCTAAGGTCTTTCAATAAGCATGAAGAGAGAAGTACACTACACATTACCTACTAATCAGATGGACTAAAAGTGGTTAAAAATCTGGACTGAAAATACAAGCAGCTATGAATACATCTATTAGTTAACCGGTCAGAGCTTTAGTGAATGAATGTGAACAAAGATATTGTATTTGCAAACTAAGTTAAAATTGGTGGATCTACTTACTGGTAGTTGTTGTCACTGTGGTGTCTGGGGTAAAGGTACAAGTAACAGTTGAAACTAGTGGGAAGCAATATGATTACACAAGAATAAGGTTTTACATTCACATTTGGGTCACTTAATTTTACAGGCCCGTAATCTAAACTCTTGACTGTATAATTACTATTTGCAGAGATGGTCATTTAGAGGCCCAACACACCTTCTGTAGGACTCACTGTCGTGCTGGGAGGCAAAGTAGATCTAGGACCTGGAGTCAAACTCACTGAGAAAACACATATTAGTGAAATTAGAATTTTATGAATGATCGTATTAATGATCATCATGGTGTTTTTGGCCTTTTGAAATACCTTCATGACTTGTCTATTCAAAGTGGGAAAAGTAGGACTATAAAATCACTATGGACAGATTGCCTGTCCTGCCCTGGTAGATTATATTTCTCCTCATTATAGAGATGATAAGACCAGTTCATAAGATGATCAAGTCTTTCAGTACAGATAAGGTGTTGATTGTTGTTGACAGCTTCCTAGAATAAGGTCACCATGTTATTTAACAGCAGAAGCCTAACAGAGCATAGATACGATCTAAACACTCGACTAGATGAACACAGACATTATAATACTTGTGCTAATGATCCCAGGCGTTGGTGTTGAGGCTGGTGTCATATCTATAGAACAGCTTCATTATCTAACAGAACAGCTTCATTTACACATTAACACAACTGTTCTTATTGCTGAAACTTGCTTTGATTTAAAATAACAGCAGTGGCACTTTAAAAGCACAAATATGTGGACTACCTGCTATAGAAGGTGTCTGTATAGTTGTTGGATCACTGATGTGAACTCCCACCAGATCTAAAATCATTTGGGATTGAAATGTGGTATTTAGTTTGTTGGTCAGAATTAATATAGTCATACTAAGAAGATGCTAAAATCAAACTGAGTCAGATCATGAAGACCTGCAGCACTGATAGATTTGTTTAGATAATGACTCACCTGTAAAGCTGTGCCCATCACTGCGTGGAGAGAGAGAGTTTGGTCCTGAGCTCAATCTGTAGCCACAGCTCACCTCCTTACGCCTCACTGACTGTAGACGACTGATCAGATCACTATGTTTTGGAGTGAATTGACAGAACTGCTGTCCGGATGCTGAGATGGCTTTTCTCTTCTTGATCGGTGCTGTGAAGGATGGCTGACTCTCCTCTCCAACATACAGGTTACAGGTGGTGTCAGGACTTAAGGATCCATGAATCAAACAGATGATGGTGAAGTCCTCATCTAAATTGACTGTAATGTCTGGTTTTGGATCTGTTAGGAAAGGACAGACTCCTTTTTGCATCACTGTATTTGAACATAATGTATATGTCACAAGTGACCATGACTCTTACTAACCTAGAGCCTGCCATTCTCTTTATATTATGTATCAGCATGTCTTATTTGATATCATTCCTATTTATGAGTTCCATTTTAATTTATCTTTATTTAACTAGGCAAGTCAGTTAAGAACAAATTCTTATTTTCAATGACGGCCTAGGAACAGTGGGCAGACCGACAGATTTGTACCTTGTCAGCTGGGGGATTTGAAATTGCAACCTTTCGGTTACAAGTCCAACACTCTAACCACAAGGCTACCCTGCCGCCCCTTCGGTGGTGCTGTGTGCTGTGTGTTTACAACGATTGCCTTTCTCTTAATTCCTTAACATTCTCACATGTGAAATCAAATTGAATCAAATTGAATCGCACGGACAATTTTGCTTGCTTGTATGGTGTGCAGTCATTCCACAGATCTCCCTCTCCCTGCTCGGGAGGAAGAGCCGAACTCTGTTCGGGTAGAGCCAAACTAATCCTGCTCGGGTAGAAACGAATGAACAAACCCTGCTCGGAAGGACCCGAATGAACATTGGCCACCGATCGGGAATCAACTGCTGTGTTAGTTTGGCCCGTTGCTTCAAGTTAGCCTACAGTCCTAAATCCCAGCCTATTTATACATTTCTAATAGGACCGTAGTGATGCTGTGTATTACTGAGTTTATAAAGAACCTTTGATTGTACTTTTGCGTCTCTGTCGTTGTTTGCCGTGGGATCTTAGAACTCTACTTTTAACATTCACATTTCAAATATTTATTGTCTTCACAACAACTATTTTGAAATGACATTGGATGAGATTGTGACTTAAACAGGATCATTCAAGACAATCTGAATATAACATTTCTTACCAAGAATAGTAAGAGAGACAGAACCACTGTGCATCAATGGATAGTAAGTTTCTACTGTGTAAAAACATCTCAGTTTGATCTCAGCAGATGAACTTTGACCTGCTCACGAGAGCAGCTCAGTCCCTGTGAGTGATTGCGTACAGGGTGAGGGTTTAGGATCTCTCCCCTCTGTGTAGAAGTAACACTGAGACACAGAACCAGATGGAGGAGTCTGACAGCTCAGCTGAACTGAGTCTCTCTCTCTGATGACTGTAGAAGTGACTGTCAGCCTGGGAGGAGGTGGGTCTCTTTGAAAGTTACAATTAAAAAACATTACAGGTAATCCATCCATACTAACAGTATGGAAAATACATTAATACAATGTTCAACTATGTCAGAATTTATGTTTGTACAAAGTACAGTAAATCCTATCATCATGTGAAATGAAAACGTTTAAGAAATACGACAGAAGATCTCATTTTCAGAACAAGCATAATTGATACGGTATAACAGTGACATGTATAATTTTATGAACCACGTACTTACCCTGAACAGTGACTGAGACAGGGTTACTTAAAGGAGATATGTGAGACCTCCCTACAGCATAGTAACACTTCACTTTGACCACATCTGGAAACATTTGATCTGCCCTCTTGAGCAGCTCTGTTCCTGTGAGTGTCTGAGTACAGGATGAGTCTGGAAGATTCTTCCTCCCCTCTATGTAGAAGTAACAGTGAGACACACGGAGAGATGGAGGAGTCTCACAACTCAGCTGAACTGATTCTGTCTCTCTGATGACTCTAGAATTCACTGTCAGCTGAGGAAGGTCTGTGAGCATTTTGTGGTTTTGAGAAAATTACTGACAGACTAATCCCTCCTTGTTATTTCAGACTTAAGGATCTTGAGACAATTACTTTATGCAGCGACAGTATGGGAAATTAAGGATATAGAATATATTGCCTGATTGCTTCATGTAACAGTTTATGACAACACACATAACATATCACAAGAGGAACATGGTAATGATGGCACAACAGTTCATTGTTTACAACCATTCAAATAGTCTTCTTACCCTGAATTGTGACTGTTGAAGGCTCAATGTATAGGGATCTAAACTGTGAACCTGTAGCACTGTACTGACATTGTATTTTGACCTCAGCTGGTGAACTCTGACCTGTCCACCTCACTAGTAGTGTTCCTGTGAGTGTCTGTTTAGAGGGTGATGGAAGGGTGAATTCCACTTGCTCAGACATTTTGAAGTAACACTCAGAGACAGATGGAGAAGTCTGACAGTTCAGCTGAACTGAGTCTCTCTCTTTGATGACTGCAGGAATCACTGTTAGACTGGGCTGAGGAAGATCTGTGAGATCAGAGAGATGATGGGGTGTCTTTTTTAATTGAATTATAAATACATTTTCAATGTTTAACTACTCATACAGATAATGTACAACTTAATATTATATGAGTTTGAAAGAGAAAACAATTCAGACACTGTTGTCTATTTAAGCAATAAACAAAAAGAACCCGTGCCTGGAACAGCCCTTAGGAGAGAGTTATCACACAATAATCCTCGGCCTCGATGGACATTTTGCTTTTGTAAAACGGTTGCCAACATTTAAACTAAACTAAAGATTAAGGACCTGTCTTTCATTCAAGATGTATTATTGTTCTGAGTAAATGTGTTTTATTTACATCCTTCCACCAGGACATATGCTCATTTTGGAACGTTGCTAAATGGGCACAGCCAAACAACGGAAGTGATGGATTTCTTTCTGACCAGAACTGTCCCAGAGCTTGGGGAGGTGTGTCTGCGCTTGTGCTGCAGCGGCAGGTGCACAAGACCAAACTTTACCAGCATCACACATATCGGTGAATCACTGTGACATATGAAATACAAGTGATAGTGTAATCAATCTGTAATAACTATGTAAAAAAGTAACAAACGTGTTAAATTATTATGTGACGTACAGTCATATCTAGATCCTGATTGGTCAACAAGCTGATTTGACGCATCAAACAGTGTTATTTCACGTGTATCTTTTTGGAAATGCAACGACCTAAATGGCGTTCCATACTTTTACAGATGCACAATCGAGAGCATCCTGTCGGGCTGTATCACCGCCTGGTACGGCAACTGCTCTGCCCACAACTGTAAGGTTCTCCAGAGGGTAGTGAGGTCTGCACAACGCATCACCGGGGGCAAACTACCTGCCCTCCAGGACACCTACACCACCCGATGTCACAGGAAGACCATAAAGATCATCAAGGACAACAACCACCCGAGCCACTGCCTGTTCACCCCCCTATCACCCAGAAAGCGAGGTCAGTACAGGTGCATCAAAGCAGGGACCGAGAGACTGAAAACAGCTTCTATCTCAAGGCCATCAGACTGTTAAACAGCCACCACTAACATTGAGTGGCTGCTGCCAACATACTGACTCAACTCCAGCCACTTTAATAATGGAAAATTGTATCACTAGACACTTTAAACAATGCCACTTAATATAATGTTGACATACCCTACATTACTCATCTCATATGTATATAGTGCCTTGCAAAAGTATTCGGCCCCCTTGAACTTTGCGACCTTTTGCCACATTTCAGGCTTCAAACATAAAGATATAAAACTGTATTTTTTTTGTGAAGAATCAACAACAAATGGGACACAATCCTGAAGTGGAACGACATTTATTGGATATTTCAAACTTTTTTAACAAATCAAAAACTGAAAAATTGGGCGTGCAAAATTATTCAGCCCCCTTAAGTTAATACTTTGTAGCGCCACCTTTTGCTGCGATTACAGCTGTAAGTCGCTTGGGGTATGTCTCTATCAGGTTTGCACATTGACAGACTGACATTTTTTCCCATTCCTCCTTGCAAAACAGCTCGAGCTCAGTGAGGTTGGATGGAGAGCATTTGTGAACAGCAGTTTTCAGTTCTTTCCACAGATTCTCGATTGGATTCAGGTCTGGACTTTGACTTGGCCATTCTAACACCTGGATATGTTTATTTTTGAACCATTCCATTGTAGATTTTGCTTTATGTTTTGGATCATTGTCTTGTTGGAAGACAAATCTCCGTCCCAGTCTCAGGTCTTTTGCAGACTCCATCAGGTTTTCTTCCAGAATGGTCCTGTATTTGGCTCCATCCATCTTCCCATCAATTTTAACCATCTTCCCTGTCCCTGCTGAAGAAAAGCAGGCCCAAACCATGATGCTGCCACCACTATGTTTGACAGTGGGGATGGTGTGTTCAGCTGTGTTGCTTTTACGCCAAACATAACGTTTTGCATTGTTGCCAAAAAGTTACATTTTGGTTTCATCTGACCAGAGCACCTTCTTCCACATGTTTGGTGTGTCTCCCAGGTGGCTTGTGGCAAACTTTAAACAACACTTTTTATGGATATCTTTAAGAAATGGCTTTCTTCTTGCCACTCTTCCATAAAGGCCAGATTTGTGCAATATACGACTGATTGTTGTCCTATGGACAGAGTCTCCCACCTCAGCTGTAGATCTCTGCAGTTCATCCAGAGTGATCATGGGCCTCTTGGCTGCATCTCTGATCAGTCTTCTCCTTGTATGAGCTGAAAGTTTAGAGGGACGGCCAGGTCTTGGTAGATTTGCAGTGGTCTGATACTCCTTCCATTTCAATATTATCGCTTGCACAGTGCTCCTTGGGATGTTTAAAGCTTGGGAAATCTTTTTGTATCCAAATCCGGCTTTAAACTTCTTCACAACAGTATCTCGGACCTGCCTGGTGTGTTCCTTGTTCTTCATGATGCTCTCTGCGCTTTTAACGGACCTCTGAGACTATCACAGTGCAGGTGCATTTATACGGAGACTTGATTACACACAGGTGGATTTGTATTTATCATCATTAGTCATTTAGGTCAACATTGGATCATTCAGAGATCCTCACTGAACTTCTGGAGAGAGTTTGCTGCACTGAAAGTAAAGGGGCTGAATAATTTTGCACGCCCAATTTTTCAGTTTTTGATTTGTTAAAAAAGTTTGAAATATCCAATAAATGTCGTTCCACTTCATGATTGTGTCCCACTTGTTGTTGATTCTTCACAAAAAAATACAGTTTTATATCTTTATGTTTGAAGCCTGAAATGTGGCAAAAGGTCGCAAAGTTCAAGGGGGCCGAATACTTTCGCAAGGCACTGTACTGTACTCGATACCATCTACTGCATCTTGCCTGTGCCATTCTGTACCATCACTCATTCATATGTCTTTATGTACATATTCTTTATCCCATTACACTTGTGTGTATAAGGTAGTTGTTGTGGAATTGTTAGGTTAGATTACTCGTTGGTTATTACTGCATTGTCGGAACTAGAAGCACAAGCATTTCACTACACTCGCATTAACCTCTACCATGTGTATGTGACAAATACAATTTGATACTTTCCAGTGAACGACACACTGACATCACGTACAGATGCACGTGACTCTTGGCTGCAGTAAGAAAGCCACGCCATCTGCTCACATTCAACATAGTCTAGATTTACGTTTTTATAAGTTCTAAACAAAATAACTTTTGGGGGGCTCTCCTAACGCTTGATGTGTTGATGTGTTGATTCTTGCTTGAACAGTCACTAAGAATATAATTTGGTGTTGATCTTTGTAAATGAACTATTTTGGATGCAGCAAGTTGTTAGCTAGAATGCTAAACACTCAATGACATGGACATAGGATGTAGCCAAAGAGACATTTTACTGGTTGAAGTTGAAGTTATTTTTAAGTATAATGCATTTGATTTACAATGATGACACAAACGTTATATTGAGCAGGACTTTCGTATGAGCCTTAATAAACTCCAATTATAATCCAAAAGTAATGTGAAATGCACTCATATGCAACATGTAAATAGAGGCTTTTTTTGTTGGTGTTCCGTTCTGTCACCATAGTGGATTGAGCAGTCAAATGGAATGGTGAACAGACCATTTTTTTGTGTTTGTAAACGTTGCTGCATGAGGGCGATGCGCGCAACGTTTGCAAACACAAAAAATAGTCTACTCCCTATTCCATTTGACTGCTCAATCTACTATCTCATCAGCCCAGCCAGGCAATTTATTACCTTGATCTCCACTGTAAAAAGCATTTAGATATTATATCCCATTTATTTTAGACTAGCATTTGGTTTTCAACAGTGGAGATTTGTATTAATCTTGCTGTCTGTCTCATTCCACGGGGATGCTGACCCATGTTGACTCCAATCCTTCCCACATTTGTGTCAAGTTGGCAGGATGTCCTTAGGGTGGTGGACCATTCTTGATACACACAGGAAACTGTTGAGCGTGAAAAACCCAGCACTGTTACAGTTCTGGCACCTAGTACCATACCTCGTTCAAAGGCACTTAAATATTGTGTCTTGTCCTTTCCCCCTCTGAATGGCACACATACACAATCCATGTCTTTAACCTGTCTCCTCCCCTTCATCTATTTACTGATTTAAGTGGCTTTAACAAGTGACATAAATAAGGGATCATAGCTTTCACCTGGATTTGCCTGATCAGTCTATGTCATGTTAATGTTTTGTATACCCAGTGTATACAGCATCTCATGGAAGGATGAAATCGTATGGATGAATTCATCAAAATAACGTTTTTATTGAAAATATGTCAATCATTATTTTAATATTTTGGTAACCCGTTGTTTTGTCTGGTAGACCAAAAAGTTACATATTGCAGCTTTAAATCCATAATAATGATACTGACCTTTGGCTTTGAGGTACTGGAAGGTATCTAGACATAACAAAATGGGTCATTATCATGCTCCTTTTGCCATTATGAAAAATAAGAAAACATGAGATGGGATCACTTTACACAAGCTGGCGAAGCAGAACAGTCTGTAATGCATTCACAGCCATGTTATCAAGCAGTGGTCATTCTTATCTGTACAAAATGCAAAATAATGACAGAGAAATTAAAAATCAATAGGATGATCAATGGAATAAGACACTTATTATATCCATAACATGTTGAAATGTTAAGAGTTCCTAAAGTAAAAGACTAAAAGAGGGGAAAGAAGAATGGAATATCCTGAAGCACAAACAGATGATGGAACGGAAAAATAACTCACTGAAAAGGAGGATGAGTAAAAACAGATGACCAGCCATATCAGGGATGAACAATGTCATTTTTTAGACAGCTACATACATACTGTTAGTCTGACTTCACAGAAGATGGTGGTAGTGACTGGGACAAAGATTAACTGTTTCAATAGAAAAGCAGATGTGGAGCTTGTTCACAGGAAAACCACATATGTCTCATATGACAACTGTGGGCTAATGTCATGTTGCAGAGGACAAGGAGGCTGAACATTCAGAATCATTCATCTGTAATTATTTTTAGGTTCTAAAGCTACCTGTCTTCAACAAAATGTATTTTGTATCATTATTGCAGGCAATTCAATTTCTAAAACCAACAAACTAACTTGTCTTTCGGAGAAAAATATTTATCTTAGACTTTTTGGTTTAAGTTTTTAACAGCTGCACAATGTTTAACTACAAAAACCCTGCCAGGGTTTTCATATTTCATTTATGTTTGGTGAGTCACATTTCATAAAATGCCAGAGCAGCCAGAGCAGTGACGGTACACTGAAATTGTATGTGTGGGGTACAGAGATGAGGTTATTAGAAAATCATGTTAAACACTATTATTGCACACAGAGTGAGTCCATGCAACATATTATGCGCCTTGTTAAGCAACATTTTACTTCTGAACTTATTTTGGATTTCCATAACAAAGGTGTTGAATACTCATTCACACTTGTTTTGTTTTTTACGTAATTCCACTTTGACATTTATTTAAATTTAAATTTTAACTTTATTTAACTAGGCAAGTCAGTTAAGAACAAATTCTTATTTTCAACGACTGTCTAGGAACAGTGGGTTAACTGCCTTGTTCAGGGGCAGAACAACTGATTTTTACCTTGTCAGCTCGGGAATTCCATCTTGCAACCTTTCGATTACTAGTCCAAAGGTCTAACCATTGGATTACCTGCCACCCCGATATGGGTTATTGTGTGTAGGCCAGTGACAAAAAAATCTAAATTTCATACATTTTAAATTCAGGCTGTAACACAAGATGTGGAAAACGTCTGAAGGGTATGAAGACATTGTATGTTTCATCATTTAGATATAAAAGCACTTTATCTATATAGACCCCACATTTGGCAGGGTAGCCTAGTGGTTAGAGCGTTGGACTAGTAACCGGAATGTTGCAAGTTCAAATCCCCGAGCTGACAAGGTACAAATCTGTTGTTCTGCCCCTGAACAGGCAGTTAACCCACTGTTCCTAGGCCGTCATTGAAAATAAGAATTTGTTCTTAACTGACTTGCCTAGTTAAATAAAGGTAAAATAAATTTTACAAAATTTGAAGAAGAAGAAGTCACAAGTATTTGGACAAACTCATTCATGGTGTATTAACGTAGTCAAACATTTTCTATTTTGGTCCTATATTCTTTGCACCCAATAAATACATCAAGCTTGTGACTCAACAAACTTCTTGGATGAATTTGCAGTTTGTTTTGGTTGTGCTTTAGACTATGTTTTGCCCAATAGGAAATTAATTATATCCAACCGCTATGGAAGGAGGTATCTCACAGTCAACATAATATACATAATTACAGTAGATTTAACATTTACTAGGGGGAAGAAATAAGTAAAATGCTCAAAGGGGAATATGCCCCGGACCCCTCCGAATAAAAAATATTTTAAAAGTAACTGATATTATGGATTCACATTCACATTACAGTAACTGGAAGTGTGAAACAAAGGATGTCGTGTGAGAAAGAATGCATTTGTGTGAGATGTGTGAGACATAGCTAGAGAAAGCTAGAGGTGTAGTGTCAGTGTGTCTGCAGAAGACTGTACAACCCATCAGGCTGGGCTGAGGTTGCTGGTCTGTCGGGGATTGAGCTGTATACGTGGTACATATCAGAATAGAGGAAAGAAACAGATTCACTTCAGGGCTTTGAATCTACAGTACAGTAAATGTAATTCATAAGGGACATTTTATGAGGATGTAACACCAATCTTAAACTGAAAGTCATAAAAAACAGTGAGAGAGACTTTTAAAACATTTTTTAAACCTTTATTTAACTAGGCAAGTCAGTTAAGAACAAATTCTCATTTACAATGACTGCCTACACCGGCCAAACCCGGACAATTGTATGCCGCCCTATGGGACTCACAATCACGGCCTGGTGTGAAACAGCCTGGATTTGAACCAGGGTGTCTGTTGTGACGCCTCTAGCACTGAGATGCAGTGCCACTCGGGAGCCACTAAAGTGTTGTCAGGAGAGAGAGAGAGAGAGAGAGAGAGAGAGAGAGAGAGAGAGAGAGAGAGAGAGAGAGAGATAGAGAGAGAGAGAGAGAGAGAGAGAGAGAGAGAGAGAGAGAGAGAGAGAGAGAGAGAGAGAGAGAGAGAGAGAGAGAGAGAGACTGTAATCCTCTAGTCAGTCTGTCTGTGAAAACAATGCTACATATCATAATATAACAATATAATACAATGAATTGTACAACGATGTACGTATGAGTGTGTGTTTGAGGTGGGATCATGTGTATTTCACATGTCTACATTGCATGTGTGTTACTTAGTCAAGATTGCCCTATTGCGTTAGTAACAACCAAACAGAAGAAGTGCAAGTAACAAGGCTTGATGTCATTTCACACTTCTCCTCATGACTCAAACCCCCCTGCAGATCTGCAGATCTACAGATCTATTCTCACGCTCCCCAGATGCTCTGACACATTCATTTTCTAATTAAGTGTTTTAATTTTAAGTGTCATATATGCGTTTTGATAAGGTTGATATGGTTAGGCCCAAAGTTTAAGCATGTAAAGTAGCTGTGCACGTGCAGATGGTTCTGAGTTCTGAGGGACAAACCTGAGGGCATGAATGTGTACAGTACAGAAGTGATCTGAGAATCGATTCCAGCATCTCCTGAATCCACCTGTAGTGGAGAGAGAGGGAGAAGAGAGAGGCGTTTTATCCTCCAGTCGTAACAAACTGTCTGTCTATTCTATTCTCTAACTCGAGACATGAACTGCACCCTCCTTTGTATCACAGGAAGTGTTTGTGGGTTTTGTGTTATTCTGAGGTCTACACATGTCCAATGCAAGATGTAGGTTATTTGATAAAAAATAGTTTATAAGACTGAACTCTGTACCTACTTAGGAACACATTTACAAGGTTTAACATGAATTAATGTATTAAGAAATTATTTCTGGGGAAAAACATCTTATTTGATAATAAATATAAATTGCCATATAAATCTGTAAATAAATATAGCTGTTGATTTGATACTTTGAACATTCATATGTTGAAGCACTACTAATGTAACATTAAGGTCTTGATCCTCAGATCAGACAGTCAGAGGATGCTGGTGAGAGGAGTTATAGGAGGACAGGCTCATTGTAATTGTTGAAATGGAATGAAGAGAATGGAGTCAAACACGTAGTTTTGATGTATTTGATGTGTTTGACTCTGTTCTGTTAATTTCATTCCAGCCATTACAATGAGCCTGTCCTCCTATAACTCATCTCACCAGCCTCCTCTGTCAGAGGGGTACATGTGTACAGATTCCACTGTAATGTAGAATAATCACCATGACTCCGCTGCTCACCGCTCCCATAGACACCAAATCATCTACAACAGAAACACAATGAAAATGGGATTACAGTGTTTGTACATGTGATTATATAGTTCTGTATGTCGTATGTGTGTGTATGTTTGATGTATTTTGTTTGGAACATACATTGTCTGTGATCATCCTGTCTGGCTGTAGGTCTGTACAACATAAAAGTATAAGGAGGTTGTGGTAAGAAAATCTCATCATGGACAATACAGAACTGAAGGTTGATACAATCTGCATCATATTCACAAGGGAATTCTTACCTCTGAGAATTGGTTTTCTCTGAAAAACAAATGATACTAAATTAATTACATTGAATATTGTCTAACCTATACAATATGATCAAAATGAGTTGATAAATGAATCCATGCCAAAGGCACTTACATTAATGTTAGCACGGTAAATTTTCAAATGATTTGTTTTGCAGAATCAAATGTACTCACTGGTCCTCCTGCAGAGACAGACAGCTGTCAACCCTACCAGGAACACGCCCACTCCAGAAGCCACACCCACTGCTGCCTGCCATAATTGCCCCACTATTTGGTGACATGATGACATTGGGAGAGGTCATCAGCTCTTGTTCTTCTAAGAAAATGTGCACAGCTCTGTTTTCATGTGTGAGAAAAGACAACTAGAAAAGGATACTTACCCAGAATGCTTTCTTGACTGTTTGATTCCACTTCACTTTCTGTGGAGCTTTGACCTCCTGGGCACATGCAAGAGAGAAGGACAACTTAATAACAGAGTTATGTAAATATTTCTAAGAAGAGAAATTGTTTGATTAATCCTAATGCCTTGACTGAATTTACATTTGGCTACATTTGAAAAATTGGTTTATGCTTTAATAGACAAAAATATTTAGCAACTAAATTAAACCTATTGGCTAAACTTACTTTCAGTTGGACTCGCTGGGGTGTCAGTGGTCAAAGTACAGCAAACAGTCGACCCTGATGCAAAACAAATCATTGGATCTGATTATAAAAAATACATCTAAATGTGTTGATTTTAATCAATCAAAAATCAACCTCTTTTTGTAATGAGGCAAATTTGTGATGTGGAAAAAACAAAACATGGAGAAGATAAAGCTACTCTATTTGTTTTACTTATATTTGCTAACTAGATAAAGATGATTAGGAGAACTGATGAAGGATTCACTGCCCTGCTAGGGGTCAAAGGGGAGGTCAAACCTGGTGAGAAGGTATTACTCATATTACACAAGAACAAATGAAAGTGAATGTAATATCTAAGGTCTTTCAATAAGCATGAAGGGAAGTACACTACACATTACCTACAAATCAGATGGACTAAAAGTGGTTCAAAATCTGGACTGAAAAGAGCTTTAGTGAATGAATGTGAACAAAGATATTGTATTGGCAAACTAAGTTATAATTGGTGGATCTACTTACTGGTAGTTGGTATCAGTGTGGTGTCTGGGGTAAAGGTACAAGTAACCGTTGAAACTAGTGGGAAGCAATATGATTACACAAGAATAAGGTTTTACATTCACATTTGGGTCACTTAATTTTATGGTCATTTAGAGGCCCAACACACCTTCTGTAGGACTCACTGTTGTGCTGGGAGGCAAAGTAGATATAGGACCTGGAGTCAAACTCACTGAGAAAACACATATTAATGAAATTAGAATTTGATTAATGATTGTATTAATGATCATCATGGTGTTGTTGGCCTTTTGAAATACCTTCATGACTTGTCTATTCAAAGTGGGAAAAGTAGGACTATAAAATCACTACGGACAGATTGCTTCCTGCCCTGGTAGATTAGATTTCTCCTCATTATAGAGATGATAAGACCAATTCATAAGGTGATCAAGTCTTTCAGGGCAGATAAGGTGTTGATTGTTGTTAACAGCTTCCTAGAATAAGGTCACCATGTTATCTAACAGCAGAAGCCTAACAGAGTATAGATACGATCTAAACACTCGACTAGATGAACACAGACATTATAATACTTGTGCTGATGATCCCAGGCGTTGGTGTTGAGGCTGGTGTCATATCTATAGAACAGCTTAATTATCTAACAGAACAGCTTCATTTACACATTAACACAACTATTCTTATTGCTGAAACTTGCTTTGCTTTAAAATAACAGCAGTGTCACTATAAAAGCACAAATGTGTGGACTACCTGCTATAGAAGGTGTCTGTATAGTTGTTGGATCACTGATGTGAACTCCCACCAGATCTAAAATAATTTGGGAATGAAATGTGGTATTTAGTTTGTTGGTCAGAATTAACATAGTCATACTAAGAAGATGCTGAAATAAAAGTGAGTCAGATCATGAAGACCTGCAGCACTGATAGATATGTTTAGATTATGACTCACCTGTAAAGCTGTGTCCATCACTGCGTGGAGAGAGAGAGTTTGGTCCTGAGCTCACTCTGTAGTCACAGCTCACCTCCTTACGCCTCACTGACTGTAGACGACTGATCAGATCACTATGTTTTGGAGTGAATTGACAGAACTGCTGTACGGATGCTGAGATAGCTTTTCTCTTCATGATCTTTGCTGTGAAGGATGGCTGACTCTCCTCTCCAACATACAGGTTACAGGTGGTGTCAGGACTGACGGATCCACAAATCAAACAGATGATGGTGAAGTCCTCATCAATATTGACTGTAATGTCTGGTTTTGGACCTGTTAGGAAAGGACAGAGACTCCTTTTTGCATCACTGTATTTGAACATAATGTATATGTCACAAGTGACACTGACTCTTACTAAACTAGACCCTGCCATTCTCTTTATATTACGTATTAGCATGTCTTATTTGATATCATGCATATCTATGAGTGCCAAATAATCATGTGTGCTGTGTGTTTACAACGATTGCCTTTCACTTAATTCCTTACATTCTCACGTGTGAAATTAAATTGAATGAAATTGAATCGCACAGACAATTTTGCTTGCTTGTATGGTGTGTAGTGATTCCACAGATCTTCCTCTCCCTGCTCGGGAGGAAGAGCCGAACCCAGTTCGGGTAGAGCCGAACTAATCGTGCTCGGGTAGAAATGAATGAACAAATCTTGCTCGGAAGGACCCGGGAATCACCTGCTGTGTTAGTTTGGCCCGTTGCTTCTTTTTAGCCTACAGCCCTAAATCCCAGCCTATTTATACTTTTCTAATAGGACCGTAGTGATACTGTGTATTACGGTGTAAACTGAGTTTATAAAGAACCTTTGGTTGTACTTTGGCCTCTCTGTGGTTGTTTGCTGTGGGATCTTAGAACTCTACTTTTAACATTTACATTTCAAATATTTAATGTCTTCACAACAACTATTTGAAATGACATTGGATGAGATTGTGATTTAAACAGAATCATCCAAGACAATCTGAATATATCATTTCTTACCAAGAATAGTAACAGAGACTGAACCACTGTGCATCGATGGATAGTGAGATTCTACAGTGTAAAAACATCTCAGTTTGATCTCAGCTGATGAACTTTGACCTGCCCACGAGAGCAGCTCAGTCCCCGTGAGTGATCGCGTACAGGTTGAGGGTTTAGGATCTCTCCCCTCTATGTAGAAGTAACACTGAGACACAGAGACAGATGGGGGAGTCTGACAGCTCAGCCGAACTGAGTCTTTCTCTCTGATGACTGTAGAACTGACTGTCAGCCTGGGAGGAGGTGGGTCTGTGAGATCAGGAGAATAGTGTCACTTTGAAAGTTGTATTTCAAAAACATCACAGGTAATCCATACATACTAACAGTATGGAAACTCCATTAATCAAATGTTCAACTATGTCAGCATTTATGTTTGTACAAAGTACAGTAATTCCTATCATTATGTGCAATGAAGACACAAGATCTCATTTTCAGAACGAGCATAATTAATACGGTATAACAGTGACGTGTATAATTTTATGAACCACCTACTTACCCTGAACAGTGACTGAGACAGGGTTACTTGAAGGAGATATGTGAGACATCCCTACAGCATAGTAACACTTCACTTTGACCACATCTGGAAACGTTTGATCTGCCCTCTTGAGCAGCTCTGTTCCTGTGAGTGTCTGAGTACAGGATGAGTCTGGAAGATTCTTCCTCCCCTCTATGTAGAAGTAACAGTGAGACACACGGAGAGATGGAGGAGTCTCACAACTCAGCTGAACTGATTCTGTCTCTCTCATGACTGTAGAACTCACTGTCAGCTGGGGAAGGTCTGTGAGAATTGGGGAATTAAGCATTTAGCATTTTGTGGTTTTGAGAAATATACTGATAGTCTAATCCCTCCTTGTTATTTCAGAATTAAGGATCTTGAGTCAATATCTTTATGCAGCGACAGTATGGGAAATTAAGGAGATATAATATATTGCTTGATTGCTTCATGTAATAGATTATGACAACACACAGTATGATAACATATCACAAGAGGAACATGGTAATGATGGCACAACAGTACATTGTTTACAACCATTCAAATAGTCTTCTTACCCTGAATTGTGACTGTTGAAGGCTCACTGTATATGGATCTAAACTGTGAACCTGTAGCACTGTACTGACATTGTATTTTGACCTCAGCTGGTGAACTCTGACCTGTCCACCTCACCAGTAGTGTTCCTGTGAGTGTCTGTTGACAGGGTGATGAAATGGTGAATTCCACTTGCCCAGCCATTTTGAAGTAACACTCAGAGACAGATGGAGAAGTCTGACAGTTCAGCTGAACTGAGTCTCTCTCTTTGATGAATGCAGGAATCACTGTTAGACTGGGCTGAGGAGGATCTGTGAGATCAGTGGGATGATGGAGTGTCTTTTTAAATTGAATTATGAATTCATTTTCAATGTTTAACTACTCATACAGATAATGTACAACTTAATATTGTATGAGTTTGACAGAGAAAACAATTCAGACACTGTTGTCTATTTAAGCAATAAACAATGAGAACCCGTGCCAGGAACAGCCCTTAGGAGGGAGTTATCACACAATAATCCTCGGCCTCGATGGACATTTTGCTTTTGTAAAACGGTTGCCAACATTTAAATTAAAGATGAAGAACATGTCTTTCATTAAAGACGTATTATTGTTCATAGTAAATGTGTTTTATTTTCATCCTTCCACCAGGACATATGCTCATTTTGGAACGTTGCTAAATGGGCACAGCCAAACAACAGAAGTGATGGATTTCTTTCTGACCAGAACTGTCCCAGAGCTTGGGGAGGTGTGTCTGCGCTTGTGCTGCAGCGGCAGGTATACAAGACCAAACTTTACCAGCATCACACATATCGGTGAATCACTGTGACATATGAAATACAAGTGATAGTGTAATCAATCTGTAATAACTACGTAAAAAAGTAACAAACGTGTTAATTTATTATGTGACGTACAGTCATATCTAGGTCCTGATTGGTCAACAAGCTGATTTGACGCAACAAACAGTGTTATTTCACGTGCATCTTTTTGGAAATGCAAAGACCCAAATGGCGTTCCATACTTTTACAGATGCACAATCGAGAGCATCCTGTCGGGCTGTACGGCAACTGCTCTGCCCCCAACCGTAAGGTTCTCCAGAGGGTAGTGAGGTCTGCACAACGCATCACCGGGGGCAAACTAACTGCACTCCAGGACACCTACACCACCCGATGTCACAGGAAGGCCATAAAGATCATCAAGGACAACAACCACTCGAGCCACTGCCTGTTCACCCACTATCATCCAGAAGGCGAGGTCAGTACAGGTGCGTCAAAGCAGGGACCGAGAGAATGAAAACAGCTTCTATCGCAAGGCCATCAGACTGTTAAACAGCCACCACTAACATTGAGTGGCTGCTGCCAACATACTGACTCAACTCCAGCCAATTTAATAATGGAATATTGTATCACTAGAAACTTTAAACAATGCCACTTAATATAATGTTTACATACCCTACATTACTCATCTCATATGTATATACTGTACTCTATACAATCTACTGCATCTTGCCATCTTGATGTAATACATGTATCACTAGCCACTTTAAACAATGCCACTTTTATGTTTACATACCTAACATTACTCATCTCATATGCATATACTGTACTCGATACCATCTACTGCATCTTGCCTATGCCGTTCTGTACCATCACTCATTCATATATCTTTATGTACATATTCTTTATCCCTTTACACTTGTGTGTATAAGGTAGTTGTTGTGGAATTGTTAGGTTAGATTACTCGTTGGTTATTACTGCAGTGTCGGAACTAGAAGCACAAGCATTTCGCTACACTCGCATTACCATTTGTTAACCATGTGTATGTGACAAATACAAATTGATACTTTCCAGTGAACGACACACTGACATCATGTACAGGTGCGCGTGACTCTTGGCTGCAGTAAGAAAGCCTCGCCATCTGCTCATTCAACATAGCCTAGATTTACGTTTTTATTAGTTCTAAACAAAATAACTTTTGGGGGGCTCTCCTAACACTTACAATAATGTGTTGATTCTTGCTTGAACAGTCACTAAGAATATAATTTGGTGTTGACCTTTGTAAATGAACTATTTTGGATGCATCAAGTTGTTAGCTAGAATGCTAAACACTCACTGACATGGCCATAGGTTGCAGCAAAAGATAGCCAAAGAGCCATTTTACTGGTTGAAGTTGAAGTTATTTTTAAGTATAATGCATTTGATTTACAATGATGACACAAACGTTATATTAAGCAGGACTTTCGTAAGACCCTTAAACTCCAATTATAATCCAAAAGTAGTGTGAAATGCACCCATATGCAACATGTAAATAGAGGCTTTTTTTTGTTGGCTTTCCGTTCACCATAGTGGATTGAGCAGTCAAATGGAATAGTGAATAGACCATTTTTTTGTGTTTGTAAACGTTGCCGCACGAGGGCGATGCGCGCAACGTTTGCAAACACAAAAAAGGGTCTATTCACTATACCATTTGACTGCTCAATCTACTATCTCATCAGCCCAGCCAGGCAATTTATTACCTTGATCTCCACTGTAGAAAGCATTTAGATATTATATCCCATTTATTTTAGACTATCATTTGGTTTTCAACAGTGGAGATTTGTATTAATCTTGCTGTCTGTCTCATTCCACGGGGATGCTGACCCATGTTGACTCCAATCCTTCCCACAGTTGTGTCAAGTTGGCAGGATGTCCTTAGGGTGGTGGACCATTCTTGATACACACAGAAAACTGTTGAGCGTGAAAAACCCAGCACTGTTACAGTTCTGGCACCTAGTAGCATACCCCGTTCAAAGGCACTTAAATATTGTGTCTTGCCCTTTCCCCCTCTGAATGGCACACATACACAATCCATGTCTTTAACCTGTCTCCTCCCCTTAGTCTATTTACTGATTTAAGTGGCTTTAACAAGTGACATAAATAAGGGATCATAGCTTTCACCTGGATTTGCCTGATCAGTCTATGTCATGTTAATGTTTTGTATAGCCAGTGTATACAGCAGCTCATGGAAGGATGAAATTGTATGGATGAATTCATCAAAATAGCGTTTTTATTGAAAATATGTCAATCATTATTTTAATATTTTGGTAATCCGTTGTTTTGTCTGGTAGCCCAAAAAAGTTACATATTGCAGCTTTAAATCCATAATAATGATACTGACCTTTGGCTTTGAGGTACTGGAAGGTATCTAGACATAACAAAATGGGTCATTATTATGCTCTTTTTGCCATTATGAAAAATAAGAAAACATGAGATGGGATCACTTTACACAAGCTGGCGAAGCAGAACAGTCTGTAATGCATTCACAGCCATGTTATCAAGCTGTGGTCATTCTTATCTATACAAAATGCAAAATAATGACAGAGAAATTAAAAATAAATAAGATGATCAATGGAATAAGACACATTTATTATAACCATAACATGTTGAAATATTAAGAGTTCCTAAAGTAAAAGACTAAAAGAGGGGAAAGAAGAATGGAATATCCTGAAGCACAAACAGATGGAAGGAAAAATAACTCACCGAAAAGGAGGATGAGCAAAAACAGACGACCAGCCATATCAGGGATGAACAATGTCATTTTTTAGACAGCTACATACATACTGTTAGTCTGACTTCACAGAAGATGGTGGTAGTGACTGGGACAAAGATTAACTGTTGTCTCAATAGAAATGCAGATGTGGAGCTTGTTCACAGGAAAACCACAGATGTCTCATATGACAACTATGGGCTAATGTCATGTTGCAGAGGACAAGGAGGCTGAATATTCAGAATCATTTATCTGTAATTATTTTTAGGCTCTAAAGCTACCTGTCTTCAACAAAATGTATTTTGTATCATTATTGCAGGCAATTCAATTTCTAAAACCAACAAAGTAACTTGTCTTTCGGAGAAAAATATTTATCTTCGACTTTTTGTTTTAAGTTTTTAACAGCTGCACAATGTTTAACTATAAAAACCCTGCAAGGGTTTTCATATTTAATTTATGTTTGGTGAGTCACGTTTAATAATATGCCAGAGCAGTGACGGTAAACTGATAAGCGCAGTAAAGGAAATAATGGATGGAAGGAAGGAAAGGAGGAGAGAAGAAAAAGCGAGTTCACACTACTCGGACTGATCAGTTTACCTTTAATGCTTTGACTGGTACCTACATTTCAGCGCCCGTTCAGATAAACCGCGTGCTTTGCTTGAAGTGCATAACATTGAACGTGTGTAGGCTGAGAATGCAGTTGCTGTTTTTAAACGAACGTTTTTATATAGCCTAACTTTGAGATTAACCGTTTGATCATGCTACCTAAAAAAAAGCATCAGTTTTGGTTAGATTACGGTTGATACATTTGTCAATTTCATTGTTAGAATCCAGCAAAGCGCCTGCTGTGGCACGAAAAACTCCTCTTCATCCACCCACGATGGTGTTGGTTAATGAAGCGCTGAAGGAGTTGGACTCTCGAATCGTCTCATCGCAGGCCATTCGCGGCTACATAACAGAGAAATATCCATCTGTGGACCTGATGAGGTTGAAGTACATGACACGAAAGTTCCTGAAAATAGGAATCGAGGGCGGAGTGTTGGTGAGGACATCAACTCGATAGCAAACGGCGCACAGGTGAGGTTTCGGTTAAGGGACCCATGCATCCTACATCTTATTCAAGTAAATGCCCAGTGTTTCCAGATTTCTATTAAATATGACCTATAATTTACAACATGAGTGAAATGGTTTTCCTTCCCAAAAATGTTAATTGAGTATGTTAAAGCAGCATTCCTGTTTGAATAGTGTTTGTTATTTATATATTACTACATTGGGCAATTAAATACAATTTCCAGTGGCACACTGACTCACGTAATGATGAAGCCACCATATGCTACTACTCACGGTGATGGTCAATGCGCTCTTCTGGCTAGAGGAGCAATAGCCTATCTCAAGATGAGCTACTTTGAAAAACAGTGCTGCTGGTCACTAAAATTTGGGAGTTCAGAATTATATTGGTTCTAGAGACAGTCTTCTATTTTCAGCAGTAGACATTTGCCTTCCAAACTATGTTTTTCCCGCAATTTTTATATTGAAACGTGCAAACAGCTGCAACCAACTACATATCATCCATGGATGGCAGTTCCAGTTCAGATCAGGACTGGCAGCCATTGCTAGTGTACCCATGAGTTTCCACTCAAAATGCCAGGGTAAGAGGATCCAAAAATCGATGTATTATGTCTATGGCCACAACACAACAAGCTGTATATTTGGCTGCCAAATTGCAGCCTTCCAGACTGTAGGCAACCTGTAACTACCAAAATAAAGGAAACATTTGAATACATTTGGGACAAAGTTTATAGTGTGTGTGGGGTGCGTTTTCCTGTCATGGTTTAGATCAATTTCTAGAATTTATGCGAAGGCGCATTGAAGCTGTTCTTGCAACTGGTGGAGGCCAAACACCCTTTTTAACACACTTTGTTGGCGTTTTTTTTAATTTTGTTAGTTACCTGCATGACTTTACAGATAATTGTATGTGTGGGGTACAGAGATGAGGTTATTAAAGAATCATGTTAAACACTATTATTGCACACAGAGTGAGTCCATGCAACATATTATGCGCCATGTTAAGCAACATTTTACTTCTGAACTTATTTTGGATTTCCATAACAAAGGTGTTGAATACTCATTCACACTTGTTGTTGTTTTTTTACGTAATTCCACCATTTATTTTAATTTTAACTTTATTTAAAAAGACAAGTCAGTTAAGAACAAATTCTTATTTTCAACGACTGTCTAGGAACAGTGGGTTAACTGCCTTGTTCAGGGGCAGAACAACCGATTTTTACCTTGTCAGCTCGGGAATTCCATCTTGCAACCTTTCGATTACTAGTCCAAAGCTCTAACCACTGGATTACCTGCCACCCTGATATGGGTTATTGTGTGTAGGCCAGTGACAAAAAAAATCTCAATTTCATACATTTTAAATTCAGGCTGTAACACAACAAAATGTGGAAAACGTCAAGGGGTGTGAAGACCTTCTGAAGGCATTGTATGTTTTACCATTTAGATATTAAAAGCACTTTATCTATATAGACCCCACATTTGGCAGGGTAGCCTAGTGGTTAGAGTGTTGGACGAGTAACCGGAAGGTTGCAAGTTCAAATCCCCGAGCTGACAAGGTACAAATCTGTTGTTCTGCCCCTGAACAGGCAGTTAACCCATTGTTCCTAGGCCGTCATTGAAAATAAGAATTTGTTCTTAACTGACTTGCCTAGTTAAATAAAGGTAAAATAAATTGTACAAAATTTGAAGAAGAAGTCACAAGTATTTGGACAAACTAATTTATGGTATATTAAGGTAGTCAAACATTTTCTATTTTGGTCCTATATTCTTTGCACCCAATAAATACATCAAGCTTGTGACTCAAGTTTGTTTTGGTTGTGCTTTAGACTATGTTTTGCCCAATAGGAAATTAATTATATCCAACCGCTATGGAAGGAGGTATCTCACAGTCAACATAATATACATAATTACAGTAGATTTAACATTTACTAGGGGGAAGAAATAAGTAAAATGCTCAAAGGGGAATATGCCCCGGACCCCTCTGAATAAAAAATATTTTAAAAGTAACTGATATTATGGATTCACATGTCACAGAAGCCACTTGTCCAAGTGTAATACAGTAAAAATATTACCTGTTAATCAACTTATTTACAGTAACTGGAAGTGTGGAACAAAGAATGTCGTGTGAGAAAGAATGCATTTGTGAGATGTGCGAGACAGATACAGAAAGCCAGAGGTGTAGTGTTAGTGTGTCTGCAGAAGACTGTACAACCCATCCGGCTGGGCTGAGGTTGCTGGTCTGTCGGGGATTGAGCTGTATACATGGTACATATCAGACTAGAGGAAAGAAACAGATTCACTTTAGGGCTTCGAATCTACATTACAGTAAATGTAATTCATAAGGGAAATTTTATGAGGATGTAACACCAATCTTAAACTGAGAGTCATAAAAAACAGTGAGAGAGACTTAAAAAAAAAGAGAGAGAGAGAGAGAGAGAGAGAGAGAGAGAGAGAGAGAGAGAGAGAGAGAGAGAGAGAGATACTGTAATCCTCTACATTGCATGTGTGTTATTTAGTCGAGTAAAGTAAGTTAGTAACAACCAAACAGAAGAAGTGCAAGTAGCAAGGCTTGATGTTATTTCACACTTCTCCTCATGGCTCAAACCCCCTGCAGATCTACAGCTCTATTCTCACGTTCCCCAGATGCTCTGACACATTCATTTTCTAATTAAGTGTTTTAATTTTAAGTGTCATATATGCGTTTTGATAAGGTTGATATGGTTAGGCCCAAAGGTTAAGCATGTAAAGTAGCTGTGCACGTGCAGATGGTTCTGAGTTCTGAGGGACAAACTTGAGGGCATGAACGTAGACAGTACAGAAGTGATCTGAGAATCGATTCCAGCATCTCCTGAATCCACCTGTAGTGGAGAGAGAGGGAGAAGAGAGATACTTTTTATCCTCCAGTCGTAACAAACTGTCTGTCTATTCTATTCTCTAACTCGAGACATGAACGGCACCCTCCTTTGTATCACAGGAAGTGTTTGTGGGTTTTGTGTTATTCTGAGGTCTACACGTCATTCTGAGGTCTACACATGTCCAATGCAAGATGTAGGTTATTTGATCAAAAATAGTTTATAAGACTGAACTCTGTACCTACTTAGGAACACATTTACAAGGTTTAACATGAATTAATGTATTAAGAAATTATTTCTGGGGAAAAACATCTTATTTGATAATAAATATAAATTGCCATATAAATCTGTAAATAAATATAGCTGTTGATTTGATACTTTGAACATTCATATGTTGAAGCACTACTAATGTAACATTAAGGTCTTGATCCTCAGATCAGACAGTCAGAGGATACTGGTGAGAGGAGTTATAGGAGGACAGGCTCATTGTAATTGTTGAAATGGAATGAAGAGAATGGAGTCAAACACGTAGTTTTGATGTGTGTGATGTGTTTGACTCTCTTCCGTTAATTTCATTCCAGCCATTACAATGAGCCTGTCCTCCAATAACTCATCCCACCAGCCTCCTCTGTCAGAGGGGTACATGTGTACAGATTCCTCTGTAATGTAGAATAATCACCATGACTCCGCTGCTCACCGCTCCCATAGACACCAAATCATCTACAACAGAAACACAATGAAAATGGGATTACAGTGTTTGTACATGCGTGTATATAGTTCTGTAAATTGTATGTCAAATCAAATCAACATTTCTTAATATAGCCCTTCGTACATCAGCTGATATCTCAAAGTGCTGTACAGAAACCCAGCATAAAACCCCAAACAGCAAGCAATGCAGGTGTAGAAGCACGGTGGCTAGGAAAAACTCCCTAGAAAGGCCAAAACCTAGGAAGAAACCTAGAGAGGAACCAGGCTATGTGGGGTGGCCAGTCCTCTTCTGGCTGTGCAAGTTGGAGATTATAACAGAACATGGCCAAGATGTTCAAATGTTCATAAATGACCAGCATGGTCGAATAATAATAAGGCAGAACAGTTGAAACTGGAGCAGCAGCACAGCCAGGTGGACTGGGGACAGCAAGGAGTCATTTCCGTTCCAATTTTCTGGAAGCTTGCTTCAGAGCTCGGGTATTTTCTGTGTACCAGGGAGCTAGTTTCTTATGATAAATGTTTTTAGTTTTTAGGGGTGCAACTGCATCTAGGGTATTGCGCAAGGTTAAATTGAGTTCCTCAGTTAGGTGGTTAACTGATTTTTGTCCTCTGGCGTCCTTGGGTAGACAGAGGGAATCTGGAAGGACATCAAGGAATCTTTGTCTTGTCTGTGAATTTATAGCATGACTTTTGATGTTCCTTGGTTGGGGTCTGAGCAGATTATTTGTTGCAATTGCAAACGTAATAAATTGGTGGTCCGATAGTCCAGGATTATGAGGAAAAACATTAAGATCCACAACATTTATTCCATTGGACAAAACTAGGTCCAGAGTATGACTGTGACAGTGAGTAGGTCCAGAGACATGTTGGTGTATATGTGTGTGTATGTATGATGTATTTTGTTTTGGAACGTACATTGTCTGTGAACATCCTGTCTGGCTGTAGGTCTGCACAACATAAAAGTATATAAGAAGGTTGTGGTAAGAACATCTCATCATGGACAATACAGAGCTAAAGGTTGATACAATATGCATCATATTCACAAGGAGAATTCTTACCTCTGAGAATTGGTTTTCTCTGAAAATGAAATGAAGCTAAATTAATTATATTGAATATTGTCTAACCTATACAATATTATCAAAAGGAGTTGCCAAAGGCACTTACATTAATATCAGTAAGGTACATTTCCAAATTATTTGTTATGCAGATTCTAATATACTCACTGATCCTCCTGCAGAGACAGACATCTGTCAATCCTACCAGGAACACGCCCACTCCAGAAGCCACCCTCACTACTGCCTGCCATAATTGCACCACTATTTGGTGACATGATGACATAGGGAGAGATCATTAGCTCTTGGAGACAACATTATTGTTTTTCTGGGAAAATGTACACAGCTCTGTTTTCATGTGTGAGAAAAGACAGCTAGATACTTACACAGAATGCTTTCTTGACTGTTTGATTCCACATCACTTTCTGTGGAGCTTTGACCTCCTGGGCACATGCAAGAGAAAGACAGTTTAATAGCAGAGTTATGTACATATTTCTATAATGAGACAAATTGTTTGATTAATTGTCACGTCCTGACCATAGAAAGCCTGTATTTTCCATGGTAGAGTAGGTCAGGGCGTGACTAGGGGTTTTAGTCTAGTTTATTATTTATATGTGGGGTTCTAGGTTTATTTTCTATGTTGGGGTTTGTGTATGATTCCCAATTAGAGGCAGCTGGTAATCGTTGTCTCTAATTGGAGATCATACTTAAGTTGCATTTTTCCACCAGTGGGTTATGGGATATTGTTTGTTTAGTTGCCTGTTAGCACTGCATTGTCGTCATGGTTCATTTATTCTTTATTGTTTTTTTTTTCTTTCTAAGTTTCGCTCTAATTAATAATGTGTAACTCTACGTACGCTGCGCACTGGTCCGTCTATACTAAGGAGCGTGACAGTAACACCTTGACTGAATTTACATTTGGCTATAATTGCAAAACTAGTTTATGCTTTAGTAGACAAAAAAATGTAGCAAGCTAAATTAAACCTATTTGCTCTACTTACTTTCAGGTGGATTCGATGGGGTGTCAGTGGTCAAAGTACAGCAAACATTTGATCCTGATGCAAAGCAAATCATTGGATCTGATTCTACAAAAATACATCTAAATGGGTTGATTTTAATCAATCAAAAATCAACCTCTTTGTAATGAGGCAAATTTGTCATGGGGGGGGGGGGGGGAGGGTAAACATGGAGAAGATAAAGCTACTCTGTTTGTTTAACTTCTATCCGCTAACTAGATAAAGATGACTAAGAGACCTAATAAAGGACTCATATTACACAATAACAAATTTCAATTAGTGTAATACCTAAGGTCTTTCAATTAGCAGAAATAGAGAAGTAAATCACACATTACCTACAAATCAGATGGATTAACATTGTGTTGTTGGCCTTTTGAAATACCTTCATGACTTGTACTATAAAATCACTACGGACAGATTGCTTCCTGCCCTGGTAGATTATATTTATCCTCATTATAGCGATGATAATGGGGTGACAGGTAGCCTTGTGCTTAGAGCGTTGGACGAATCCCCGAGCTGACAAGGTAAAAAAACAGTTAACCCACTGTTCCGAGGCTGTCATTGAAAATAAGAATATGTTCTTAACTGATTGCCTGTCTTTCAGGACAGATAAGGTGTTGATTGTTGTTGACAGCTTCCTATAATAAAGTCACCATGTTATCTAACAGCAGAAGCCTAACAGCGTATAGATATGATCTAAACACTGAAACACTTCAAAAAAATTTTTTTTTTTACTTCTGGTAATGGTTCCAGGCGTTGGTGTTGAGACTGGTTTCATGTCTATGAACAAAATTACATAAAGTTTCTAATGTAAAGTTTTCTTAACAACATCCTCCATCATCAACACAATGAACTACAGAGAAAGACATTCCAACAGCTACACTTACACATTACCAAACCTAACCCCCTTTGTCTCCCTGCTGTAGAGGTTGTCTGTATAGTTGTTGGATCACTGATGTGAACTCCCACTAGTTTTACAACCATTTTGGGATTGGAATGTGGTCTTTAGTTTGTGGTTCAGAACGCTATCAGCTGGCATCAGCTGCCTGTCTGCCATCATCCTCAAGGAGCCATCCTCCAACAGGCCACGCCCAAGAGGAAGACAGACATCCAGGTGGTCTGACCATTTGGGGGACAACCTACACAATCTGGGACTCAACACCAAAGCAGCCTGGGACCTGGCCCAGAATAAGACAGTGTGGAGATCCATATATCAAGGTGCTGTGCTCCAAGGAGCGAGCAAATAGCGAGTGAGTGGGGGAGGGAGGGAGGGTCAGAATGAATATAGTCATATTAAACTAATTAAAGGGTAGTCAGATCATGAAGACCTGTTGAACTGATAGATTATTATTGTATAGATAATGACTCACCTGTAAAGCTGTACCCATCACTGCGTGGAGAGAGAGAGAGTTTGGTCCTGAGCTCAGTCTGTAGTCACAGCTCACCTCCTTATGCCTCACTGTCTGAAGTCTGTTCAGATCACTCTCAGCCACAGAAAATTGACAGAACCAGCATTTGGAATTGGTGTGTTTCTTCTCCCTGATGTGTGCTCTTCTGAGACACTTACTCTGCTCTCCAACATACAGGTTACAGGTGGTGTCATTACTGACAGAGCCAGGAATTAAACAGGTGTCATGACTGTCTTGATCAGGTCAGGTTACAGGAGACCACAACCCTACAGATTATCTCTCAACCCCAACAGAGGAGGAGAGATCTAGGGTTCTGATGATGCGGGGGGGTTTTATGGCCCCTCACAGCCCTGGTAAATCTCAGGCCACAGACAAATTCCTTTGTCCTGTCACTATAGATAACAAGCTTCAGAACATTAAACATGAACTAAAGGGACTTTGGAACAATGTTTTTCGTCAGTCACAATGGTGGTCATGACGAAGTAAACCACACATTGAAAATGTATGCCATTTCTGCTCTGTTATTAAAGGTTAACCTCTTAGAACTACCACCTTACTTTTTCCAATTTCCGCCTTAAGACATACCCAAATCTAACTGCCTGTAGCTCAGGCTCAGATCCAAGGATATGCATATTCTTGATTTAATTTGAAAGAAAACACTCTGAAGTTTGTAAATGTGAATTGAATGTAGGAGAATATAACACAGTAGATCTAGTTTAGATAATACAATGAAAAAAACATATGTTTTTTCATTTTTATTGTTGTATTATCTTTAAAATGAACAAGACAAAACAAACATGGATGATGGGGACAATTTCAGTGAAAAATATAAGAGGGGAGCAGTACTTGTGCAAAGTTACAGAATGATAACTTCCAAAATGAGTGTGCTACATGACATTTATCATGAAGTCACCCAGGTGTCCCACACAAGTAGCCCAAATGTACCCAAGTGGCCAAATTGGTGAAGTTATACATTTTGAATGGAATAACTATATACAAAATACCAAAATGTTATTCTAACACACCCCCCCAAAAAATGGAGAAAAAACATGAAAAAAAAGACATTTACAAAATAACACTTTCAATATTTCGAAGACCCTTTGTCCTCTATACAATATTGTGCTGCTGATGTCAGGTGCCATAGCAGTCTCTTTCTGCTCTAAAGCAGAGGGTCACCAAGCATGTGGTGCAGGTGATGGGGGACTTCATTTTGCAAAGAATACAGCGACGCCTCCATGCTGTGCCCTTTTGGCCCTGAGGCACATCCATGCCTGCAGAAATACATTTGGGCAGATGAACACCACTTGTGGCAGGAGCTGGATGAACCAGCTTCAGTGGGGGATGGACACCTTGGCACTGGGGGCTCCCATTCGGAGTCAGTGTCACTGTGAAAGAAAATGTTCAGTTAGAATAGTTTCACATATGAGCCCTGTATCAACAGGTATAACAAACAGATATATATAGAGTACAGTGAACATAAGGTTGAATATATTATTATAGACCTGCTAGATCTACTGTCTCATTTATATTATGACATTTCAGCTAGATCTACTGTCTCTATTATATTATGACATTTCAGCTAGATCTACTGTCTCTATTATATTACAACAGACCAGCTGTATCTACTGTCTCCATTTCACTTTGGCCATTGTTGTGGGCCTGCCCTCCCCTATTAATTTCAAACAACGGCATTAGCATGAGAAGAACTTACCAGTCCAAAACGATGTCCTCTCCGTTCAAAAAAATATTCCTCCATTTGGGAATCGCTAAATGAATCGTCCTCGATCAATTTCTTCTAAAATTGTGTGTACATCTGTATATCTAGACTTAGATTTAGTTTTCCCTGACTTAGTCGCCATACTGATTGATATATAAACAGCTGAATATGCGCTTTACCAAAACAATGCTGTGCGCAACATGCGTGGCTCCTTCCGGTATGAATCGTCAATGGCGAATGACCCTCTTTACGCCTGAGTTTACTACATGGGTTGGTCTTCCAACACATAAACATTACATATTGCCATTTACCTCAGCTCGTGGGCTATCTACCCAGCTAGATTTCAAGACGATCGGTGGTCATTGGGTTAAAATACAGTCAATCAACGAAACAGCGGTCTTATCATTGGTGCACAATGATGTCATTACTTGTTGTCTTCAAATCGTTTTCTTTCAGTCAATACGTCCCGCGAAATGACCCATCATGTTTGGTTGTATTACAAACAAACCAGTTGATTGCAATGAAACCAAACATGACTGGAAAAGTCACGTTTTGTGTGTGTATTTACCTCGAATGTGTCGTCGAAAATGGAATGAGACGGAATTCAGTTGAGTTTTTACCAAAAAGTTATATTTTGGTTTCATCTGACCATATGACATTCTCCCAATCTTCTTCTGGATCATCCAAATGCTCTCTAGCAAACTTCAGACGGGCCTGGACATGTACGGCTTAAGCAGGGGGACACATCTGGCACTGCAGGATTTGAGTCCCTGGCGGCGTAGTGTGTTATTGATGGTAGGCTTTGTTACTTTGGTCCCAGCTCTCTGCGGGTCATTCACTAGGTCCCCCCGTGTGGTTCTGGGATTTTTGCTCACCGTTCTTGTGATCATTTTGACCCCACGAGGTGAGATCTTGCGTGGAGCCCCAGATCGAGGGAGATTATCAGTGGTCTTGTATGTCTTCCATTTCCTAATAATTGCTCCCACAGTTGATTTATTCAAACCAATCTGCTTACCTATTGCAGATTCAGTCTTCCCAGCCTGGTGCAGGTCTACAATTTTGTTTCTGGTGTCCTTTGACAGCTCTTTGGTCTTGGCCAAAGTGGAGTTCGGAGTGTGACTGTTTGAGGTTGTGGACAGTTGTCTTTTATACTGATAACAAGGTCAAACAGGTGCCATTAATACAGGTAACAGGTGGAGGACAGAGGAGCCTCTTAAAGAAGAAGTTACAGGTCTGTGAGAGCCAGAAATCTTGCTTGTTTGTAGGTGACCAAATACTTATTTTCCACCATAATTTGCAAATAAATTCATAAAGAATCCTACAATGTGATTTTCTGGATTTTTTTTCTTCTCATTTTCCACAAACTTCAGAATGTTTCCATTCAAATGATACCAAGAATATGCATATCCTTGCCTCTGGGGCTGAGCTACAGGCAGTTAGATTAGGGTATGTCTTCAGGTGGAAATTGAGAACAAAGGGATGCAGCCATAACAGGTTAAAAGCATCTACTCAACTCTCTTTCTCTATCTCACTCCTCAGATCTTTTGTAGTTCAGCAGATTCCCAGCAGTAATCTCTTCATGGTCGATGTGGACAACAAGTGTGACTGCAGCTCTGCCCCGCTGGTTTCCATGGATCCCATCAAGATTATATATATCCTTTACTAACCCTCAATAAGTTTGAGGTCTTTGAGTGTATTGTTATAACAAAGCCTTTGAGTGTTTTTTAGTATGAATGTTTTGTAAGTTAACTGTAAGTGAACTCTGAACTTAGACTTTAGTTTTCTGAGAATGTGCATAGCTTCTTCATTGTCAGAGGTATTAATACATTTCTCATACATGTAGCTATTTATGAAGCGTGCATTACGGTTTGGTTTTCTCATCATGCTAGAATGATGTTGCAGAAACAGTCACCACGCTATCAGTTAAATGTATCGGAGGTATCTGAGGTGTGCTTCATCGTCAGTATTTCTATCCTTAACCCCTCTGCACACAATGAGTCTTTGAAATGTGATAGGCTGAAGTTTCAGAAAGACAGAAAGCGGCCAGAAACGTGTCATCCTTTTCACCCCAAGGTACGCAGTGTGTAGATATGTGTCTGCATCACAATTCTGTGATTACACGGAAAGTACATGAACGCCTGTTTATGAGTGTTTAATAACATGAAATTATTGTATGTATTGTATGTATGTATTAATTAATTTCTATGGTGTGAAACTCCTGTGACGTCCCCTGTGTCTGATGCAGGATAATGACATGGAGTATGGAGGAACAGCAGGCCTCTCTGCCCCCCTTACAACAGCACTGCTCCCCCTACTGGCCACTCTCATTAGCAGGTGACCATTAGCAGGACCCAACACTGGACCTAACACTGGAGAGATTGATAGACTGGCGCACCATCAAATGCTGACAACGCACAGGGAGCCTCGCCAACAAGAAGAACTTGCTCAACTAACTAAGTTACTTATTACCAACAGAGAGATGGACCAATTGTAAATCAATCTCCCTGACCAGCAGAGAAATAACAAATTAGACATTGTTCAAGACAAACAGAACAATATTCAAAGGGGGAAACAATATGGACATTAGACAGAAAAAATATAACTGAGAGCAGCAATGAACTGGTTTCACAGGATGACAGAAAGGACACAAGATCAGTTGGATAACAAAGCCAGCCCTCTGTGATGTAGGAACTATCTTCCTTTATGTGCAGTCAGTGAAAGCATTACCATGTTGATTTAAATCTCAGTTGGTTCACTCCACATTAGCGTTCCAAAATACTTCAATACACTCTCACAGCTGTAATACGCTGACTGTGCAAGCGGCAAGACAGGATTTTACAGAATAAAATATCCACTTTTCCCTACATTCAGACATCATAACACGGGCAACGATATGTACAGATATACTAACCACAATATTTGACATAATTTATTGCATGAGACAAAGTCCACATGATCAATAGTTATTGCTCTAATATAATATTGTGGCACTGGTGACGATGAGATCTATAGTGCCACCATTTGGTCTGGTGCAGCCATCTAAGGTTGCAGTGACTTTATATTCACACAGCTTCTAAGGACATACATAAGGTTTACATACCACATTTCATTGCCCCTTGTCCATCGGCTCAGTTCTTATAGCCAGTTACCCATGGTGGAATTATCTGCAGGGCTTGACATGAACTTTTTCTGAAACTTGTCCTTCAGACAAGAATGACAGATTTTTTTCTTTCTTGTCCGAACGGTTAAAGTTTTTGTCCTACAATTCTACTCATTCTGCCATGGGGCGGAGTGAACTTTGATGTTATTAAGCAAATACCCTGAAATTCAACACGTTGTGCCATTGTCGTGGAAATAATAACATTCAGTTTAAAGCTAATTTCCTGCAATTCTCCATATTTGCCATGACTTATGCCATGTTCATTTGATATCTGAGTGAGAGTGACTAACAAAATCATTGGGGGCCCCCTGGAAGTCAGGGCCCCTGGGCAGTAATTTGGCCATTACGACAAGACTTAGATAGCTGGCTAGACTAACTTGCCTAGCAATCTATAAAATCTTAGCTGACATGGGATAATTGAGTGACTGTCAGTGACTGAAATAACAAGAGAAAAACTTCTGATGTAGAACCACATTTTGAAACTGCACGTTGTGTATTCTACTGTCCTACGGTTGTTTTTGGAGGGGGGAGGGGCCTCTAGCGACTGCTTACTGTATGTCGCTTATAAATAGAAACGGTACTGTAGTAGATGTTTTAGATACTTATTTACAGTAACATGATGTGTGATAAATAAAGGACATCCTGAAAGAAACAATATTTCTGTGAGACATACAGAGAGCCAGTGGTGTAGTTTCAGTGTGTCTGCAGAAGACTGTAAAACCCATCCGGCTGGGCTGACGTTGCTGGTCTGTCGGGGATTGAGCTGTATACGTGGTACGTATCAGACTAGAGAAAAGAAACAGACAGTTTAACTTCAGTCCTTTAATTCTACAGTACTGTAAATGTAATGTAATTTAAAAGGATGTAACATCAATCTGAAACTGAGAGTCGTTCACATTCACCAAACACAGTGGGTGATTCTGAACTTACATTGTCGTTTTCAGATGACCTTCCATTTTCTTCAAAAGGACCTGTACAACACAGAAGGAGCCTGAGTGAGTGAGTGAGTGAGTGAGTCAGTATGTGCACACACACACACAAGTCACTTCTCCTCCTGACTCAAACCATCCTGTAGACATACAGCTCTATTCTCATGCTCTAACACATTATCTTATGTATAACTTATACACATACATGCTTACTGATATGACTACCTCAGACAAACAAACAAGCCTAAACAACTTTGAGTCCTATAAAAAGCCCTACATGTTATGAAACATTGGGACAGAGTTAAATAGACAAACCTGGTGGTACAGATGTGGATGATACAGAAGTGATCAGGCTGTAGATCCCTGCATTCTCTGAATCAGCCTGGAGGAAAGAGAGAGAAGAAAGATCCTTATTATCCTTCAGACTGTCTGTCTTTTTGTACGAAAAGGGGGGGGGGGGTAGAAGAAGTGAAAATAACAGGGCTTGATGTCATTTCACACTTCTCCTCCTGACTCAAACCACCCTGGAGACTTACAGCTCTGTTCCCACGCTTTCAAGATGCTCTGATTACAAAATGTAAGTTTGTATGGTAGGCATTTAGTGATTAAGCGTTATTGTGCTGAGTGTCCCAAATTCACGTCCCAGGTCCAAGGTCAGGAAGACAGGGACAGAAGACATTCTGTTACAAACTCACCTGAGTGCAAAAACGTGGACGGTACAAAGGTGATGAGAGAATAGATCCCAGCATCCCTTGAATCCAACATGCCTGCACTACTCATAGCTCCCATCACCAAATCATCTAGAACAGAAACAAAATGAAAATTAAATTAGGATACGTGTTTGGACATGCATGTGTGCAGTTGTCTTAGTAGTGTGTGCAGTGTTTGATGTATTTTGTTTGGAACATACATTGTCTGTGATCATCCTGTCTGGCTGTAGGTCTGTACAACATAAAAGTATCAGAAGGTTGTGGTAAGAACATCTCATCATGGACAATACAGAACTAAAGGTTGATACAATCTGCATCGTATTCACAAGGGAATTCTTACCTCTGAGAATTGGTTTTCTCTGAAAAACAAATTAGTCTAAATGAATGATATTGAATATAGCCTACACTACACAATATCACCAAAAGGAGTTGAAAGATGAAACCATGTCAAAGGCACTTACATTAATATGAGAAGGAAAATGTTTGCAAGTTATTTGTTATGCAGAATCAGAAGTACTCACTGGTCCTCCTGCAGAGATAGACAGCTGTCAATCCCATCAAGAACACGCCCACTCCAGAAGCCATACCCACTGCTGTCTGCCATAATAGCACCGCTGTTTGGTGACATGATGACATCAGGAGACGTCATTAGCTCTTAATCCAAATGTAAATACTTCAATGGTAGACAGGTGTTAGAATACCACTTTATTATTAGTCTTGGTAAATGTTTCCGTTTTCATATATGTGAGAAAAGACAGCCAGTTAGCTAAACATTTTACAGTTGAGTCTGTGAAGGAAAATGTTATGTTTGTGCTTTTCTAATAACCAATTGGACTGGGTCCATGTAACTGACTGATTGATCGTGACTGGGAGGAATCCTCACTATCAGTATAAGCAATTTGGCAGTGCGCCAAGAACATTGTTTTGAAAACCGAAAGGGGTGTCTCAGTTTCAAGGTCTCAGCTTGGAGAGAAGAAGCCTTGTGAGGTATTGGTTGGTCACATGCATGAAACAAACGTTAATGATGAATTAATGATGAATTTTGAATAAGCTAAATCTTGCAAATATAACTTGTCTGTTTAAGCACTAAATAAGAGAACTAATGGGACTTCCCCGGCGGAGCAAGATAGAGACATGCAAGATAGAGACAGTTTGTTAACAGTTAACACACATCACAACTAGTAAACACCAATAAACAAACATCGTGTGGCCATAGAAACTTTCAGTTGGACTCTTTGGTGTGTCAGTTGTCAAAGTAGGATTAACAGTCAAATCTGGTGCAAAGCAAAGTCATTAGATCTGGTTATACAATAAAGTATCTTAATGGGATGATTTAATCAATTCAATATTAACCTCTTTTCTAGTAATTAGGCACATTTGTGATGAGGAAAGAATACAAAGACCTGGGTAAGATAAACTGAAAACAATTGACTTATTTTAACTAACTAAAGATGACCAGCACACCTGATGTAGGATTCACTGCTGTGCTGGGGGCCAAAGGAGAGGTCAAACCTGGTGAGAAGAGATGAGAAATGATTTGTTTCATATCAAATAAAATAAAAAGTTTTTTTGTCACATGCTCCGAATACAACAGGTGTTACAATACAACCTTACCATGAAACACTTACTTTCAACAATGCATTTTTTTTAAGTAAGAAAATATTTGCTAAAAAAATTCAAAAGAAATAAAATGTAATTTATAAAATTAAAACAATAACAAGGCTATAGGTAATTCAGGTAATATGTATATGTAGGAAGGTGTAAAGTGACTACGCATAGGTAATAAACAAAGAGTAGCAGCAGCGTAAAAAGGGAGATCAATGCAAATAGTCTGGTTAGCCATTTGAGCCTTTTGGACTTAGACTTGGCGATCCGGTACCACTTGCCATGCGGTAGCAGAGAGAACAGTTTTTGACTTGCGTGGCTGGAGTCTTGACAATTTGTAGGTCCTTTCTCTGACCCCGCCTGGTATAGATGTCCTGGATGGCAGGAAGCTTGTCCCCAGTGATGTACTGGGCCGTACGCACTAACCTCTACGGTCAGATGCTGAGCAGTTGCCATACCAAGCATTGATGCAATCAGTCAGGATGCTCTCGATGGTGCAGCTGTATAACTTTTTGAGGATCTGAGGACCCATGCCAAATCTTTTCGGTCTCCTGAGAGGGCATAGGCATTGTCATGCCTTCTTTACGACTGTCTTAGTGTGTTTGGACCATGTCAGTTTGTGTATTACAGACTCGGTCAGGGAGAGGTTGAAAATGTCAGTGAAGACTCTTGCCAGTTGGTCAGTGCATGTTCTCAGTATGCGTCCTGGTAATCCATCTGGCCCTGCAGCCAAGTGAATGTTGACCTGTTTAAAGGTCTTACTCACATCGGCAACGGAGAGCGTGATCTCACATTCGTCCGAAACAGCTGGTGATTTCATGCAAGGTTCAGTGTTGCTTGCCTTGAAGCAAGCATAGAAGGCATTTAGCTCGTTTGGTAGGCTTTCGCCACTGGGCAGCTCATGGTTGGGTATCCCTTTGTAATCCGTAATAGTTTGCAAGCCTTGGCACATCCAACGAGCGTCAGAGCCAGTGTAGTAGGATTCAATCTTAAACCTGTATTAATGCTTTGCCTGTTTGATGGTTCATCTGAGGGCATAGCAGGATTTCTTATAAGTATCCGGATTAGTGTCTCACTCCTTGAAAGCAGCAGCTTTAGATTTTTGCTCAGCGCGGATGTTGCCTGTAATCCATGGCTTCTGGTTGGCATATGTACGTACAGATGAAGTCGGTAATGTAGTGTACTCCTCAATGCCATCGGATGAATCCCAAAACATATTTCAGTCTGTGCTAGCAAAACAGTCATGTAGCATAGCATGCGTGTCATCTGACCACTTCTGTAATGAGCGAGTCACTGGTAAGTCTTGCTTAAGTTTTTGCAGGTTAGCAGGAATCAGGAGGATATAATTATGGTCAGATTTTCCAAATGGAGGGTGAGGGAGAGATTTGTACACATCTCTGTGTGTGGAGTAAAGGTGGTCTAGATTTTATTTTTCTCTGATTGCACATTTGACATGCTGGTAGAAATGAGGTAACATGGATTAAAGCTTTCCTGCATTAAAGTCTCCAGCACTAAGAGCACCACTTCTGGATGAGCATTCTCTTGTCTGCTTATGGCCTTATACAGCTCGTTGAGTGCGGTCTTAGTGCCTGCATCGGTTTGTGGTGGTAAATAGACAGCTACAAAAAATAAAGATAAACTCTTTTGGTATATTGTGTGGACTACAGCTTATCATAAGATACTCTACCTCAGGCGAGCAAAACCTCTAGACTTCCTTAATATTTGCACAACAGCTGTTATTGACAAATAGACAGACCACCAGCCCTCGTCTTACTTATTGTTCTGTCTTGCCGATACACGGTAAATCCAGCCAACTGTATATGATCCATGTCCTCGTTCAGCCATGACTCGGTGAAACATAAGATACGGATGGTAAAGCAGGATTATCCACTTGCAGATGAATTCTCACCAAGCATCAGGATCTGCGGCCCCTGTATCGGTCGTCTCCTCTTCATGCGAATGACGGGGCTTTGGGCCTGGTCCGTGAAAATAAGTAAATCTTTCTCCTTCAATTCATTAAAGAAAAAATCTTTGCCCAGTGAGTAATCACTGTTCTGATGTCCAGAAGCTCTTTTCAGTCATAAGAGACAGTGGCAGAAACATTATGTGCAAAACAAGTTACAAACAACGCAAAAAAAACACCCAGAATAGCACAATTGGTTAGGAACCCGTAAAATGGCAGCCATCCCCTCCGGCGCTATTCATATCTAAGAAAAGTACAATTTAGAGTGAACGTACAAGCAGCCATGAATAAGTCTATGAGTAAACCTGTTGGAGCTTCAGTGAATTAGAGTGAACTAAAAATGTAATTGCAAAGTAAGGGATACTTACTAGTTGGTCTCATTGTGATGTCAGGGGTCAAAGTAGAAGTAACAGTCGAAACTGCTGGAAAGTATTAAAAGTTAATTTTGGATCTTATTACACAAGAAGAAAGGTATGCATTATTTCTGTTAGAAAACAACACAACTCAGTCAGTAGAAAGATTCACAATTTCAGAATTTTGAATATTATTGTTAAAACCCAGATCCTTAAAAGCTTATGGTGTACCATGGGATGCCCCGTTAACTTCTTATGGCTGGGGGCAGTATTGAGCAGCTTGGATGAATAAGGTTCCCAGAGTAAACTGCCTGCTACTTAGTCCCAGTTGCTAGTATATGCATATTATTAGTATATTTGGATAGAAAACACTCTGACGTTTCCAAAACAGTTTGAATGATGTCTGTGAGTATAACATAACTCATATGGCAGGCAAAAACCTGAGAAAAAATCCATCCAGGAAGTGGGAAATCTGAGGTTGGTCGTTTCTCAACTCATTCCCTATTGAAGAAACAGTGGGATATTGGTCATGTTGCACTTCCTAAGGCTTCCACTAGATGTCAACAATCTTTAGAACCTTGTTTGATGCTTCTACTGTGAAGTGGGGCTGAATGAGAGGGGATTGAGTAAGGTCTGCCATGAGCTGAACATGCGCTGACCATGCGCGTTGACGTGAGATCGAGCTCGGTTCCATCGCATTTCTGAAGACAAAGGAATTCTCCGGTTGGATCAGTATTGAAGATTTATGTTAAAAATATCCTAAAGATTGATTCTATACTTAGTTTGACATGTTTCTACAGACTGTAATATGACTTTTCGTCTGAACTTTTGCCTGGACCTGCCAGTCGTGAGTTTAGATTGTGTACTGAACGTGCGATCAAAACTGAGTTATTTGGACATAAATGATGGATATTATCGAACAAAACAAACATTTATTGTGGAACTGGGATTCCTGGGAGTGCATTCTGATGAAGATCATCAAAGGTAAATGAATGTTTATAATGTTATTTCTGACTTCTGTTGACTGCACAATACGGCGGATATCTTTTTGTCTTGTTTGGGCTCTGAGCGCCGTACTCAGATTATTGCATGGTTTGCTTTTTCCGTAAAGCTTTTTTGAAATCTGACACAGCGGTTGCATTAAGGTGTAGTGTATCTAAAGTTCCATGTATAACACTTGTATTTTCATCAACATTTATAATGAGTATTTCTGTAAATTGACGTGGCTCTCTGCAAAATCACCAGATGTTTTTGGAACTAACGTAAACTCACCCAATTCCGTACAAATGTGGGTAACCACGGCATTCAAACGAGGCTGCAATGAAAACGAATGAGACTGTAGTGACTGTGTTGGCATCAAAATCCGAGGTGTGAAACTACATTTCGATTCAGCATTGATTGACATGGTAATGAGCTAACAGTATTGGAGAAAAGATGAAAAAACTAACCCCTCTGGTGCTGTACGTTACATCGTGACGTGTCACTACAGTGCGCATTTGCGACTCATTTTGTGCCGTACAGCCTCTTTCCACCAGGGGTAGCCCTTCTCTCGCAGATTAAAATCATGCTCAACCATATACACTTGTAAGAAAACTTCATTATTTTTGTCTAAATTAATATAATTATTGCTAATATTAAACTAATATTTCATGACTAGGGTGCCATTTGCAGTTTTTTGCAGGTCATTTCTGCGAGCCATCATGACACTCAAAAGCCGGAACAGCTGCAGTTCACTTGTGAGGCTAACGTTAGCGCAGCCCTAAACCCCTCTTCAAATTCGACACAAACCTTCAAACAGGTATGTGATGAGACATTACATAAACTCTTTATGTTTTATTTACATTTTAAGGTTAATTAGTTGGACAAATCGGGTGAAAAAAACTGTTTTCTTCACACAACATATTACCCCCTTTCAAGATCACTTCGTAGCCTTCGCTCCCCACCCGCCATTTTTAAAAAGACCAGACGGAGCTCATTGCCTTGATGAATTATGCAGAGATGGGCATCATGAAGGTCTCGTCATTAATTTAGTTAGAAAGGGGAGAAATTGTGCTTTACATTGGCATTGATATTACAGTTGATCTGGAAGTATTACGTTTTTTGGGCTCAAAAATAAGGTCAATTGTACGGATCAAGGCGATGTACAAAAGTGAGTGAGTTTACGTTACTGAACATAACGCGCCAATTTATGCTGAGATTTCTTTATATAAATATGAACTTTATCGAACAAAATTGAGTGTAATCAGATGAAGATCAAAGGTTAGTGATTCATTCTCTCTCTATTTCTGATTTTTGTGACTCCTCTCTGGCTGGAAAAATGGTTTTGTTTTTCTGTGACTTGGCTCTGACCTAACATAATCCTTTGTGGTGCTTTTGCACGAAAAGCCTATTTGAAATCGAACACTGTGGTGGGATTAACAAGAAGTATATCTTTAAAATGGTGTGACATACTTGTATGCTTTAGGAATTTTAATTATGAGATTTCTGTTTGAATTTGGCGCCCTGCACTTTCACTGGCTGTTGTAATATCGATCCCGTTAGTCGGATCTCAGCCATAACATCCCACATAATGCTTACATGGATATTCCATTCATTAACTTCTAGAATGGTCTCTGCTACTTATGATTGCCTGCTGTCTGTTAAATGCTCTACATTGGGTGTCACTCTAGTATGGAACCGTGAAATGCAGGGATTGGGGCCTGACCTGAACTGGGATACCATTTAGGAAAATGTATTTGTTACCTCTAAAAACCCAGCACACCAGTTTATACATAATAAGCTCATACATAGAAGTTATGCAACCACATTTAGACATTTTTAGATTAAGCTGATTCCTACTCCAAAATGTGAGAGACGGCGTATGAATGCTGTTGTAACACAAATGTTTTGGGAATGTCCTGTGGTGTCCCAGTTCTGGTCACATGTTTCGGATTTCCTTACAAACATGTGTTTCCCTGTGAAGATCCACCTTTATTTTCGTTGAATGATAACTCTTCATTTGTACTGCAACTGGTTCAGAAAATAATAATTTATGCGGCATTAACAGCAGCAAAAAAGGTTATCCTTAGTGGATTACCCCTACAATTCCCTTCCCTCAAACATGGTTATCATATAATCAAGATATTGTTCGTTTAGAGCGATCAGCGGGCATGATAAACAAAGCTCGGGCAAATACAATTGAGGCATGGGATGTATTAACCAAAACTCTATCAGATATCAGCACCTCTTGAATAAGCAATGGACCTACATGGTAACGGAGTTGGGGGACAACATTTTATTTTCTGAGAATAATATAGAATATTTTTTATTGTAAACTCCACTTCCTTCCTGTAAATTTCTCATTTGTCTGAAAAGACAAATAGTCAGCTAGAGATGGATGCTTACCCAGAACGCTTTCTGTGGAGCTTTGACCTCCTGGGCACATGCAAGAGAGAGACTGTTTAATAACAGTTAACACACAACACAACTTATTACGCTACTAAACTAAAATCATGTGGACTCTTGGGGGTGTCAGTTGTCAAAGTAGAACTAGTAGTTGAACCCGGTGCAAAGCAAAGTCATTGGATCTGATTATACAACAATAAAAGGTATCTAAATGGGTTGATTTAATTAATGGAATATCAACCTCTTTTTTTATCCCAACCTTTTTTTTATCAGGGGATATTTGTGAGTAAAAACCTGGCTAAAATAAAGCTAGTCTATTTGTTTAGGTCCTATCTGCTAACTAGAGAAAGATGACCAACACACCTGATGTAGGATTCACTGCCGTGCTGGGGGTCAAAGGAGAGGACAAACCTAGTGAAAAGAGATTACACAAGAACAAATGTAAATTCATTTAATATCTAAGGTCATTCAATAAGCAGAAAGAGAGAAGTACACTACACATTACCTACAAATCAGATGGACTAAAAGTATACAAATCTGGACAGAAATTACAAGCATGGGTCAATTCATAAATCGGAAGGAGCTTTAGTGAATTAATGTGAACAAAAATATACATGTAAGTTAAAATTAGTGGATCTACTTACTGGTAGTTGGTGTCACTGTGGTGTCTCGGGTCGAAGTAGAAGTAACAGTCAAAACTAGTTGGAAGCAATATGATAACACAAGAATTAGGTTTTACATTAACATTTTGTTCACCTAATTTTACAGGCCTGTAATCTAAACCACTGACTGTACAATTGGTATTTGCTGAGATGGTCATTTAGAGGCCCAACACACCTTCTGTAGGACTCATTGTTGTGCTGGGAGGCAAAGAAGACCCAGGACCTGGAGTCAAACCCACTGAGAAAACACATATTAATGAAATTAGTATTTTTATTCATTATCGTATTAATGATCATCATGGTGTTGTTGTCCTTTTGAAATACCTTCATGACTTGTCTATTCAAAGTGGGAAAAGTAGGACTATAAAATCACTACGGACAGATTGCTTCCTTCCCTGGTAGATTATATTTCTCCTCATTATAGAGATGATAAGACCAATTCATAAGGTGATCAAGTCTTTCAGGACAGATAAGGTGTTGATTGTTGTTGACAGCTTCCTAGAATAAAGTCACCATGTTATCTAACAGCAGAAGCCTAACAGAGTATAGATACGATCTAAACACTCGACTAGATGAACACAGACATTATAATACTTGTGCTGATGATCCCAGCCGTTGGTGTTGAGGCTGGTGTCATATATATAGAACAGCTTCATTATCGAACAGAACAGCTTCATTTACACATTAAAACAACTATTCTTATTGCTAAAACTTGCTTTGCTTTAAAATAACAGCAGTGTCACTATAAAAGCACAAATGTGTAGTCTACCTGCTATAGAAGGTGTCTGTATAGTTGTTGGATCACTGATGTGAACTCCCACCAGATCTAAAATCATTTGGGAATGAAATGTGGTATTTAGTTTGTTGCTCAGAATGAATATAGTCATACTAAGAAGATGCTGAAATAAAAGTGAGTCAGATCATGAAGACCTGCAGTACTGATAGATTTGTTTAGATAATGACTCACCTGTAAAGCTGTGCCCATCACTGCGTGGAGAGAGAGAGTTTGGTCCTGAGCTCAATCTGTAGTCACAGCTCACCTCCTTACGCCTCACTGACTGTAGACGACTGATCAGATCACTATGTTTTGGAGTGAATTGACAGAACTGCTGTCCGTATGCTGAGATGGCTTTTCTCTTCATGATCTTTGCTGTGAAGGATGGCTGACTCTCCTCTCCAACATACAGGTTACAGGTGGTGTCAGGACTGACGGATCCAGGAATCAAACAGATGATGTTGAAGTCCTCATAAATATTGACTGTAATGTCTGGTTTTGGATCTGTTAGGAAAGGACAGAGACTCCTTTTTGCATCACTGTATTTGAACGTAATGTATATGTCACAAGTGACACTGACTCTTACTCACCGAGAGCCTGCCATTCTCTTTATAATACGTATCAGCATGTTTTATTTGATATCATTCCTATTTATGAGTGCCATTTAATATGTGTGCTGTGTGTTTACAATGATTACCTTTCACTTAATTCCTTACATTCTCACGTGTGAATCAAATTGAATCGCATGGACTATTTTGCTTGCTTGTATGGTGTGTAGTCATTCCACAGATCTTCCTCTCCCTGCTCGGGAGGAAGAGCCGAACCCTGTTCGGGTAGAGCCAAACTAATCCTGCTCGGGTAGAAATGAATGAACAAACCCTGCTCGGAGGGACCCAGGTATCACCTGCTGTGTTAGTTTGGCCCGTTGCTTCTAGTTAGCCTACAGCCCTAAATCCCAGCCTATTTATACTTTTCTAATAGGACTGTAGGGATACTGTGTATTACGGTGTAAACTGAGTTTATAAAGAACCTTTGATTGTACTTTGGCCTCTCTGTGGTTGTTTGCTGTGGGATCTTAGAACTCTACTTTTGACATTTACATTTCAAATATTTATTGTCTTCACAACAACTATTTTGAAATGACATTGGATGAGATTGTGATTTAAACAGAATCATCCAAGACAATCTGAATATATAATTTCTTACCAAGAATAGTAACAGAGACTGAACCACTGTGCATCGATGGATAGTGAGATTCTACAGTGTAAAAACATCTCAGTATGATCTCAGCTGATGAACTTTGACCTGCCCATGAGAGCAGCTCAGTCCCCGTGAGTGATCGCGTTCAGGGTGAGGGTTTAGGATCTATCCCCTCTGTGTAGAAGTAACACTGAGACACAGAGCCAGATGGGGGAGTCTGACAGCTCAGCCGAACTGAGTCTCTCTCTCTGATGACTGTAGAACTCACTGTCAGCCTGGGAGGAGGTGGGTCTGTGAGATCAGGAGAATAGTGTCACCTTGAAAGTTGTATTTCAAAAACATCACAGGTAATCCATACATGCTAACAGTATGGAAACTCCATTAATCAAATGTTCAACTATGTCAGCATTTATGTTTGTACAAAGTACAGTAATTCCTTTCATTATGAGAAATTTTGACTTTTAGGAAATACGACAGAATATCTCATTTTCAGAACGAGCATAATTAATACGGTATAACAGTGAAGTGTATCATTGTTTAAACCACCTACTTACCCTGAACAGTGACTGAGACAGGGTCACTTAAAGGAGATGTGTGAGACCTCCCTACAGCATAGTAACACATCACTTTGACCACATCTGGAAACGTTTGATCTGCCCTCTTGAGCAGCTCTGTTCCTGTGAGTGTCTGAGTACAGGATGAGTCTGGAAGATTCTTCCTCCCCTCTATGTAGAAGTAACAGTGAGACACAGGGAGAGATGGACGAGTCTCACAACTCAGCTGAACTGATTCTGTCTCTCTGATGACTGTAGAACTCACTGTCAGCTGGGGAAGGTCTGTGAGAATTGGGGAATTAAGCATTTAGCATTTTGTGGTTTTGAGAAATGTACTGATAGTCTAATCCCTCCTTGTTATTTCAGACTTAAGGATCTTGAGTCAATATCTTTATGCAGCGACAGTATGGGAAATTAAGGAGATATAATATATTGCTTGATTGTTTCACGTAATAGATTATGACAACACACAGTATGATAACATATCACAAGAGGAACATGGTAATGATGGCACAACTGTACATTGTTTACAGCCATTTAAATAGTCTTCTTACCCTGAATTGTGACTGTTGAAGGCTCACTGTATATGGATCTAAACTGTGAACCTGTAGCACTGTACTGACATTGTATTTTGACCTCAGCTGGTGAACTCTGACCTGTCCACCTCACCAGTAGTGTTCCTGTGAGTGTCTGTTGACAGGGTGATGGAAGGGTGAATTCCACTTGCCCAGCCATTTTGAAGTAACACTCAGAGACAGATGGAGGAGTCTGACAGTTCAGCTGAACTGAGTCTCTCTCTTTGATGACTGCAGGAATCACTGTTAGACTGGGCTGAGGAGGATCTGTGAGATCAGTGGGATGATGGAGTGTCTTTTTTAATTTAATTATAAATTCATTTTCAATGTTTAACTACTCATACAGATAATGTACAACTTAATATTATATGAGTTTGAAAGAGAAAACAATTCAGACACTGTTGTCTATTTAAGCAATAAACAAAAAGAACCCGTGCCTGGAACAGCCCTTAGGAGAGAGTTATCACACAATAATCCTCGGCCTCGATGGACATTTTGCTTTTGTAAAACGGTTGCCAACATTTAAACTAAACTAAAGATTAAGGACCTGTCTTTCATTCAAGATGTATTATTGTTCTGAGTAAATGTGTTTTATTTTCATCCTTCCACCAGGACATATGCTCATTTTGGAACGTTGCTAAATGGGCACAGCCAAACAACGGAAGTGATGGATTTCATTCTGACCAGAACTGTCCCAGAGCTTGGGGAGGTGTGTCTGCGCTTGTGCTGCAGCGGCAGGTGCACAAGACAAAACTTTACCAGCATCACACATATCGGTGAATCACTGTGACATATGAAATACAAGTGATAGTGTAATCAATCTGTAATAACTATGTAAAAAAGTAACAAACGTGTTAAATTATTATGTGACGTACAGTCATATCTAGATCCTGATTGGTCAACAAGCTGATTTGACGCATCAAACAGTGTTATTTCACGTGTATCTTTTTGGAAATGCAACAACCTAAATGGCGTTCCATACTTTTACAGATGCACAATCGAGAGCATCCTGTCGGGCTGTATCACCGCCTGGTACGGCAACTGCTCTGCCCACAACTGTAAGGTTCTCCAGAGGGTAGTGAGGTCTGCACAACGCATCACCGGGGGCAAACTACCTGCCCTCCAGGACACCTACACCACCCGATGTCACAGGAAGGCCATAAAGATCATCAAGGACAACAACCACCCGAGCCACTGCCTGTTCACCCCCCTATCATCCAGAAGGCGAGGTCAGTACAGGTGCATCAAAGCAGGGACCGAGAGACTGAAAACAGCTTCTATCTCAAGGCCATCAGACTGTTAAACAGCCACCACTAACATTGAGCGGCTGCTGCCAACATACTGACTCAACTCCAGCCACTTTAATAATGGAAAATTGATGTAAAAAATTTATCACTAGCCACTTTAAACAATGCCACTTAATATAATGTTTACATACCCTACATTACTCATCTCATATGTATATACTGTACTCTATAACCCTACATTACTCATCTCATATTTATATACTGTACTCTGTAACATCTACTGCATCTTGCCTATACCGTTCTGTACCATCACTCATTCATATATCTTTATGTACATATTCTTTATCCCTTTACGTTTGTGTGTATAAGGTAGTGGTTGTGGAATTGGTATGTTAGATTACTCGTTGGTTATTACTGAATTGTCGGAACAAGAAGTACAAGCATTTCGCTACACTCGCATTAACATTTGCTAACCATGTGTATGTGACAAATACAATTTGATACTTTCCAGTGAACGACACACTGACATCACGTACAGATGCACGTGACTCTTGGCTGCAGTAAGAAAGCCACGCCATCTGCGCCCATTCAACATAGCCTAGATTTAAGTTTTTATTAGTTCTAAACAAAATAACTTTTGGGGGGCTCTCCTACACTTACAATGATGTGTTGATTCTTGCTTGAACAGTCACTAAGATTATATTTTGGTTGTGATCTTTGTAAAATAACTATTTTGGATGCAGCAAGTTGTTAGCTAGAATGCTAAACACTCACTGACATGGCAATAGGCTGCAGCAAAAGATAGCCAAAGAGCCATTTTACTGGTTGAAGTTGAAGTTATTTTTAAGTATAATGCATTTGATTTACAATGATGACACAAACATTATATTAAGCAGGACATTCGTACGAGCCTTAAACTCCAATTATAATCCAAAAGTACTGTGGAATTCTCTCATATGCAACATGTAAATAGAGGCTATTTTTGTTGGCGTTCTGTTCTCTCACCATAGTAGATTGAGCAGTCAAATGGAATAGTGAATAGACCATTTTTTTGTGTTTGTAAACGTTGTCGCACAAGGGCGATGGGCGCAACGTTTGCAAACACAAAAAAATGGTCTATTCACTATTCCATTTGACTGCTCAATCTACTATCTCAATAGCCCAGCCAGGCAATTTATTATCTTGATCGCCACTGTAAAAAGCATTTAGATATTTTGATATATCCCATATATTTTAGACTGGCATTTGGTTTTCAACAGCGGAGATTTGTATTAATCCTGCTGTCTGTCTCATTCCACAGGGATGCTGACCCATGTTGACTCCAATCCTTCCAACAGTTGTGTCAAGTTGGTAGGATGTCCTTAGGGTAGTGGACCATTCTTGATACACACAGGAAACTGTTGAGCGTGAAAAACCCAGCACTGATGCAGTTCTGGCACTTTCTACCATACCCCGTTCAAAGGCACTTAAATATTGTGTCTTGCCCTTTCCCCCTTTGAATGGCACACATACACAATCCATGTCTTTAACCTGTCTCCTCCCCTTAATCTATTTACTGATTTAAGTGGCTTTAACAAGTGACATCAATAAGGGATCATAGCTTTCACCTGGATTTGCCTGATCAGTCTATGTCATGTTAATGTTTTGTATAGCCAGTGTATACAGCAGCTCATGGAAGGATGAAATCGTATGGATGAATTCATCCAAATAACGTTTTTATTGAAAATATGTCAATCATTATTTGAATATTTTGTAATCCGTTGTTTCGTCTGGTAGCCCAAAAATTGACATATTGCAGCTTTAAATTCAAAATAATGATACTGACCTTTGGCTTTGAGGTACTGGAAGGTATCTAGACATAACAAAATGGGTCATTATCATGCTCTTTTTGCCATTATGAAAAATAAGAAAACATGAGATGGGAACACTTTACACAAGCTGGCGAAGCAGAACAGTCTGTAATGCATTCACAGCCATGTTATCAAGCAGTGGTCATTCTTATCTGTACAACATGTAAAATAATGACAGAGAAATATAAATCAATAGGATGATCAATGTTGAAATATTAAGAGTTCCTAAAGTAAAAGACTAAAAGAGGGGAATGAAGAATGGAAAATCCTGTCGCACAAACAGATGATGGAACGGAAAAATAACTCACCGAAAAGGAGGATGAGCAAAAACAGCCGACCAGCCATATCAGGGATGAACAATGTCATTTTTTAGACAGCTACATACATACTGTTAGTCTGACTTCACAGAAGATGGTGGCAGTGACTGGGACAAAGATTAAATGTTTCAATAGAAAAGCAGATGTGGAGCTTGTTCACAGGAAAACCACAGATGTCTCATATGACAACTGTGGGCTAATGTCATGTTGCAGAGGACAAGGAGGCTGAACATTCAGAATCATTTATCTGTAATTATTTTTAGGTTCTAAAGCTATTGCAGGCAATTCAATTTCTAAAACCAACAAACTAACTTGTCTTTCTGAGAAAAATATTTATCTTCGACCTTTTGTTTTAAGTTTTTAACAGCTGCACAATGTTTAACTACAAAAACACTGCATTTGTGGTTGAGAGTTGTAGAATCTCTAAAATGTAGAAGTGTTTTTGTAATAGTTTTCATATTTCATTTATGTTTGGTGTGTCGCGTTTAATAATATGCCAGAGCAGGTAAACTGATAAGCGCAGTAAAGGAAAGGATGGGTGGAAGGAAGGACCGGAGGAGAGAAGAAAATGCGAGTTCACACTACTCGGACTGATCAGTTTAACTTTAATGCTCTGACTGGTACCTACATTTCAGCGCCCGTTCAGATAAACCGCGTGCTTTGCTTGAAGTGCATAACATTGAACCTGTGTAGGCTGAGAATGCAGTTGCTATTTTTAAACTAACGTTTTTATATAGCCTAACTTTGATATTAACCGTTTGATCATGCCACCTAAAAAAAAAGCAGCAGCCGCTGAAGAAGTAACGGATATTTGGTTAGATTTATTTGTCAATTTCATTGTTAGAATCGAGCAAAGCGCCTGCTGTGGCACGAAAACCCCCTCTTCATCCACCCACGTTGGTGTTGGTTAATGAAGCGCTGAAGGAGATGGACTCTTGAATCGTCTCATCGCAGGCCATTCGCGGCTACATAACAGAGAAATATCCATCTGTGGACCTGATGAGGTTGAAGAACATGACACGCAAGACCCTGAACATAGGAATCAAGGGCAGTGTATTGGTGAGGACATCAACTCGATAGCAAACGGCGCACAGGGGAGGTTTCGGGTAAGTGACCCATGCATGTCTAAATCTTATTAAAGTAAATGCCCAGTGTTTCCAGATTTCTATGAAATATGACCTATACTTAATAATATATATATATATATATATATATATATATATATATACACACACACACAGTATGTTAAGTTCTTGTTTCTTGCACCTGCTTAATCAGTACCCTCTTCTGCCAGATTAATTGTTTCACTAGTACAGTGACTTCCCGGTTCCTTGAAAATATTGATGGTTGATGGTTGTTTTCTACACAGTCAGGACTTTGTTGTTCATCTGTTACGGTGCGTGAATGAGGACCCAAAAGCGAATTAACGTAAACAGAGCTTCTTTAATGACAAAACATAGGTAGGCTCAGATGGACCGGCAGATTCCGACAGGACAGGACAAGGTTGCAGCAAACATGACGATAGTCTGGTTCAGGCATGAATAACACAAACAAGAATCCGACAAAGACAGAAACAAAAACAGAGAGAGATATAGAGGACTAATCAGAGGGAAAAAGGGAACAGGTGGGAAAAGGGGTGACGAGGTAGTTAGGAGGAGACAAGGAACAGCTGGGGGAAAGAGGGGGAGAAAAGGTAACCTAATAACGACCAGCAGAGGGAGACAGGGTGAAGGGAATGGACAGAAACAAGACACAACATGACAATACATGACAGTACCCCCCCACTCACCGAGCGCCTCCTGGCGCACTCGAGGAGGAAACCTGGCGGCAACGGAGGAAATCATCGATCAGCGCACGGTCCAGCACGTCACGAGAGGGAACCCAACTCCTCTCCTCAGGACCGTACCCCTCCCAATCTACTAGGTACTGATGACCACGGCCCCGAGGACGCATGTCCAAAATCCTACGGACCCTGTAGATGGGTGCGCCCTCGACAAGGATGGGGGGGGGGGGGGGGGGAAGACGAGCGGGGGCGCGAAGAACGGGCTTGACACAGGAGACATGGAAGACCGGGTGGACGCGACGAAGATATCGCGGAAGAAGAAGTCGAACTGCGACAAGATTAATGATCTGAGCAATACGGAACGGACCAATGAACCGCGGAGTCAACTTGCGAGAAGCGGTCTTAAGGGGAAGGTTCTGAGTGGAGAGCCAAACTCTCTGACCGCGACAATATCTAGGACTCTTAGTTCTACGCTTATTAGCAGCCCTCACAGTCTGCGCCCTATAACGGCAAAGTGCAGACCTGACCCTCTTCCAGGTGCGCTCGCAACGTTGGACAAAAGCCTGAGCGGAGGGGACGCTGGACTCGGCGAACTGAGATGAGAACAGCGGAGGCTGGTACCCGAGGCTACTCTGAAAAGGAGATAGCCCGGTCGCAGACGAAGGAAGCGAGTTGTGGGCGTATTCTGCCCAGGGGAGCTGTTCTGACCAAGACGCAGGGTTGCGAAAAGAAAGACTGCGTAAGATGCGACCAATAGTCTGATTGGCCCGTTCTGCTTGACCGTTAGACTGGGGGTGAAAGCCGGAAGAGAGACTGACGGAAGCCCCAATCAAACGGCAAAACTCCCTCCAAAATTGAGACGTGAATTGCGGACCTCTGTCCGAAACGACGTCTGACGGAAGGCCATGAATTCTGAAAACATTCTCGATGATGATTTGTGCCGTCTCTTTAGCAGAAGGAAGCTTAGCAGGGGAATAAAATGAGCCGCCTTAGAGAACCTGTCGACAACCGTAAGAATAACAGTCTTCCCCGCTGACGAAGGCAGTCCGGTGACAAAATCTAAGGCGATGTGAGACCACGGTCGAGAGGGAATGGGAAGCGGCCTGAGACGGCCGGCAGGAGGGGAGTTGCCGGACTTAGTCTGCGCGCAGACCGAACAAGCAGCCACGAAGCGACGCGTGTCATGCTCCCGGGTGGGCCACCAAAAACGCTGGCGAATGGAAGCAAGCGTACCCCGAACGCCAGGATGGCCGGCTAACTTGGCAGAGTGAGCCCACTGAAGAACGGCCAGACGAGTAGGAACGGGAACGAAAAGAAGGTTCCTAGGACAAGCGCGCGGCGACGGAGTTTGAGTGAGTGCTTGCTTTACCTGCCTCTCAATTCCCCAGACAGTCAACCCGACAACACGCCCCTCAGGGAGAATCCCCTCGGGGTCAGTGGAGGCTACTGAAGAACTGAAGAGACGAGATAAAGCATCAGGCTTGGTGTTCTTAGAGCCCGGACGATAAGAAATCACGAACTCGAAACGAGCGAAAAACAGCGCCCAGCGCGCCTGACGCGCATTAAGTCGTTTGGCAGAACGGATGTACTCAAGGTTCCTATGGTCAGTCCAAACGACAAAAGGAACGGTCGCCCCCTCCAACCACTGTCGCCATTCGCCTAGGGCTAAGCGGATGGCGAGCAGTTCGCGGTTTCCCACATCATAGTTACGTTCCGACGGCGACAGGCGATGAGAAAAATACGCGCAAGGGTGGACCTTGTCGTCAGAGAGGGAGCGCTGAGAAAGAATGGCTCCCACGCCCACCTCTGACGCGTCAACCTCGACAACGAACTGTCTAGTGACGTCAGGTGTAACAAGGATAGGTGCGGATGTAAAACGATTCTTGAGGAGATCAAAAGCTCCCTGGGCGGAAACGGACCACTTAAAGCACGTCTTGACAGAAGTAAGGGCTGTGAGAGGAGCTGCCACCTGACCGAAATTACGGATGAAACGACGATAGAAGTTCGCGAAGCCGAGAAAGCGCTGCAGCTCGACGCGTGACTTAGGGACGGGCCAATCAATGACAGCTTGGACCTTAGCGGGATCCATCTTAATGCCTTCAGCGGAAATAACAGAACCGAGAAATGTGACGGAGGAGGCATGAAAAGAGCACTTCTCAGCCTTCACAAAAAGACAATTCTCTAAAAGGCGCTGGAGGACACGTCGAACGTGCTGAACATGAATCTGGAGTGACGGTGAAAAAATCAGGATATCGTCAAGGTAAACGAAAACAAAGATGTTCAGCATGTCTCTCAGGACATCATTGACTAATGCCTGAAAGACAGCTGGAGCGTTAGCGAGGCCGAAAGGAAGAACCCGGTATTCAAAGTGCCCTAACGGAGTGTTAAACGCCGTCTTCCACTCGTCCCCCTCCCTGATGCGCACGAGATGGTAAGCGTTACGAAGGTCCAACTTAGTGAAAAACCTGGCTCCCTGCAGGATCTCGAAGGCTGAAGACATAAGAGGAAGCGGATAACGATTCTTCACTGTTATGTCATTCAGCCCTCGATAATCTATGCAGGGGCGCAGGGACCCGTCCTTCTTCTTAACAAAAAAAAACCCCGCTCCGGCGGGAGAGGAGGAGGGGACTATGGTACCGGCGGCAAGAGCTACAGACAAATAATCTTCGAGAGCCTTACGTTCGGGAGCCGACAGAGAGTATAGTCTACCCCGGGGGGGAGTGGTTCCCGGAAGGAGATCAATACTACAATCATACGACCGGTGTGGAGGAAGAGAGGTGGCCCTGGACCGACTGAACACCGTGCGCAGATCGTGATATTCCTCCGGCACCCCTGTCAAATCACCAGGCTCCTCCTGTGAAGAAGAGACAGAGGAAACAGGAGGGATAGCAGACATTAAACATTTCACATGACAAGAGACGTTCCAGGAGAGGATAGAATTACTAGACCAATTAATGGAAGGATTATGACAAACTAGCCAGGGATGGCCCAAAACAACAGGTGTAAAAGGTGAACGAAAAATTAAAAAAGAAATGGTTTCGCTATGATTACCAGAAACAGTGAGGGTTAAAGGTAGCGTCTCACGCTGAATCCTGGGGAGAGGACTACCATCCAGGGCAAACAAGGCCGTGGACTCCCTTAACTGTCTGAGAGGAATGTCATGTTCCCGAGCCCAGGTCTCGTCCATAAAACAGCCCTCCGCCCCAGAGTCTATTAAGGCACTGCAGGAAGCTGACGAACCGGTCCAGCGTAGATGGACCGACAAGGTAGTGCAGGATCTTGAAGGAGAGACAGGAGTAGTAGCGCTCACCAGTAGCCCTCCGCTTACTGATGAGCTCTGGCTTTTACTGGACATGAAGTGACAAAATCACCAGCAGAACCGCAATAGAGACAGAGGCGGTTGGTGATTCTCCGTTCCCTCTCCTTAGTCGAGATGCGGATACCTCCCAGCTGCATAGGCTCAGCACCCGAGCCGGCAGAGGAAGATGGTAGTGATGCGGAGAGGGGGGCAACGGAGAACGCGAGCTCCTTTCCACGAGCTCGGTGACGAAGATCAACCCGTCGCTCAATGCGAATAGCGAGTTCAATCAAGGAATCCACGCTGGAAGGAACCTCCCGGGAGAGAATCTCATCCTTTACCTCTGCGCGGAGACCCTCCAGAAAACGAGCGAGCAAAGCCGGCTCGTTCCAGCCACTGGAGGCAGCAAGAGTGCGAAACTCAATAGAGTAGTCCGTTATGGATCGATTACCTTGACATAGGGAAGACAGGACCCTGGAAGCCTCCTCCCCAAAAACAGATCGATCAAAAACCCGTATCATCTCCTCCTTAAAGTCCTGATACTGGTTAGTACACTCAGCCCTTGCCTCCCAGATTGCCGTGCCCCACTCACGAGCCCGTCCAGTAAGGAGAGATATGACGTAGGCGACACGAGCAGTGCTCCTGGAGTAAGTGTTGGGCTGGAGAGAAAACACAATATCACACTGGGTGAGGAACGAGCGGCATTCAGTGGGCTCCCCAGAGTAACACGGCGGGTTATTGATTCTGGGCTCCGGAGATTCGAAAGCCCTGGAAGTGGCCGGTGGATCGAGGCAGAGATGGTGAACCTGTTCTGTGAGGTTGGAGACTTGGGTGGCCAGGGTCTCAACGGCATGTCGAGCAGCAGACAATTCCTGCTCGTGTCTGCCTAGCATCGCTCCCTGGATCTCGACGGCTGAGTGGAGAGGATCCGAAGTCGCTGGGTCCATTCTTGGTCGGATTCTTCTGTTACGGTGCGTGAATGAGGACCCAAAAGCGAATTAACGTAAACAGAGCTTCTTTAATGACAAAACATAGGTAGGCTCAGATGGACCGGCAGATTCCGACAGGACAGGACAAGGTTGCAGCAAACATGACGATAGTCTGGTTCAGGCATGAATAACACAAACAAGAATCCGACAAAGACAGAAACAAAAACAGAGAGAGATATAGAGGACTAATCAGAGGGAAAAAGGGAACAGGTGGGAAAAGGGGTGACGAGGTAGTTAGGAGGAGACAAGGAACAGCTGGGGGAAAGAGGGGGAGAAAAGGTAACCTAATAACGACCAGCAGAGGGAGACAGGGTGAAGGGAAAGGACAGAAACAAGACACAACATGACAATACATGACATCATCCATCATAGGTTGATGACCATGGCACGATTCGTTGGGGAAATCTGATACAGTGAGTGTGCAGATGGTTGAGATCCATCTGAGCCTGGAACACACTGGACATGATATCGTGGTACCAGTCTCCTGAGGGACGACCCTGATACTGGTCTTTCACTGTTCTCTCCACCATGGAATTTTTGATGCTGCTGGTTTGTGGTAGCAGTCTTTCTATACAGTTAGAACTAACCATCTCAAAACAAACATTTCCCATAACTATGAAGCTAAGGGAAGTTATTCAAAACTTTTCTGTTATGGGTCAGTGCCCACAATGGTGCAATGCAACATGTCGTACCACTTCAGTTTGTCCACAAGGGGGTGCAATAACTAATTGGGTCTTCAGTTTGGTATTCAAAAGGTACCCAACCCAGAGCATTGCTGTCCGCTGGTGCTCCTTGTTCTTTATTCCCTGGAAGTTTAACCAGGTTTTACTCAACCACCCCTAAGGAGAAGAATAAATCATTAATGCTGTGGACCTCAAGGCCTGGATTTGAAAAAGGATACACAGGAAGAGAGCATAGGCAATGCCATTGAAGCAGTCATATATGGGGTCTATCTTTTATTTTTTACTTTCACCTTTATTTAACCAGGTAAGATAGTTGAGAACAAGTTCTCATTTACAACTGCGACCTGGCCAAGATACAGTGCCTTGCGAAAGTATTCGGCCCCCTTGAACTTTGTGACCTTTTGCCACATTTCAGGCTTCAAACATAAAGATATAAAACTGTATTTTTTTGTGAAGAATCAACAACAAGTGGGACACAATCATGAAGTGGAACGACATTTATTGGATATTTCAAACTTTTTTAACAAATCAAAAACTGAAAAATTGGGCGTGCAAAATTATTCAGCCCCTTTACTTTCAGTGCAGCAAACTCTCTCCAGAAGTTCAGTGAGGATCTCTGAATGATCCAATGTTGACCTAAATGACTAATGATGATAAATACAAATCCACCTGTGTGTAATCAAGTCTCCGTATAAATGCACCTGCACTGTGATAGTCTCAGAGGTCCGTTAAAAGCGCAGAGAGCATCATGAAGAACAAGGAACACACCAGGCAGGTCCGAGATACTGTTGTGAAGAAGTTTAAAGCCGGATTTGGATACAAAAATATTTCCCAAGCTTTAAACATCCCAAGGAGCACTGTGCAAGCGATAATATTGAAATGGAAGGAGTATCAGACCACTGCAAATCTACCAAGACCTGGCCGTCCCTCTAAACTTTCAGCTCATACAAGGAGAAGACTGATCAGAGAGGCAGCCAAGAGGCCCATGATCACTCTGGATGAACTGCAGAGATCTACAGCTGAGGTGGGAGACTCTGTCCATAGGACAACAATCAGTCATATATTGCACAAATCTGGCCTTTATGGAAGAGTGGCAAGAAGAAAGCCATTTCTTAAAGATATCCATAAAAAGTGTTGTTTAAAGTTTGACACAAGCCACCTGGGAGACACACCAAACATGTGGAAGAAGGTGCTCTGGTCAGATGAAACCAAAATGTAACTTTTTGGCAACAATGCAAAACGTTATGTTTGGCGTAAAAGCAACACAGCTGAACACACCATCCCCACTGTCAAACATAGTGGTGGCAGCATCATGGTTTGGGCCTGCTTTTCTTCAGCAGGGACAGGGAAGATGGTTAAAATTGATGGGAAGATGGATGGAGCCAAATACAGGACCATTCTGGAAGAAAACCTGATGGAGTCTGCAAAAGACCTGAGACTGGGACGAAGATTTGTCTTCCAAAAGACAATGATCCAAAACATAAAGCAAAATCTACAATGGAATGGTTCAAAAATAAACATATCCAGGTGTTAGAATGGCCAAGTCAAAGTCCAGACCTGAATCCAATCGAGAATCTGTGGAAAGAACTGAAAACTGCTGTTCACAAATGCTCTCCATCCAACCTCACTGAGCTCGAGCTGTTTTGCAAGGAGGAATGGGAAAAAATGTCAGTCTCTCGGTGTGCAAAACTGATAGAGACATACTCCAAGCGACTTACAGCTGTAATCGCAGCAAAAGGTGGCGCTACAAAGTATTAACTTAAGGGGGCTGAATAATTTTGCACGCCCAATTTTTCAGTTTTTGATTTGTTAAAAAAGTTTGAAATATCCAATAAATGTCGTTCCACTTCATGATTGTGTCCCACTTGTTGTTGATTCTTCACAAAAAAATACAGTTTTATATCTTTATGTTTGAAGCCTGAAATGTGGCAAAAGGTCGCAAAGTTCAAGGGGGCCGAATACTTTCGCAAGGCACTGTATCAGTGGTGACCTTTTCGCCTAGCCTCAGTGCAGTGGACAGCTGGGAGGAGGTGCTCTTGTTCTCCATGGACTTCACAGTGTCTCAAAACTTTTGGGAGTTAGAGCTACAGGATGCAAAATTCTGTTTGAAAAAGCTAGCCTTTGCTTTCCTGACTGACTGTGTGTTGGTTCCTGACTTCCTTGAACAGTTGCATATCGCGGGGACTATTCGATGCTATTGCAGTCCTCCACAGGATGTTTTTGCAAGAAAATGTCTTCCACGTGTAAACAATTTCACTGGCTCCTCATCATCCTCCTCCTTTCCGCTAAGCCCGCCCTGTGTTGGCCTGGCTCCACCACATGCATCAGAGGCAGAGTACGGGTTTGTTAGTCAGTCGTACCCTGCCCCTCACACCAGGCCCCGCCTCTGTCCCTCATTGTTCAGGGAGCTCTGCCCCGCTGTCGCCTCCCTTCGTCACTCATTGAGAGAGCCCCACCCCTGTAGGTCAACTCGGGGACATCAGGAAGCGATCCAGTTACTGCGAGATGACCTCCCAGTTCCTCCACAGGAAGGCGAGGAGAACGACGAAGAGCAGCATGGAGAAGGTGTGGCTGCGCGTCATTAAACTCTGTTTTAAAGTCACCATTGGCCTCATGGTAAAAATCTCTTAGCGGGTTTCTTTCTCTCCAGCAACTAAGTTAGGAATGATTCCAGTATATTTGTTGTGACTGTTTATATTGATACCCCATCCAAAGTGTAATTGTGTAATTTTACCAGTAAGTGTCCTTCTTTGTAAGGCATTAGACAACCTCCCTGGTATTGTTGTTTGAATATGTGTTTGAAATTCACAACGCGACTGACCAACTTTACAGATAATTGCATGTGTGGGGTACAAAGATCCGATAGTCATTAAAAAATCATGTTAAACACTATTATTGCACACAGAGTGAGTCCATGCAAAGTATTATGCGACTTGTTTAGCAAAATTTTACTTCTGAACTTATTTTGGATTTCCATAACAAAGGTGTTGAATACTCATTCACACTTTTTTAGTTGTTGACATTATTCCACTTTGACATGATTTATTTTAATGTTTTATTCGACCTTTATTTAACTAGGCAAGTCAGTTAATAACAATTTCTTATTTACAATGACAGCCTAGCAACAGTGGGTTAACTGCCTTGTTCAGGGGCAGAGCGACAGATTTTTACCTTGTCATCTCGGGGATTTGATTTAGCAACCTTTCAATTACTGGCCCAACGCTCTAACCAATGATGAGTCGGACCACAGAGTGAAGGAAAAGCAGCCAACAAGTGCTCAGCATATGTGGGAACTCCTTCAAGACTGTTAGAAAAGCATTCCATGTGAAGCTGGTTGAAAGAATGCCAAGAGTGTGCAAAGCTGTCATCAAGGCAAAGGGTGGCTATTTGAAGAATCTCAAATATAAAATATATTTTGATTTGTTTAACACTTTCTTGGTTACTACATGATTCCATATGTGTTATTTCATAGTTTTGATGTCTTCACTATTAGGTAAAATAGTAAAAATAAAGAAAAATCCTTAAATGAGTAGTTGTTACACTACACCGGTAGTGTATACAAATCATTTACTTTGCAATCTCATGGTAATTTGTTATAATTAGTATTACCCTATGGCATTCTTCTACCATGTTCCAATGCATCATTATATATTACAAGATAGGTAATCATTTAATGTAATTCAAACAATTGCAGTGCTGCATTTCACATGTATTCTTATAACAAGACATGGGCTAGTTGTAAAACACAGTATGTATTGTGACTGACGCAGAACCTACATCTCCATGTAAATGCAACTGGTATCTTAGTGGAAGACACACGAAGAATGCAGTTTGAACTCTGCTTCACTGTCAGGAATTACACTGCTCTTTAATTAATAATATACATGAGAAGAATAGTAAACTAACAAATGAAAATGGCAGACACTGCTCTTTGCTTTGGTATTACCCTGCCATTGCAACATATCATGCCAAGGAAGAAGGCAGTAACTGCTGTTTAAGGGTCAAAGGTCATGTCAGAGGTCAGGGTCAACATTAATATAATATTATCCAATAGTAAGGCAACAGATCACCACATCTCAAATGATCTCCCCAGAATTCATTGGACTCAATACCAACGATATAGCTGTACACAGTGTATATATACTAGTGCAAGAGTTGGATCAGAGGAATAACTCACAGCAAAGGAGGATGATCAAAAACAGATAACGAGCCAGATCAGGGGTGAATAACGCAATGTTTCAGAGAAACAGACTATCACAAACTACATAATAAGTACTGTGTCTGTGACTGAGATAATTCTATTAATAGAGAGGAAGACGAGGAGCCTACTCACAGGAAACCACAAAGAAAGTCCATCAACTGGTATGATTAGAGGTAAATGTCTCCTGCTCCTAACATGAGCCAAAACCATTTGCTTATCTGTCAGAGGAAATAACTATATTTTATTCAGGCTTTCTTTTTAACTACACTGCACAATAAAAAGCAGGTTTCATGTACAACAGCAGTATATATTGCCAACATCCAAAAGTAAGAAACAAAAAACAGTCTTGCTGTGTCTCCATATGACTCTCCATATTGTGCATTAGAGGCAATATTTTTCCTATCTACTGTAGTTATTAGCTTAATAAGGTAGAGGTGCAGATACATAAGCAGTAAACTACAACACTGAACATTTCCATGGAAATATAACATGACAAGTGGTGCTTGTTGTAATGTTCAGAAGCATGAATACATTTCTCATAATGGTGATTTTGGAGGGTGAATTTAGTTTAGTTTTTTTTAAATCTTGCTACAATTGTCAGGTAAAGTGGTTGAATAGTTTCAGTTAGATGTATCTGAGGTTTGGTTCAACAGTACCTCTGTCAATCTCCTCAACACAACTAGTCTCTGAAATATGATAGGCTGAAGTTTCAGAAGGACAGGATGCGGCAAGAGTCTTGTCTAACTTTTCACCGTACTGTGTTGTGTGTGTGTGTGGGTGCGTGTGCATGTGTGCACTCGTGCACCTGTTTGCAGGTGTGGATACGTGACAACATACACTTACTGGTTGGTATGTGATCTGTAGACTGTGTGAAACCACAGTACAGATCATCTATAAATTGTCCTTTGAATAATATTTTTAGTCCAGGACTAAGCATTATCTGTCTCTGGGAAAATCAGGGGAAAAGGGCCTTGGTCCGAGAGGTGACCAAGAACCTGATGGTCACTCTGACAGAGCCCCAGAGTTCCTCTGTGGAGATGGGAGAACCATCCAAACAGAAAACCATCTTTGCAGCACTCCACCAATCAGGCCTTTATGGTAGAGTAGCCAGACAGAAGCCACTGCTCAGCAAACGGCACATGACAGCCAGCTTAGAGTTTGCCAAACAGCACCTTAAGGACTCTCAGACCATGAGAAACAAGATTCTCTGGTCTGATGAAACCAAGATTGAAGTCTTTGGCATGAATGCCAAGCATCATGTCTGGAGGAAACCTTGCACAATACCTATGGTGAAGCATGGTGGTGGCAACATCATGCCGTAGGGATGTTTTTCAGCAGCAGGGACTGGGACACTTGTCAGGATCGAGGAAAAGATGAACAGAGCAAAGTACAGAGAGATTATTGACGAAAACCTCCTCCAGAGTACTCAGGACCTCAGACTGGGTCGAAGGTTTACCTTCCACGAGGATAAGGACCTTAAGCACACAGCCAAGACAGGGCAGGTGTGGCTTTGGGACAAGTCTCTGAATGTCCTTGAGCGGCCCAGCCAGAACCCGGACTTGAACCTGATCAAACATCCCTGGAGAGATCTGATAATAGCTGTGCAGCGACGCTCCCCATCCAGCCTAACAGAGCTTGAGACGTTCTGGAAAGAATGGGAGAAACTCCCCAAATACAGGTGTGCCAAGCTTGTAGCATCATACCCAAGAAGACTTGAGGCTGTAATTGCTGCCCAAGGTGCTTCAGAAAAGTACTGAGTAATGGGTCTGAATACTTTTTTAAATCTAATGTTCAGTTTGTCTAAAAGCCTTTGTCTAAAAATCTGTTTTTGCTTTGTCATTATGTGTAGATTAATTGGGCGGGGGGGACTAATTAATCAATTTTAGAATAAGGCTATAACGTAACAAAATGTGGAAAAAGTCAAGGGGTCTGAACTTTCCAAATACACTGTATATGGACTGAAAGAAAAATAGCACCTTGATCTTTACCACTGGCCAGAAAATGTGACGTTTACAACAGTACATATTTTTTGCATTATCTTGAATAATCAACATCAAAATCAAATCATGTAAAATACTAAAAAAGATGAGGGAATGGTTGAGCAAAAAACATAGGATTTGTATTTACTGTAACTTAAAGGTCTCATTGAAGAGGGATTTATTTTGTATTTTATTTTATTTTACCTTTATTTAACCAGGTAGGCCAGTTGAGAACAAGTTCTCATTTACAACTGCGACCTGGCCAAGATAAAGCAAAGCAGTGCAACAAAAACAAAAACACAGTTACACATAAACAAACGTACAGTCAATAACACAATAGAAAGATCTATGTACAGTGTGTACAGTGTATATGAGGTGAGGGGGGAGCCACCCCTTTTCAACAAACAAAGTCATCACCATAATCCCTGACCGCTGGGCTCAAGTGTGCATCGAAACAGAATGTAAGCTCATGGTAACTGGAAAACAATGTAATGAAGTTGTGTTCTCACACCATTTACATCTTAACCACTCCGCAGTCATTGGACTTAAAGGCTAGAATGTGTCTACAACACTACACATTGTAGGAGCGACTGATGTGCTGAGTAAGTATAAATTAAACTGGGAACTTGGAAAATAACAAGTAAACATGGAGACATTTGGAGATTTGAATAGCATTTAGGTAATCTATATTTTTCGGTTTTGCCAACAATGTAAACATTTTTAAAACCAAAATGTTATATTTTGTAGCTTGTAACAAAGTATGTGGGCAATATCAATATCAATACTTTTGCTATAAGATTGGGCTTTTGGGGTTGATAACTTTTGGCGCAAAAATTGTTAAATTAACATTAGACTTTTCCCCCAGTTTTTTTTTTTGGAGGGGGGGGGCTTATATTATAAGCATATTTAAACACAAGATGAATTTCACCAAGAAAAATGTCTTATCAATACCACTTTGGATCTAATGACTTAATTTCAATTCATTTATCTTAATTTCCTATTTACCTGTTTTTTGCATTGTGTGAATATGTTATATATTTATATTTACCCAAGCCTCTTTGTAGGCCTGAGGCTGGTCTCCAGTGTACAGGTTACAGCTATGACCATCACTGGCAGACTCAGGAAGTACACAGGCAATAGTGATGTCATGAGAAGATTCGTCATTGACACTAATGTCTGGTTTCTGCAGTTTACCTGTGAGGAGAACACATCAATAACTGTCCATACTGTATGTTAATGAAAATACACACCTCTTTCTGTACCAGATAACAAAAAGAGTAAGAACTAAATAGTCTGTATATGTTAGCATGACATTACATATTCCAATCTGATTACAGTGAGCCAATCAGATCAGTGTATTCATAATAATAATACTATTTTACCAAGAATAGTGATAGGCGCAGGATGACTGTGCATCGATGGATAGTGAGTCTCTACTGTGAAAAAACATCTCATACCATGATTATTATTATATTTTTACTGGGTAACTAAAAACTCATAATAATGATACTGACCTTGGGCTTTGATGGATTCTAAGAAAATGTGCACAGCTCTGTTTTCATGTGTGAGAAAAGACAGCTAGAAAAGGATTCTTACCCAGAATGCTTTCTTGACTGTTTGATTCCACTTCACTTTCTGTGGAGCTTTGACCTCCTGGTCACATGCAAGAGAGAAGGACAACTTAATAACAGAGTTATGTAAATATTTCTAAGAAGAGACAAATTGTTTGATTAATTCTAAAGCCTTGACAGAATTTACATTTGGCTATATTTGCAAAATTGGTCTATGCTTTATTAGACACAAATATTTAGCCAATTCAATTAAACCTATTGGCTAAACTTACTTTCAGTTGGACTTGCTGGGGTGTCAGTGGTCAAAGTACAGCAAACAGTCGACCCTGATGCAAAGCAAATCATTGATCTGATTATACAAAAATACATACATTTTAATCAATCAAATATCAACCTCTTTTTGTAATGAGGCAAATTTGTGATGTGGAAAAAAACAAAACATGGAGAAGATAAAGCTACTCTATTTGTTTTACTTATATTTGCTAACTAGATAAAGATGATTAGGAGAACTGATGAAGGATTCACTGCCCTGCTAGGAGTCAAAGGGGAGGTCAAACCTGGTGAGAAGGTATTACTCATATTACACAAGAACAAATGAAAGTGAATGTAATATCTAAGGTCTTTCAATAAGCATGAAGAGAGAAGTACACTACACATTACCTACTAATCAGATGGACTAAAAGTGGTTAAAAATCTGGACTGAAAATACAAGCAGCTATGAATACATCTATTAGTTAACCGGTCAGAGCTTTAGTGAATGAATGTGAACAAAGATATTGTATTTGCAAACTAAGTTAAAATTGGTGGATCTACTTACTGGTAGTTGTTGTCACTGTTGTGTCTGGGGTAAAGGTACAAGTAACAGTTGAAACTAGTGGGAAGCAATATGATTACACAAGAATAAGGTTTTACATTCACATTTGGGTCACTTAATTTTACAGGCCCGTAATCTAAACTCTTGACTGTATAATTACTATTTGCAGAGATGGTCATTTAGAGGCCCAACACACCTTCTGTAGGACTCACTGTCGTGCTGGGAGGCAAAGTAGATCTAGGACCTGGAGTCAAACTCACTGAGAAAACACATATTAGTGAAATTAGAATTTTATGAATGATCGTATTAATGATCATCATGGTGTTTTTGGCCTTTTGAAATACCTTCATGACTTGTCTATTCAAAGTGGGAAAAGTAGGACTATAAAATCACTATGGACAGATTGCCTGTCCTGCCCTGGTAGATTATATTTCTCCTCATTATAGAGATGATAAGACCAGTTCATAAGATGATCAAGTCTTTCAGTACAGATAAGGTGTTGATTGTTGTTGACAGCTTCCTAGAATAAGGTCACCATGTTATTTAACAGCAGAAGCCTAACAGAGCATAGATACGATCTAAACACTCGACTAGATGAACACAGACATTATAATACTTGTGCTAATGATCCCAGGCGTTGGTGTTGAGGCTGGTGTCATATCTATAGAACAGCTTCATTATCTAACAGAACAGCTTCATTTACACATTAACACAACTGTTCTTATTGCTGAAACTTGCTTTGATTTAAAATAACAGCAGTGGCACTTTAAAAGCACAAATATGTGGACTACCTGCTATAGAAGGTGTCTGTATAGTTGTTGGATCACTGATGTGAACTCCCACCAGATCTAAAATCATTTGGGATTGAAATGTGGTATTTAGTTTGTTGGTCAGAATTAATATAGTCATACTAAGAAGATGCTAAAATCAAACTGAGTCAGATCATGAAGACCTGCAGCACTGATAGATTTGTTTAGATAATGACTCACCTGTAAAGCTGTGCCCATCACTGCGTGGAGAGAGAGAGTTTGGTCCTGAGCTCAATCTGTAGCCACAGCTCACCTCCTTACGCCTCACTGACAGGAGACGACTGATCAGATCACTATGTTTTGGAGTGAATTGACAGAACTGCTGTCCGGATGCTGAGGTGGCTTTTCTCTTCATGATCTTTGCTGTGTAGGATGGCTGACTCTCCTCTCCAACATACAGGTTACAGGTGGTGTCAGGACTTAAGGATCCATGAATCAAACAGATGATGGTGAAGTCCTCATCTAAATTGACTGTAATGTCTGGTTTTGGATCTGTTAGGAAAGGACAGACTCCTTTTTGCATCACTGTATTTGAACATAATGTATATGTCACAAGTGACCATGACTCTTACTAACCTAGAGCCTGCCATTCTCTTTATATTATGTATCAGCATGTCTTATTTGATATCATTCCTATTTATGAGTTCCATTTTAATTTATCTTTATTTAACTAGGCAAGTCAGTTAAGAACAAATTCTTATTTTCAATGACGGCCTAGGAACAGTGGGCAGACAGACAGATTTGTACCTTGTCAGCTGGGGGATTTGAAATTGCAACCTTTCGGTTACTAGTCCAACACTCTAACCACAAGGCTACCCTGCCGCCCCTTCAGTGGTGCTGTGTGCTGTGTGTTTACAACGATTGCCTTTCTCTTAATTCCTTAACATTCTCACATGTGAAATCAAATTGAATCAAATTGAATCGCACGGACAATTTTGCTTGCTTGTATGGTGTGCAGTCATTCCACAGATCTCCCTCTCCCTGCTCGGGAGGAAGAGCCGAACTCTGTTCGGGTAGAGCCAAACTAATCCTGCTCGGGTAGAAACGAATGAACAAACCCTGCTCGGAAGGACCCGAATGAACATTGGCCACCGATCGGGAATCAACTGCTGTGTTAGTTTGGCCCGTTGCTTCAAGTTAGCCTACAGTCCTAAATCCCAGCCTATTTATACATTTCTAATAGGACCGTAGTGATGCTGTGTATTACTGAGTTTATAAAGAACCTTTGATTGTACTTTTGCGTCTCTGTGGTTGTTTGCCGTGGGATCTTAGAACTCTACTTTTAACATTCACATTTCAAATATTTATTGTCTTCACAACAACTATTTTGAAATGACATTGGATGAGATTGTGACTTAAACAGAATCATTCAAGACAATCTGAATATAACATTTCTTACCAAGAATAGTAAGAGAGACAGAACCACTGTGCATCAATGGATAGTAAGTTTCTACTGTGTAAAAACATCTCAGTTTGATCTCAGCAGATGAACTTTGACCTGCTCACGAGAGCAGCTCAGTCCCTGTGAGTGATTGCGTACAGGGTGAGGGTTTAGGATCTCTCCCCTCTGTGTAGAAGTAACACTGAGACACAGAACCAGATGGAGGAGTCTGACAGCTCAGCTGAACTGAGTCTCTCTCTCTGATGACTGTAGAAGTGACTGTCAGCCTGGGAGGAGGTGGGTCTCTTTGAAAGTTACAATTAAAAAACATTACAGGTAATCCATCCATACTAACAGTATGGAAAATACATTAATACAATGTTCAACTATGTCAGAATTTATGTTTGTACAAAGTACAGTAAATCCTATCATCATGTGAAATGAAAACGTTTAAGAAATACGACAGAAGATCTCATTTTCAGAACAAGCATAATTGATACGGTATAACAGTGACATGTATAATTTTATGAACCACCTACTTACCCTGAACAGTGACTGAGACAGGGTTACTTAAAGGAGATATGTGAGACCTCCCTACAGCATAGTAACACTTCACTTTGACCACATCTGGAAACGTTTGATCTGCCCTCTTGAGCAGCTCTGTTCCTGTGAGTGTCTGAGTACAGGATGAGTCTGGAAGATTCTTCCTCCCCTCTATGTAGAAGTAACAGTGAGACACACGGAGAGATGGAGGAGTCTCACAACTCAGCTGAACTGATTCTGTCTCTCTGATGACTCTAGAATTCACTGTCAGCTGAGGAAGGTCTGTGAGCATTTTGTGGTTTTGAGAAAATTACTGACAGACTAATCCCTCCTTGTTATTTCAGAATTAAGGATCTTGAGTCAATATCTTTATGCAGCGACAGTATGGGAAATTAAGGAGATATAATATATTGCTTGATTGCTTCATGTAATAGATTATGACAACACACAGTATGATAACATATCCCAAGAGGTACATGGTAATGATGGCACAACAGTTCATTGTTTACAACCATTCAAATAGTCTTCTTACCCTGAATTGTGACTGTTGAAGGCTCAATGTATAGGGATCTAAACTGTGAACCTGTAGCACTGTACTGACATTGTATTTTGACCTCAGCTGGTGAACTCTGACCTGTCCACCTCACTAGTAGTGTTCCTGTGAGTGTCTGTTTAGAGGGTGGTGGTAGGGTGAATTCCACTTGCTCAGACATTTTGAAGTAACACTCAGAGACAGATGGAGAAGTCTGACAGTTCAGCTGAACTGAGTCTCTCTCTTTGATGACTGCATGAATCACTGTTAGACTGGGCTGAGGAGGATCTGTGAGATCAGTGGGATGATGGAGTGTCTTTTTTAATTGAATTATAAATACATTTTCAATGTTTAACTACTCATACAGATAATGTACCACGTAATATTATATGAGTTTGAAAGAGAAAACAATTCAGACACTGTTGTCTATTTAAGTAATAAACAAAAAGAACCCGTGCCTGGAACAGCCCTTAGGAGGGAGTTATCACACAATAATCCTCAGCTTCGATGGACATTTTGCTTTTGTAAAACGGTTGCCAACATTTAAACTAAACTAAAGATTAAGGACCTGTCCTTCATTCAAGATGTATTATTGTTCTGAGTAAATGTGTTTTATTTACATCCTTCCACCAGGACATATGCTCATTTTGGAACGTTGCTAAATGGGCACAGCCAAACAACAGAAGTGATGGATTTCATTCTGACCAGAACTGTCCCAGAGCTTGGGGAGGTGTGTCTGCGCTTGTGCTGCAGCGGCAGGTGCACAAGACCAAACTTTACCAGCATCACACATATCGGTGAATCACTGTGACATATGAAATACAAGTGATAGTGTAATCAATCTGTAATAACTACGTAAAGAAGTAACAAACGTGTTAAATTATTATGTGACGTACAGTCATATCTAGGTCCTGATTGGTCAACAAGCTGATTTGACGCATCAAACAGTGTTATTTCACGTGTATCTTTTTGGAAATGCAACGACCTAAATGGCGTTCCATACTTTTACAGATGCACAATCGAGAGCATCCTGTCGGGCTGTATCACCGCCTGGTACGGCAACTGCTCTGCCCACAACTGTAAGGTTCTCCAGAGGGTAGTGAGGTCTGCACAACGCATCACCGGGGGCAAACTACCTGCCCTCCAGGACACCTACACCACCCGATGTCACAGGAAGGCCATAAAGATCATCAAGGACAACAACCACCCGAGCCACTGCCTGTTCACCCCCCTATCACCCAGAAAGCGAGGTCAGTACAGGTGCATCAAAGCAGGGACCGAGAGACTGAAAACAGCTTCTATCTCAAGGCCATCAGACTGTTAAACAGCCACCACTAACATTGAGTGGCTGCTGCCAACATACTGACTCAACTCCAGCCACTTTAATAATGGAAAATTGTATCACTAGACACTTTAAACAATGCCACTTAATATAATGTTGACATACCCTACATTACTCATCTCATATGTATATAGTGCCTTGCAAAAGCATTCGGCCCCCTTGAACTTTGCGACCTTTTGCCACATTTCAGGCTTCAAACATAAAGATATAAAACTGTATTTTTTTGTGAAGAATCAACAACAAATGGGACACAATCCTGAAGTGGAACGACATTTATTGGATATTTCAAACTTTTTTAACAAATCAAAAACTGAAAAATTGGGCGTGCAAAATTATTCAGCCCCCTTAAGTTAATACTTTGTAGCGCCACCTTTTGCTGCGATTACAGCTGTAAGTCGCTTGGGGTATGTCTCTATCAGTTTTGCACATCGAGAGACTGACATTTTTTCCCATTCCTCCTTGCAAAACAGATCGAGCTCAGTGAGATTGGATGGAGAGCATTTGTGAACAGCAGTTTTCAGTTCTTTCCACAGATTCTCGATTGGATTCAGGTCTGGACTTTGACTTGGCCATTCTAACACCTGGATATGTTTATTTTTGAACCATTCCATTGTAGATTTTGCTTTATGTTTTGGATCATTGTCTTGTTGGAAGACAAATCTCCGTCCCAGTCTCAGGTCTTTTGCAGACTCCATCAGGTTTTCTTCCAGAATGGTCCTGTATTTGGCTCCATCCATCTTCCCATCAATTTTAACCATCTTCCCTGTCCCTGCTGAAGAAAAGCAGGCCCAAACCATGATGCTGCCACCACTATGTTTGACAGTGGGGATGGTGTGTTCAGCTGTGTTGCTTTTACGCCAAACATAACGTTTTGCATTGTTGCCAAAAAGTTACATTTTGGTTTCATCTGACCAGAGCACCTTCTTCCACATGTTTGGTGTGTCTCCCAGGTGGCTTGTGGCAAACTTTAAACAACACTTTTTATGGATATCTTTAAGAAATGGCTTTCTTCTTGCCACTCTTCCATAAAGGCCAGATTTGTGCAATATACGACTGATTGTTGTCCTATGGACAGAGTCTCCCACCTCAGCTGTAGATCTCTGCAGTTCATCCAGAGTGATCATGGGCCTCTTGGCTGCATCTCTGATCAGTCTTCTCCTTGTATGAGCTGAAAGTTTAGAGGGACGGCCAGGTCTTGGTAGATTTGCAGTGGTCTGATACTCCTTCCATTTCAATATTATCGCTTGCACAGTGCTCCTTGGGATGTTTAAAGCTTGGGAAATATTTTTGTATCCAAATCCGGCTTTAAACTTCTTCACAACAGTATCTCGGACCTGCCTGGTGTGTTCCTTGTTCTTCATGATGCTCTCTGCGCTTTTAACGGACCTCTGAGACTATCACAGTGCAGGTGCATTTATACGGAGACTTGATTACACACAGGTGGATTTGTATTTATCATCATTAGTAATTTAGGTCAACATTGGATCATTCAGAGATCCTCACTGAACTTCTGGAGAGAGTTTGCTGCACTGAAAGTAAAGGGGCTGAATAATTTTGCACGCCCAATTTTTCAGTTTTTGATTTGTTAAAAAAGTTTGAAATATCCAATAAATGTCGTTCCACTTCATGATTGTGTCCCACTTGTTTTTGATTCTTCACAAAAAAATACAGTTTTATATCTTTATGTTTGAAGCCTGAAATGTGGCAAAAGGTCGCAAAGTTCAAGGGGGCCGAATACTTTCGCAAGGCACTGTACTGTACTCGATACCATCTACTGCATCTTGCCTGTGCCATTCTGTACCATCACTCATTCATATATCTTTATGTACATATTCTTTATCCCATTACACTTGTGTGTATAAGGTAGTTGTTGTGGAATTGTTAGGTTAGATTACTCGTTGGTTATTACTGCATTGTCGGAACTAGAAGCACAAGCATTTCACTACACTCGCATTAACCTCTACCATGTGTATGTGACAAATACAATTTGATACTTTCCAGTGAACGACACACTGACATCACGTACAGATGCACGTGACTCTTGGCTGCAGTAAGAAAGCCACGCCATCTGCTCACATTCAACATAGCCTAGATTTACGTTTTTATAAGTTCTAAACAAAATAACTTTTGGGGGGCTCTCCTAACGCTTGATGTGTTGATGTGTTGATTCTTGCTTGAACAGTCACTAAGAATATAATTTGGTGTTGATCTTTGTAAATGAACTATTTTGGATGCAGCAAGTTGTTAGCTAGAATGCTAAACACTCAATGACATGGACATAGGATGTAGCCAAAGAGACATTTTACTGGTTGAAGTTGAAGTTATTTTTAAGTATAATGCATTTGATTTACAATGATGACACAAACGTTATATTGAGCAGGACTTTCGTATGAGCCTTAATAAACTCCAATTATAATCCAAAAGTAATGTGAAATGCACTCATATGCAACATGTAAATAGAGGCTTTTTTTGTTGGTGTTCCGTTCTGTCACCATAGTGGATTGAGCAGTCAAATGGAATGGTGAACAGACCATTTTTTTGTGTTTGTAAACGTTGCTGCATGAGGGCGATGCGCGCAACGTTTGCAAACACAAAAAATAGTCTACTCCCTATTCCATTTGACTGCTCAATCTACTATCTCATCAGCCCAGCCAGGCAATTTATTACCTTGATCTCCACTGTAAAAAGCATTTAGATATTATATCCCATTTATTTTAGACTAGCATTTGGTTTTCAACAGTGGAGATTTGTATTAATCTTGCTGTCTGTCTCATTCCACGGGGATGCTGACCCATGTTGACTCCAATCCTTCCCACATTTGTGTCAAGTTGGCAGGATGTCCTTAGGGTGGTGGACCATTCTTGATACACACAGGAAACTGTTGAGCGTGAAAAACCCAGCACTGTTACAGTTCTGGCACCTAGTACCATACCTCGTTCAAAGGCACTTAAATATTGTGTCTTGTCCTTTCCCCCTCTGAATGGCACACATACACAATCCATGTCTTTAACCTGTCTCCTCCCCTTCATCTATTTACTGATTTAAGTGGCTTTAACAAGTGACATAAATAAGGGATCATAGCTTTCACCTGGATTTGCCTGATCAGTCTATGTCATGTTAATGTTTTGTATACCCAGTGTATACAGCATCTCATGGAAGGATGAAATCGTATGGATGAATTCATCAAAATAACGTTTTTATTGAAAATATGTCAATCATTATTTTAATATTTTGGTAACCCGTTGTTTTGTCTGGTAGACCAAAAAGTTACATATTGCAGCTTTAAATCCATAATAATGATACTGACCTTTGGCTTTGAGGTACTGGAAGGTATCTAGACATAACAAAATGGGTCATTATCATGCTCCTTTTGCCATTATGAAAAATAAGAAAACATGAGATGGGATCACTTTACACAAGCTGGCGAAGCAGAACAGTCTGTAATGCATTCACAGCCATGTTATCAAGCAGTGGTCATTCTTATCTGTACAAAATGCAAAATAATGACAGAGAAATTAAAAATCAATAGGATGATCAATGGAATAAGACACTTATTATATCCATAACATGTTGAAATATTAAGAGTTCCTAAAGTAAAAGACTAAAAGAGGGGAAAGAAGAATGGAATATCCTGAAGCACAAACAGATGATGGAACGGAAAAATAACTCACCGAAAAGGAGGATGAGCAAAAACAGATGACCAGCCATATCAGGGATGAACAATGTCATTTTTAGACAGCTACATACATACTGTTAGTCTGACTTCACAGAAGATGGTGGCAGTGACTGGGACAAAGATTAAATGTTTCAATAGAAAAGCAGATGTGGAGCTTGTTCACAGGAAAACCACAGATGTCTCATATGACAACTGTGGGCTAATGTCATGTTGCAGAGGACAAGGAGGCTGAACATTCAGAATCATTCATCTGTAATTATTTTTAGGTTCTAAAGCTACCTCTCTTCAACAAAATGTATTTTGTATCATTATTGCAGGCAATTCAATTTCTAAAACCAACAAACTAACTTGTCTTTCGGAGAAAAATATTTATCTTAGACTTTTTGGTTTAAGTTTTTAACAGCTGCACAATGTTTAACTACAAAAACCCTGCCAGGGTTTTCATATTTCATTTATGTTTGGTGAGTCACATTTCATAAAATGCCAGAGCAGCCAGAGCAGTGACGGTAAACTGAAATTGTATGTGTGGGGTACAGAGATGAGGTTATTAGAAAATCATGTTAAACACTATTATTGCACACAGAGTGAGTCCATGCAACATATTATGCGCCTTGTTAAGCAACATTTTACTTCTGAACTTATTTTGGATTTCCATAACAAAGGTGTTGAATACTCATTCACACTTGTTTTGTTTTTTACGTAATTCCACTTTGACATTTATTTAAATTTAAATTTTAACTTTATTTAACTAGGCAAGTCAGTTAAGAACAAATTCTTATTTTCAACGACTGTCTAGGAACAGTGGGTTAACTGCCTTGTTCAGGGGCAGAACAACTGATTTTTACCTTGTCAGCTCGGGAATTCCATCTTGCAACCTTTCGATTACTAGTCCAAAGGTCTAACCATTGGATTACCTGCCACCCCGATATGGGTTATTGTGTGTAGGCCAGTGACAAAAAAATCTAAATTTCATACATTTTAAATTCAGGCTGTAACACAAGATGTGGAAAACGTCTGAAGGGTATGAAGACATTGTATGTTTCATCATTTAGATATAAAAGCACTTTATCTATATAGACCCCACATTTGGCAGGGTAGCCTAGTGGTTAGAGCGTTGGACTAGTAACCGGAATGTTGCAAGTTCAAATCCCCGAGCTGACAAGGTACAAATCTGTTGTTCTGCCCCTGAACAGGCAGTTAACCCACTGTTCCTAGGCCGTCATTGAAAATAAGAATTTGTTCTTAACTGACTTGCCTAGTTAAATAAAGGTAAAATAAATTTTACAAAATTTGAAGAAGAAGAAGTCACAAGTATTTGGACAAACTCATTCATGGTGTATTAACGTAGTCAAACATTTTCTATTTTGGTCCTATATTCTTTGCACCCAATAAATACATCAAGCTTGTGACTCAACAAACTTCTTGGATGAATTTGCAGTTTGTTTTGGTTGTGCTTTAGACTATGTTTTGCCCAATAGGAAATTAATTATATCCAACCGCTATGGAAGGAGGTATCTCACAGTCAACATAATATACATAATTACAGTAGATTTAACATTTACTAGGGGGAAGAAATAAGTAAAATGCTCAAAGGGGAATATGCCCCGGACCCCTCCGAATAAAAAATATTTTAAAAGTAACTGATATTATGGATTCACATTCACATTACAGTAACTGGAAGTGTGAAACAAAGGATGTCGTGTGAGAAAGAATGCATTTGTGTGAGATGTGTGAGACATAGCTAGAGAAAGCTAGAGGTGTAGTGTCAGTGTGTCTGCAGAAGACTGTACAACCCATCAGGCTGGGCTGAGGTTGCTGGTCTGTCGGGGATTGAGCTGTATACGTGGTACATATCAGAATAGAGGAAAGAAACAGATTCACTTCAGGGCTTTGAATCTACAGTACAGTAAATGTAATTCATAAGGGACATTTTATGAGGATGTAACACCAATCTTAAACTGAAAGTCATAAAAAACAGTGAGAGAGACTTTTAAAACATTTTTTAAACCTTTATTTAACTAGGCAAGTCAGTTAAGAACAAATTCTCATTTACAATGACTGCCTACACCGGCCAAACCCGGACAATTGTATGCCGCCCTATGGGACTCACAATCACGGCCTGGTGTGAAACAGCCTGGATTTGAACCAGGGTGTCTGTTGTGACGCCTCTAGCACTGAGATGCAGTGCCACTCGGGAGCCACTAAAGTGTTGTCAGAAGAGAGAGAGAGAGAGAGAGAGAGAGAGAGAGAGAGAGAGAGAGAGAGAGAGAGAGAGAGAGAGAGAGAGAGAAAGAGAGAGAGAGAGAGAGAGAGAGAGAGAGAGAGAGAGAGAGAGAGAGAGAGAGACTGTAATCCTCTAGTCAGTCTGTCTGTGAAAACAATGCTACATATCATAATATAACAATATAATACAATGAATTGTACAACGATGTATGTATGAGTGTGTGTTTGAGGAGGGATCATGTGTATTTCACATGTCTACATTGCATGTGTGTTACTTAGTCAAGATTGCCCTATTGCGTTAGTAACAACCAAACAGAAGAAGTGCAAGTAACAAGGCTTGATGTCATTTCACACTTCTCCTCATGACTCAAACCCCCCTGCAGATCTGCAGATCTACAGATCTATTCTCACGCTCCCCAGATGCTCTGACACATTCATTTTCTAATTAAGTGTTTTAATTTTAAGTGTCATATATGCGTTTTGATAAGGTTGATATGGTTAGGCCCAAAGTTTAAGCATGTAAAGTAGCTGTGCACGTGCAGATGGTTCTGAGTTCTGAGGGACAAACCTGAGGGCATGAATGTGTACAGTACAGAAGTGATCTGAGAATCGATTCCAGCATCTCCTGAATCCACCTGTAGTGGAGAGAGAGGGAGAAGAGAGAGGCGTTTTATCCTCCAGTCGTAACAAACTGTCTGTCTATTCTATTCTCTAACTCGAGACATGAACTGCACCCTCCTTTGTATCACAGGAAGTGTTTGTGGGTTTTGTGTTATTCTGAGGTCTACACATGTCCAATGCAAGATGTAGGTTATTTGATAAAAAATAGTTTATAAGACTGAACTCTGTACCTACTTAGGAACACATTTACAAGGTTTAACATGAATTAATGTATTAAGAAATTATTTCTGGGGAAAAACATCTTATTTGATAATAAATATAAATTGCCATATAAATCTGTAAATAAATATAGCTGTTGATTTGATACTTTGAACATTCATATGTTGAAGCACTACTAATGTAACATTAAGGTCTTGATCCTCAGATCAGACAGTCAGAGGGCAGAGGATACTGGTGAGAGGAGTTATAGGAGGACAGGCTCATTGTAATTGTTGAAATGGAATGAAGAGAATGGAGTCAAACACGTAGTTTTGATGTATTTGATGTGTTTGACTCTGTTCTGTTAATTTCATTCCAGCCATTACAATGAGCCTGTCCTCCTATAACTCATCTCACCAGCCTCCTCTGTCAGAGGGGTACATGTGTACAGATTCCACTGTAATGTAGAATAATCACCATGACTCCGCTGCTCACCGCTCCCATAGACACCAAATAATCTACAACAGAAACACAATGAAAATGGGATTACAGTGTTTGTACATGTGATTATATAGTTCTGTATGTCGTATGTGTGTGTATGTTTGATGTATTTTGTTTGGAACATACATTGTCTGTGATCATCCTGTCTGGTACAATCTGCATCATATTCATAAGGGAATTCTTACCTCTGAGAATTGGTTTTCTCTGAAAATGAAATGAGGCTAAATTCATTATATTGAATATAGTCTAACCTATACAATATCATCAAAAGGAGTTTCCAAAGGCACTTACATTAATGTCCGCAGGGTAAATTTGAAAAAATATTTGTTACGCAGAATCAACTGTCCTCCTGCAGAGGCAGACAGCTGTCAATCCTACCAGGAACGCGGCCACTCCAGAAGCCACACCCACTGCTGCCTGCCATAATTGCCCCACTATTTGGTGACATGATGACATCGGGAGAGGTCATTATCTCTTGGACCACATTATTGTTCTTCTAAGAAAATGTGCACAGCTCTGTTTTCATGTGAGAAAAGACAACTAGAAAAGGATACTTACCCAGAATGCTTTCTTGACTGTTTGATTCCACTTCACTTTCTGTGGAGCTTTGACCTCCTGGTCACATGCAAGAGAGAAGGACAACTTAATAACAAAGTTGTGTAAATATTTCTAAGAAGAGACAAATTGTTAGATTAATATGGCCACATTTACATTTGGCTATATTTGAAAAATTGGTTTATGCTTTAATATACAAAAATATTTAGCAAACTAAAACCACTCAACAGTTTGCTAAAATACATCGGATGAAATAATAAACCCTAAAATCTAAAAGTGCATAACTTCATCTCTTATTACTTCAGCCAGGATTTAAAATGTATATTATATAAATAATATAACATAATCTGGTGTGTTAATCTTGGACCAGAATAGAAAAACACTGGGGTATAATAATACATAAACTACCCTGCTTACCCAGGAGAGTGACTGAGACAGGGTCACTGTAAGGAGAGTAGATAGACATCTCTACAGCATAGTAGATACATCTCATGTTGACCTTGGTGTTTGGACCATGACCTGCCCATTCAAGCAGCTTGGCCCCTGTGAGTGACTGCTGACAGGATGTGGTATGTTGGAGATGTTGTCTTTCCTCTATGTAGAAGTAACACTGAGACACAGAGGTAGATTGAGAAGTGTGACATCTCAGCTGAACTGTGTCCGTATCCCTGATGACTTCAGGACTCACTGTCAGCTGAGGAGGGACTGTGAGTTCAGAGGGAAATAGTATGTCAATCTAATATGTACATAAAATCTTCATGTGTAACAGACGTGAGCATTTCAAGAACATGACTCATCACACAAATTACTTCTAGATTGAAAAAAGACAGTAAATCATTTTGTGAAACATTGTCTTTGAAATCAGAATTATACTGTTGCAGGTTAGTGTATTGTTTAAACGTGTTAACCCTCGCAAGGCTGCAGGCCCAGACGGCATCCCCAGCCGCGCCCTCAGAGCATGCGCAGACCAACTGGCTGGTGTGTTTATGGACATATTCAATCAATCCCTATCCCAGTCTGCTGTTCCCACATGCTTCAAGAGGGCCACCATTGTTCCTGTTCCCAAGAAAGCTAAGGTAACTGAGCTAAACGACTACCGCCCCGTAGCACTCACTTCCGTCATCATGAAGTGCTTTGAGAGACTAGTCAAGGACCATATCACCTCCACCCTTCCTGACACCCTAGACCCACTCCAAGTTGCTTAATGCCCAAATAGGTCCACAGACGATGCAATCTCAACCACACTGCACACTGCCCTAACCCATCTGGACAAGAGGAATACCTATGTGAGAATGCTGTTCATCGACTACAGCTCAGCATTTAACACCATAGTACCCTCCAAACTCGTCATCAAGCTCGAGACCCTGGGTCTCGACCCCGCCCTGTGCAACTGGGTACTGGACTTCCTGACTGGCCTCCCCCAGGTGGTGAGGGTAGGTAACAACATCTCCACCCCGCTGATCCTCAACACTGGGGCCCCACAAGGGTGCGTTCTGAGCCCTCTCCTGTACTCCCTGTTCACCCACGACTGCGTGGCCACGCACGCCTCCAACTCAATCATCAAGTTTGCGGATGACACAACAGTGGTAGGCTTGCCTACCAACAACGACGAGACGGCCTACAGGGAGGAGGTGAGGGCCCTCGGAGTGTGGTGTCAGGAAAATAACCTCACACTCAACGTCAACAAAACTAAGGAGATGATTGTGGACTTCAGGAAACTGCCGAGGGAACACCTTCCTATCCACATCGATGGAACAGTAGGAGAGGGTAGTATGTTTTAAGTTCCTCGGCTTACACATCACAGACAAACTGAATTGGTCCACCCACACAGACAGCATCGTGAAGAAGGCGCAGCAGCGCCTCTTCAACCTCAGGAGGCTGAAGAAATTTGGCTTGTCACCAAAAGCACTCACAAACTTCTACAGATGCACAATCTGGTACGGCAACTGCTCCACCCACAACCGTAAGGCTCTCCAGAGGGTAGTGAGGTCTGCACAACGCATCACCGGGGGCAAACTACCTGCCCTCCAGGACACCTACACCACCCGATGTCACAGGAAGGCCATAAAGATCATCAAGGACAACAACCACCCGAGCCACTGCCTGTTCACCCCGCTATCGTCCAGAAGGCGAGGTCAGTACAGGTGCATCAAAGCTGGGACTGAAAAACAGCTTCTATCTCAAGGCCATCAGACTGTTAAACATCCACCACTAACATTGAGTGGCTGCTGCCAACACACTGACTCAACTCCAGCCACTTTAATAATGGGAATTGATGGGAATTGATGTAAAATATATGGGGATCAAGCAGTGGTCAATCTTATCTGAACAAATTGTAAAATAATGATAGAGAGAAATAAATAAGATGATTAATGGAATAAGATACAAGACACTCATCGTAGCCATGAGATTCAGAAATATCAAGAGTTCCTCAATTAAAAGACTAAAAGAGGGGAGAGAAGAAGAGGAATATCCTGTAGAACAAACAGATGATGAAACTGTAGAAATGTAGAAATAACTCACCAAAAAGGAGGATGACCAAGAACAGATGACCAGCCATATCAGGGATGAACAATGCCATTTGTCAGACAGCTACATACTGTTAGTCTGACTTCACAGTAAGGTATGACTGTGTCAGAGGATTGTTTAAATAGGGAAGTAGATATGGAGCTTGTTCACTACAAAACCACAAGGAGCAGAAACCTTAACAAAAGTCTCATACAGCAAGTGTGAGCTAATGTTGCAGAAGTAAGGGTATCTGAACAATCAGAATCATTTATCGGTCATACACTCCCCTCCATATGCATTTGGACAGTGAAGCTAAAACAATATATTTGGCTCTATACTACAGTATTTTACATTTGAGATAGAATGTTTCATATAAGGCGACAGTACAGAATTTCCCCTTTTTTAGGATATTTTCAAAAAGTTATCATTCCCCTTGACTTATTATTATTATTACTATTGTGTTACAGCCTGAATTCAAAATGTATTTAAAAAAAAACATGTCTGAACCATCTACACACAATACCCCATTATGACAAAGTGAAAACATGTTTTTTGTAATTTTTTGCTACATTTTTGAAAATGAAATCCAGAAATATTGCATTTAGATACAGTGCCTTGCAAAAGTATTCGGCCCCCTTGAACTTTGCGACCTTTTGCCACATTTCAGGCTTCAAACATAAAGATATAAAACTGTATTTTTTTGTGAAGAATCAACAACAAGTGGGACACAATCATGAAGTGGAACGACATTTATTGGATATTTCAAACTTTTTTAACAAATCAAAAACTGAAAAATTGGGCGTGCAAAATTATTCAGCCCCTTTACTTTCAGTGCAGCAAACTCTCTCCAGAAGTTCAGTGAGGATCTCTGAATGATCCAATGTTGACCTAAATGACTAATGATGATAAATACAAATCCACCTGTGTGTAATCAAGTCTCCGTATAAATGCACCTGCACTGTGATAGTCTCAGAGGTCCGTTAAAAGCGCAGAGAGCATCATGAAGAACAAGGAACACACCAGGCAGGTCCGAGATACTGTTGTGAAGAAGTTTAAAGCCGGATTTGGATACAAAAAGATTTCCCAAGCTTTAAACATCCCAAGGAGCACTGTGCAAGCGATAATATTGAAATGGAAGGAGTATCAGACCACTGCAAATCTACCAAGACCTGGCCGTCCCTCTAAACTTTCAGCTCATACAAGGAGAAGACTGATCAGAGATGCAGCCAAGAGGCCCATGATCACTCTGGATGAACTGCAGAGATCTACAGCTGAGGTGGGAGACTCTGTCCATAGGACAACAATCAGTCATATATTGCACAAATCTGGCCTTTATGGAAGAGTGGCAAGAAGAAAGCCATTTCTTAAAGATATCCATAAAAAGTGTTGTTTAAAGTTTGCCACAAGCCACCTGGGATACACACCAAACATGTGGAAGAAGGTGCTCTGGTCAGATGAAACCAAAATTGAACTTTTTGGCAACATTGCAAAACGTTATGTTTGGCGTAAAAGCAACACAGCTGAACACACCATCCCCACTGTCAAACATGGTGGTGGCAGCATCATGGTTTGGGCCTGCTTTTCTTCAGCAGGGACAGGGAAGATGGTTAAAATTGATGGGAAGATGGATGGAGCCAAATACAGGACCATTCTGGAAGAAACCCTGATGGAGTCTGCAAAAGACCTGAGACTGGGACGGAGATTTGTCTTCCAACAAGACAATGATCCAAAACATAAAGCAAAATCTACAATGGAATGGTTCAAAAATAAACATATCCAGGTGTTAGAATGGCCAAGTCAAAGTCCAGACCTGAATCCAATCGAGAATCTGTGGAAAGAACTGAAAACTGCTGTTCACAAATGCTCTCCATCCAACCTCACTGAGCTCGAGCTGTTTTGCAAGGAGGAATGGGAAAAAATGTCAGTCTCTCGATGTGCAAAACTGATAGAGACATACCCCAAGCGACTTACAACTGTAATCGCAGCAAAAGGTGGCACTACAAAGTATTAACTTAAGGGGGCTGAATAATTTTGCACGCCCAATTTTTCAGTTTTTGATTTGTTAAAAAGGTTTGAAATATCCAATAAATGTCGTTCCACTTCATGATTGTGTCCCACTTGTTGTTGATTCTTCACAAAAAAATACAGTTTTATATCTTTATGTTTGAAGCCAGAAATGTCGCAAAAGGTCACAAAGTTCAAGGGGGCCAAATACTTTCGCAAGGCACTGTAAGTCTTTACATCACTGAGTCAATACTTTGTATTAGCACCTTTGGCAGCGATTACAGCTGTGAGTCTTTCTGCGTCTCTAAGTCTCTAAGAGCTTTCCACACCTGGATTGTGCAACATTTGCCCATTATTCTTTTCAAATTTCTTCAAGCTCTGTCCAATTGGTTGTTGATCATTGCTAGACAACCATTTTCAGGTCTTGCCATAGATTTTGAAGTAGATTCAAGTCAAAACTGTAACTCTGCCACTCAGGAACATTCACTGTATGCTTGGTAAGCAACTCCAGTGTATATTTAGCCTTGTGTTTTAGGTTATTATCCTGCTGAAAGGTGAATTCATCTCCTAGTGTCTGGTGGAAAGCAGACTCGACCAGGTTTTCCTTTAGCACTTTGCCTGTGTTTAGCTCCATTACATTTATTTTCTATCCTGAAAATCTCCCCAGTCCCTTAATGATTACAATATACCCATAACAAGACGCAGCCACCACTGTGCATGAAAATATGGAGAATGGTACTCAGTAATGTGTTGTATCCTATTTGCCCCAAACATAACTTTTTGTATTCAGGACAAAAAGTTAATTGCTTTGCCACAGTTTTTGCAGTATTACTTTAGTGCCTTGCTGCAAACAGGTACAAGCTTTCTTCTTTTCACTCCGTCATTTAGGTTAGTTTGGTAGATTAACTACAATGTTGTTGATCCATCCTCACTTTTCTCCTATCACAGTCATTAAACTCTGTAACTGTTTTAAAGTCACCATGGGCATCATGGTGAAATCTCTGAGTGGGTTTTTTCCTCTCCGGGAACTAAGTTATGAATGATGGCAGTATTATTGTTGTGAGTGGGTATATTGATACACCATCCAATGTGTAATTAATAACTTCACCTTGCTCAAAGGGATATTCAATGTCTGCTTTTTTAACCAATATTTTCCATCTTTGTGAGGCATTAGACAACCACCCTGTTGTTTTTGGTTAAATCTCTTGAAATTCACTACGCGACTGACCGACTTTACAGATAATTGTATGTGTGGGGCACAGATATGAGGTAGTCAATAAAAATCATGTTAAACACTATTATTGCACACAGAGTGAGTCCATGAGTCCGTGAGTTAAAAATGTATTATTCAATTTATTTTGGATTTCCATAACAAAGTAATTGAATACTTATTGACATTTTTTTAAACAATTTTTTTTTAACATCATTCCACTTTGACATTATGCGGTATTGTGTGTAGGCCAGGGACATAAAAAAAATCTCAATTTCATACATTTTAATTTCAGGCTGTAACATAACAACATTTGGAAAAAGTCAAGAGGTGTGAATACTTTCTGAAGGTATTGTATGTTTTACCATTTAGATATAAAAGCACTTTATGTAAATAGTCCCCCCAATTCAAGAAGTCATAAGTATTTGGACAAATTCATTTATAGTGTATTAAAGAAGTCAAGCATTATGTACTTTGGTCCTAAATTTTTCGCACCCAATAAATGCATCAAGCTTGTGACTCAACAAACTTGAGTTTGTATGCATTTGCAGTTTGTTTTGGTTGTGGATTATGTTTTGCCCAATAGGAAAATAATTGTATCCAACTGTTATGGAAGAAGGTATCAAACAGTCAACATAATATACATAAATACAGTAGATTTAGCATTTACTAGGGAGAAGAAATAAGAAAAATGCTCAAAGGGGAGTATGCCCCATACCCCTCCAAAATATAAATATTAACACAGTAAGAGATATTATGGATAGACATGTAACAGAAATCAGTTGTCCATGTGTAATACAGTAGAAATATTACCTGTTAATCAACTTATTTACAGTAACTGGATGGGTGATAATAAAGGATGTTGTGTGAAAAAGAATGTATTTGTGTGAGATGTGTGAGACATAGATACAGAAAGCCAGAGGTGTAGTTTCAGTGTGTCTGCAGACTGTACAACCCATCAGGCTGGGCTGAGGATGCTGGTCTGTCGGGGATTGAGCTGTATACGTGGTACGTATCAGACTAGAGAAAAGAAACAGATTCAGTTTAGGGCTTTGAATCTACAGTACAGTAAATGTAATTCATAAGGGGTATTTTATGAGGATGTAAGACCAATCTTAAACTGAAAGTCAAAACACAGTGAGAGAAAGAGAGATACTTTTATCCTCGAGTGAGCCTGTCTGTGAAAACAATGCTATATACAATTATAATAATATAACAATATAATATAATACAATGAATAGGACATTTGTGCTGTACTTACATGTTTATTTGCAAATGCCTGTGTATCCACATCAACGGGACCTGCACATCACAGAGAGACAATTCCATGAGTAAGAGGTTGTGTATGTATGAGTGTGTGTTTGAGGGGGGATCATGTGTATATTACATGTCTACATTGCATGTGTGTTACTTAGTCGAGTTCCTCTTGCGTTAGTAACAGCCAAACAGAAGAAGAGCAAGTAACAAGGCTTGATGTCATTTCACACTTCTCCTCATGTCTCAAACCCCCCTGCAGATCTACAGCTCTATTCTCACACTGCTGATGCTCTGACACATTCATTTCTGTTTTAAGTGTCATATATGCATTTTGATATGGTTGATAAGGTTAGGCCCAAAGTTTAAGCATGTACAGTAGCTGTGCACTTGCAGATGGTCCCGAGATCTGAGGGACAAACCTGAGGGCATGAACGTGGGCAGTACAGATGTGATCTGAGAATCGATTCCAGCATCTCCTGAATCCACCTGTAGTGGAGAGAGAGGGAGAAGAAGAGAGAGACTTTTTATCCTCAACTCTAAAAACTGTCTGTCTATTCTATTCTCTAACTCGTGACATGAACGGCACCCTCCTTTGTATCACAGGAAGTGTTTGTGGGTTTTGTGTCATTCTGAGGTCTACACGTCATTCTGAGGTCTACATGTCCAATGCAAGATGTAGGTTATTTGATCAAAAATAGTTTATAAGACTAAACTCTGTACCTACTTAGGAACACATTTACAAGGTTTAACATGAATTAATGTATTAAGAAATTATTTCTGGTGAAAAACATCTTATTTGGTAATAAATAAAAATACAAATATAAATAATAAATCCATCTTTATATGGTAATTAGAAATATTGACATATAAATACAGCTGTTAGTTTGATACTTTGAACATTCATATGTTGAAGCACTACTAATGTAACATTAAGGTCTTGATCCTCAGATCAGACAGTCAGAGGATACTGGTGAGAGGAGTTATAGGAGGACAGGCTCATTGTAATTGTTGAAATGGAATTAATGGAATGGAGTCAAACATGTAGTTTCAATGTGTTTGACTTCGTCCCATTAATTCCATTCCAGCCTTTACAATGAGCCTGTCCTCCTATAACTCATCCCACCAGCCTCCTCTGTCAGAGGGTACATGTGTACAGATTCCACTGTAATGTAGAATAATCACCATGACTCTGCTGCTCACCACTCCCATAGACACCAAATCATCTACAACAGAAACACAATGAAAATTGAATTACAGTGTTTGTACATGTGATTATATAGTTCTGTCGTATGTGTGTGTATGTTTGATGTATTTTGTTTGGAACATACATTGTCTGTGATCATCCTGTCTGGCTGTAGGTCTGTACAACATAAAAGTATAAGGAGGTTGTGGTAAGAAAATCTCATCATGGACAATACAGAACTAAAGGTTGATTCCATCTGCATCATATTCACAAGGGAATTCTTACCTCTGAGAATTGGTTTTCTCTGAAAAACAAATGATACTAAATTAATTACATTGAATATTGTCTAACCTATACAATATGATCAAAATGAGTTGATAAATGAATCCATGCCAAAGGCACTTACATTAATGTTAGCACGGTAAATTTTCAAATGATTTGTTTTGCAGAATCAAATGTACTCACTGGTCCTCCTGCAGAGACAGACAGCTGTCAACCCTACCAGGAACACGCCCACTCCAGAAGCCACACCCACTGCTGCCTGCCATAATTGCCCCACTATTTGGTGACATGATGACATTGGGAGAGGTCATCAGCTCTTGTTCTTCTAAGAAAATGTGCACAGCTCTGTTTTCATGTGTGAGAAAAGACAACTAGAAAAGGATACTTACCCAGAATGCTTTCTTGACTGTTTGATTCCACTTCACTTTCTGTGGAGCTTTGACCTCCTGGGCACATGCAAGAGAGAAGGACAACTTAATAACAGAGTTATGTAAATATTTCTAAGAAGAGACAAATTGTTTGATTAATCCTAATGCCTTGACTGAATTTACATTTGGCTACATTTGAAAAATTGGTTTATGCTTTAATAGACAAAAATATTTAGCAACTAAATTAAACCTATTGGCTAAACTTACTTTCAGTTGGACTCGCTGGGGTGTCAGTGGTCAAAGTACAGCAAACAGTCGACCCTGATGCGAAGCAAATCATTGGATCTGATTATAAAAAATACATCTAAATGTGTTGATTTTAATCAATCAAAAATCAACCTCTTTTTGTAATGAGGCAAATTTGTGATGTGGAAAAAACAAAACATGGAGAAGATAAAGCTACTCTATTTGTTTTACTTATATTTGCTAACTAGATAAAGATGATTAGGAGAACTGATGAAGGATTCACTGCCCTGCTAGGGGTCAAAGGGGAGGTCAAACCTGGTGAGAAGGTATTACTCATATTACACAAGAACAAATGAAAGTGAATGTAATATCTAAGGTCTTTCAATAAGCATGAAGAGAGAAGTACACTACACATTACCTACTAATCAGATGGACTAAAAGTGGTTCAAAATCTGGACTGAAAATAGCTTTAGTGAATGAATGTGAACAAAGATATTGTATTGGCAAACTAAGTTATAATTGGTGGATCTACTTACTGGTAGTTGGTATCAGTGTGGTGTCTGGGGTAAAGGTACAAGTAACCGTTGAAACTAGTGGGAAGCAATATGATTACACAAGAATAAGGTTTTACATTCACATTTGGGTCACTTAATTTTATGGTCATTTAGAGGCCCAACACACCTTCTGTAGGACTCACTGTTGTGCTGGGAGGCAAAGTAGATATAGGACCTGGAGTCAAACTCACTGAGAAAACACATATTAATGAAATTAGAATTTGATTAATGATTGTATTAATGATCATCATGGTGTTGTTGGCCTTTTGAAATACCTTCATGACTTGTCTATTCAAAGTGGGAAAAGTAGGACTATAAAATCACTACGGACAGATTGCTTCCTGCCCTGGTAGATTAGATTTCTCCTCATTATAGAGATGATAAGACCAATTCATAAGGTGATCAAGTCTTTCAGGGCAGATAAGGTGTTGATTGTTGTTGACAGCTTCCTAGAATAAGGTCACCATGTTATCTAACAGCAGAAGCCTAACAGAGTATAGATACGATCTAAACACTCGACTAGATGAACACAGACATTATAATACTTGTGCTGATGATCCCAGGCGTTGGTGTTGAGGCTGGTGTCATATCTATAGAACAGCTTAATTATCTAACAGAACAGCTTCATTTACACATTAACACAACTATTCTTATTGCTGAAACTTGCTTTGCTTTAAAATAACAGCAGTGTCACTATAAAAGCACAAATGTGTGGACTACCTGCTATAGAAGGTGTCTGTATAGTTGTTGGATCACTGATGTGAACTCCCACCAGATCTAAAATAATTTGGGAATGAAATGTGGTATTTAGTTTGTTGGTCAGAATTAACATAGTCATACTAAGAAGATGCTGAAATAAAAGTGAGTCAGATCATGAAGACCTGCAGCACTGATAGATATGTTTAGATTATGACTCACCTGTAAAGCTGTGTCCATCACTGCGTGGAGAGAGAGAGTTTGGTCCTGAGCTCACTCTGTAGTCACAGCTCACCTCCTTACGCCTCACTGACTGTAGACGACTGATCAGATCACTATGTTTTGGAGTGAATTGACAGAACTGCTGTCCGGATGCTGAGATAGCTTTTCTCTTCATGATCTTTGCTGTGAAGGATGGCTGACTCTCCTCTCCAACATACAGGTTACAGGTGGTGTCAGGACTGACGGATCCACAAATCAAACAGATGATGGTGAAGTCCTCATCAATATTGACTGTAATGTCTGGTTTTGGACCTGTTAGGAAAGGACAGAGACTCCTTTTTGCATCACTGTATTTGAACATAATGTATATGTCACAAGTGACACTGACTCTTACTAAACTAGACCCTGCCATTCTCTTTATATTACGTATTAGCATGTCTTATTTGATATCATGCATATCTATGAGTGCCAAATAATCATGTGTGCTGTGTGTTTACAACGATTGCCTTTCACTTAATTCCTTACATTCTCACGTGTGAAATTAAATTGAATGAAATTGAATCGCACAGACAATTTTGCTTGCTTGTATGGTGTGTAGTGATTCCACAGATCTTCCTCTCCCTGCTCGGGAGGAAGAGCCGAACCCAGTTCGGGTAGAGCCGAACTAATCGTGCTCGGGTAGAAATGAATGAACAAATCTTGCTCGGAAGGACCCGGGAATCACCTGCTGTGTTAGTTTGGCCCGTTGCTTCTAGTTAGCCTACAGCCCTAAATCCCAGCCTATTTATACTTTTCTAATAGGACCGTAGTGATACTGTGTATTACGGTGTAAACTGAGTTTATAAAGAACCTTTGGTTGTACTTTGGCCTCTCTGTGGTTGTTTGCTGTGGGATCTTAGAACTCTACTTTTAACATTTACATTTCAAATATTTAATGTCTTCACAACAACTATTTGAAATGACATTGGATGAGATTGTGATTTAAACAGAATCATCCAAGACAATCTGAATATATCATTTCTTACCAAGAATAGTAACAGAGACTGAACCACTGTGCATCGATGGATAGTGAGATTCTACAGTGTAAAAACATCTCAGTTTGATCTCAGCTGATGAACTTTGACCTGCCCACGAGAGCAGCTCAGTCCCCGTGAGTGATCGCGTACAGGTTGAGGGTTTAGGATCTCTCCCCTCTATGTAGAAGTAACACTGAGACACAGAGACAGATGGGGGAGTCTGACAGCTCAGCCGAACTGAGTCTTTCTCTCTGATGACTGTAGAACTGACTGTCAGCCTGGGAGGAGGTGGGTCTGTGAGATCAGGAGAATAGTGTCACTTTGAAAGTTGTATTTCAAAAACATCACAGGTAATCCATACATACTAACAGTATGGAAACTCCATTAATCAAATGTTCAACTATGTCAGCATTTATGTTTGTACAAAGTACAGTAATTCCTATCATTATGTGCAATGAAGACACAAGATCTCATTTTCAGAACGAGCATAATTAATACGGTATAACAGTGACGTGTATAATTTTATGAACCACCTACTTACCCTGAACAGTGACTGAGACAGGGTTACTTGAAGGAGATATGTGAGACCTCCCTACAGCATAGTAACACGTCACTTTGACCACATCTGGAAACGTTTGATCTGCCCTCTTGAGCAGCTCTGTTCCTGTGAGTGTCTGAGTACAGGATGAGTCTGGAAGATTCTTCCTCCCCTCTATGTAGAAGTAACAGTGAGACACACGGAGAGATGGAGGAGTCTCACAACTCAGCTGAACTGATTCTGTCTCTCTCATGACTGTAGAACTCACTGTCAGCTGGGGAAGGTCTGTGAGAATTGGGGAATTAAGCATTTAGCATTTTGTGGTTTTGAGAAATATACTGATAGTCTAATCCCTCCTTGTTATTTCAGAATTAAGGATCTTGAGTCAATATCTTTATGCAGCGACAGTATGGGAAATTAAGGAGATATAATATATTGCCTGATTGCTTCATGTAATAGTTTATGACAACACACAGTATGATAACATATCACAAGAGGAACATGGTAATGATGGCACAACAGTACATTGTTTACAACCATTCAAATAGTCTTCTTACCCTGAATTGTGACTGTTGAAGGCTCACTGTATATGGATCTAAACTGTGAACCTGTAGCACTGTACTGACATTGTATTTTGACCTCAGCTGGTGAACTCTGACCTGTCCACCTCACCAGTAGTGTTCCTGTGAGTGTCTGTTGACAGGGTGATGGAATGGTGAATTCCACTTGCCCAGCCATTTTGAAGTAACACTCAGAGACAGATGGAGAAGTCTGACAGTTCAGCTGAACTGAGTCTCTCTCTTTGATGACTGCAGGAATCACTGTTAGACTGGGCTGAGGAGGATCTGTGAGATCAGTGGGATGATGGAGTGTCTTTTTAAATTGAATTATGAATTCATTTTCAATGTTTAACTACTCATACAGATAATGTACAACTTAATATTGTATGAGTTTGACAGAGAAAACAATTCAGACACTGTTGTCTATTTAAGCAATAAACAATGAGAACCCGTGCCAGGAACAGCCCTTAGGAGGGAGTTATCACACAATAATCCTCGGCCTCGATGGACATTTTGCTTTTGTAAAACGGTTGCCAACATTTAAATTAAAGATGAAGAACATGTCTTTCATTAAAGACGTATTATTGTTCATAGTAAATGTGTTTTATTTTCATCCTTCCACCAGGACATATGCTCATTTTGGAACGTTGCTAAATGGGCACAGCCAAACAACAGAAGTGATGGATTTCTTTCTGACCAGAACTGTCCCAGAGCTTGGGGAGGTGTGTCTGCGCTTGTGCTGCAGCGGCAGGTGCACAAGACCAAACTTTACCAGCATCACACATATCGGTGAATCACTGTGACATATGAAATACAAGTGATAGTGTAATCAATCTGTAATAACTACGTAAAAAAGTAACAAACGTGTTAATTTATTATGTGACGTACAGTCATATCTAGGTCCTGATTGGTCAACAAGCTGATTTGACGCAACAAACAGTGTTATTTCACGTGCATCTTTTTGGAAATGCAAAGACCCAAATGGCGTTCCATACTTTTACAGATGCACAATCGAGAGCATCCTGTCGGGCTGTACGGCAACTGCTCTGCCCCCAACCGTAAGGTTCTCCAGAGGGTAGTGAGGTCTGCACAACGCATCACAGGGGGCAAACTAACTGCACTCCAGGACACCTACACCACCCGATGTCACAGGAAGGCCATAAAGATCATCAAGGACAACAACCACTCGAGCCACTGCCTGTTCACCCACTATCATCCAGAAGGCGAGGTCAGTACAGGTGCGTCAAAGCAGGGACCGAGAGAATGAAAACAGCTTCTATCGCAAGGCCATCAGACTGTTAAACAGCCACCACTAACATTGAGTGGCTGCTGCCAACATACTGACTCAACTCCAGCCAATTTAATAATGGAATATTGTATCACTAGAAACTTTAAACAATGCCACTTAATATAATGTTTACATACCCTACATTACTCATCTCATATGTATATACTGTACTCTATACAATCTACTGCATCTTGCCATCTTGATGTAATACATGTATCACTAGCCACTTTAAACAATGCCACTTTTATGTTTACATACCTAACATTACTCATCTCATATGCATATACTGTACTCGATACCATCTACTGCATCTTGCCTATGCCGTTCTGTACCATCACTCATTCATATATCTTTATGTACATATTCTTTATCCCTTTACACTTGTGTGTATAAGGTAGTTGTTGTGGAATTGTTAGGTTAGATTACTCGTTGGTTATTACTGCAGTGTCGGAACTAGAAGCACAAGCATTTCGCTACACTCGCATTACCATTTGCTAACCATGTGTATGTGACAAATACAAATTGATACTTTCCAGTGAACGACACACTGACATCATGTACAGGTGCGCGTGACTCTTGGCTGCAGTAAGAAAGCCTCGCCATCTGCTCACATTCAACATAGCCTAGATTTACGTTTTTATTAGTTCTAAACAAAATAACTTTTGGGGGGCTCTCCTACACTTACAATGATGTGTTGATTCTTGCTTGAACAGTCACTAAGATTATATTTTGGTTGTGATCTTTGTAAAATAACTATTTTGGATGCATCAAGTTGTTAGCTAGAATGCTAAACACTCACTGACATGGCAATAGGATGTAGCAAAAGATAGCCAAAGAGCCATTTTACTGGTTGAAGTATGTTATTTTGAAGTATAATGCAGTTGATTTGCGATGATGACACAAACATTATATTAAGCAGGTCATTCATACGAGCCTTAAACTCCAATTGTAATCCAAAAGTAGTGTGAGATGCACTCTTATGCAACATGTAAATAGAGGCTTTTTTTTGTTGGCATTCCATTCTGTCACCATAGTGGATTGAGCAGTCAAATGGAATGGTGAATAGACCATTTTTTTGTGTTTGCAAACGTTGCCGCAGGAGGGCGATGCGCACAACGTTTGCAAACACAAAAAAATAGTCTATTCACTATTCCATCAGACAACCAGACATCACCAGGCAATTTATAAACTTGATCTCTACTGTAAAAAGTAGATGTATTTAGATATTATATCCCATTTATTTTAGACTGGCATTTGTTTTTCAACCGTGTAGATTTGTATTCACCTTGCTGTCTGTCTCCGACATTTGCAACATTGTTTCAATATTGAATTTTGATCATCTCCAGCTGTCACATAGTAATGAACGAATGTGTCGAGATGAGAGAGTCTGGCAGCTTTTCTTAGCCAGTCAAAATCATGAATCAGTATCATTTTTATGGATATATTCAAAGAAATGCCAATAGAAAAATACGAAATGCAGCTAGTTTACTGTCATTCCATCTTCAGTTTGAAGTGATTATGTTAACTGTGTACTGTAGTGGGCTAGCTCCACTGAATAATGTCCTGGAGAGAGAGCACATTTTCTATGCCAGGCGAAATCTCACATCGAGTCATTAGCTCATTGTTATGGATGTATCCCCCCCCCCCAAAATATATAGAAAACAGCTTAAAGAAATGCAAATACAGCTTCTTTGCTGTTATTCTGGTTGCACTGTTTGACGTGACAGTGTTAACAGTGTTAGCTAGCAAGCAAGGAATAAGAACGTTGACAGGCATCATGGATCGACCAGCTGGCTTGGGTACCAACCCTAGATTTGTGTCAGGAATACACTGAATATACCAAACAGTCGGGGCATGGATTTAACAATGTGTAGAAAGCATTCCACAGGGGTGATGACCAATTGTGACTTCAAACCTTCCCACAGTTGTGTCAAGTTGGCAGGATGTCCTTAGGGTGGTGGACCATTCTTGATACACACAGGAAACTGTTGAGCGTGAAAAACCCAGCACTGATGCAGTTCTGGCACCTTCTACCATACCCGGTCAAAGGCACTTAAATATTGTGTCTTGCCCTTTCCCCCTCTGAATAGCACACATACACAATCCATGTCTTTAACCTGTCTCTTCCCCTTCATCTATTTACTGATTTAAGTGACTTTAACAAGTGACATTAATAAGGATCATTACTTTCACCTGGATTCTCCTGATCAGTCTATGTCATGTTAATGTTTTGTATACCCAGTGTATACAGCATCTCGTGGAAGGATGAAATCATGTGAATAAATTAATCAAAATAACGTTATTATTGAAAATATGACAATCATTATTTGAATATTTTGGTAACCCGTTGTTTTGTCTGGTAGACCAAAAAGTTACATATTGCAGCTTTAAATTCATAATAATGATACTGACCTTTGGCTTTGAGGAACTGGAAGGTATCTAGACATAACAAAATGGGTCATTATCATGGTCTTTTTGACATTATGAAAAATAAGAAAACATGAGATGGGAACACTTTACACAAGCTGGCGAAGCAGAACAGTCTGTAATGCATTCACAGCCATGTTATCAAGCAGTGGTCATTCTTATCTGTACGACATGTAAAATAATGACAGAGAAATATAAATCAATAGGATGATCAATGGAATAAGACACTTATTATATCCATAACATGTTGAAATATTAAGAGTTCCTAAAGTAAAAGACTAAAAGAGGGGAAAGAAGAATGGAATATCCTGTAGCACAAACAGATGGAAGGAAAAATAACTCACCGAAAAGGAGGATGAGCAAAAACAGCCGACCAGCCATATCAGGGATGAACAATGTCATTTTTTAGACAGCTACATACATACTGTTAGTCTGACTTCACAGAAGATGGTGGCAGTGACTGGGACAAAGATTAAATGTTTCAATAGAAAAGCAGATGTGGAGCTTGTTCACAGGAAAACCACAGATGTCTCATATGGCAACTGTGGGCTAATGTCATGTTGCAGAGGAGGAGGCTGAACATTCAGAATCATTCATCTGTAATTATTTTTAGGTTCTAAAGCTACCTGTCTTCAACAAATTGTATTTTGTATCATTATTGCAGGCAATTCAATTTCTAAAACCAACAAGCTAACTTGTCTTTCTGAGAAAAATATTTATCTTAGACCTTTTGTTTTAAGTTTTTAACAGCTGCACAATGTTTAACTACAAAAACCCTGCATTTGTGGTTGAAAGTTTTAGAATCTCTAAAATGTAGAAGGGTTTTCATATTTAATTTATGTTTGGTGAGTCACGTTTAATAACATGCCAGAGCAGTAAAAGTAAACTGATAAGCGCAGTAAAGGAAAGGATGGAAGGAAGGAAGGAACGGAGGAGAGAAGAAAAAACGAGTTCACACTACTCGGACTGATCAGTTTACCTTTAATGCTCTGACTGGTACCTACATTTCCACGCCCGTTCAGATAAACCGCGTGCTTTTCTTGAAGTGCATAACATTGAACCTGTGTAGGCTGAGAATGCAGTTGCTATTTTTAAACTAACGTTTTCATATAGCCTAACTTTGATATTAACCGTTTGATCATGCCACCTAAAAAAAAGCAGCAACCGCGGAAGAAGTAACGGCTATTTGGTCAGATTACGGTTGATAGATTTGTCAATTTCATTGTTAGAAACCAGCAAAGCTGGTGCTCTTGCACGAAAACCCCCTCTTCATCCACCCACGATGGTGTTGGTTAATGAAGCGCTGAAGGAGTTGGACTCTCGAATCGTCTCATCGCAGGCCATTTTCGGCTTCATAACAGAGAAATATCCATCTGTGGACCTGATGAGGTTGAAGTACATGACACGCAAGACCCTGAAAATAGGAATCGAGGGCGGAGTATTGGTGAGGACATCAACTCGATAGCAAACGGCGCACAGACAGCAAACAGACAGCTGCAACCAACTACATATCATCCATGGATGCCAGTTCCAGTTCAAATCAGAACTGGCAGCCATTGCTAGTGTACCCATGAGTTTCCACTCAAAATGCCAGGATAAGAGGATCCAAAAATCGATGTATTATGTCTATGGCCACAACACAACAAGCTGTACATTTGGCATGCATGCTGCCCAAATTGCAGTCTTCCAGACTGTAGGCAACCAGTAACTACCAAAATAAAGGAAACATTTGAATAACTGATGGACAAAGTTTATAGTGTGTGGGATGCGTTTTCCTGCCATGGTTTAGATCAATTTCTAGAATTTATGCCAAGGCGTATTGAAGCTGTTCTTGCAGCTGATGGAGGCCAAACACCCTTTTTAACACACTTTGTTGGCGTTTTCTTTATTTTGGCAGTTACCTGCATGCTCTTGTGATAAAATTTAATCCAGTTATTTTTGAGAAGCTATTGATCGTCTGTGGCTAAATATGTTCTCTGGTGTATTTTGAACATTGAGAACATGGTTGGTTAAAAATTCATTTGTTTTTTTGCCTCTTGGACCCAGCCCCTGACTCACATAGTTGACCAGTCACATTTAGTTATTATGCAGTTTATTTTTTCAGTTACCCAATCAAGGCAGGGCCTCCCATTTACCCAAACCTCTCCTCCCCCATCTGATGCAGAGTGGCAGTAGGAAGCTGTCTACACTGATTGAGAGCAGGCTCCTGAATCCTTCTGTGGTTTGCGGTTGCAGTAAAAAAATATATACTACATATCTAATATGTACTGTAAAATGTATGTATAAATTTGTGACCTTTTTTCTGCCTTTTGGGCCCAGGGGCTTCAGCCCCGGGAAGCACCTTTGTTAATCCTGATGGGGAAACAAAGCTTCCTGGAGCGTTGAGATTTTCCAGCTAATTGTCTGAAATAGGTTAATTACTCAAGGCTTTGATCGAGTGCACACCAGTGCCACCTGTTGGTCATCGAATTTAGAGCAGCCAAATTATTATAGATTATGTCCCACACCCCAAAGAGTGTGTGTGCAGTGTAGCCTTTTTGTCTTTTACCAATCAGGTGGTTGTTCGACGAAACAAAGCTTTTGACGTCATTGATCACATGCTTGTGATAAGGTGATATGGGCATCGGCACACTGCGATTTCAACGCATACCTCAGAGCTCAGGCATCAAACATAACATCACTATACCGGATGAGTCCACAACATTATTTGGGTACAAATTAACAGAATATACATTTTTTTTAAAGTGAGATCTCCACTGGACAGTTACTTCAATAGGCTCCTTGTGGCAACTAGGCTTTGTTAACCCAAGTAATTAAATCAAGAATAATGTGATCCAAGGTGAATGGACTTTATTTTCTGAATGTGATAGTAGCTTACCTGCCAAATGAGCCAAACTTCATGGTACCAGTTTTGAATATAAAGTGGTGTGTTTATTAGATAAGTCAACATTATATGACAAACATATTGAACATGGGCTTGCTGTTTGCAGCTGGCAGTCAGGGGTAGGGTCAAGTAGCCCAAGCCAAAGGCCACTGACGACACTGATCCCAATGTGGAGAAGTCTCCAAAGGCTGCCAAGGTTGGAGCCAAGAAGACTAAGGACAAGGAAGCCGGTAAACTGAATCCACTGAATTGATTGTGCTCATCACTCCTAGGATTTAGACATCACCCTATAATCTTCCCAATTGTATGGGATCATTGTTATTGAGCTACACCCATTGCAATGGAGGACATTTAACATCTCCTCATTGGGTCTATGATTGCATGTGTAACAGTATAACTTTAGACGGTCCCCTCGCCCATACCCGGGCGCGATCCAGGGACCCTCTGCACACATCATCAACAGTCACCCACGAAGCATCGTTACCCATCGCTCCACAAAAGCAGCGGGGGAACTACTACTTCAAGGTCTCAGAGCAAGTGACGTCACCGATTGAAACACTATTTAGCGCGCACCACCGCTAACTAAGCTAGCGTTTCACATCCGTTACACATGCATACACACACATCACTAACTCTTGTCTCTAGAAGCTGAGAAGAAAAAGGTTACAGCCAAAAAGCAGAAGGAGAAACCTTCAGAGGCAAGTGTGGTTTCAGTTATGTTCTGACTATTGGCATTGTTCAAGTGGTTTTGGGTTATAGGGACTTTTTTTACACTTTTGTCATGGGTACTGTTCCCTATTTGGGCTTTACCATGGTTGAATTGAATCTCAAATTGAATCTCAATTTTAAATGCTACCACAAACCAGAAGCATTGCAAACCTGTCATTTTCATCGTTCAGGATGAAAACTCAGGAAGTCCGCAAAAGCATCTGCTTCCAAGGTGGCCCCTGCTAAGAAGCTCAAGTCAAAGAGGACAAAGGGGCAGAGGGGACAGCTGAGGATCAACCCAAAGCAGAGAAGACTAGCAAGGGTGAAGGGGCAGCCAAGAAGGGTGAAAAATGCCAAAGCTTTCCAGAAGCCTGCAGAGGGTGATGAAGTTAAAACCACAGGGAAATGAGGCAAGAGCGCAGGCAAGAGGCAAGAGGCAAGAGGGCAGCAGCAGAGTGACTGCACTCCTTTTATCCACTTTGTATGTTTTTAAATAAAGCAGTTTTTTTGTACTACTTGTTTGTGGCATTTTAGTGTAGACCTAGCTGCTGTAAAATATAATCTCCACTTTTCCTGTAGAGAAGTGTTGGTGGTAGCTAAGGCTTTGTAAAGATGTTTAATGATTCACAGATGCAAGTTTATATATAATATATATATGTATATATATATACAGTGCTTTGCGAAAGTATTCGGCCCCCTTGAACTTTGCGACCTTTTGCCACATTTCAGGCTTCAAACATAAAGATATAAAACTGTATTTTTTTGTGAAGAATCAACAACAAGTGGGACACAATCATGAAGTGGAACGACATTTATTGGATATTGAAATGGAAGGAGTATCAGACCACTGCAAATCTACCAAGACCTGGCCGTCCCTCTAAACTTTCAGCTCATACAAGGAGAAGACTGATCAGAGATGCAGCCAAGAGGCCCATGATCACTCTGGATGAACTGCAGAGATCTACAGCTGAGGTGGGAGACTCTGTCCATAGGACAACAATCAGTCGTATATTGCACAAATCTGGCCTTTATGGAAGAGTGGCAAGAAGAAAGCCATTTCTTAAAGATATCCATAAAAAGTGTAGTTTAAAGTTTGCCACAAGCCACCTGGGAGACACACCAAACATGTGGAAGAAGGTGCTCTGGTCAGATGAAACCAAAATTGAACTTTTTGGCAACAATGCAAAACGTTATGTTTGGCGTAAAAGCAACACAGCTCATCACCCTGAACACACCATCCCCACTGTCAAACATGGTGGTGGCAGCATCATGGTTTGGGCCTGCTTTTCTTCAGCAGGGACAGGGAAGATGGTTAAAATTGATGGGAAGATGGATGGAGCCAAATACAGGAGTCTGCAAAAGACCTGAGACTGGGACGGAGATTTGTCTTCCAACAAGACAATGATCCAAAACATAAAGCAAAATCTACAATGGAATGGTTCAAAAATAAACATATCCAGGTGTTAGAATGGCCAAGTCAAAGTCCAGACCTGAATCCAATCGAGAATCTGTGGAAAGAACTGAAAACTGCTGTTCACAAATGCTCTCCATCCAACCTCACTGAGCTCGAGCTGTTTTGCAAGGAGGAATGGGAAAGAATTTCAGTCTCTCGATGTGCAAAACTGATAGAGACATACCCCAAGCGACTTACAGCTGTAATCGCAGCAAAAGGTGGCGCTACAAAGTATTAACTTAAGGGGGCTGAACAATTTTGCACACCCAATTTTTCAGTTTTTGATTTGTTAAAAAAGTTTGAAATATCCAATAAATGTCGTTCCACTTCATGATTGTGTCCCACTTGTTGTTTATTCTTCACAAAAAAATACAGTTTTATATCTTTATGTTTGAAGCCTGAAATGTGGCAAAAGGTCGCAAAGTTCAAGGGGGCCGAATACTTTCGCAAGGCACTGTATACACAGTATGTATGTATATATATATATATATATATATATATATATAATGCTGTTAAGTTCTTATTTCTTGCACCTGCTTAATCAGTACCCTCTTCTGCCAGAATAATTGTATCACTAGTACAGTGACTTCCCGGTTCCTGGAAAATATTGATGGTTGATGGTTGTTTTCTACACAGTCAGGACTTTGTTGTTCATCCATCATAGGTTGATGACCATGGCACGATTCGTTGGGAAAATCTGGTACAGTGAGTGTGCAGATGGTTGAGATCCATCTGAGCCTGGAACACACTGGACATGATATATTGGTACCAGTCTCCTGAGGGACGACCCTGATACTGGTCTTTCACTGTTCTCTCCACCATGGCATTTTTGATGCTGCTGGTTTGTGGTAGCAGTCTTTCTATACAATTAGAACTAACCATCTCAAAACAAACATTTCCCATAACTATGAAGCTATGGGAAGTTATTCAAAACTTTTCTGTTATGGGTCAGTGCCCACAATTGTGCAATGCAACATGTTGTACCACTTCAGTTTGTCCACAAGGGGGTGCAATAACTAATTGGGTCTTCAGTTTGGTATTCAAAAGGTACCCAACCCAGAGCATTGCTGTCCGCTGGTGCTCCTTGTTCTTTATTCCCTGGAAGTTTAACCAGCTTTTACTCAACCACCCCTAAGAAGAAGAATAAATCATTAATGCTGTGGACCTCAAGGCCTGGATTTGAAAAAGGATACACGGGAAGAGAGCATAGGCAACGCCATTGAAGCTGTCACATGGGGCCTATCTTTTATCTTTTATTTTTTTATTTCACCTTTATTTAACCAGGTACGGTAGTTGAGAACAAGTTCTCATTTACAACTGCGACCTGGCCAAGATAAAGAAAAGCAGTGCAACAGGAACAACAACACAGAGTTACACATGGAATAAACAAGCATACAGTCAATAACACAATAAAGTATATTTACAGTGTGTGCAAATGGCATGGGGAGGTATGGCAATAAATAGGCCATAGTAGCAGTGTAATAACAATTTAGCAGATTAACACTGGGGTGATAGATGAGCAGATGATGGTGTGTAAGTAATGATATTGGTGTGCAAAAGAGCATAAAGTAAAATAAAAACAATATGGGGATGAGGTAGGTAGATTGGGTGGGCTATTTACAGCTGCAGCGAACAGTTAGCTGCTCAGATAGCTGATGTTTAAAGTTAGTGAGGGAAATGTAAGTCTCCAGATTCAGCCATTTTTGCAATTTGTTCCAGTCACTGGCAGCAGAGAACTGGAAGGAAAGGCGGCCAAAGGAGGTGTTGGTTTTGGGGATTACCAATGAGATGTACCTGCTGGAGCACGTGTTACGGGTGGGTGTTGTTATCGTGACCAGTGAACTGAGATAAGGCAGAGCTTTACCTAGCATAGACTTGTAGATGACCTGGAGAGAGTGGGTCTGGCGACGAATATGTAGTGAGGGCCAGCCAACTAGAGCATACAGTTCGCAGTGGTGGGTGGTATAAGGTGAGTTGGTAACAAAACTGATGGCACTGTGATAGACTGCATCCAATTTGCTGAGTAGAGTATTGGAAGCTATTTTGTAGATGACATCGCCAAAGTCGAGGATTGGTAGGGTAGTCTGTTTTACTAGGGTAAGTTTGGCGGCGTGAGTGAAGGAGGCTTTGTTGCGAAATAGAAAGGCAATTCTAGATTTGATTTTGGATTGGGAGATGTTTGATATGAGCCTGGAAGGAGAGTTTACAGTCTAGCCAGACACCTAGGTATTTGTAGTTGTCCACGTATTCTAGGTCAAAACCGTCCAGAGTAGTGATGCTAGTCGGGCGGGCGAGTGCGGGCAGCGAATGGTTGAAAAGCATGCATTTGGTTTTGCTAGCGTTTAAGAGCAGTTGTAGGCCCCGGAAGGGGTGTTGTATGGCATTGAAGCTCATTCGGAGGTTAGTTAACACAGTGTCCAAAGAAGGGCCAGATGTATACTGAATGGTGTCGTCTGCGTAGAGGTGGATCAGGGAATCACCCGCAGCAAGAGACATCGTTGATATATACAGAGAAAAGAGTTGGCCCGAGAATTGAACCCTTTGGTACCCCCATGGACACTGCCAGAGGTCCGGACAACATTTTACACACTGAACTCTATCTGCAAAGTAGTTGGTGAACCAGGCGAGGCAGTCATTTGAGAAACCAAGGCTATTGAGTCTACCAATAAGAATACAGTGATTGACAGAGTCGAAAGCCTTGGCCAGGTCGATGAAGACGGCTGCACGGTACTGTCTTTTATCGATGGCGGTTATGATATTGTTTAGTACCTCGAGCGTGGCTGAGGTGCACCCATGACCATCTCGGAAACCGGATTGCACAGCGGAGAAGGTAGGGTGGAATTCGAAATGGTCAGTAATCTGTTTGTTAACTTGGCTTTCAAAGACTTTAGAAAGGCAGGGCAGGATGGATATAGGTCTGTAACAGTTTGGGTCTAGAGTGTCATCGCCTTTGAAGAGGGGGATGACCGCGACAGCTTACCAATCTTTAGGGATCTCGGACGAAACAAAAGAGAGGTTAAACAGACTGGTAATAGGGGTTGCAACAATGGCGGTGGATAGTTTTAGATAGAGAGGGTGCAGATTGTCTAGCCCAGCTGATTTGTACGGGTCCAGGTTTTGCAGCTCTTTCAGAACATCTGCGATCTGGATTTGGGTGAAGGAGAAGCTGGGGAGGATCGGGCAAGTAGTTGCGAGGGGTGTGGAGCTGTTGGCCGGGGTTGGGGTAGCCAGGAGGAGAGCATGGCCAGCCGTAAAGAAATGCTTATTGAAATTTTATTGATTAATTAGATTATCATGGATTTATCGGTGCTCTTGTTCTCCATGGAATTCACAGTGTCTCAAAACTTTTGGGAGTTAGAGCTACAGGATGCAAAATTCTGTTTGAAAAAGCTAGCCTTTGCTTTCCTGACTGACTGTGTATTGGTTCCTGACTTCCCTGAACAGTTGCATATCGCGGGGACTATTCGATGCTATTGCAGTCCGCCACAGGATGTTTTTGCAAGAAAATGTCTTCCATGTGTAAACAATTTCACTGGCTCCTCATCATCCTCCTCCTTTCCGCTAAGACCGCCCTGTGTTGGCCTGGCTCCACCACAAGCATCAGAGGCAGAGTACGGGTTTGTTAGTCAGTCGTCCCCCGCCCCTCACACCAGGCCCCGCCTCTGTCCCTCATTGTTCAGGGAGCCCCGCCCCGCTGTCGCCTCCCTTCGTCACTCATTGAGAGAGCCCCACCCCTGTAGGTCAACTCGGGGACATCAGGAAGCGATCCAGTTACTGCGAGATGACCCCCCAGTTCCTCCACAGGAAGGCGAGGAGTACGACGAAGAGCAGCATGGAGAAGGTGTGGCTGCGCGACATTAAACTCTGTTTTAAAGTCACCATTGGCATCATGGTAAAATCTCTGAGCGGGTTTCTTTCTCTCCAGCAACTAAGTTAGGAATGATTCCAGTATATTTGTTGTGACTGTTTATATTGATACCCCATCCAAAGTGTAATTGTGTAATTTTACCAATAAGTGTCCTTCTTTGTAAGGCATTAGACAACCTCCCTGGTATTGTTGTTTGAATATGTGTTTGAAATGCACAACGCGACTGACCGACTTTACAGATAATTGCATGTGTGGGGTACAGAGATCAGATAGTCATTAAAAAATCGTGTTAACCACTATTATTGCTCACAGAGTGAGTCCATGCAAAGTATTATGCGACTTGTTTAGCAAAATTTTACTTCTGAACTTATTTTGGATTTCCATAACAAAGGTGTTGAATACTCATTCACACTTTTTTTGTTGTTGACATTATTCCACTTTGACATTATTTATTTTAATGTTTTATTTGACCTTTATTTAACTAGGCAAGTCAGTTAATAACAATTTCTTATTTACAATGACAGCCTAGGAACAGTGGGTTAACTGCCTTGTTCAGGGGCAGAGCGACAGATTTTTACCTTGTCATCTCGGGGATTTGATCTAGCAACCTTTCGATTACTGGCCCAACGCTCTAACCAATGATGAGTCGGACCACAGAGTGAAGGAAAAGCAGCCAACAAGTGCTCAGCATATGTGGGAACTCCTTCAAGACTGTTAGAAAAGCATTCCAGGTGAAGCTGGTTGAAAGAATGCCAAAAGTGTGCAAAGCTGTCATCAAGGCAAAGGGTGGCTATTTGAAGAATCTCAAATATAAAATATATTTTTATTTGTTTAACACTTTCTTGGTTACTACATGATTCCATATGTGTTATTTCATAGTTTTGATGTCCTTAAATGAAATCCTTAAATCTTTAAATAGTAGGTGTTACACTACACCGGTAGTGTATACAAATCATTTACTTTGTAATCTCATGGTAATTTGTTATAATTAGTATTACCCTATGGCATTCTTCTACCATGTTCCAATGCATCATTATATATCACAAGATAGGTAATCATTTAATGTAATTCAAACAATTGCAGTGCTGCTTTTCACATGTATTCTTATAACAAGACATGGGCTAGTTGTAAAACACAGTATGTCGTGTGACTGACGCAGAACCTACATCTCCATGTAAATGCAACTGGTATCTTAGTGGAAGACACACGAAGAATGCAGTTTGAACTCTGCTTCACTGTCAGGAATTACACTGCTCTTTAATTAATAATATACATGAGAAGAATAGTAAACTAACAAATGAAAATGGCAGACACTGCTCTTTGCTTTGGTATTACCCTACCATTTGCAACATATCATGCCAAGGAAGAAGGCAGTAACTGCTGTTTAAGGGTCAACGGTCATGTCAGAGGTCAGGGTCAACATTAATATAATCTTAACCAATAGTAAGGCAACAGATCACCACATCTCAAATGATCTCCCCAGAATTAATTTGACTCAATACCAACAATATATCTGTACACAGTGTATATATACTAGTGCAAGAGTTGGATCAGAGGAATAACTCACAGCAAAGGAGGATGATCAAAAACAGATAACGAGCCAGATCAGGGGTGAATAACGCAATGTTTCAGAGAAACAGACTATCACAAACTACATAATAAGTACTGTGTCTGTGACTGAGAGAATGCTTTTAATAGAGAGGAAGACGAGGAGCCTACTCACAGGAAACCACAAAGAAAGTCCATCAACTGGTATTATTAGAGGTAAATGTCTCCTGCTCCTAACATGAGCCAAAACCATTTGCTTATCTGTCAGAGTAAATAACTATATTTTATTCAGGCTTTCTTTTTACCTACACTGCACAATAAAAAGCAGGTTTCATGTACAACAGCAGTATATATTGCCAACATCCAAAAGTAAGAAACAACAAACAGTCTTGCTGTGTCTCCATATGACTCTCCATATTGTGCATTAGAGGCAATATGTTTCCTATCTACTGTAGTTATTAGCTTAATAAGGTAGAGGTGCAGATACATAAGCAGTAAACAACAACACTGAATATTTCCATGGAAATATAACATGACAAGTGGGGTTTCATCCCTCGTGAGATGCTTGTTGTAATGGTCAGAAGCATGAATACATTTCTCATAATGGTGATTTTGGAGGGTGAATTTAGTTTATTTTTTTTTATTTTTATATCTTGCTAAAATTGTCTGGTAAAGTATTTGAATAGTTTCAGTTAGATGTATCTGAGGTTTGGTTCAACAGTACTTCTGTCAATCTCCTCAACACAACTAGTCTCTGAAATATGATAAGCTGAAGTTTCAGAAGGACAGGATGCGGCAAGAGTCTCGTCTAACTTTCCACCCGACTGTGGTGTGGGTGCGTGTGCATGTGTGCACTCGTGCACCTGTTTGCAGGTGTGGATACGTGGCAGCATACATGTACTGGTTGGTATGTGATCTGTAGACTGTCTGTGACTGCTGCGGGAGAATGTAGGCATCTTTGCTTCCCTCACAGTAAAACTAACCACAATGCAGATAATCTGTAAATTGTCCTTTGAATAATATTTTTAGTCCAGGACTAAGCATTATCTGTCTCTGGGAAAATCAGGGGAGAAGGGACTTGGTCCCGGGAGGTGACCAAGAACCCGATCTGACAGAGCACCAGAGTTCCTCTGTGGAAATGGGAGAACCGTCCAGAAGGAAAACCATCTCTGCAGTACTCCACCAATCAGGCTTTTATGGTAGAGTGGCCAGATGGAAGCCCCACCTCATTGAAAGGCACATGACAGCCCGCTTAGAGTTTGACAAACGGCACCTTAACGACTCTCAGACCATGAGAAACAATATTCTCTGGTCTGATGAAACCAAGATTGAAGTCTTTGGCCTGAATGCCAAGCATCACGTCTGGAGGAAACCTTGCACCATCCCTATGGTGAAGCATGGTGGTGGCAACATCATGCTCTGGGGATGTTTTCAGCAGCAGGGACTGGGAGACAAGTCAGGATCGAGTGAATGATGAACAGAGCAAAGTACAGAGATCCTTGATGAAAACCTGCTTCAGAGCACTCAGGATCTCAGACTGGGGCAAAGGTTTACCTTCCACTAGGATAATGACCTTAAGCACACAGCGAAGACAACGCAAGAGTGGCTTTCAGACAACTCTTTGAAAGTTCTTTATGTGGCCCTTCCAGAACCCGGACTTGAACCCGATCAAACATCTCTGGAGAGACCTGAAAATAGCTGTGCAGCAACGTTCCACCTCCAACCTGACAGAGCTTGAGAGGTTTTGCAGAGAAGAATGGGAGAAACTCCCCAAATACAGTTGCGCCAAGCTTGTAGCATCATACCCAAGAAGACTTGAGGCTGTAATTGCTGCCAAGGGTGCTTCAGCAAAGTACAGAGTAATGGGTCTGAATACGTATTTAAATATCATTTTCAGTGTTGATGTCTAAAAACCTGTCTAAAATTCTGTTTTTGCTTTGTCATTATGGGGCATTGTGTGTAGATTAATGGGGGGGGGACTATTTCATCAATTTTAGAGAGGCTTTAACGTAACAAAATGTGGAAAAAGTCAAGGTGTCTGAATACTTTCTGAATGCGCTGTATATGGACTGAAAGAAACATTTAAGGAAAATAGCACCTTGATCTTCACCAATGGCCAGAAAAAGATGACAGAGACAACTGTACACAGTATTATCATAGCATTATCTTGAATAATCAAGATCAAATCATGTAAAATACTATCAAAGATGAGGGAATGGTCAAAGTCAATTTATTCTGCATACTTTTTTGTTTTACAGAAGAGAGCATTTCAAACGGAGAAAAAAAACATAGGATTTGTATTTGCTGTATCTTAAAGGTCTTACAGTGGGGAGAACAAGTATTAGATACACTGCTGATTTTGCAGGTTTTCCTACTTACCAAGCATGTAGAGGTCTGTCATTTTTAGCATAGGTACACTTCAACTGTGAGAGACAGAATCTAAAACAAAAATACAGAAAATCACATTGTATGATTTGTAAGTAATTAATTAGCATTTTATTGCATGACATAAGTATTTGATCACCTACCAACCAGTAAGAATCCCAGCTCTCACAGACCTGTTAGTTTTTCTTTAAGAAGCCCTCCTGTTCTCCACTCATTACCTGTATTAACTGCACCTGTTTGAACTTGTTACCTGTATAAAAGACACCTGTCCACACACTCAATCAAACAGACTCCAACCTCTCCACAATGGCCAAGATCAGAGAGCTGTGTAAGGACATCAGGGATACAATTGTAGACCTGCACAAGGCTGGGATGGGCTACAGGACAATAGGCAAGCAGCTTGGTGAGAAGGCAACAACTATTGGTGCAATTATTAGAAAATGGAAGAAGTTCAAGATGACGGTCAATCACCCTCGGTCTGGGGCTCCATGCAAGATCTCACCTCGTGGGGCATCAATGATCATGAAAGAGGTGAGGGATCAGCCCAGAACTACACGGCAGGACCTGGTCAATGACCTGAAGAGAGCTGGGACCACAGTCTCAAAGAAAACCATTAGTAACACACTACGCCGTCATGGATTAAAATCCTGCAGCGCACGCAAGGTCCCCCTGCTCAAGCCAGCGCATGTCCAGGCCCATCTGAAGTTTGCCAATGACCATCTGGATGATACAGAGGAGGAATGGGAGAAGGTCATGTGGTCTGATGAGACAAAAAATTGAGCTTTTTGGTCTAAACTCCACTCGCCGTGTTTGGAGGAAGAAGAAGGATGAGTACAACCCCAAAACACCATCCCAACCGTGAAGCATGGAGGTGGAAACATCATTCTTTGGGGATGCTTTTCTGCAAAGGGGACAGGACGACTGCACCGTATTGAGGGGAGGATGGATGGGGCCATGTATCTCGAGATCTTGGCCAACAACCTCCTTCCCTCAGTAAGAGCATTGAAGATGGGTCGTGGCTGGGTCTTCCAGCATGACAACGACCCGAAACACACAGCCAAGGCAACTAAGGAGTGGCTCCGTAAGAAGCATCTCAAGTTCCTGGAGTGGCCTAGCCAGTCTCCAAACTTGAACCCGATAGAAAATCTTTGGAGGGAGCTGAAAGTCCGTATTGCCCAGGGACAGCCCCGAAACCTGAAGGATCTGGAGAAGGTCTGTATGGAGGAGTGGGCCAAAATCTCTGCTGCAGTGTGTGCAAACCAGGTCAAGAACTACAGGAAACATATGATCTCTGTAATTGCAAACAAAGGTTTCTGTACCAAATATTAAGTTCTGCTTTTCTGATGTATCAAATACTTATGTCATGCAATAAAATGCTAATTAATTACTTAAATATCACACAATGTGATTTTCTGGATTTTTGTTTTAGATTCCGTCTCTCACAGTTGAAGTGTACCTATGATAAAAAATGACAGACTTCTACATGCTTTGTAAGTAGGAAAACCTGCAAAATCGGCAGTGTGTCAAATACTTGTTCTCCCCACTGTATAGAAGAGGGATTTATTTTTTATTTTATTTTATTTCACCTTTATTTAACCAGGTAGGCCGTTTGAGAACAAGTTCTCATTTACAACTGAGACCTGGCCAAGATAAAGCAAAGCATTGCGACAAAAACTACAACACAGAGTTACACATAAACAAACGTACAGTCAATAACACAATAGAAAGATCTATGTACAGTGTGTACAGTGTATATGGGAGGTGAGCGGGGAGCCACCCCTTTCCAACAAACAAAGCCATCCCCCATAGCATAATCGACCACCCTGACCGCTGGGCTCAAGTGTGCATCGAAACAGAATGTAAGCTCATATTAACTGGGAAAAAATGTAATGAAGTTGTGTTCTCACACCATTTACATCTAAACCACTCCGCAGTCATTGGACTTCAAGGCTAGAATGTGTCTACAACACTGCACATTGAAGGAGCGACTGAGGTGCTGAGTAAGTTGAAATTCAACTGGGAATTTGGAAAACAACAAGTTAACATGTGAACATGGAGAAATTTGGAGATTTGAATAGCATTTGAAAATCTATTTTTTTCAGTTTTGATGATCTGATGTTGCCAACAATGTAAACATTTTTAAAACCGAAATGTTATATTTTGTAGCTTGTAACAACGTATGTGGGCAATATCAATATCAATAATTTTGCTATAAGATCAGGCTTTTTGGGGTTTGCTAACCTTTGCCGCAAAAATTGTTCAAATAACATTAGACTTTTCCCCCAGATTTTTGGGGTGCATCTGGTTTATATTACAAGCATATTTCAACACAAGATGAACTTCACCAAGAAAAATTTCTTAGCAATACCACTTTGGATCTTAATGACTTATATTATTTTAATTTCCTATTTACCTGTTTTTTTGCATTGTGTGAATATGTTATATATTTATTTATTTATTTTTAATTGTCTGTATCTATCGATTTTGATCACAAAAATATTTTATTTAGTAAACTGTATCAAACCATTATGGAAGGAGACATCACACAGATGACAGAATATATATAAATACAGTATATATTTACTTGGGCATTTACTTAAAAATATTTAAAGGGGAGTATGTCCCGGACCCCTCCAAAATCCAGGCCAGGTGTCAATGTGTGATACAGGAAATTACGGCAGTTCCAAGCATTTTGGGGACCCTAAGCGAGATTTGCCCACCTCACCGATAAAACATTTTAGTGGCGGAGAGAAACATTTGGAGCTTTAAAGTATTTGTCCTGCAATTCTACTAATTTTGCCATGGGGCGGAGAGAACTTTGCAGTTATTAAGCAAATTTCCAAATTTTCAACACATTGTGCCATTGTCGTTGAAATAATAAAATTCAGTTTAAAGCTCATTTCCTGCAATTCCACACATTTTGCCATGACTTATGCCATGTTCATTTGACATCTGAGTGAGAGTGACTAACAAAATGATTGGGGGCCCCATGGAAGTCAGGGCCCCTGGGCAGTAATTGGACCATTACTACAAGACTTAGATAGCTGGCTAGATTACTTGCCTAGCAATCTATAAAATCTTAGCTGACATGGGATAATTGAGTGACTGTCAGTGACTGAAATAACAAGAGAAAAACTTCTGATGTAGAACCACATTTCGAAACTGCACGTTGTGTATTCTACTATCCTACGGTTGTTTTTGGAGGGGAGGGGGGCCTCTAGCGGCTGCTTACTGAATGTTACTTATAAATAGAAACGGCACTGCAGTAGATGTTTTAGATACTTATTTACAGTAACATGATGTGTGATAAATAAAGGACATCCTGAAAGAAACAATATTTCTGTGAGACATACAGAGAGCCAGTGGTGTAGTTTCAGTGTGTCTGCAGAAGACTGTAAAACCCATCCGGCTGGGCTGAGGTTGCTGGTCTGTCGGGGATTGAGCTGTATATGTGGTACGTACCAGACTAGAGAAAAGAAACAGACAGTTTAGCATCAGTCCTTTAATTCTACAGTACTGTAAATGTAATGTAATTTAAAAGGATGTAACATCAATCTGAAACTGAGAGTCGATCACAATCACCAAACACAGTGGGTGATTCTGAACTTACATTGTCGTTTTCAGATGACTTTCCATTTTCTTCAAAAGGACCTGTACAACACAGAGGGAGCCTGAGTGAGTGAGTGAGTGAGTGAGTGAGTGAGTGAGTGAGTCAGTATGTGCGCGCACACACACACACACACACACACACGTCACTTCTCCTCCTGACTCAAACCATCCTGTAGACGTACAGCTCTATTCTCATGCTCTAACACATTATCTTATGTATAACTTATACACATACATGCTTACTGATATGACGACCTCAGACCAACATCCAAGCCTAAACAACTTTGAGTCCAATAAAAGCCCTACATGTTATGAAACATTGGGACAGAGTTAAATAGACAAACCTAATGGTAAAGTTGTGGATGGTACAGAAGTGATCAGGCTGTAGACCCCTGCATTCTCTGAATCAGCCTGGAGGAAAGAGAGAGAGAAAGATCCTTATTATCCCTCCGACTGTCTGTCTGTTCCTACGAAAACAAGTATGTATCCAAGGCTATTATTTTTGCTGTACTTACATCTTCATTTGCAGATACCTGCACAGGACCTGCATCTCACAGAGAGAGACAAAGTAAGAGGTTGTGTGTCTGTGTGTCTGTGTGTGTGTGGGGGGGGTGGGGACAGAAGACATTATGTTACAAACTCACCCGAGGGCAAAAACGTGGACGGTACAGAGGTGATGAGAGAATAGATCCCAGCATCCCTTGAATCCAACATGCCTGCACTGCTCATAGCTCCCATCACCAAATCACCTACAACAGAAAATAAATAAAACTTAAATTAGGATACGTGTTTGTACATGCATGTGTGTAGTTGTGTTAGTAGTGTGTGCAGTGTTTGATGTATTTTGTTTGGAACATACATTGGCTGTGATCATCCTGTCTGTCTGTAGGTCTGTACAACATAAAAGTATATAAGAAGGTTGTGGTAAGAAAATCCTCATCATGGACAATACAGAACTAAAGGTTGATACAATCTGCATCGTATTCACAAGGGAATTCTTACCTCTGAGAATTGGTTTTCTCTGAAAAACAAATTAGACTAAATGATTGATGTTGAATATAGCCTACACTACACAATATCACCAAAAGGAGTTGAAAGATTAACCCATGTCAAAGGCACTTACATTAATATGAGAAGGAAAATGTTTGCAAGTTATTTGTTATGCAGAATCAGAAGTACTCACTGGTCCTCCTGCAGAGATAGACAGCTGTCAATCCCATCAAGAACACGCCCACTCCAGAAGCCATACACACTGCTGTCTGCCATAATTGCACCTCTGTTTGGTGACATGATGACATCAGAAGAGGTCATTAGCTCTTAATCCAAATGTAAATACTTCAATGGTAGACAGGTGTTAGAATACCACTTTATTATTAGTCTTGGTAAATGTTTCCGTTTTCATATATGTGAGAAAAGACAGCTAGTCAGCTAAGCGTTTTACATTTGAGTCTGTGAAGGAAAATGTTATGTTTGTGCTTTTCTAATAACCAATTGGACTGGGTCCATGCAACTGACTGATTGATCGTGACTGGGAGGAATCCTCACTATCAGTATAAGCAATTTGGCAGTGCGCCAAGAACATTGTTTTGAAAACCGAAAGGGGTGTCTCAGTTTCAAGGTCTCAGCTTGGAGAGAAGAAGCCTTGTGAGGTATTGGTTGGTCACATGCATGAAAAAAACGTTAATGATAAATTAATGATGAATTTTGAATAAGCTAAATCTTGCAAATATAACTGTCTGTTTAAGCACTAAATAAGATAACTATTGGGACTTCCCCGGCGGAGCAAGATAGAGACATGCAAGATAGAGACAGTTTGTTAACAGTTAACACACATCACAACTAGTAAACACCAATAAACAAACATCGTGTGGCCATACTCACTTTCAGTTGGACTCTTTGGTGTGTCAGTTGTCAAAGTAGGACTAACAGTCAAATCTGGTGCAAAGCAAAGTCATTGGATCTGGTTATACAATAAAGTATCTAAATGGGATAATTTAATCAATCCAAGATCAACCTCTTTTCTAGTAATTAGGCACATTTGTGATGAGGAAAGAATACAAAAACCTGGGTAAGATAAACTGAAAACAATTGACTTATTTTAACTAACTAAAGATGACCAGCACACCTGATGTAGGATTTACTGCTGTGCTGGGGGCCAAAGGAGAGGTCAAACCTGGTGAGAAGAGATGAGAAATGTGCATTTGTTTCATATCAAATAAAATAAAATGTTTTTTGTCACATGCGCTGAACACAACAGGTGTTACAATACAACCTTACCATGAAACACTTACTTTCAACAATGCATTTTTTTAAGTAAGAAAATATTTGCTAAAAAAATTCTAAAGAAATAAAATGTAATTTATCAAATTAAAACAATAACGAGGCTATAGGTAATTCAGGTAATATGTATATGTAGGAAGGTGTAAAGTGACTACGCATAGGTAATAAACAGCGAGTAGCAGCAGCGTAAAAAGGGAGATCAATGCAAATAGTCTGGTTAGCCATTTGAGCCTTTTGGACTTAGACTTGGCGATCCGGTACCACTTGCCATGCGGTAGCAGAGAGAACAGTTTTTGACTTGCGTGGCTGGAGTCTTGACAATTTTTAGGTCCTTTCTCTGACCCCGCCTGGTATAGATGTCCTGGATGGCAGGAAGCTTGTCCCCAGTGATGTACTGGGCCGTACGCACTAACCTCTACGGTCAGATGCCGAGCAGTTGCCATACCAAGCGGTGATACAATCAGTCAGGATGCTCTCGATGGTGCAGCTGTATAACTTTTTGAGGATCTGAGGACCCATGCCAAATCTTTTCGGTCTCCTGAGAGGGCATAGGCATTGTCATGCATTCTTCACGACTGTCTTGGTGTGTTTGGACCATTTCAGTTTGTGTATTACAGACTCGGTCAGGGAGAGGTTGAAAATGTCAGTGAAGACACTTGCCAGTTGGTCAGTGCATGTTCTCAGTATGCGTCCTGGTAATCCGTCTGGCCCTGCAGCCAAGTGAATGTTGACCTGTTTAAAGGTCTTACTCACATCGGCAACGGAGAGCGTGATCTCACATTCGTCCGAAACAGCTGGTGATTTCATGCAAGGTTAAGTGTAGCTTGCCTTGAAGCAAGCATAGAAGGCATTTAGCTCGTTTGGTAGGCTTTCGCCACTGGGCAGCTCATGGTTGGGTTTCCCTTTGTAATCCGTAATAGTTTGCATGCCTTGCCACATCCAATGAGCGTCAGAGCCAGTGTAGTAGGATTCAATCTTAAACCTGTATTAATGCTTTGCCTGTTTGATGGTTCATCTGAGGGCATAGCAGGATTTCTTATAAGCATCTGGATTAGTGTCTCGCTCCTTGAAATCAGCAGCTTTAGATTTTTGCTCAGCGCGGATGTTGCCTGTAATCCATGGCTTCTGGTTGGCATATGTACGTACAGATGAGGTCGGTAATGTAGTGTACTCCTCAATGCCATCGGATGAATCCCAAAACATATTTCAGTCTGTGCTAGCAAAACAGTCATGTAGCATAGCATGCGTGTCATCTGACCACTTCCGTAATGAGCGAGTCACTGGTAAGTCTTGCTTAAGTTTTTGCAGGTTAGCAGGAATCAGGAGGGATTTTCAGATTTTCAGATTTTCCAAATGGAGGGTGAGGGAGAGATTTGTACACATCTCTGTGTGTGGAGTAAAGGTGGTCTAGATTTTATTTTTCTCTGGTTGCACATTTGACATGCTGGTAGAAATTAGGTAACATGGATTAAAGTTTTCCTGCATGAAAGTCTCCAGCACTAAGAGCACCAGTTCTGGATGAGCATTCTCTTGTTTGCTTATGGCCTTATACAGCTCGTTGAGTGCGGTATTAGTGCCTGCATCGGTTTGTGGTGGTAAATAGACAGCTAAAAAAAATATAGATAAACTCTCTTGGTATATTGTGTGGACTACAGCTTATCATGAGATACTCTACCTCAGGCGATCAAAACCTCTAGACTTCCTTAATATTTGCACACCAGCTGTTATTGACAAATAGACAGACCACCAGCCCTCGTCTTACAGGAGGTTTATTGTTCTGTCTTGCCGATACATGGTAAACCCAGCCAACTGTATATGATCCATGTCCTCGTTCAGCCATGACTCGGTGAAACATAAGATACGGATGGTAAAGCAGGATTATCCACTTGCAGATGAATTCTCACCAAGCATCAGGATCTGCGGCCCCTGTATCGGTCGTCTCCTCTTCATGCGAATGACGGGGCTTTGGGCCTGGTCCGTGAAAATAAGTAAATCTTTCTCCTTCAATTCATTAAAGAAAAAATCTTAGCCCAGTGAGTAATCACTGTTCTGATGTCCAGAAGCTCTTTTCAGTCATAAGAGACAGTGGCAGAAACATTATGTGCAAAACAAGTTACAAACAACGCAAAAAAACCCACCCAGAATAGCACAATTGGTTAGGAACCCGTAAAATGGCAGCCATCCCCTCCGGCGCTATTCATATCTAAGAAAAGTACAATTTAGAGTGAACGTACAAGCAGCCATGAATAAGTCTATGAGTAAACCTGTTAGAGCTTCAGTGAATTAGAGTGAACTAAAAATGTAATTGCAAAGTAAGGGATACTTACTAGTTGGTCTCATTGTGATGTCAGGGGTCAAAGTAGAAGTAACAGTCGAAACTGCTGGAAAGTATTAAAAGTTAATTCTGGATCTGATTACACAAGAAGAAAGGTATGCATTATTTCTGTTAGAAAACAACACAACTCAGTCAGTAGAAAGATTCACAATTTCAGAATTTTGAATATTATTGTTAAAACCCAGAGCCTTAAAAGCTTATGGTGTACCATGGGATGCCCCGTTAACTTCTTATGGCTGGGGGAAGCATTGAGCAGCTTGGATGAATAAGGTTCCCAGAGTAAACTGCCTGCTACTCAGTCCCAGTTGCTAGTATATGCATATTATTAGTATATTTGGATAGAAAACACTCTGACGTTTCCAAAACTGTTTGAATGATGTCTGTGAGTATAACATAACTCTTATGGCAGGCAAAAACCTGAGAAAAAATCCATCCAGGAAGTGGGAAATCTGAGGTTGGTCGTTTCTCAACTCATTCCCTATTGAAGAAACAGTGGGATATTGGTCATGTTGCACTTCCTAAGGCTTCCACTAGATGTCAACAGTCTTTAGAACCTTGTTTGATGCTTCTACTGTGAAGTGGGGCTGAATGAGAGGGGATTGAGTAAGGTCTGCCATGAGCTGAAAAAGCGCTGACCATGCGCGTTGACGTGAGATCGAGCTCGGTTCCATCGCATTTCTGAAGACAAAGGAATTCTCCGGTTGGATCAGTATTGAAGATTTATGTTAAAAATATCCTAAGGTTTGATTCTATACTTAGTTTGACATGTTTCTACTGACTGTAATATGACTTTTCGTCTGAACTTTTGCCTGGACCTGCCAGTCGTGAGTTTAGATTGTGTACTGAACGCGCGATCAAAACTGAGTTATTTGGACATAAATGATGGATATTATCGAACAAAACAAACATTTATTGTGGAACTGGGATTCCTGGGAGTGCATTCTGATGAAGATCATCAAAGGTAAATGAATGTTTATAATGTTATTTTTGACTTCTGTTGACTGCACAATACGGCGGATATCTTTTTGTCTTGTTTGGGCTCTGAGCGCCGTACTCAGATTATTGCATGGTTTGCTTTTTCCGTAAAGCTTTTTTGAAATCTGACACAGCGGTTGCATTAAGGAGTAGTGTATCTAAAGTTCCATGTATAACACTTGTATTTTCATCAACATTTATAATGAATATTTCTGTAAATTGATGTGGCTCTCTGCAAAATCACCAGATGTTTTTGGAACTAACGTAAACTCACCCAATTCCGTACAAATGTGGGTAACCACGGCATTCAAACGAGGCTGCAATGAAAACGAATGAGACTGTAGTGACTGTGTTGGCATCAAAATCCGAGGTGTGAAACTACATTTCGATTCAGCATTGATTGACATGGTAATGAGCTAACAGTATTGGAGAAAAGATGAAAAAACTAACCCCTCTGGTGCTGTACGTTACATCGTGACGTGTCACTACGTAACGTCCAGTGCGCATTTGCGACTCATTTTGTGCCGTACAGCCTCTTTCCACCAGGGGTAGCCCTTCTCTCGCAGATTAAAATCATGCTCAACCATATACACTTGTAAGAAAACTTCATTATTTTTGTCTAAATTAATATAATTATTGCTAATATTAAACTAATATTTCATGACTAGGGTGCCATTTGCAGTTTTTTGCAGGTCATTTCTGCGAGCCATCATGACACTCAAAAGCCGGAACAGCTGCAGTTCACTTGTGAGGCTAACGTTAGCGCAGCCCTAAACCCCTCTTCAAATTCGACGCAAACCTTCAAACAGGTATGTGATGAGACATTACATAAACTCTTTATGTTTTATTTACATTTTAAGGTTAATTAGTTGGACAAATCGGGTGAAAAAAACTGTTTTCTTCACGCAACATATTACCCCCTTTCAAGATCACTTCGTAGCCTTCACTCCCCACCCGCCATTTTTAAAAAGACCAGACGGAGCTCATTGCCTTGATGAATTATGCAGAGATGGGCATCATGAAGGTCTCGTCATTAATTTAGTTGGAAAGGGGAGAAATTGTGCTTTACATTGGTATTGATATTACAGTTGATCTGGAAGTATTACGTTTTCTGGGCTCAAAAATAAGGTCAATTGTACGGATCAAGGCGATGTACAAAAGTGAGTGAGTTTACGTTACTGAACATAACGCGCCAATTTATGCTGAGATTTCTTTATATAAATATGAACTTTATCGAACAAAATATACATGTATTGTGTAACATGAAATCCTATGAGTATAATCAGATGAAGATCAAAGGTTAGTGATTAATTCTCTCTCTATTTCTGATTTATGTGACTCCTCTCTGGCTGGAAAAATGGTTTTGTTTTTCTGTGACTTGGCTCTGACCTAACATAATCATTTGTGGTGCTTTTGCCGAAAAGCCTATTTGAAATCGAACACCGTGGTGGGATTAACAAGAAGTATATCTTTAAAATGGTGTGACATACTTGTATGTTTGAGGAATTTTAATTATGAGATTTCTGTTTGAATTTGGCGCCCTGCACTTTCACTGGCTGTTGTAATATCGATCCCGTTAGTGGGATCTCAGCCATAACATAACATAACATAATGCTTACATGGATATTCCCTTCATTAACTTCTAGAATGGTCTCTGCTACTTATGATTGCCTGCTGTCTGTTAAATGCTCTACATTGGGTGTCACTCTAGTATGGAACCGTGAAATGCAGGGATTGGGGCCTGACCTGAACTGGGATACCATTTAGGAAAATGTATTTGTTACCTCTAAAAACCCAGCACACCAGCTTATACATTATAAGCTCATACATAGAAGTTATGCAACCACATTTAGACATTTTAAGATGAAGCTGAGTCCTACTCCAAAATGTGAGAGACGGCGTATGAATGCTGTTGTAACACAAATGTTTTGGGAATGTCCTGTGGTGTCCCAGTTCTGGTCACATGTTTCGGATTTCCTTACAAACATGTGTTTCCATGTGAAGATCCACCTTTATTTTCGTTGAATGATAACTCTTCATTTGTACTGCAACTGGTTCAGAAAATAATAATTTATGCGGCATTAACAGCAGCAAAAAAGGTTATCCTTAGTGGATTACCCCTACAATCCCCTTGCCTCAAACATGGTTATCATATAATCAAGATATTGTTCTTTTAGAGCAATCAGCGGGCATGATAAACAAAGCTCGGGCAAATACAATTGAGGTATGGGATGTATTAACCAAAATATCTATCAGATATCAGCACCTCTTGAATAAGCAATGGACCTACATGGTAAGGGAGTTGGGGGACGACATTTTATTTCTGAGAATAATATAGAATATTTTTTATTGTAAACTCCACTTCCTTCCTGTAAATGTCTAATTTGTCTGAGAAAAGACAGGTAGTCAGCTAGAGATGGATGCTTACCCAGAACGCTTTCTGTGGAGCTTTGACCTCCTGGGCACATGCAAGAGAGAGATGTTTGATAACAGTTAACACACAACACAACTTATTACGCCACTAAACTAAAATCATGTGGACTCTTAGGGGTGTCAGTCGTCAAAGTAGAACTAGAAGTCAAACCCGGTGCCAAGCAAAGTCATTGGATCTGATTATACAATAATAAAAGGTATCTAAATGGGTTGATTTAATTAATGAAATATCAACCTCTTTTTTTTTATCAGGGGATATTTGTGAGTAAAAACCTGGCTAAAATAAAGCTAGTCTATTTGTTTAGGTCCTATCTGCTAACTAGAGAAAGATGACCAACACACCTGATGTAGGATTCACTGCCGTGCTGGGGGTCAAAGGAGAGGTCAAACCTGGTGAAAAGAGATTACACAAGAACAAATGTAAATTCATTTAATATCTAGGTCATTCAATAAGCAGAAAGAGAGAAGTACACTACACATTACCTACAAATCAGATGGCCTAAAAGTATACAAATCTGGACAGAAATTACAAGCATGGGTCAATTCATAAATCAGATGGAGCTTTAATGAATTATTGTAATCAAAAATATACATGTAAGTTAAAATTAATGGATCTACTTACTGGTAGTTGGTGTCACTGTGGTGTCTCGGGTCGAAGTAGAAGTAACAGTCAAAACTAGTTGGAAGCAATATGATTACACAATAATTAGGTTTTACATTAACATTTTGTTCACCTAATTTTACAGGCCTGTAATCTAAACCATTGACTGTACAATTGGTATTTGCTGAGATGGTCATTTAGAGGCCCAACACACCTTCTGTAGGACTCATTGTTGTGCTGGGCGGCAAAGTAGACCCAGGACCTGGAGTCAAACCCACTGAGAAAACACATATTAATGAAATTCGTATTTTATTCATGATCGTATTAATGATCATCATGGTGTTGTTGTCCTTTTGAAATACCTTCATGACTTGTCTATTCAAAGTGGGAAAAGTAGGACTATAAAATCACTACGGACAGATTGCTTCCTGCCCTGGTAGATTATATTTCTCCTCATTATAGAGATGATAAGACCAGTTCATAAGGTGATCAAGTCTTTCAGGACAGATAAGGTGTTGATTGTTGTTGACAGCTTCCTAGAATAAGGTCACCATGGTATCTAATAGCAGAAGCATAACAGAGTATAGATACGATCTAAACACTCGACTAGATGAACACAGACATTATAATACTTGTGCTGATGATCCCAGGCGTTGGTGTTGAGGCTGGTGTCATATCTATAGAACAGCTTAATTATCTAACAGAACAGCTTCATTTACACATTAACACAACTATTCTTATTGCTGAAACTTGCTTTGCTTTAAAATAACAGCAGTGTCACTATAAAAAGCACAAATGTGTGGACTACCTGCTATAGAAGGTGTCTGTATAGTTGTTGGATCACTGATGTGAACTCCCACCAGATCTAAAATCATTTGGGAATGAAATGTGGTATTTAGTTTGTTGGTCAGAATTAACATAGTCATACTAAGAAGATGCTGAAATAAAAGTGAGTCAGATCATGAAGACCTGCAGCACTGATAGATATGTTTAGATTATGACTCACCTGTAAAGCTGTGCCCATCACTGCGTGGAGAGAGAGAGTTTGGTCCTGAGCTCAATCTGTAGTCACAGCTCACCTCCTTACGCCTCACTGACTGTAGACGACTGATCAGATCACTATGTTTTGGAGTGAATTGACAGAACTGCTGTCCGGATGCTGAGGAGGCTTTTCTCTTCATGATCTTTGCTGTGAAGGATGGCTGACTCTCCTCTCCAACATACAGGTTACAGGTGGTGTCAGGACTGACGGATCCACAAATCAAACAGATGATGGTGAAGTCCTCATCAATATTGACTGTAATGTCTGGTTTTGGATCTGTTAGGAAAGGACAGAGACTCCTTTATGCATCACTGTATTTGAACATAATGTATATGTCACAAGTGACACTGACTCTTACTAAACTAGACCCTGCCATTCTCTTTATATTACGTATCAGCATGTCTTATTTGATATCATGCATATCTATGAGTGCCAAATAATCATGTGTGCTGTGTGTTTACAACGATTGCCTTTCACTTAATTCCTTACATTCTCACGTGTGAAATTAAATTGAATGAAATTGAATCGCACAGACAATTTTGCTTGCTTGTATGGTGTGTAGTGATTCCACAGATCTTCCTCTCCCTGCTCGGGAGGAAGAGCCGAACCCAGTTCGGGTAGAGCCGAACTAATCGTGCTCGGGTAGAAATGAATGAACAAATCTTGCTCGGAAGGACCCGGGAATCACCTGCTGTGTTAGTTTGGCCCGTTGCTTCTAGTTAGCCTACAGCCCTAAATCCCAGCCTATTTATACTTTTCTAATAGGACCGTAGTGATACTGTGTATTACGGTGTAAACTGAGTTTATAAAGAACCTTTGGTTGTACTTTGGCCTCTCTGTGGTTGTTTGCTGTGGGATCTTAGAACTCTACTTTTAACATTTACATTTCAAATATTTAATGTCTTCACAACAACTATTTGAAATGACATTGGATGAGATTGTGATTTAAACAGAATCATCCAAGACAATCTGAATATATCATTTCTTACCAAGAATAGTAACAGAGACTGAACCACTGTGCATCGATGGATAGTGAGATTCTACAGTGTAAAAACATCTCAGTTTGATCTCAGCTGATGAACTTTGACCTGCCCACGAGAGCAGCTCAGTCCCCGTGAGTGATCGCGTACAGGTTGAGGGTTTAGGATCTCTCCCCTCTATGTAGAAGTAACACTGAGACACAGAGACAGATGGGGGAGTCTGACAGCTCAGCCGAACTGAGTCTTTCTCTCTGATGACTGTAGAACTGACTGTCAGCCTGGGAGGAGGTGGGTCTGTGAGATCAGGAGAATAGTGTCACTTTGAAAGTTGTATTTCAAAAACATCACAGGTAATCCATACATACTAACAGTATGGAAACTCCATTAATCAAATGTTCAACTATGTCAGCATTTATGTTTGTACAAAGTACAGTAATTCCTATCATTATGTGCAATGAAGACACAAGATCTCATTTTCAGAACGAGCATAATTAATACGGTATAACAGTGACGTGTATAATTTTATGAACCACCTACTTACCCTGAACAGTGACTGAGACAGGGTTACTTGAAGGAGATATGTGAGACATCCCTACAGCATAGTAACACTTCACTTTGACCACATCTGGAAACATTTGATCTGCCCTCTTGAGCAGCTCTGTTCCTGTGAGTGTCTGAGTACAGGATGAGTCTGGAAGATTCTTCCTCCCCTCTATGTAGAAGTAACAGTGAGACACACGGAGAGATGGAGGAGTCTCACAACTCAGCTGAACTGATTCTGTCTCTCTCATGACTGTAGAACTCACTGTCAGCTGGGGAAGGTCTGTGAGAATTGGGGAATTAAGCATTTAGCATTTTGTGGTTTTGAGAAATATACTGATAGTCTAATCCCTCCTTGTTATTTCAGAATTAAGGATCTTGAGTCAATATCTTTATGCAGCGACAGTATGGGAAATTAAGGAGATATAATATATTGCCTGATTGCTTCATGTAATAGTTTATGACAACACACAGTATGATAACATATCACAAGAGGAACATGCTAATGATGGCACAACAGTACATTGTTTACAACCATTCAAATAGTCTTCTTACCCTGAATTGTGACTGTTGAAGGCTCACTGTATATGGATCTAAACTGTGAACCTGTAGCACTGTACTGACATTGTATTTTGACCTCAGCTGGTGAACTCTGACCTGTCCACCTCACCAGTAGTGTTCCTGTGAGTGTCTGTTGACAGGGTGATGGAATGGTGAATTCCACTTGCCCAGCCATTTTGAAGTAACACTCAGAGACAGATGGAGAAGTCTGACAGTTCAGCTGAACTGAGTCTCTCTCTTTGATGACTGCAGGAATCACTGTTAGACTGGGCTGAGGAGGATCTGTGAGATCAGTGGGATGATGGAGTGTCTTTTTAAATTGAATTATGAATTCATTTTCAATGTTTAACTACTCATACAGATAATGTACAACTTAATATTGTATGAGTTTGACAGAGAAAACAATTCAGACACTGTTGTCTATTTAAGCAATAAACAATGAGAACCCGTGCCAGGAACAGCCCTTAGGAGGGAGTTATCACACAATAATCCTCGGCCTCGATGGACATTTTGCTTTTGTAAAACGGTTGCCAACATTTAAATTAAAGATGAAGAACATGTCTTTCATTAAAGACGTATTATTGTTCATAGTAAATGTGTTTTATTTTCATCCTTCCACCAGGACATATGCTCATTTTGGAACGTTGCTAAATGGGCACAGCCAAACAACAGAAGTGATGGATTTCTATCTGACCAGAACTGTCCCAGAGCTTGGGGAGGTGTGTCTGCGCTTGTGCTGCAGCGGCAGGTATACAAGACCAAACTTTACCAGCATCACACATATCGGTGAATCACTGTGACATATGAAATACAAGTGATAGTGTAATCAATCTGTAATAACTACGTAAAAAAGTAACAAACGTGTTAATTTATTATGTGACGTACAGTCATATCTAGGTCCTGATTGGTCAAGAAGCTGATTTGACGCAACAAACAGTGTTATTTCACGTGCATCTTTTTGGAAATGCAAAGACCCAAATGGCGTTCCATACTTTTACAGATGCACAATCGAGAGCATCCTGTCGGGCTGTACGGCAACTGCTCTGCCCCCAACCGTAAGGTTCTCCAGAGGGTAGTGAGGTCTGCACAACGCATCACCGGGGGCAAACTAACTGCACTCCAGGACACCTACACCACCCGATGTCACAGGAAGGCCATAAAGATCATCAAGGACAACAACCACTCGAGCCACTGCCTGTTCACCCACTATCATCCAGAAGGCGAGGTCAGTACAGGTGCGTCAAAGCAGGGACCGAGAGAATGAAAACAGCTTCTATCGCAAGGCCATCAGACTGTTAAACAGCCACCACTAACATTGAGTGGCTGCTGCCAACATACTGACTCAACTCCAGCCAATTTAATAATGGAATATTGTATCACTAGAAACTTTAAACAATGCCACTTAATATAATGTTTACATACCCTACATTACTCATCTCATATGTATATACTGTACTCTATACAATCTACTGCATCTTGCCATCTTGATGTAATACATGTATCACTAGCCACTTTAAACAATGCCACTTTTATGTTTACATACCTAACATTACTCATCTCATATGCATATACTGTACTCGATACCATCTACTGCATCTTGCCTATGCCGTTCTGTACCATCACTCATTCATATATCTTTATGTACATATTCTTTATCCCTTTACACTTGTGTGTATAAGGTAGTTGTTGTGGAATTGTTAGGTTAGATTACTCGTTGGTTATTACTGCAGTGTCGGAACTAGAAGCACAAGCATTTCGCTACACTCGCATTACCATTTGCTAACCATGTGTATGTGACAAATACAAATTGATACTTTCCAGTGAACGACACACTGACATCATGTACAGGTGCGCGTGACTCTTGGCTGCAGTAAGAAAGCCTCGCCATCTGCTCATTCAACATAGCCTAGATTTACGTTTTTATTAGTTCTAAACAAAATAACTTTTGGGGGGCTCTCCTAACACTTACAATAATGTGTTGATTCTTGCTTGAACAGTCACTAAGAATATAATTTGGTGTTGACCTTTGTAAAATAACTATTTTGGATGCATCAAGTTGTTAGCTAGAATGCTAAACACTCACTGACATGGCCATAGGTTGCAGCAAAAGATAGCCAAAGAGCCATTTTACTGGTTGAAGTTGAAGTTATTTTTAAGTATAATGCATTTGATTTACAATGATGACACAAACGTTATATTAAGCAGGACTTTCGTAAGACCCTTAAACTCCAATTATAATCCAAAAGTAGTGTGAAATGCACCCATATGCAACATGTAAATAGAGGCTTTTTTTTGTTGGCTTTCCGTTCACCATAGTGGATTGAGCAGTCAAATGGAATAGTGAATAGACCATTTTTTTGTGTTTGTAAACGTTGCCGCACGAGGGCGATGCGCGCAACGTTTGCAAACACAAAAAAGGGTCTATTCACTATACCATTTGACTGCTCAATCTACTATCTCATCAGCCCAGCCAGGCAATTTATTACCTTGATCTCCACTGTAGAAAGCATTTAGATATTATATCCCATTTATTTTAGACTATCATTTGGTTTTCAACAGTGGAGATTTGTATTAATCTTGCTGTCTGTCTCATTCCACGGGGATGCTGACCAATGTTGACTCCAATCCTTCCCACAGTTGTGTCAAGTTGGCAGGATGTCCTTAGGGTGGTGGACCATTCTTGATACACACAGGAAACTGTTGAGCGTGAAAAACCCAGCACTGTTACAGTTCTGGCACCTAGTAGCATACCCCGTTCAAAGGCACTTAAATATTGTGTCTTGCCCTTTCCCCCTCTGAATGGCACACATACACAATCCATGTCTTTAACCTGTCTCCTCCCCTTAGTCTATTTACTGATTTAAGTGGCTTTAACAAGTGACATAAATAAGGGATCATAGCTTTCACCTGGATTTGCCTGATCAGTCTATGTCATGTTAATGTTTTGTATAGCCAGTGTATACAGCAGCTCATGGAAGGATGAAATTGTATGGATGAATTCATCAAAATAGCGTTTTTATTGAAAATATGTCAATCATTATTTTAATATTTTGGTAATCCGTTGTTTTGTCTGGTAGCCCAAAAAAGTTACATATTGCAGCTTTAAATCCATAATAATGATACTGACCTTTGGCTTTGAGGTACTGGAAGGTATCTAGACATAACAAAATGGGTCATTATCATGCTCTTTTTGCCATTATGAAAAATAAGAAAACATGAGATGGGATCACTTTACACAAGCTGGCGAAGCAGAACAGTCTGTAATGCATTCACAGCCATGTTATCAAGCTGTGGTCATTCTTATCTATACAAAATGCAAAATAATGACAGAGAAATTAAAAATAAATAAGATGATCAATGGAATAAGACACATTTATTATAACCATAACATGTTGAAATATTAAGAGTTCCTAAAGTAAAAGACTAAAAGAGGGGAAAGAAGAATGGAATATCCTGAAGCACAAACAGATGGAAGGAAAAATAACTCACCGAAAAGGAGGATGAGCAAAAACAGACGACCAGCCATATCAGGGATGAACAATGTCATTTTTTAGACAGCTACATACATACTGTTAGTCTGACTTCACAGAAGATGGTGGTAGTGACTGGGACAAAGATTAACTGTTGTCTCAATAGAAATGCAGATGTGGAGCTTGTTCACAGGAAAACCACAGATGTCTCATATGACAACTATGGGCCAATGTCATGTTGCAGAGGACAAGGAGGCTGAATATTCAGAATCATTTATCTGTAATTATTTTTAGGCTCTAAAGCTACCTGTCTTCAACAAAATGTATTTTGTATCATTATTGCAGGCAATTCAATTTCTAAAACCAACAAAGTAACTTGTCTTTCGGAGAAAAATATTTATCTTCGACTTTTTGTTTTAAGTTTTTAACAGCTGCACAATGTTTAACTATAAAAACCCTGCAAGGGTTTTCATATTTAATTTATGTTTGGTGAGTCACGTTTAATAATATGCCAGAGCAGTGACGGTAAACTGATAAGCGCAGTAAAGGAAATAATGGATGGAAGGAAGGAAAGGAGGAGAGAAGAAAAAGCGAGTTCACACTACTCGGACTGATCAGTTTACCTTTAATGCTTTGACTGGTACCTACATTTCAGCGCCCGTTCAGATAAACCGCGTGCTTTGCTTGAAGTGCATAACATTGAACGTGTGTAGGCTGAGAATGCAGTTGCTGTTTTTAAACGAACGTTTTTATATAGCCTAACTTTGAGATTAACCGTTTGATCATGCTACCTAAAAAAAAGCATCAGTTTTGGTTAGATTACGGTTGATACATTTGTCAATTTCATTGTTAGAATCCAGCAAAGCGCCTGCTGTGGCACGAAAAACTCCTCTTCATCCACCCACGATGGTGTTGGTTAATGAAGCGCTGAAGGAGTTGGACTCTCGAATCGTCTCATCGCAGGCCATTCGCGGCTACATAACAGAGAAATATCCATCTGTGGACCTGATGAGGTTGAAGTACATGACACGAAAGTTCCTGAAAATAGGAATCGAGGGCGGAGTGTTGGTGAGGACATCAACTCGATAGCAAACGGCGCACAGGTGAGGTTTCGGTTAAGGGACCCATGCATCCTACATCTTATTCAAGTAAATGCCCAGTGTTTCCAGATTTCTATTAAATATGACCTATAATTTACAACATGAGTGAAATGGTTTTCCTTCCCAAAAATTGTAATTGAGTATGTTAAAGCAGCATTCCTGTTTGAATAGTGTTTTTTATTTATATATTACTACATTGGGCAATTAAATACAATTTCCAGTGGCACACTGACTCACGTAATGATGAAGCCACCATATGCTACTACTCACGGTGATGGTCAATGCGCTCTTCTGGCTAGAGGAGCAATAGCCTATCTCAAGATGAGCTACTTTGAAAAACAGTGCTGCTGGTCACTAAAATTTGGGAGTTCAGAATTATATTGGTTCTAGAGACAGTCTTCTATTTTCAGCAGTAGACATTTGCCTTCCAAACTATGTTTTTCCCGCAATTTTTATATTGAAACGTGCAAACAGCTGCAACCAACTACATATCATCCATGGATGGCAGTTCCAGTTCAGATCAGGACTGGCAGCCATTGCTAGTGTACCCATGAGTTTCCACTCAAAATGCCAGGGTAAGAGGATCCAAAAATCGATGTATTATGTCTATGGCCACAACACAACAAGCTGTATATTTGGCTGCCAAATTGCAGCCTTCCAGACTGTAGGCAACCTGTAACTACCAAAATAAAGGAAACATTTGAATACATTTGGGACAAAGTTTATAGTGTGTGTGGGGTGCGTTTTCCTGTCATGGTTTAGATCAATTTCTAGAATTTATGCGAAGGCGCATTGAAGCTGTTCTTGCAACTGGTGGAGGCCAAACACCCCTTTTAACACACTTTGTTGGCGTTTTTTTTTATTTTGTTAGTTACCTGCATGACTACAGATAATTGTATGTGTGGGGTACAGAGATGAGGTTATTAAAGAATCATGTTAAACACTATTATTGCACACAGAGTGAGTCCATGCAACATATTATGCGCCATGTTAAGCAACATTTTACTTCTGAACTTATTTTGGATTTCCATAACAAAGGTGTTGAATACTCATTCACACTTGTTGTTTTTTTACGTAATTCCACCATTTATTTTAATTTTAACTTTATTTAAAAAGACAAGTCAGTTAAGAACAAATTCTTATTTTCAACGACTGTCTAGGAACAGTGGGTTAACTGCCTTGTTCAGGGGCAGAACAACCGATTTTTACCTTGTCAGCTCGGGAATTCCATCTTGCAACCTTTCGATTACTAGTCCAAAGCTCTAACCACTGGATTACCTGCCACCCTGATATGGGTTATTGTGTGTAGGCCAGTGACAAAAAAAATCTCAATTTCATACATTTTAAATTCAGGCTGTAACACAACAAAATGTGGAAAACGTCAAGGGGTGTGAAGACCTTCTGAAGGCATTGTATGTTTTACCATTTAGATATTAAAAGCACTTTATCTATATAGACCCCACATTTGGCAGGGTAGCCTAGTGGTTAGAGCGTTGGACGAGTAACCGGAAGGTTGCAAGTTCAAATCCCCGAGCTGACAAGGTACAAATCTGTTGTTCTGCCCCTGAACAGGCAGTTAACCCATTGTTCCTAGGCCGTCATTGAAAATAAGAATTTGTTCTTAACTGACTTGCCTAGTTAAATAAAGGTAAAATAAATTGTACAAAATTTGAAGAAGAAGTCACAAGTATTTGGACAAACTAATTTATGGTATATTAAGGTAGTCAAACATTTTCTATTTTGGTCCTATATTCTTTGCACCCAATAAATACATCAAGCTTGTGACTCAAGTTTGTTTTGGTTGTGCTTTAGATTATGTTTTGCCCAATAGGAAATTAATTATATCCAACCGCTATGGAAGGAGGTATCTCACAGTCAACATAATATACATAATTACAGTAGATTTAACATTTACTAGGGGGAAGAAATAAGTAAAATGCTCAAAGGGGAATATGCCCCGGACCCCTCCGAATAAAAAATATTTTAAAAGTAACTGATATTATGGATTCACATGTCACAGAAGCCACTTGTCCAAGTGTAATACAGTAGAAATATTACCTGTTAATCAACTTATTTACAGTAACTGGAAGTGTGAAACAAAGGATGTCGTGTGAGAAAGAATGCATTTGTGTGAGATGTGTGAGACAGATACAGAAAGCCAGAGGTGTAGTGTCAGTGTGTCTGCAGAAGACTGTACAACCCATCCGGCTGGGCTGAGGTTGCTGGTCTGTCGGGGATTGAGCTGTATACATGGTACATATCAGACTAGAGGAAAGAAACAGATTCACTTTAGGGCTTCGAATCTACATTACAGTAAATGTAATTCATAAGGGAAATTTTATGAGGATGTAACACCAATCTTAAACTGAGAGTCATAAAAAACAGTGAGAGAGACTTAAAAAAAGAGAGAGAGAGAGAGAGAGAGAGAGAGAGAGAGATACTGTAATCCTCTACATTGCATGTGTGTTATTTAGTCGAGTAAAGTAAGTTAGTAACAACCAAACAGAAGAAGTGCAAGTAGCAAGGCTTGATGTTATTTCACACTTCTCCTCATGGCTCAAACCCCCTGCAGATCTACAGCTCTATTCTCACGTTCCCCAGATGCTCTGACACATTCATTTTCTAATTAAGTGTTTTAATTTTAAGTGTCATATATGCGTTTTGATAAGGTTGATATGGTTAGGCCCAAAGGTTAAGCATGTAAAGTAGCTGTGCACGTGCAGATGGTTCTGAGTTCTGAGGGACAAACTTGAGGGCATGAACGTAGACAGTACAGAAGTGATCTGAGAATCGATTCCAGCATCTCCTGAATCCACCTGTAGTGGAGAGAGAGGGAGAAGAGAGAGACTTTTTATCCTCCAGTCGTAACAAACTGTCTGTCTATTCTATTCTCTAACTCGAGACATGAACGGCACCCTCCTTTGTATCACAGGAAGTGTTTGTGGGTTTTGTGTTATTCTGAGGTCTACACGTCATTCTGAGGTCTACACATGTCCAATGCAAGATGTAGGTTATTTGATCAAAAATAGTTTATAAGACTGAACTCTGTACCTACTTAGGAACACATTTACAAGGTTTAACATGAATTAATGTATTAAGAAATTATTTCTGGGGAAAAACATCTTATTTGATAATAAATATAAATTGCCATATAAATCTGTAAATAAATATAGCTGTTGATTTGATACTTTGAACATTCATATGTTGAAGCACTACTAATGTAACATTAAGGTCTTGATCCTCAGATCAGACAGTCAGAGGATACTGGTGAGAGGAGTTATAGGAGGACAGGCTCATTGTAATTGTTGAAATGGAATGAAGAGAATGGAGTCAAACACGTAGTTTTGATGTGTGTGATGTGTTTGACTCTCTTCCGTTAATTTCATTCCAGCCATTACAATGAGCCTGTCCTCCAATAACTCATCCCACCAGCCTCCTCTGTCAGAGGGGTACATGTGTACAGATTCCTCTGTAATGTAGAATAATCACCATGACTCCGCTGCTCACCGCTCCCATAGACACCAAATCATCTACAACAGAAACACAATGAAAATGGGATTACAGTGTTTGTACATGCGTGTATATAGTTCTGTAAATTGTATGTCAAATCAAATCAACATTTCTTAATATAGCCCTTCGTACATCAGCTGATATCTCAAAGTGCTGTACAGAAACCCAGCATAAAACCCCAAACAGCAAGCAATGCAGGTGTAGAAGCACGGTGGCTAGGAAAAACTCCCTAGAAAGGCCAAAACCTAGGAAGAAACCTAGAGAGGAACCAGGCTATGTGGGGTGGCCAGTCCTCTTCTGGCTGTGCAAGTTGGAGATTATAACAGAACATGGCCAAGATGTTCAAATGTTCATAAATGACCAGCATGGTCGAATAATAATAAGGCAGAACAGTTGAAACTGGAGCAGCAGCACAGCCAGGTGGACTGGGGACAGCAAGGAGTCATTTCCGTTCCAATTTTCTGGAAGCTTGCTTCAGAGCTCGGGTATTTTCTGTGTACCAGGGAGCTAGTTTCTTATGATAAATGTTTTTAGTTTTTAGGGGTGCAACTGCATCTAGGGTATTGCGCAAGGTTAAATTGAGTTCCTCAGTTAGGTGGTTAACTGATTTTTGTCCTCTGGCGTCCTTGGGTAGACAGAGGGAATCTGGAAGGACATCAAGGAATCTTTGTCTTGTCTGTGAATTTATAGCATGACTTTTGATGTTCCTTGGTTGGGGTCTGAGCAGATTATTTGTTGCAATTGCAAACGTAATAAATTGGTGGTCCGATAGTCCAGGATTATGAGGAAAAACATTAAGATCCACAACATTTATTCCATTGGACAAAACTAGGTCCAGAGTATGACTGTGACAGTGAGTAGGTCCAGAGACATGTTGGTGTATATGTGTGTGTATGTATGATGTATTTTGTTTTGGAACGTACATTGTCTGTGAACATCCTGTCTGGCTGTAGGTCTGCACAACATAAAAGTATATAAGAAGGTTGTGGTAAGAACATCTCATCATGGACAATACAGAGCTAAAGGTTGATACAATATGCATCATATTCACAAGGAGAATTCTTACCTCTGAGAATTGGTTTTCTCTGAAAATGAAATGAAGCTAAATTAATTATATTGAATATTGTCTAACCTATACAATATTATCAAAAGGAGTTGCCAAAGGCACTTACATTAATATCAGTAAGGTACATTTCCAAATTATTTGTTATGCAGATTCTAATATACTCACTGATCCTCCTGCAGAGACAGACATCTGTCAATCCTACCAGGAACACGCCCACTCCAGAAGCCACCCTCACTACTGCCTGCCATAATTGCACCACTATTTGGTGACATGATGACATAGGGAGAGATCATTAGCTCTTGGAGACAACATTATTGTTTTTCTGGGAAAATGTACACAGCTCTGTTTTCATGTGTGAGAAAAGACAGCTAGATACTTACACAGAATGCTTTCTTGACTGTTTGATTCCACATCACTTTCTGTGGAGCTTTGACCTCCTGGGCACATGCAAGAGAAAGACAGTTTAATAGCAGAGTTATGTACATATTTCTATAATGAGACAAATTGTTTGATTAATTGTCACGTCCTGACCATAGAAAGCCTGTATTTTCCATGGTAGAGTAGGTCAGGGCGTGACTAGGGGTTTTAGTCTAGTTTATTATTTATATGTGGGGTTCTAGGTTTATTTTCTATGTTGGGGTTTGTGTATGATTCCCAATTAGAGGCAGCTGGTAATCGTTGTCTCTAATTGGAGATCATACTTAAGTTGCATTTTTCCACCAGTGGGTTATGGGATATTGTTTGTTTAGTTGCCTGTTAGCACTGCATTGTCGTCATGGTTCATTTATTCTTTATTGGTTTTTTTTTCTTTCTAAGTTTCGCTCTAATTAATAATGTGGAACTCTACGTACGCTGCGCACTGGTCCGTCTATACTAAGGAGCGTGACAGTAACACCTTGACTGAATTTACATTTGGCTATAATTGCAAAACTAGTTTATGCTTTAGTAGACAAAAAAATGTAGCAAGCTAAATTAAACCTATTTGCTCTACTTACTTTCAGGTGGATTCGATGGGGTGTCAGTGGTCAAAGTACAGCAAACATTTGATCCTGATGCAAAGCAAATCATTGGATCTGATTCTACAAAAATACATCTAAATGGGTTGATTTTAATCAATCAAAAATCAACCTCTTTGTAATGAGGCAAATTTGTCATGGGGGGGGGGGGAGGGTAAACATGGAGAAGATAAAGCTACTCTGTTTGTTTAACTTCTATCCGCTAACTAGATAAAGATGACTAAGAGACCTAATAAAGGACTCATATTACACAATAACAAATTTCAATTAGTGTAATACCTAAGGTCTTTCAATTAGCAGAAATAGAGAAGTAAATCACACATTACCTACAAATCAGATGGATTAACATTGTGTTGTTGGCCTTTTGAAATACCTTCATGACTTGTACTATAAAATCACTACGGACAGATTGCTTCCTGCCCTGGTAGATTATATTTATCCTCATTATAGCGATGATAATGGGGTGACAGGTAGCCTTGTGCTTAGAGCGTTGGACGAATCCCCAAGCTGACAAGGTAAAAAAACAGTTAACCCACTGTTCCGAGGCCGTCATTGAAAATAAGAATATGTTCTTAACTGATTGCCTGTCTTTCAGGACAGATAAGGTGTTGATTGTTGTTGACAGCTTCCTAGAATAAAGTCACCATGTTATCTAACAGCAGAAGCCTAACAGCGTATAGATATGATCTAAACACTGAAACACTTCAAAAAATTTTTTTTTTTTACTTCTGGTAATGGTTCCAGGCGTTGGTGTTGAGACTGGTTTCATGTCTATGAACAAAATTACATAAAGTTTCTAATGTAAAGTTTTCTTAACAACATCCTCCATCATCAACACAATGAACTACAGAGAAAGACATTCCAACAGCTACACTTACACATTACCAAACCTAACCCCCTTTGTCTCCCTGCTGTAGAGGTTGTCTGTATAGTTGTTGGATCACTGATGTGAACTCCCACTAGTTTTACAACCATTTTGGGATTGGAATGTGGTCTTTAGTTTGTGGTTCAGAACGCTATCAGCTGGCATCAGCTGCCTGTCTGCCATCATCCTCAAGGAGCCATCCTCCAACAGGCCACGCCCAAGAGGAAGACAGACATCCAGGTGGTCTGACCATTTGGGGGACAACCTACACAATCTGGGACTCAACACCAAAGCAGCCTGGGACCTGGCCCAGAATAAGACAGTGTGGAGATCCATATATCAAGGTGCTGTGCTCCAAGGAGCGAGCAAATAGCGAGTGAGTGGGGGAGGGAGGGAGGGTCAGAATGAATATAGTCATATTAAACTAATTAAAGGGTAGTCAGATCATGAAGACCTGTTGAACTGATAGATTATTATTGTATAGATAATGACTCACCTGTAAAGCTGTACCCATCACTGCGTGGAGAGAGAGAGAGTTTGGTCCTGAGCTCAGTCTGTAGTCACAGCTCACCTCCTTATGCCTCACTGTCTGAAGTCTGTTCAGATCACTCTCAGCCACAGAAAATTGACAGAACCAGCATTTGGAATTGGTGTGTTTCTTCTCCCTGATGTGTGCTCTTCTGAGACACTTACTCTGCTCTCCAACATACAGGTTACAGGTGGTGTCATTACTGACAGAGCCAGGAATTAAACAGGTGTCATGACTGTCTTGATGTCAGGTTACAGGAGACCACAACCCTACAGATTATCTCTCAACCCCAACAGAGGAGGAGAGATCTAGGGTTCTGATGATGCGGGGGGGTTTTATGGCCCCTCACAGCCCTGGTAAATCTCAGGCCACAGACAAATTCCTTTGTCCTGTCACTATAGATAACAAGCTTCAGAACATAAAACATGAACTAAAGGGACTTTGGAACAATGTTTTTCGTCAGTCACAATGGTGGTCATGACGAAGTAAACCACACATTGAAAATGTATGCCATTTCTGCTCTGTTATTAAAGGTTAACCTCTTAGAACTACCACCTTACTTTTTCCAATTTCCGCCTTAAGACATACCCAAATCTAACTGCCTGTAGCTCAGGCTCAGATCCAAGGATATGCATATTCTTGATTTAATTTGAAAGAAAACACTCTGAAGTTTGTAAATGTGAATTGAATGTAGGAGAATATAACACAGACTTGTTTTTGACTTGTTTTTGAGTTGCTGTGCGTTTTGTTGCCAACCTGTTTTGCTACCTGACAAATTTACGGTTTTTACTTTTTAATTACCGTTTATATTTTTGTTTTTTCCTACTCAACTTTTTCACTCCGGACGCTTTATCTGGACACGATTCGTCAGGACCTCCAACAGCCGAAGCGAAGTAGTAACATTAACATGATGCCTTCTAATTGTAGTCGCTGTACTCGCCTTACGGCGAGGATAGCTGTGCTACAAGCCCAGCTTCAGACGCAATCGCTAGGCAAGGGTAATTTCAGTGTAGGAAAGGATGAAACAGCGTCTGTGCCACCAGTAAGTACAGATAGTAGTATAAATCCCCTGGCACAGTCCCCGCAGCCGGACAACTTTCTCACGGTTTCTGGAAGGAAATGCTGTAGGAACGCTCAACCGGTGTCGCTCATTCAGCCGACAGAAACTTTCAACCGGTTTTCCCCATTAAGCAGCGGGTCGGAGTCAGAGGCCGAGTCTTCTCTGGTCTCTACTCCTCCCGTTACGGGGTCTGAGACGCCGAAGCTTCCCACCATTAGCTCTGACAAATTGAAAACTCTAGTCATTGGCGACTCCATTACCCGCAGTATTAGACTTGAGAATCATCCAGCGATCATACACTGTTTACCAGGGGGCAGGGCTACCGACGTTAAGGCTAATCTGAAGATGGTGCTGGCTAAAGCTAAAACTGGCGAGTGTAGAGAGTATAGAGATATTGTTATCCACGTCGGCACCAACGATGTTAGGATGAAACAGTCAGAGATCACCAAGCGCAACATAGCTTCTGCGTGTAAATCAGCTAGAAAGATGTGTCGGCATCGAGTAATTGTCTCTGGCCCCCTCCCAGTTAGGGGGAGTGATGAGCTCTACAGCAGAGTCTCACAACTCAATCGCTGGTTGAAAACTGTTTTCTGCCCCTCCCAAAAGATAGAATTTGTAGATAATTGGCCCTCTTTCTGGGACTCGCCCACAAACAGGACCAAGCCTGACCTGCTGAGGAGTGACGGACTCCGTCCTAGCTGGAGGGGTGCTCTCATTTTATCTACCAACATAGACAGGGCTCTAACTCCTCTAGCTCCACAATGAAATAGGGTGCAGGCCAGGCAGCAGGCTGTTAGCCAGCCTGCCAGCATAGTGGAGTCTGCCACTAGCACAGTCAGTGTAGTCAGCTCAGCTATCACCATTGAGACCGTGTCTGTGCCTCGACCTAGGTTGGGCAAAACTAAACATGGCGGTGTTCGCCTTAGCAATCTCACTAGGATAAAGACCACCTCCATTCCTGTCATTATTGAAAGAGATCATGATACCTCACATCTCAAAATAGGGCTACTTAATGTTAGATCCCTTACTTCAAAGGCAATTATAGTCAATTAACTAATCACTGATCATAATCTTGATGTGATTGGCCTGACTGAAACATGGCTTAAGCCTGATGAATTTACTGTGTTAAATGAGGCCTCACCTCCTGGCTACACTAGTGACCATATCCCCCGTGCATCCCGCAAAGGTGGAGGTGTTGCTAACATTTACGATAGCAAATTTCAATTTACAAAAAAAAAAATGACGTTTTCGTCTTTTGAGCTTCTAGTCATGAAATCTATGCAGCCTACTCAATCACTTTTTATAGCTACTGTTTACAGGCCTCCTGGGCCATATACAGCGTTCCTCACTGAGTTCCCTGAATTCCTATCGGACCTTGTAGTCATAGCGGATAATATTCTAATCTTTGGTGACTTTAATATTCACATGGAAAAGTCCACAGACCCACTCCAAAAGGCTTTCGGAGCCATCATCGATTCAGTGGGTTTTGTCCAACATGTCTCTGGACCCACTCACTGTCACAGTCATACGCTGGACCTAGTTTTGTCCCATGGAATAAATGTTGTGGATCTTAATGTTTTTCCTCATAATCCTGGACTATCGGACCACCATTTTATTACGTTTGCAATTGCAACAAATAATCTGCTCAGACCCCAACCAAGGATCATCAAAAGTCGTGCTATAAATTCACAGACAACACAAAGATTCCTTGATGTCCTTCCAGACTCCTTCTGCCTACCCAAGGACGCCAGAGGACAAAAATCAGTTAACCACCTAACTGAGGAACTCAACTTAACCTTGCGCAATACCCTAGATGCAGTTGCACCCCTAAAAACTAAAAACATTTCTCATAAGAAACTAGCTCCCTGGTACACAGAAAATACCCGAGCTCTGAAGCAAGCTTCCAGAAAATTGGAACGGAAATGGCGCCACACCAAACTGGAAGTCTTCCGACTAGCTTGGAAAGACAGTACTGTGCAGTACCGAAGAGCCCTTACTGCTGCTCGATCATCCTATTTTTCTAACTTAATTGAGGAAAATAAGAACAATCCGAAATTCCTTTTTGATACTGTCGCAAAGCTAACTAAAAAGCAGCATTCCCCAAGAGAGGATGACTTTCACTTTAGCAGTGATAAATTCATGAACTTCTTTGAGGAAAAGATTATGATTATTAGAAAGCAAATTACGGACTCTTCCTTAAATCTGCGTATTCCTTCAAAGCTCAGTTGTCCTGAGTCTGCACAACTCTGCCAGGACCTAGGATCAAGAGAGACACTCAAGTGTTTTAGTACTATATCTCTTGACACAATGATGAAAATAATCATGGCCTCTAAACCTTCAAGCTGCATACTGGACCCTATTCCAACTAAACTACTGAAAGAGCTGCTTCCTGTGCTTGGCCCTACTATGTTGAACATAATAAACGGCTCTCTATCCACCGGATGTGTACCAAACTCACTAAAAGTGGCAGTAATAAAGCCTCTCTTGAAAAAGCCAAACCTTGACCCAGAAAATATAAAAAACTATCGGCCTATATCGAATCTTCCATTCCTCTCAAAAATTTTAGAAAAGGCTGTTGCGCAACAACTCACTGCCTTCCTGAAGACAAACAATGTATACGAAATGCTTCAGTCTGGTTTTAGACCCCATCATAGCACTGAGACGGCACTTGTGAAGGTGGTAAATTACATTTTAATGGCATCGGACCGAGGCTCTGCATCTGTCCTCGTGCTCCTAGACCTTAGTGCTGCTTTTGATACCATCGATCACCACATTCTTTTGGAGAGATTGGAAACCCAAATTGGTCTACACGGACAAGTTCTGGCCTGGTTTAGATCTTATCTGTCGGAAAGATATCAGTTTGTCTCTGTGAATGGTCTGTCCTCTGACAAATCAACTGTAAATTTCGGTGTTCCTCAAGGTTCCGTTTTAGGACCACTATTGTTTTCACTATATATTTTACCTCTTGGGGATGTTATTCGAAAACATAATGTTAACTTTCACTGCTATGCAGATGACACACAGCTGTACATTTCAATTAAACATGGTGAAGCCCCAAAATTGCCCTTGCTAGAAGAATGTGTTTCAGACATAAGGAAGTGGATGGCTGCAAACTTTCTACTTTTAAACTCGGACAAAACAGAGATGCTTGTTCTAGGTCCCAAGAAACAAAGAGATCTTCTGTTGAATCTGACAATTAATCTTAATGGTTGTACAGTCGTCTCAAATAAAACTGTGAAGGACCTCGGCGTTACTCTGGACCCTGATCTCTCTTTTGAAGAACATATCAAGACCATTTCAAGGACAGCTTTTTTCCATCTACGTAACATTGCAAAAATCAGGAACTTTCTGTCCAAAAATGATGCAGAAAAATTAATCCATGCTTTTGTCACTTCCAGGTTAGACTACTGCAATGCTCTACTTTCCGGCTACCCGGATAAAGCACTAAATAAACTTCAGTTAGTGCTAAATACGGCTGCTAGAATCCTGACTAGAACCAAAAAATTTGATCATATTACTCCAGTGCTAGCCTCTCTACACTGGCTTCCTGTCAAAGCAAGGGCTGATTTCAAGGTTTTACTGCTAACCTACAAAGCATTACATGGGCTTGCTCCTATCTATCTCTCTGATTTGGTCCTGCCGTACATACCTACACGTACGCTACGGTCACAAGACGCAGGCCTCCTAATTGTCCCTAGAATTTTTAAGCAAACAGCTGGAGGCAGGGCTTTCTCCTATAGAGCTCCATTTTTATGGAACGGTCTGCCTACCCATGTCAGAGACGCAAACTCGGTCTCAACCTTTAAGTCTCTACTGAAGACTCATCTCTTCAGTGGGTCATATGATTGAGTGTAGTCTGGCCCAGGAGTGGGAGGGTGAACGGAAAGGCTCTGGAGCAACGAACCACCCTTGCTGTCTCTGCCTGGCCGGTTCCCCTCTTTCCACTGGGATTCTCTGCCTCTAACCCTATTACAGGGGCTGAGTCACTGGCTTTACTGGGGCTCTCTCATGCCGTCCCTGGAGGAGGTGCGTCACCTGAGTGGGTTGAGTCACTGATGTGGTCATCCTGTCTGGGTTGGCGCCCCCCCCCCCCCCCCCCCCCCCCCCTTAAGTTGTGCCGTGGCGGAGGTCTTTGTGGGCTATACTCAGCCTTGTCTCAGGATGGTAAGTTGGTGGTTGAAGATATCCCTCTAGTGGTGTGGGGGCTGTGCTTTGGCAAAGTGGGTGGGGTTATATCCTTCCTGTTTGGCCCTGTCCGGGGGTGTCCTCGGAGTGGGCCACAGTGTCTCCTGACCCCTCCTGTCTCAGCCTCCAGTATTTATGCTGCAGTAGTTTATGTGTCGGGGGGCTAGGGTCAGTTTGTTATATCTGGAGTACTTCTCCTGTCCTATTCGGTGTCCTGTGTGAATCTAAGTGTGCGTTCTCTAATTCTCTCCTTCTCTCTTTCTCTCTCTCGGAGGACCTGAGCCCTAGGACCATGCCCCAGGACTACCTGACATGATGACTCCTTGCTGTCCCCAGTCCACCTGGCTGTGCTGCTGCTCCAGTTTCAACTGTTCTGCCTTATTATTATTCGACCATGCTGATCATTTATGAACATTTGAACATCTTGGCCATGTTCTGTTATAATCTCCACCCGGCACAGCCAGAAGAGGACTGGCCATCCCACATATGCTCTCTCTAATTCTCTCTTTCTTTCTCTCTCTCGGAGGACCTGAGCCCTAGGACCATGCCCCAGGAATACCTGACATGATGACTCCTTGCTGTCCCCAGTCCACCTGACTGTGCTGCTGCTCCAGTTTCAACTATTCTGCCTTATTATTATTCGACCATGCTGGTCATTTATGAACATTTGAACATCTTGACCATGTTTTGTTATAATCTCCACCCGGCACAGCCAGAAGAGGACTGGCCACCCCACATAGCCTGGTTCCTCTCTAGGTTTCTTCCTAGGTTTTGGCCTTTCTAGGGAGTTTTTCCTAGCCACCGTGCTTCTTCACCTGCATTGCTTGCTGTTTGGGGTTTTAGGCTGGGTTTCTGTACAGCACTTTGAGATATCAGCTGATGTACGAAGGGCTATATAAAATAAATTTGATTGATTGATTGATTGAATATAACACAGTAGATCTAGTTTAGATAATACAATGAAAAAAGCATATGTTTTTTCATTTTTATTGTTGTATTATCTTTAAAATGAACAAGACAAAACAAACATGGATGATGGGGACAATTTCAGTGAAAAATATAAGAGGGGAGCAGTACTTGTGCAAAGTTACAGAATGATAACTTCCAAAATGAGTGTGCTACATGACATTTATCATGAAGTCACCCAGGTGTCCCACACAAGTAGCCCAAATGTACCCAAGTGGCCAAATTGGTGAAGTTATACATTTTGAATGGAATAACTATATACAAAATACCAAAATGGTATTCTAACACACCCCCCCAAAAAATGGAGAAAAAACATGAAAAAAAAGACATTTACAAAATAACACTTTCAATATTTCGAAGACCCTTTGTCCTCTATACAATATTGTGCTGCTGATGTCAGGTGCCATAGCAGTCTCTTTCTGCTCTAAAGCAGAGGGTCACCAAGCATGTGGTGCAGGTGATGGGGGACTTCATTTTGCAAAGAATACAGCGACGCCTCCATGCTGTGCCCTTTTGGCCCTGAGGCACATCCATGCCTGCAGAAATACATTTGGGCAGATGAACACCACTTGTGGCAGGAGCTGGATGAACCAGCTTCAGTGGGGGATGGACACCTTGGCACTGGGGGCTCCCATTCGGAGTCAGTGTCACTGTGAAAGAAAATGTTCAGTTAGAATAGTTTCACATATGAGCCCTGTATCAACAGGTATAACAAACAGATATATATAGAGTACAGTGAACATAAGGTTGAATATATTATTATAGACCTGCTAGATCTACTGTCTCATTTATATTATGACATTTCAGCTAGATCTACTGTCTCTATTATATTATGACATTTCAGCTAGATCTACTGTCTCTATTATATTACAACAGACCAGCTGTATCTACTGTCTCCATTTCACTTTGGCCATTGTTGTGGGCCTGCCCTCCCCTATTAATTTCAAACAACGGCATTAGCATGAGAAGAACTTACCAGTCCAAAACGATGTCCTCTCCGTTCAAAAAAATATTCCTCCATTTGGGAATCGCTAAATGAATCGTCCTCGATCAATTTCTTCTAAAATTGTGTGTACATCTGTATATCTAGACTTAGATTTAGTTTTCCCTGACTTAGTCGCCATACTGATTGATATATAAACAGCTGAATATGCGCTTTACCAAAACAATGCTGTGCGCAACATGCGTGGCTCCTTCCGGTATGAATCGTCAATGGCGAATGACCCTCTTTACGCCTGAGTTTACTACATGGGTTGGTCTTCCAACACATAAACATTACATATTGCCATTTACCTCAGCTCATGGGCTATCTACCCAGCTAGATTTCAAGACGATCGGTGGTCATTGGGTTAAAATACAGTCAATCAACGAAACAGCGGTCTTATCATTGGTGCACAATGATGTCATTACTTGTTGTCTTCAAATCGTTTTCTTTCAGTCAATACGTCCCGCGAAATGACCCATCACGTTTGGTTGTATTACAAACAAACCAGTTGATTGCAATGAAACCAAACATGACTGGAAAAGTCACGTTTTGTGTGTGTATTTACCTCGAATGTGTCGTCGAAAATGGAATGAGACGGAATTCAGTTGAGTTTTTACCAAAAAGTTATATTTTGGTTTCATCTGACCATATGACATTCTCCCAATCTTCTTCTGGATCATCCAAATGCTCTCTAGCAAACTTCAGACGGGCCTGGACATGTACGGCTTAAGCAGGGGGACACATCTGGCACTGCAGGATTTGAGTCCCTGGCGGCGTAGTGTGTTATTGATGGTAGGCTTTGTTACTTTGGTCCCAGCTCTCTGCGGGTCATTCACTAGGTCCCCCCGTGTGGTTCTGGGATTTTTGCTCACCGTTCTTGTGATCATTTTGACCCCACGAGGTGAGATCTTGCGTGGAGCCCCAGATCGAGGGAGATTATCAGTGGTCTTGTATGTCTTCCATTTCCTAATAATTGCTCCCACAGTTGATTTATTCAAACCAATCTGCTTACCTATTGCAGATTCAGTCTTCCCAGCCTGGTGCAGGTCTACAATTTTGTTTCTGGTGTCCTTTGACAGCTCTTTGGTCTTGGCCAAAGTGGAGTTCGGAGTGTGACTGTTTGAGGTTGTGGACAGTTGTCTTTTATACTGATAACAAGGTCAAACAGGTGCCATTAATACAGGTAACAGGTGGAGGACAGAGGAGCCTCTTAAAGAAGAAGTTACAGGTCTGTGAGAGCCAGAAATCTTGCTTGTTTGTAGGTGACCAAATACTTATTTTCCACCATAATTTGCAAATAAATTCATAAAGAATCCTACAATGTGATTTTCTGGATTTTTTTTCTTCTCATTTTCCACAAACTTCAGAATGTTTCCATTCAAATGATACCAAGAATATGCATATCCTTGCCTCTGGGGCTGAGCTACAGGCAGTTAGATTAGGGTATGTCTTCAGGTGGAAATTGAGAACAAAGGGATGCAGCCATAACAGGTTAAAAGCATCTACTCAACTCTCTTTCTCTATCTCACTCCTCAGATCTTTTGTAGTTCAGCAGATTCCCAGCAGTAATCTCTTCATGGTCGATGTGGACAACAAGTGTGACTGCAGCTCTGCCCCGCTGGTTTCCATGGATCCCATCAAGATTATATATATCCTTTACTAACCCTCAATAAGTTTGAGGTCTTTGAGTGTATTGTTATAACAAAGCCTTTGAGTGTTTTTTAGTATGAATGTTTTGTAAGTTAACTGTAAGTGAACTCTGAACTTAGACTTTAGTTTTCTGAGAATGTGCATAGCTTCTTCATTGTCAGAGGTATTAATACATTTCTCATACATGTAGCTATTTATGAAGCGTGCATTACGGTTTGGTTTTCTCATCATGCTAGAATGATGTTGCAGAAACAGTCACCACGCTATCAGTTAAATGTATCGGAGGTATCTGAGGTGTGCTTCATCGTCAGTATTTATATCCTTAACCCCTCTGCACACAATGAGTCTTTGAAATGTGATAGGCTGAAGTTTCAGAAAGACAGAAAGCGGCCAGAAACGTGTCATCCTTTTCACCCCAAGGTATGCAGTGTGTAGATATCTGTCTGCGTCACAATTCTGTGAATACACGGAAAGTACATGAATGCCTGTTTATGAGTGTTTAATAACATGAAAGTATTGTATGTATTGTATGTATGTATTAATTAATTTATATGGTCTGAAACTCCTGTGATGTCCCCTGTGTCTGATGCAGGATAATGACATGGAGTGTGGAGGAACAGCAGGCCTCTCTGCCCCCCTTACAACAGCACTGCTCCCCCTACTGGCCACTCTCATTAGCAGGTGACCATTAGCAGGACCCAACACTGGACCTAACACTGGAGAGATTGATAGACTGGCGCACCATCAAATGCTGACAACGCACAGGGAGCCTCGCCAACAAGAAGAACTTGCTCAACTAACTGAGTTACTTATTATCAACAGAGAGATGGACCAATTGTAAATCAATCTCCTTGACCAGCAGAGAAATAACAAATTAGACATTGTTCAAGACAAACAGAACAATATTCAAAGGGGGAAACAATATGGACATTAGACAGAAAAAATATACCTGAGAGCAGCAATGAACGGGTTTCACAGGATGTCAGAAAGGACATAAGATCAGTTGGATAACAAAGCCAGCCCTCTGGGATGTAGGAACTATCTTCCTTTATGTGCAGTCAGTGAAAGCATTACCATGTTGATTTAAATCTCAGTTGGTTCACTCCACATTAGCGTTCCAAAATACTTCAATACACTCTCACAGCTGTAATACGCTGACTGTGCAAGCGGCAAGACAGGATTTTACAGAATAAAATATCCACTTTTCCCTACATTCAGACATCATAACACGGGCAACGATATGTGATTGTACAGATATACTAACCACAATATTTGACATAATTTATTGCATGAGACAAAGTCCACATGATCAATAGTTATTGCTCTAATATAATATTGTGGCACTGGTGACGATGAGATCCATAGTGCCACCATTTGGTCTGGTGCAGCCATCTAAGGTTGCAGTGACTTTATATTCACACAGCTTCTAAGGACATACATAAGGTTTACATACCACATTTCATTGCCCCTTGTCCATCGGCTCAGTTCTTATAGCCAGTTACCCATGGTGGAATTATCTGCAGGGCTTGACATGAACTTTTTCTGAAACTTGTCCTTCAGACAAGAATGACAGATTTTTTTCTTTCTTGTCCGAACGGTTAAAGTTTATGTCCTACAATTCTACTCATTCTGCCATGGGGCGGAGTGAACTTTGATGTTATTAAGCAAATACCCTGAAATTCAACACGTTGTGCCATTGTCGTTGAAATAATAACATTCAGTTTAAAGCTAATTTCCTGCAATTCTCCACATTTTGCCATGACTTATGCCATGTTCATTTGATATCTGAGTGAGAGTGACTAACAAAATCATTGGGGGCCCCCTGGAAGTCAGGGCCCCTGGGCAGTAATTTGGCCATTACGACAAGACTTAGATAGCTGGCTAGACTAACTTGCCTAGCAATCTATAAAATCTTAGCTGACATGGGATAATTGAGTGACTGTCAGTGGCTGAAATAACAAGAGAAAAACTTCTGATGTAGAACCACATTTTGAAACTGCGCGTTGTGTATTCTACTGTCCTACGGTTGTTTTTGGAGGGGGGAGGGGCCTCTAGCGACTGCTTACTGTATGTCGCTTATAAATAGAAACGGTACTGTAGTAGATGTTTTAGATACTTATTTACAGTAACATGATGTGTGATAAATAAAGGACATCCTGAAAGAAACAATATTTCTGTGAGACATACAGAGAGCCAGTGGTGTAGTTTCAGTGTGTCTGCAGAAGACTGTAAAACCCATCCGGCTGGGCTGACGTTGCTGGTCTGTCGGGGATTGAGCTGTATACGTGGTACGTATCAGACTAGAGAAAAGAAACAGACAGTTTAACTTCAGTCCTTTAATTCTACAGTACTGTAAATGTAATGTAATTTAAAAGGATGTAACATCAATCTGAAACTGAGAGTCGTTCACATTCACCAAACACAGTGGGTGATTCTGAACTTACATTGTCGTTTTCAGATGACTTTCCATTTTCTTCAAAAGGACCTGTACAACACAGAAGGAGCCTGAGTGAGTGAGTGAGTGAGTCAGTATGTGCACACACACACACAAGTCACTTCTCCTCCTGACTCAAAAGAAGTGAAAATAACAGGGCTTGATGTCATTTCACACTTCTCCTCCTGACTCAAACCACCCTGGAGACTTACAGCTCTGTTCCCACGCTTTCAAGATGCTCTGATTACAAAATGTAAGTTTGTATGGTAGGCATTTAGTGATTAAGCGTTATTGTGCTGAGTGTCCCAAATTCACGTCCCAGGTCCAAGGTCAGGAAGACAGGGACAGAAGACATTCTGTTACAAACTCACCTGAGTGCAAAAACGTGGACGGTACAAAGGTGATGAGAGAATAGATCCCAGCATCCCTTGAATCCAACATGCCTGCACTACTCATAGCTCCCATCACCAAATCATCTAGAACAGAAACAAAATGAAAATTAAATTAGGATACGTGTTTGGACATGCATGTGTGTAGTTGTCTTAGTAGTGTGTGCAGTGTTTGATGTATTTTGTTTGGAACATACATTGTCTGTGATCATCCTGTCTGGCTGTAGGTCTGTACAACATAAAAGTATCAGAAGGTTGTGGTAAGAACATCTCATCATGGACAATACAGAACTGAAGGTTGATGCAATCTGCATCATATTCACAAGGGAATTCTTACCTCTGAGAATTGGTTTTCTCTGAAAAACAAATTAGTCTAAATGAATGATGTTGAATATAGCCTGCACTACACAATATCACCAAAAGGAGTTGAAAGATTAACCCATGTCAAAGGCACTTACATTAATATGAGAAGGAAAATGTTTGCAAGTTATTTGTTATGCAGAATCAGAAGTACTCACTGGTCCTCCTGCAGAGATAGACAGCTGTCAATCCCATCAAGAACACGCCCACTCCAGAAGCCATACACACTGCTGTCTGCCATAATAGCACCGCTGTTTGGTGACATGATGACATCAGGAGACGTCATTAGCTCTTAATCCAAATGTAAATACTTCAATGGTAGACCGGTGTTAGAATACCACTTTATTATTAGTCTTGGTAAACATTTCCGTTTTCATATATGTGAGAAAAGACAGCCAGTTAGCTAAACATTTTACAGTTGAGTCTGTGAAGGAAAATGTTATGTTTGTGCTTTTCTAATAACCAATTGGACTGGGTCCATGTAACTGACTGATTGATCGTGACTGGGAGGAATCCTCACTATCAGTATAAGCAATTTGGCAATGCGCCAAGAACATTGTTTTGAAAACCGAAAGGGGTGTCTCAGTTTCAAGGTCTCAGCTTGGAGAGAAGAAGCCTTGTGAGGTATTGGTTGGTCACATGCATGAAACAAACGTTAATGATGAATTAATGATGAATTTTGAATAAGCTAAATCTTGCAAATATAACTTGTCTGTTTAAGCACTAAATAAGAGAACTAATGGGACTTCCCTGGCGGAGCAAGATAGAGACATGCAAGATAGAGACCGTTTGTTAACAGTTAACACACATCACAACTAGTAAACACCAATAAACAAACATCGTGTGGCCATACAAACTTTCAGTTGGACTCTTTGGTGTGTCAGTTGTCAAAGTAGGATTAACAGTCAAATCTGGTGCAAAGCAAAGTCATTAGATCTGGTTATACAATAAAGTATCTTAATGGGATGATTTAATCAATTCAATATTAACCTCTTTTCTAGTAATTAGGCACATTTGTGATGAGGAAAGAATACAAAGACCTGGGTAAGATAAACTGAAAACAATTGACTTATTTTAACTAACTAAAGATGACCAGCACACCTGATGTAGGATTCACTGCTGTGCTGGGGGCCAAAGGAGAGGTCAAACCTGGTGAGAAGAGATGAGAAATGTACATTTGTTTCATATCAAATAAAATAAAACGTTTTTTTTGTCACATGCGCTGAATACAACAGGTGTTACAATACAACCTTACCATGAAACACTTACTTTCAACAATGCATTTTTTTAAGTAAGAAAATATTTGCTAAAAAAATTCTAAAGAAATAAAATGTAATTTATAAAATTAAAACAATAACAAGTCTATAGGTAATTCAGGTAATATGTATATGTAGGAAGGTGTAAAGTGACTACGCATAGGTAATAAACAAAGAGTAGCAGCAGCGTAAAAAGGGAGATCAATGCAAATAGTCTGGTTAGCCATTTGAGCCTTTTGGACTTAGACTTGGCGATCCGGTACCACTTGCCATGCGGTAGCAGAGAGAACAGTTTTTGACTTGCGTGGCTGGAGTCTTGACAATTTGTAGGTCCTTTCTCTGAACCCGCCTGGTATAGATGTCCTGGATGGCAGGAAGCTTGTCCCCAGTGATGTACTGGGCCGTACGCACTAACCTCTACGGTCAGATGCTGAGCAGTTGCCATACCAAGCATTGATGCAATCAGTCAGGATGCTCTCGATGGTGCAGCTGTATAACTTTTTGAGGATCTGAGGACCCATGCCAAATCTTTTCGGTCTCCTGAGAGGGCATAGGCATTGTCATGCCTTCTTTACGACTGTCTTAGTGTGTTTGGACCATGTCAGTTTGTGTATTACAGACTCGGTCAGGGAAGACTCTTGCCAGTTGGTCAGTGCATGTTCTCAGTATGCGTCCTGGTAATCCATCTGGCCCTGCAGCCAAGTGAATGTTGACCTGTTTAAAGGTCTTACTCACATCGGCAACGGAGAGCGTGATCTCACATTCGTCCGAAACAGCTGGTGATTTCATGCAAGGTTCAGTGTTGCTTGCCTTGAAGCAAGCATAGAAGGCATTTAGCTCGTTTGGTAGGCTTTCGCCACTGGGCAGCTCATGGTTGGGTATCCCTTTGTAATCCGTAATAGTTTGCAAGCCTTGGCAACGAGCGTCAGAGCCAGTGTAGTAGGATTCAATCTTAAACCTGTATTAATGCTTTGCCTGTTTGATGGTTCATCTGAGGGCATAGCAGGATTTCTTATAAGTATCCGGATTAGTGTCTCGCTCCTTGAAAGCAGCAGCTTTAGATTTTTGCTCAGCGCGGATGTTGCCTGTAATCCATGGCTTCTGGTTGGCATATGTACGTACAGATGAAGTCGGTAATGTAGTGTACTCCTCAATGCTATCGGATGAATCCCAAAACATATTTCAGTCTGTGCTAGCAAAACAGTCATGTAGCATAGCATGCGTGTCATCTGACCACTTCTGTAATGAGCGAGTCACTGGTAAGTCTTGCTTAAGTTTTTGCAGGTTAGCAGGAATCAGGAGGATATAATTATGGTCAGATTTTCCAAATGGAGGGTGAGGGAGAGATTTGTACACATCTCTGTGTGTGGAGTAAAGGTGGTCTAGATTTTATTTTTCTCTGATTGCACATTTGACATGCTGGTAGAAATGAGGTAACATGGATTAAAGCTTTCCTGCATTAAAGTCTCCAGCACTAAGCACCACTTCTGGATGAGCATTCTCTTGTCTGCTTATGGCCTTATACAGCTCGTTGAGTGCGGTCTTAGTGCCTGCATCGGTTTGTGGTGGTAAATAGACAGCTACAAAAAATAAAGATAAACTCTTTTGGTATATTGTGTGGACTACAGCTTATCATAAGATACTCTACCTCAGGCGAGCAAAACCTCTAGACTTCCTTAATATTTGCACAACAGCTGTTATTGACAAATAGACAGACCACCAGCCCTCGTCTTACTTATTGTTCTGTCTTGCCGATACACGGTAAATCCAGCCAACTGTATATGATCCATGTCCTCGTACAGCCATGACTCGGTGAAACATAAGATACGGATGGTGAAGCAGGATTATCCACTTGCAGATGAATTCTCACCAAGCATCAGGATCTGCGGCCCCTGTATCGGTCGTCTCCTCTTCATGCGAATGACGGGGCTTTGGGCCTGGTCCGTGAAAATAAGTAAATCTTTCTCCTTCAATTCATTAAAGAAAAAAATCTTCGGCCAGTGAGTAATCACTGTTCTGATGTCCAGAAGCTCTTTTCAGTCATAAGAGACAGTGGCAGAAACATTATGTGCAAAACAAGTTACAAACAACGCAAAAAAAAACACCCAGAATAGCACAATTGGTTAGGAACCCGTAAAATGGCAGCCATCCCCTCCGGCGCTATTCATATCTAAGAAAAGTACAATTTAGAGTGAACGTACAAGCAGCCATGAATAAGTCTATGAGTAAACCTGTTGGAGCTTCAGTGAATTAGAGTGAACTAAAAATGTAATTGCAAAGTAAGGGATACTTACTAGTTGGTCTCATTGTGATGTCAGGGGTCAAAGTAGAAGTAACAGTCGAAACTGCTGGAAAGTATTAAAAGTTCATTCTGGATCTGATTACACAAGAAGAAAGGTATGCATTATTTCTGTTAGAAAACAACACAACTCAGTCAGTAGAAAGATTCACAATTTCAGAATTTTGAATATTATTGTTAAAACCCAGATCCTTAAAAGCTTATGGTGTACCATGGGATGCCCCGTTAACTTCTTATGGCTGGGGGCAGTATTGAGCAGCTTGGATGAATAAGGTTCCCAGAGTAAACTGCCTGCTACTCAGTCCCAGTTGCTAGTATATGCATATTATTAGTATATTTGGATAGAAAACACTCTGACGTTTCCAAAACAGTTTGAATGATGTCTGTGAGTATAACATAACTCATATGGCAGGCAAAAACCTGAGAAAAAATCCATCCAGGAAGTGGGAAATCTGAGGTTGGTCGTTTCTCAACTCATTCCCTATTGAAGAAACAGTGGGATATTGGTCATGTTGCACTTCCTAAGGCTTCCACTAGATGTCAACAGTCTTTAGAACCTTGTTTGATGCTTCTACTGTGAAGTGGCGCTGAATGAGAGGGGATTGAGTAAGGTCTGCCATGAGCTGAACATGCGCTGACCATGCGCGTTGACGTGAGATCGAGCTCGGTTCCATCGCATTTCTGAAGACAAAGGAATTCTCCGGTTGGATCAGTATTGAAGATTTATGTTAAAAATATCCTAAAGATTGATTCTATACTTAGTTTGACATGTTTCTACAGACTGTAATATGACTTTTCGTCTGAACTTTTGCCTGGACCTGCCAGTCGTGAGTTTAGATTGTGTACTGAATGTGCGATCAAAACTGAGTTATTTGGACATAAATGATGGATATTATCGAACAAAACAAACATTTATTGTGGAACTGGGATTCCTGGGAGTGCATTCTGATGAAGATCATCAAAGGTAAATTAATGTTTATAATGTTATTTCTGACTTCTGTTGCACAATACGGCGGATATCTTTTTGTCTTGTTTGGGCTCTGAGCGCCGTACTCAGATTATTGCATGGTTTGCTTTTTCCGTAAAGCTTTTTTGAAATCTGACACAGCGGTTGCATTAAGGAGTAGTGTATCTAAAGTTCCATGTATAACACTTGTATTTTCATCAACATTTATAATGAGTATTTCTGTAAATTGACGTGGCTCTCTGCAAAATCACCAGATGTTTTTGGAACTAACGTAAACTCACCCAATTCCGTACAAATGTGGGTAACCACGGCATTCAAACGAGGCTGCAATGAAAACGAATGAGACTGTAGTGACTGTGTTGGCATCAAAATCCGAGGTGTGAAACTACATTTCGATTCAGCATTGATTGACATGGTAATGAGCTAACAGTATTGGAGAAAAGATGAAAAAACTAACCCCTCTGGTGCTGTACGTTACATCGTGACGTGTCACTACAGTGCGCATTTGCGACTCATTTTGTGCCGTACAGCCTCTTTCCACCAGGGGTAGCCCCACTTCCACCCTTCTCTCGCAGATTAAAATCATGCTCAACCATATACACTTGTAAGAAAACTTCATTATTTTTGTCTAAATTAATATAATTATTGCTAATATTAAACTAATATTTCATGACTAGGGTGCCATTTGCAGTTTTTTGCAGGTCATTTCTGCGAGCCATCATGACACTCAAAAGCCGGAACAGCTGCAGTTCACTTGTGAGGCTAACGTTAGCGCAGCCCTAAACCCCTCTTCAAATTCGACACAAACCTTCAAACAGGTATGTGATGAGACATTACATAAACTCTTTATGTTTTATTTACATTTTAAGGTTAATTAGTTGGACAAATCGGGTGAAAAAAACTGTTTTCTTCACACAACATATTACCCCCTTTCAAGATCACTTCGTAGCCTTCGCTCCCCACCCGCCATTTTTAAAAAGACCAGACGGAGCTCATTGCCTTGTTGAATTATGCAGAGATGGGCATCATGAAGGTCTCGTCATTAATTTAGTTAGAAAGGGGAGAAATTGTGCTTTACATTGGCATTGATATTACAGTTGATCTGGAAGTATTACGTTTTTTGGGCTCAAAAATAAGGTCAATTGTACGGATCAAGGCGATGTACAAAAGTGAGTGAGTTACGTTACTGAACATAACGCGCCAATTTATGCTGAGATTTCTTTATATAAATATGAACTTTATCGAACAAAATTGAGTGTAATCAGATGAAGATCAAAGGTTAGTGATTCATTCTCTCTCTATTTCTGATTTTTGTGACTCCTCTCTGGCTGGAAAAATTGTTTTGTTTTTCTGTGACTTGGCTCTGACCTAACATAATCCTTTGTGGTGCTTTTGCCGAAAAGCCTATTTGAAATGGAACACTGTGGTGGGATTAACAAGAAGTATATCTTTAAAATGGTGTGACATACTTGTATGCTTTAGGAATTTTAATTATGAGATTTCTGTTTGAATTTGGCACCCTGCACTTTCACTGGCTGTTGTAATATCGATCCCGTTAGTCGGATCTCAGCCATAACATCCCACATAATGCTTACATGGATATTCCCTTCATTAACTTCTAGAATGGTCTCTGCTACTTATGATTGCCTGCTGTCTGTTAAATGCTCTACATTGGGTGTCACTCTAGTATGGAACCGTGAAATGCAGGGATTGGGGCCTGACCTGAACTGGGATACCATTTAGGAAAATGTATTTGTTACCTCTAAAAACCCAGCACACCAGCTTATACATTATAAGCTCATACATAGAAGTTATGCAACCACATTTAGACATTTTAAGATGAAGCTGGTTCCTACTCCAAAATGTGAGAGACGGCGTATGAATGCTGTTGTAACACAAATGTTTTGGGAATGTCCTGTGGTGTCCCAGTTCTGGTCACATGTTTCGGATTTCCTTACAAACATGTGTTTCCCTGTGAAGATCCACCTTTATTTTCGTTGAATGATAACTCTTCATTTATACTGCAACTGGTTCAGAAAATAATAATTTATGCGGCATTAACAGCAGCAAAAAAGGTTATCCTTAGTGGATTACCCCTACAATCCCCTTGCCTCAAACATGGTTATCATATAATCAAGATATTGTTCGTTTAGAGCGATCAGCGGGCATGATAAACAAAGCTCGGGCAAATACAATTGAGGCATGGGATGTATTAACCAAAACTCTATCAGATATCAGCACCTCTTGAATAAGCAATGGACCTACATGGTAACGGAGTTGGGGGACAACATTTTATTTTCTGAGAATAATATAGAATATTTTTATTGTAAACTCCACTTCCTTCCTGTAAATGTCTCATTTGTCTGAGAAAAGACAGGTAGTCAGCTAGAGATGGATGCTTACCCAGAACGCTTTCTGTGGAGCTATGACCTCCTGGGCACATGCAAGAGAGAGACTGTTTAATAACAGTTAACACACAACACAACTTGATAAGCCAATAAACTAAAATCGTGTGGACCCTTAGGGGTGTCAGTTGTCAGAGTAGAACTACTAGTCGAACCTGGTGCAAAGCAAAGTCATTGGATCTGATTATACAAAAATAAATGTATCTAAATGGGTTGATTTTAACCTCTAGTGACTCCCCATCCCGCATGAGAGAACGTAATCATCGACTGACACTAATTAGCATAACGCAACGGACATAAATATTCCTAGAAAATTCATATTCATGAAAATCATAAGTGATATATATATTGAGACACAGCTTAGCCTTTTGTTAATAACCCTGTCATCTCAGATTTTCGAAATATGCTTTACAGCCAAAGCTAGACAAGCATTTGTGTAAGTTTATCGATAGCCTAGCATAGCATTTTGTCCAGCTAGCAGCAGGTAACTTGGTCACGGAAATCAGAAAAGCAATCAAATTAAATTGTTTACCTTTGATGAGCTTCGGATGTTTTCACTCACTAGACTCCCAGTTAGATAGCCAATGTTCCTTTTTTCCAAAAATATTATTTTTGTAGGCGAAATAGATCCGTTTGTTCTTCACGTTTGGCTGAGAAATCGCCCGGAAATTGCAGTCACGACAATGGCGAAAAATATTCCAAATTAGCTCCATAATATCGACAGAAACATGGCAAACGTTGTTTACAATCAATCCTCAAGGTGTTTTTCAAATATCTATTCGATAATATATCCACCGGGACAATTAGTTTTTCAGTAGGACCGATTGGAATAATGGCTACCTCTGTATTTTACGCGAGAATCTCTCTGGGGCATCAGGTGACCAGTTGCGCAATGTAGCCGCTTACGGGTATTCTTCAACATAAATGCGTAAAACTACGTAACAATGCTGTAGACACCTTGGGGAATACGGAGAAAAAGTAATCTGGTTGATAGCCAATTCACTGCTCAATAGGGACGCATTGGAACGCAGCGCTTTCAAAACATGAGGCACTTCCGGATTGGATTTTTCTCAGGCTTTCGCCTGCAACATCAGTTCTGTTATACTCACAGACAATATTTGTACAGTTTTGGAAACGTTAGAGTGTTTCCTATCCTAAGCTGTCAATTATATGCATATTCTAGCATCTTGTCCTGACAAAATATCCCGTTTACTACGGAAACGTTATTTTTCCAAAAATGAAAATACTGCCCCCTAGTCACAAAAGGGTTTAATTAATGAAATATCAACATCTTTTTTTAATCAGGGGAAATTTGTGAGTTAAAACCTGGGTTCAATAAAGCTAGTCTATTTGTTTAGGTCCTATCTGCTAACTATAGAAAGATGACCAACTCACCTGATGAAGGATTCACTGCTGTGCTGGGTGTCAAAGGAGAGGTCAAACCTGGTGAAAGGAGATTACACAAGAACAAATGTAAATTCATTTCATTATTAGGTCATTCAATAGCCAGAAAGAGAGAAGTACACTACACATTACCTACAAATCAGATGGACTAAAAGTGCACAAATCTAGACGAAATTACAGCAGCTATGAATGGGTCAATTCATAAATCAGATGGAGCTTTAGTGAATTAATGTAAACAAAATTATACATGTCAGTTAAAATGAGTGGATCTACTTACTGGTAGTTGGTCTCACTGTGGTGTCTAGGATCAAAGTAGAAGTAACAGTCAAAACTAGTGGGAGGCAATATGATGACACAAGAATAAGATAAAGCATTAATCTAAACCCTTGACTACAATTGGTATTTGCAGAGATTATCATTTAGAGGCCCAACACACCTTCTGTAGGACTCGCTGTCGTGCTGGGAGGCAAAGTAGATCTAGGACCTGGAGTCAAACTAACTGAGAAAACACATTAATGAAATTAGCATTTTATTGATGATTGTATTAATGATCATCATGGTGTTGTTGGCCTTTGAAATACCTTCATGACTTGTCTATTCAAAGTGGGAAAAGAAGGACTATAAAATCACTACGGACAGATTGCTTCCTGCCCTGGTAGATTATATTTCTCCTCATTATAGAGATGATGAGACCAATTCATAAGGTGATCAAGTCTTTCAGGACAGATAAGGTGTTGATTGTTGTTATCAGCTTCCTAGAATAAGGTCCCCATGTAACTAACAGCTGAAGCTTAACAGTGTACAGACATGATCTAAACACTGAACCAGTTAAAAAATTAATTTGTAATTCTTGTGGAAATGATTCCAGGGGTTGGTGATGAGACTGGTTTCATATCTATGAACAAATTACATAAAGTTTCTACTGTAAAGTTTTCTTAACAACATCCTCCATCTTCAACACAATGAACTACAGAGAAAGACATTCCAACAGCTACACTTACACATTACCAAAGCTAACCCCCTTTTGTCTCCCTGCTGTAGAGGTTGTCTGTGTAGTTGTTGGATAACTGATGTGAACTCCCACTAGATTTACAACCACTTTGGGGTTGGAATGGGGTCTTTAGTTTGTGGGTCAGAATGTTATTTGGTGGCAGTAGCTCCCTGCCTGCCCTCATCCTCAAGGAGCATTCCCCCAACTGGTCACACCCAAGAGGAAGACCGAGAGCCAGGTGGTCCGGCCAGTTGGGGGACGATCTACACAACCTGGGACTCAACACCAGATCAGCCTGGGACCTGGCCCAGAATAAGACAGTGTAGAGATCCATATGTCAAGGTGCTGTGCTCGAAGGAGCGAGCGAAGAGTGAGTGAGTGAGTGAGTGAGTGAGTGGGGGATGGAGGGACGGAGGGTCAGAATGAATATAGTCATACTAAAAAATGTAAGGGGAGTCAGATCATGAAGACCTGCTGCACTGATAGATTATTATTGGATAGATAATGACTCACATGTAAAGCTGTTCCAATCACTGCGTGGAGAGAGAGAGTTTGGTCCTGAGCTCACTCTGTAGTCACAGCTCACCTCCTTACGCCTCACTGACTGTAGACAACTGATCAGATCACTCTCAGCCGCAGAGAATTGACAGAACCAGCATTCGGAATCTTTGTGTTTCTTCTTCCTGATTTGTGCTCTAAAAAGACACTTACTCTTCTCTCCAACATACAGGTTACAGGTGGTGTCATTACTGACAGAGCCAGGAATTAAACAGGTGATGATGAGGTTCCCTTTCAGACTGACTGTAATATTTGGTTTCTGACCTGTTGGGAGAGGACAACGACTTAATGAAGTACAAGGCACACTATTCTGCACATAACAATATACTGTAGAGCCCGCAGTCTTTCACTATGCAAAGTCAAATCATGATGGTGATAAACATGACATGGACTTATGATTTGGGTAACTATTTTGAATTAACTTGGACTGTGATTTAAAAACATGAATTAAAAAGAATTGATTTGTTCAAAATAAGATAAAAAATAGCATTTGCCCAACGGGCACAGACGTCAGTTCCACACCTAGTTTTGATTTACATTTGATTGAGTTGTCAACATTTCAGCCATGTCATGGGATTTAGGTTCAAGTTGGGTGAAAAATTGAGCCCAGGCTCTGTCGCAGCCGGCCGCGACCGGGAGGCCCATGGGGAGGCGCACAATTGGCCTAGCGTCGTTCGGGTTAGGGAGGGTTTGACCGGAAGGGATATCCTTGTCTCATCACGCACTAGTGAATCCTGTGGCGGGCCGAGCGCAGAGCACGCTGACCAGGTTGGTAGGTGCACGGTGGTTCCTCCGACACATTGGTGCGGCTGGCTTCCGGGTTGGATGCGAGCTGTGTTAAGAGGCAGTGCGGCTTGGTTGGGTTGTGTGTGGAGGACGCATGGCTCTCGACCTTCGCCTCTCCCTAGTCCGTGCGGGAGTTGTAGCGATGAGACAAGACAGTCACGATTAACAATTGGATACCACGAAATTGGGAAGAAAAAGGGGGGTAAAAATAATAACATTTTTACTTTATTTTTTAAGTTGGGTGAAAAAAAGACAAATTTCCCCAAAATTATTTCAGCAAATCCAATACATTTTCCACGTTGATTTAATGTCATCAGAAGGAAAAACATTGTATTTTTTTGTTGAAATGGCTTGTAAACAACATTGATTCAACCAGTTTTTGCCCATACCATTCTAAACTTAAAAAATGTACATATAATACATATTTCTGCATTTGTTTATGTAAGTATCTTACCTGTAAGTATGTATTTATTACTGCGGGGAGACAGAGAGTGTGATCCTGTGTTCACTCTATAGTCACAGCTCACATCTCTCTCCAACTGCAGATGCCTGAACAGATCATTCTTAGTAACACTGAAGGTACAGAATAGTTTGGATGATGCTGCGTTAAATCTCCTCACCCAAGCCTCTTTGTAGGCCTGAGGCTGGTATCCAGTGTACAGGTTACAGCTATGACCATCACTGACAGACTCAGGAAGTACACAGGCAATAGTGATGTCATGAGAAGATTCGTCATTGACACTAATGTCTGGTTTCTGCAGTTTACCTGTGAGGAGGACACATCAATAACTGTCCATACTGTAGGTTAATGAGAATACACACCTCTTTCTTTACCAGATAACGAAAATAGTAAGAACTAAAGAGTCTGTATATGTTAGCATGACATTACATATTCCAATCTGATTACAGTGAGCCAATCAGATCAGTGTATTCATAATAATAATACTATTTTTACCAAGAATAGTGATAGGCACAGGATGACTGTGCATCGATGGATAGTGAGTCTCTACTGTGTAAAAACATCTCAGTTTGACCTCAGCAGGTAAACGTTCACCTGCCCACGAGAGCAGCTCAGCCCCCGTGAGTGACCTCGTACAGGGTGAGGGTTTAGGATTTTTCACCTCTGTGTAGAAGAAACACTGAGACACAGAGCCAGATGGAGGAGAGTCACAGCTCAGCTGAACTGAGTCTCTCTCTCTGTTGACTGTAGAACTCACTGTCAGCCTGGGCTGAGGGAGGTCTGTATCAGAATCAACAGTTTGCTAAAATACATCGGATGAAATAATAAACCCTAGGGGCCTCCTGGGTGGCGCAGTAGTTAAGGGCGCTGTACTGCAGCGCCAGCTGTGCCATCAGAGTCCCTGGGTTCGCGCCCAGGCTCTGTCGTAACCGGCCGCGACCGGGAGGTCCGTGGGGCGACTGCACAATTGGCCTAGCGTCGCCCGGGTTAGGGAGGGCTTGGTCGGTAGGGGTCGCGCACCAGCGACTCCTGTGGCGGGCTGGGCGCAGTGTGCGCTAACCAAGGTGGCCAGGTGCACAGTGTTTCCTCCGACACATTGGTGCGGCTGGCTTCCGGGTTGGATGTGCGCTGTGTTAAGAAGCAGTGCGGCTTGGTTGGGTTGTGTATCGGAGGACGCATGACTTTCAACCTTCGTCTCTCCCGAGCCCGTACGGGAGTTGTAGCGATGAGACAAGATAGTAGCTACTACAACAATTGGATACCACGAAATTGGGGAGAAAAAGGGGTAAAATAAAATAAAAATAAATTACAATAAACCCTAAAATCTAAAAATCATCTCTTCAGTCAGGATTTAAAATGTATATTATATAAATATATAAAATAATCTGGTGTGTTAATCTTGGACCAGAATAGAAAAACACTGGGGTATAATAATACCCTGCTTACCCAGGAGAGTGACAGAGACAGGGTCACTGGAAGGAGAGTAGATAGACACCTCTACAGCATAGTAGATACATATCATGTTGACCTTGGTGTTTGGACCATGACCTGCCCATTCAAGAAGCTTGGTCCCTGTGAGTGACTGCTGATGTGGTATGTTGGAGATGTTGTCTTTCCTCTATGTAGAAGTAACACTGAGACTCAGAGGTAGATTGAGAAGTGTGACATCTCAGCTGAACTGTGTCCGTATCCCTGATGACTTCAGGACTCACTGTCAGCTGAGGAGGGACTGTGAGTTCAGAGGGAAATAGTATGTCAATCTCATATTCAACAGATTACTATGTACATAAAATCTTCATGTGTAACAGACGTGAGCATTTCAAGAACATGACTCATCACACAAATGACTTCTAGATTGTAAAAAGACAGTAAATCATTTTGTGAAACATTGTCTTTGAAATCAGAATTATATTGTTGCAGGTTAGTGTATTGTTGCTGATTGAATCTCAGAATATGGTAATATGTAATAGGAGGGTCACGTTCACAATGATGTAAATAACCTGCTTACCTTGGACAGTTACTGAGCCAGGGTCACTGTGAGAGGATGGGGAAGAACTACCAATAGCGTAGTAGTAACATCTCACGTTGACCACAGCAGGTGAACGTTGATCTGACCACGAGAGGAGCTCAGTCCCTGTGAGTGTCTGACGACAGGATGGTTTATGGTGTCCCTTCTCAGTGAAGAGATAACACTGAGACACGGAGACGGATGGAGGAGTCTCACAGCTCAGCTGAACTGAGTCTCTCTCTCTGATGACTGCAGGGCTCACCGTCAACCTGGGAAGAGGAGGGCCTGTAAGATCAGAAGAGAGGAGTATTTCAAATGTTTGTTTGTTTTGAGAAATGTACTAACAACCATTCAATTGGATTTAAATATGTCTATTATAAAATCAAGTAAATCTATCAACATTTAATGCCTAAAAACATTTATCTTCATGTTATTTACACTAAAGGATTTTGATAATAAGGTCCATTCCTTCATTTAATGATAGTATGTGAAGTATATATTGTTTTAAGTAATGAATTATTACAACATACATAAAAATATTCCAGATTGTGTTGAGGAAGACTCCCTGTAACTTCCCTGTAAGGCACAGCGTTGCAATTGCCTGCAATGACAACAAGCTCAGTCCGATGATGCTGTGACACACCGCCCCAGACCATGACGGACCCCCCACCACCAAAATGTTCCTGCTCCAGAGTACAGGCCTCTGTGTTACGCTCGTTCCTTCACGATAAAGACAAAACAGCGACTCGTCAGTGAAGAGCACTTTTTGCCAGTCCTGTCTGGTCCAGCGACGGTGGGTTTGTGTCCATAGGTAACATTGTTGCCAGTGATGTCTGCCCTCAGTCTGGCCTCTCTCAGCCCATTACGGACAGTCTGAGCACTGGTGGAGGGATTGCGCGTTCCTGGTGTTACTCAGGTAGTTGTTGTTGCCATCCTGTACCTGTCCCGCAGGTGTGATGTTTGGATGTTCTGACCACGTGTAACAACCACTGCAAGGATGATCAGCTGTCCGTCCTGTCTCCCTGTAGCGCTGACTTAGGCGTCTAACAGAACGGACATTGCAATTTTTTGCACTGGCCACATCTGCAGTCCTCATGCCTCCTTGCAGCATGACTAAGGCACGTTCACGCAGATGAGCAGGGACATTGGGCATGTTTCTTTTGGTGTTTTTCCGAGTCAGTAGAAAGGCCTCTTTAGTGTCCTAAGTTTTCATAACTGTGACCTTAATTGCCTAACGTCTGTAAGCTGTTAGTGTCTTAACGACCGTTCCACAGGTGCATGTTCATTAATTGTGTATGGTTCATTGAACAAGCATGGGAAACAGTGTTTAAACCCTTTACAATGAAGATCTGCAAGTTATTTGGAATTTTACGAATTATCTTTGAAAGACATGGTCCTGAATAAGGGACATTTTTTTTTTGCTGAGTTTATATGTCACAATTGACACTGACTCTTACTCACGAGAGCCTGCCATTCTCTTTATATTACGTATCAGCATGTCTTATTTGATATCATTCCTATTTATGAGTGCCATTTAATAATGTGTGCTGTGTGTTTACAACGATTACCTTTCACTTAATTCCTTACATTCTCACGTGTGAAATCAAATTGAATCGCATGGACTATTTTGCTTGCTTGTATGGTGTGCTGTGATTCCACAGATTATCATGGACTAAAGTGACATTGAGACAGCTGTTGCCAATTCTCTATCAGCGCCTCCCTCCCCAAACTCATTGCTAAACACGCCCCAGAACTAGAGTTAAAAGGAGCTGAGCCAGGGACCTTTCAACCGACTCGCTGCTCCTCTCCCTGGATCCCTGCTGTAGGAAAGACACAAATCACAAAGCTCTCTACAGCACTACTTAAGGAAAGTGCTTGTTTCGAATGTGTGAGTGTGACCCCAAATGTTGGCCAGTACATGCTCTAATTGTATGTTTTCTGTCTCCCACGACTACAGACACGGGGGACACGCCTGACGCATCTGAAAGGCTACACCGAACTTTACCACTCAACCATGCCGGTGAGGAGAGAGGGAAAGAAGGCGACCTACCATTGAACACCAAACCAGCAATCGACTACCAGACCAGCCATAGACGAACGATCCCTGCTCTGGAGGAAGAACCCTGTTCGGGTAGAACCATACGAACAAACCCGGCTCGGAGAGACCAGAATGAACATTGGCCACCGATCGGGAATCAACTGCAGTGTTATTTTGGCTCATTGCTTCTAGTTAACATATTGCCCTCAATCCCAGCCTATTTATAAGTTTCTAATAGGGTCGTAGTGATACTGTGTATTACTGTGTAAACTGAGTTTATAAAGAACCTTTGATTGTACTTTGGCCTCTCGGTGGTTGTTTGCCATGTCATCTTAGAACTCTACTTTTGATATATACCTTTCAAAGATTTGTCAAAACAACTATTTTGAAATGACATTGGATGAGATTGTGATTTAAACAGAATCATTTAAGACAATCTGAATTTAGCATTTCTTACCAAGTATAGTAAGAGAGACAGAACCACTTTGCATCGATGGATAGTGAGTTTCTACTGTGTAAAAACATCTCAGTTTGATTTCAGCAGGTGGGTCTCTTTGAAAGTTAATATTAAAAAACATTACAGGTAATCCATACATACTAACAGTATGGAAAATCCATGAATAAAATGTTCAACTATGTCAGAATTTATGCTTGTACAAAGTACAGTAATTCCTATCATTATGTGAAATGAAGACGTTTAAGAAATACGACAGATCTCATTTTCAGAACGAGCATAATTAATACGGTATAACAGTGAAGTGTATCATTGTTTAAACCACCTACTTACCCTGAACAGTGACTGAGACAGGGTCACTAAAAGGAGATGTGTGAGACCTCCCTACAGCATAGTAACACATCACTTTGACCACATCTGGAAACGTTTGATCTGCCCTCTTGAGCAGCTCTGTTCCTGTGAGTGTCTGAGTACAGGATGAGTCTGGAAGATTCTTCCTCCCCTCTATGTAGAAGTAACAGTGAGACACAGGGAGAGATGGAGGAGTCTCACAACTCAGCTGAACTGATTCTGTTTCTCTGATGACTGTAGAACTCACTGTCAGCTGAGGAATGTCTGTGAATAGGGGGATTACACATTTAGCATTTAGTGGTTTTGAGAAATGTATTGATAGTCTAATCCCTCCTTGTTATTTCAGACTTAAGGATCTTGAGTCAATTACTTTATGCAGCGACAGTATGGGAAATTAAGGAGATATAATATATTGCCTGATTGCTTCATGTAACAGTTTATGACAACACACAGTATGATAACATATCACAAGAGGAACATGGTAATGATGGCACAACAGTACATTGTTTACAACCATTCAAATAGTCTTCTTACCCTGAATTGTGACTGTTGAAGACTCACTGTATATGGATCTAAACTGTGAACTTTTAGCATTGTACTGACATTGTATTTTGACCTCAGCTGGTGAACTCTGACCTGTCCACCTCACCAGTAGTGTTCCTGTGAGTGTGTGTTGACAGGGTGATGGAAGGGTGAATTCTACTTTCCCCTCTATTTTGAAGTAACACTCAGAGACAGATGGAGGAGTCTGACAGTTCAGCTGAACTGAGTCTCTCTCTTTGATGACTGCAGGAATCACTGTTAGACTGGGCTGAGGAGGATCTGTGAGATCAGAGGGATGATGGAGTGTCTTTTTAAATTGAATTATAAATTCATTTTCAATGTTTAATGACTAATACAGATAATGTACCACGTAATATTATATGAGTTTGAAAGAGAAAAACAATTCAGACATTGTAATAAATAAACAATGAGAGCCTGTGCCAGGAACAGCCCTTAGGAGGGAGTTATCACACAATAATCCTCGGCTTTGATGGCCATTTGGCTTTTGTAAAACGGTTGCCAACATTTAAACTAAAGATTAACGAAATGTCTTTCATTCAAGACGTATTATTGTTCTGAGTAAATGTGTTTTATTTACATCCTTCCACCAGGACATATGCTCATTTTGGAACGTTGCTAAATGGGCACAGCCAAACAACGGAAGTGATGGATTTCTATCTGACCAGAACTGTCCCAGAGCTTGGGGAGGTGTGTCTGCGCTTGTGCTGCAGCGGCAGGTGCACAATACCAAACTTTACCAGCATCACACATATCAGTGAATCACTGTGACATATGAAATACAAGTGATAGTGTAATCAATCTGTAATAACTACGTAAAATAGTAACAAACGTGTTAAATGATTATGTGACGTACAGTCATATCCAGGTCCTGATTGGTCAACAAGCTGATTTGACCCTTCAAATATTGTTATTTGATGCATCAAACAGTGTTATTTCACGTGTATCTTTTTTGAAATGCAAAGACCCAGATGGTGTTCCATACTTTCCAGTGAACGACACACTGACGTCACGTACAGATGCGCGTGACTCTTGGCTGCAGTAAGAAAGCCACTCCATCTGCGCCCATTCAACATAGCCTAGATTTAGTTTTTATTACTTCTAAACAAAATAACTTTTGGGGGGCTCTCCTACCCTGACAATGATGTGTTGATTCTTGCTTGAACAGTCACTAAGATTATATTTTGGTTGTGATCTTTGTAAAATAACTATTTTGGATGCATCAAGTTGTTAGCTAGAATGCTAAACACTCACTGACATGGCCATAGGATGTAGCAAAAGAGACATTTTACTGGTTGAAGTATGTTATTTTTAAGTATAATGCAGTTGATTTACAATGATGACACAAACATTATATTAAGCAGGTCATTCATACGAGCCTTAAACTCCAATTGTAATCCAAAAGTAGTGTGAGATGCACTCTTATGCAACATGTAAATAGAGGCTTTTTTTTGTTGGCATTCCGTTCTGTCACCATAGTGGATTGAGCAGTCAAATGGAATGGTGAATAGACCATTTTTTTGTGTTTGCAAACGTTGCCGCAGGAGGGCGATGCGCACAACGTTTGCAAACACAAAAAAATAGTCTATTCACTATTCCATCAGACAACCAGACATCACCAGGCAATTTATAAACTTGATCTCTACTGTAAAAAGCATTTAGATATTATATCCCATTTATTTTAGTCTGGCATTTGTTTTTCAACAGTGTAGATTTGTATTCACCTTGTGTCTCCGACATTTGCAACATTGTTTCAATATTGAATTTTGATCATCTCCAGCTGTCACATAGTAATGAACGAATGTGTCGGGATGAGACAGTCTGGCAGCTTTTCTTAGCCAGTCAAAATCATGAATCAGTATCATTTTTATGGATATATTCAAAGAAATGCCAATAGAAAAACAGGAAATGCAGCTAGTTTACTGTCATTCCAGCTTCAGTTTGAAGTGATTATGTTAACTGTGTACTGTAGTGGGCTAGCTCCACTGAATAATGTCCTGGAGAGAGAGCACATTTTCTATGCCAGGCGAAATCTCACATCGAGTCATTAGCTCATTGTTATGGATGTATCCCCCCCCCAAAATATATAGAAAACAGCTTAAAGAAATGCAAATACAGCTTCTTTGCTGTTATTCTGGCTGCACTGTTTGACGTGACAGTGTTAACAGTGTTAGCTAGCAAGCAAGGAATAAGAACGTTGACAGCCATTATGGATCGACCAGCTGGCTTGGGTACCAACCCTAGATTTGTGTCAGGAATACACTGAATATACCAAACAGTCGGGGCATGGATTATACAATGTGTAGAATGCATTCCACAGGGGTGATGACCAATTTTGACTTCAATCCTTCCCACAGTTGTGTCAAGTTGGCAGGATGTCCTTAGGGTGGTGGACCATTCTTGATACACACAGTAAACTGTTGAGCGTGAAAAACCCAGCACTGATGCAGTTCTGGCACCTTCTACCATACCCGGTTCAAAGGCACTTAAATATTGTGTCTTGCCCTTTCCCCTCTGAATGGCACACATACACAATCCATGTCTTTAACCTGTCTCCTCCCCTTCATCTATTTACTGATTTAAGTGGCTTTAACAAGTGACATTAATAAGGGATCATAACTTTCACCTGGATATTCCTGGTTAGTCTATGTCATGTTGATGTTTTGTATAGCCAGTGTATACAGCATCTCGTGGAAGGATGAAATCGTATGAATAAATGAATCAAAATAACGTTATTATTGAAAATATGTCAATCATTATTTGAATATTTTGGTAACCCGTTGTTTTGTCTGGTAGCCCAAAAAGTTACATATTGCAGCTTTAAATTCATAATAATGATACTGACCTTTGGCTTTGAGGAACTGGAAGGTATCTAGACATAACACAATGGGTCATTATCATGGTCTTTTTGACATTATGAAAAATAAGAAAACATGAGATGGGAACACTTTACACAAGCTGGCGAAGCAGAACAGTCTGTAATGCATTCACAGCCATGTTATCAAGCAGTGGTCATTCTTATCTGTACGACATGTAAAATAATGACAGAGAAATAGAAATCAATAGGATGATCAATGGAATAAGACACACTTATTATATCCATAACATGTTGAAATATTAAGAGTTCCTAAAGTAAAAGACTAAAAGAGGGGAAAGAAGAATGGAATATCCTGAAGCACAAACAGATGGAAGGAAAAATAACTCACCGAAAAGGAGGATGAGCAAAAACAGACGACCAGCCATATCAGGGATGAACAATGTCATTTTTAGACAGCTACATACATACTGTTAGTCTGACTTCACAGAAGATGGTGGCAGTGACTGGGACAAAGATTAAATGTTTCAATAGAAAAGCAGATGTGGAGCTTGTTCACAGGAAAACCACAGATGTCTCATATGGCAACTGTGGGCTAATGTCATGTTGCAGAGGAGGAGGCTGAACATTCAGAATCATTCATCTGTAATTATTTTTAGGTTCTAAAGCTACCTGTCTTCAACAAATTGTATTTTGTATCATTATTGCAGGCAATTCAATTTCTAAAACCAACAAGCTAACTTGTCTTTCTGAGAAAAATATTTATCTTAGACCTTTTGTTTTAAGTTTTTAACAGCTGCACAATGTTTAACTACAAAAACCCTGCATTTGTGGTTGAAAGTTTTAGAATCTCTAAAATGTAGAAGGGTTTTCATATTTAATTTATGTTTGGTGAGTCACGTTTAATAACATGCCAGAGCAGTAAAAGTAAACTGATAAGCGCAGTAAAGGAAAGGATGGAAGGAAGGAAGGAACGGAGGAGAGAAGAAAAAACGAGTTCACACTACTCGGACTGATCAGTTTACCTTTAATGCTCTGACTGGTACCTACATTTCCACGCCCGTTCAGATAAACCGCGTGCTTTGCTTGAAGTGCATAACATTGAACCTGTGTAGGCTGAGAATGCAGTTGCTATTTTTAAACTAACGTTTTCATATAGCCTAACTTTGATATTAACCGTTTGATCATGCCACCTAAAAAAAAGCAGCAACCGCGGAAGAAGTAACGTCTATTTGGTCAGATTACGGTTGATAGATTTGTCAATTTCATTGTTAGAAACCAGCAAAGCTGGTGCTCTTGCACGAAAACCCCCTCTTCATCCACCCACGATGGTGTTGGTTAATGAAGCGCTGAAGGAGTTGGACTCTCGAATCGTCTCATCGCAGGCCATTTTCGGCTTCATAACAGAGAAATATCCATCTGTGGACCTGATGAGGTTGAAGTACATGACACGCAAGACCCTGAAAATAGGAATCGAGGGCGGAGTATTGGTGAGGACATCAACTCGATAGCAAACGGCGCACAGACAGCAAACAGACAGCTGCAACCAACTACATATCATCCATGGATGCCAGTTCCAGTTCAAATCAGAACTGGCAGCCATTGCTAGTGTACCCATGAGTTTCCACTCAAAATGCCAGGATAAGAGGATCCAAAAATCGATGTATTATGTCTATGGCCACAACACAACAAGCTGTACATTTGGCATGCATGCTGCCCAAATTGCAGTCTTCCAGACTGTAGGCAACCAGTAACTACCAAAATAAAGGAAACATTTGAATAACTGATGGACAAAGTTTATAGTGTGTGGGATGCGTTTTCCTGCCATGGTTTAGATCAATTTCTAGAATTTATGCCAAGGCGTATTGAAGCTGTTCTTGCAGCTGATGGAGGCCAAACACCCTTTTTAACACACTTTGTTGGCGTTTTCTTTATTTTGGCAGTTACCTGCATGCTCTTGTGATAAAATTTAATCCAGTTATTTTTGAGAAGCTATTGATCCTCTGTGGCTAAATATGTTCTCTGGTGTATTTTGAACATTGAGAACATGGTTGGTTAAAAAATAATTCATTTGTTTTTTTGCCTCTTGGGCCCAGCCCCTGACTCACATAGTTGACCAGTCACATTTAGTTATTATTCAGTTTATTTTTTCAGTTACCCAATCAAGGCAGGGCCTCCCATTTACCCAAACCTCTCCTCCCCCATCTGATTGGCAGTAGGAAGCTGTCTACACTCATTGAGAGCAGGCTCCTGAATCCTTCTGTGGTTTGCGGTTGCAGTAAAAAAAATATATACTACATATCTAATATGTACTGTAAAATGTATGTATACATTTCTGACCTTTTTTCTGCCTTCTGGGCCCAGGGGCTTCATTAATCCTGATGGGGAAACAAAGCTTCCTGGAGCGTTGAGATTTTCCAGCTAATTGTCTGAAATAGGTTAATTACTCAAGGCTTTGATCGAGTGCACACTAGTGCCACCTGTTGGTCATCGAATTTAGAGCAGCCAAATTATTATAGATTATGTCCCACACCCCATAGTGTGTGTGCAGTGTAGCCTTTTTGTCTTTTACCAATCAGGTGGTTGTTCGACGAAACAAAGCTTTTGACGTCATTGATCACATGCTTGTGATAAGGTGATATGGGCATCGGCACACTGCGATTTCAACGCATACCTCAGAGCTCAGGCATCAAACATAACATCACTATACCGGATGAGTCCACAACATTATTTGGGTACAAATTAACAGAATATACATTTTTTTTAAAGTGAGATCTCCACTGGACAGTTACTTCAATAGGCTCCTTGTGGCAACTAGGCTTTGTTAACCCAAGTAATTAAATCAAGAATAATGTGATCCAAGGTGAATGGACTTTATTTTCTGAATGTGATAGTAGCTTACCTGCCAAATGAGCCAAACTTCATGGTACCAGTTTTGAATATAAAGTGGTGTGTTTATTAGATAAGTCAACATTATATGACAAACATATTGAACATGGGCTTGCTGTTTAATATAATGTAGCTCAACGTGTGATCACTCTCCCTTGCCAGCTGGCAGTCAGGGGTAGGGTCAAGTAGCCCAAGCCAAAGGCCACTGACGACACTGATCCCAATGTGGAGAAGTCTCCAAAGGCTGCCAAGGTTGGAGCCAAGAAGACTAAGGACAAGGAAGCCGGTAAACTGAATCCACTGAATTGATTGTGCTCATCACTTCTAGGATTTAGACATCACCCTATAATCTTCCCAATTGTATGGGATCATTGTTATTGAGCTACACCCATTGCAATGGAGGACATTTAACATCTCCTCATTGGGTCTATGACTCGCCCATACCCGGGCACGATCCAGGGACCCTCTGCACACATCATCAACAGTCACCCACGAAGCATCGTTACCCATCGCTCCACAAAAGCAGCGGGGGAACTACTACTTCAAGGTCTCAGAGCAAGTGACGTCACCGATTGAAACACTATTTAGCGCGCACCACCGCTCACTAAGCTAGCGTTTCACATCCGTTACACATGCATACACACACATCACTAACTCTTGTCTCTAGAAGCTGAGAAGAAAAAGGTTACAGCCAAAAAGCAGAAGGAGAAACCTTCAGAGGCAAGTGTGGTTTCAGTTATGTTCTGACTATTGGCATTGTTCAAGTGGTTTTGGCTTATAGGGACTTTTTTTTACACTTTTGTCATGGGTACTGTTCCCTATTTGGGCTTTACCATGGTTGAATTGAATCTCAAATTGAATCTCAATTTTAAATGCTACCACAAACCAGAAGCATTGCAAACCTGTCATTTTCATCGTTCAGGATGAAAACTCAGGAAGTCTGCAAAAGCATCTGCTTCCAAGGTGGCCCCTGCTAAGAAGCTCAAGTCAAAGAGGACAAAGGGGCATAGGGGACAGCTGAGGATCAACCCAAAGCACAGAAGACTAGCAAGGGTGAAGGGGCAGCCAAGAAGGGTGAAAAATGCCAAAGCTTTCCAGAAGCCTGCAGAGGGTGATGAAGTTAAAACCACAGGGAAATGAGGCAAGAGCGCAGGCAAGAGGCAAGAGGCAAGAGGGCAGCAGCAGAGTGACTGCACTCCTTTTATCCACTTTGTATGTTTTTAAATAAAGCAGTTTTTTTGTACTACTTGTTTGTGGCATTTAAGTGTAGACCTAGCTGCTGTAAAATGTAATCTCCACTTTTCCTGTAGAGAAGTGTTGGTGGTAGCTAAGGCTTTGTAAAGATGTTTAATGATTCACAGATGCAAGTTTATATATAATATATATATATATATATATATATATATATATATATATATATATATATATATATATATATATATATATATATATATACAGTGCCTTGCGAAAGTATTCAGCCCCCTTGAACTTTGCGACCTTTTGCCACATTTCAGGCTTCAAACATAAAGATATAAAACTGTATTTTTTTGTGAAGAATCAACAACAAGTGGGACACAATCATGAAGTGGAACGACATTTATTGGATATTTCAAACTTTTTTAACAAATCAAAAACTGAAAAATTGGGCGTGCAAAATTATTCAGCCCCTTTACTTTCAGTGCAGTAAACTCTCTCCAGAAGTTCAGTGAGGATCTCTGAATGATCCAATGTTGACCTAAATGACTAATGATGATAAATACAATCCACCTGTGTGTAATCAAGTCTTCGTATAAATGCACCTGCACTGTGATAGTCTCAGAGGTCCGTTAAAAGCGCAGCGAGCATCATGAAGAACAAGGAACACACCAGGCAGGTCCGAGATACTGTTGTGAAGAAGTTTAAAGCCGGATTTGGATACAAAAATATTTCCCAAGCTTTAAACATCCCAAGGAGCACTGTGCAAGCGATAATATTGAAATGGAAGGAGTATCAGACCACTGCAAATCTACCAAGACCTGGCCGTCCCCCTAAACTTTCAGCTCATACAAGGAGAAGACTGATCAGAGATGCAGCCAAGAGGCCCATGATCACTCTGGATGAACTGCAGAGATCTACAGCTGAGGTGGGAGACTCTGTCCATAGGACAACAATCAGTCGTATATTGCACAAATCTGGCCTTTATGGAAGAGTGGCAAGAAGAAAGCCATTTCTTAAAGATATCCATAAAAAGTGTCGTTTAAAGTTTGCCACAAGCCACCTGGGAGACACACCAAACATGTGGAAGAAGGTGCTCTGGTCAGATGAAACCAAAATTGAACTTTTTGGCAACAATGCAAAACGTTATGTTTGGCGTAAAAGCAACACAGCTCATCACCCTGAACAAACCATCCCCACTGTCAAACATGGTGGTGGCAGCATCATGGTTTGGGCCTGCTTTTCTTCTGCAGGGACAGGGAAGATGGTTAAAATTGATGGGAAGATGGATGGAGCCAAATACAGGACTATTCTGGAAGAAAACCTGATGGAGTCTGCAAAAGACCTGAGACTGGGACAGAGATTTGTCTTCCAACAAGACAATGATCCAAAACATAAAGCAAAATCTACAATGGAATGGTTAAAAAATAAACATATCCAGGTGTTAGAATGGCCAAGTCAAAGTCCAGACCTGAATCCAATCGAGAATCTGTGGAAATAACTGAAAACTGCTGTTCACAAATGCTCTCCATCCAACCTCACTGAGCTCGAGCTGTTTTGCAAGGAGGAATGGGAAAAAAATTCAGTCTCTCGATGTGCAAAACTGTTAGAGACACACCCCAAGCGACTTACAGCTGTAATCGCAGCAAAAGGTGGCGCTACAAAGTATTAACTTAAGGGGGCTGAATAATTTTGCACGCCCAATTTTTCAGTTTTTGATTTGTTAAAAAAGTTTGAAATATCCAATAAATGTCGTTCCACTTCATGATTGTGTCCCACTTGTTGTTGATTCTTCACAAAAAAATACAGTTTTATATCTTTATGTTTGAAGCCTGAAATGTGGCAAAAGGTCGCAAAGTTCAAGGGGGTCGAATACTTTCGCAAGGCACTGTAAATATCATACAATGTGATTTTCTGGATTTTTGTTTTAGATTCCGTCTCTCACAGTTGAAGTGTACCTATGATAAAAAATGACAGACTTCTACATGCTTTGTAAGTAGGAAAACCTGCAAAATCTGCAGTTTGTCAAATACTTGTTCTCCCAACTGTATAGAAGAGGGATTTATTTTTTATTTTATTTTATTTCACATTTATTTAACCAGGTAGGCCAGTTCAGAACAAGTTCTCATTTACAACTGCGACCTGGCCAAGATAAAGCAAAGCAGTGCGACAAAAACTACAACACAGAGTTACACATCAACAAACGTACAGTCAATAACACAATAGAAAGATCTATGTACAGTGTGTACAGTGTATATGGGAGGTGAGCGGGGAGCCACCCCTTTTCAACAAACAAAGCCATCCCCCATAGCATAATCGACCATCCTGACCGCTGGGCTCAAGTGTGCATCGAAACAGAATGTAAGCTCATATTAACTGAAACATTTTTTAATGAAGTTGTGTTCTCACACCATTTACATCTAAACCACTCCGCAGTCATTGGACTTCAAGGCTAGAATGTGTCTACAATACTGCACATTGAAGGAGGGACTGAGGTGCTGAGTAAGTTGAAATTCAACTGGGAATTTGGAAAACAACAAGTTAACATGTGAACATGGAGACATTTGGAGATTTGAATAGCATTTGGAAATCTATATTTTTCAGTTTTGATGATCTGATGTTGCCAACAATGTAAACATTTTTAAAACCGAAATGTTATATTTTGTAGCTTGTAACAACGTATGTGGGCAATATCAATATCACTACTTTTGCTATAAGATCAGGCTTTTGGGGTTTGATAACCTTTGCCGCAAAAATTGTTCAAATAACATTAGACTTTTCCCCCAGATTTTTTGGGGTGCATCTGGTTTATATTATAAGCTTATTTCAACACAAGATGAATTTCACCAAGAAAAATTTCTTAGCAATACCACTTTGGATCTTAATGACTTATATTCTTTTAATTTCCTATTTACCTGTTTTTTTGCATTGTGTGAATATGTTATATATTTATTTATTTATTTTTAATTGTCTGTATCTATCGATTTTGATCACAAATATATTTTATTTAGTAAACTGTATCAAACCGTTATGGAAGGAGACATCACACAGATGACAGAATATATATAAATACAGTATATATTTACTTGGGCATTTACTTAAAAATATTTAAAGGGGAGTATGTCCCGGACCCCTCCAAAATCCAGGCCAGGTGTCAATGTGTGATACAGGAAATTACGGCAGTTCCAATCATTTTGAGGGCCCTAAGCGAGATTTGCCCACCTCACCGACAAAACATTTTAGTGGCCCCGCTCATGGCGGCGGAGAGAAACATTTGGAGCTTTAAAGTTTTTGTCCTGCAATTCTACTCATTTTGCCATGGGGCGGAGAGAACTTTGCAGTTATTAAGCAAATTTCCTGAAATTCATCACGTTGTGCCATTGTCGTTGAAATAATAAAATTCAGTTTAAAGCTCATTTCCTGCAATTCCACACATTTTGCCATGACTTATGCCATGTTCATTTGATATCTGAGTGAGAGTGACTAACAAAATTATTGGGGGCCCCGTGGAAGTCAGGGCCCCTGGGCAGGAATGGGACCATTACTGTCATGTATTGTCATGTTGTGTCTTGTTCCTGTTCTTTCTCTTCACCCTGTCTCCCTCTGCTGGTCGTATTTGGTTACCTTTTCTTCCCCTCTTTCCCCCAGCTGTTCCTTGTCTTCTCTAACTACCTCGTTCACCCCTTTTCCCACCTGTTCCCTTTTTCCCTCTGATTAGGTCTCTATATCTCTCTCTGTTTCTGCTTCTGTCTTTGTCGGATTCTCGTTTGTGTTTCTCATGCCTGAACCAGACTATCGTCGTGTTTGCTGCAACCTTGTCCTGTCCTGTCGGAATCTGCCAGTTCATCTAACCTTGTCCTGTCCTGTCGGAATCTGACTGTCCATCTGAGCCTACATGTGTTTCGTCATTAAAGAAACTCTGTTTTGTTAATTCGCTTTTGGGTCCTCATTCACGCACCTGACAGAAGAATCCGACCAAGAATGGACCCAGCGACTTCGGATCCTCTCCACTCAGCCGTCGAGATCCAGGGAGCGATGCTAGGCAGACACGAGCAGGAATTGTCTGCTGCTCGACATGCCGTTGAGACCCTGGCCGCCCAAGTCTCCAACCTCACAGAACAGGTTCACCATCTCCGCCTCGATCCACCGGCCACTTCCAGGGCTTTCGAATCTCCGGAGCCCAGAATCAATAACCCGCCGTGTTACTCTGGGGAGCCCACTGAATGCCGCTCGTTCCTCACCCAGTGTGATATTGTGTTTTCTCTCCAGCCCAACACTTACTCCAGGAGCACTGCTCGTATCGCCTACGTCATATCTCTCCTTACTGGACGGGCTCGTGAGTGGGGCACGGCAATCTGGGAGGCAAGGGCTGAGTGTACTAACCAGTATCAGGACTTTAAGGAGGAGATGATACAGGTTTTTGATCGATCTGTTTTTGGGGAGGAAGCTTCCAGGGTCCTGTCTTCCCTATGTCAAGGTAATCGATCCATAACAGACTACTCTATTGAGTTTCGCACTCTTGCTGCCTCCAGTGACTGGAACGAGCCGGCTTTGCTCGCTCGTTTTCTGGAGGGTCTCCGCGCGGAGGTAAAGGATGAGATTCTCTCCCGGGAGGTTCCTTCCAGCGTGGATTCCTTGATTGAACTCGCTATTCGCATAGAGCGACGGGTTGATCTTCGTCACCGAGCTCGTGGAAAGGAGCTCGCGTTCTCCGTTGCCCCCCTCTCCGCATCACTACCATCTTCCTCTGCCGGCTCGGGTGCTGAGCCTATGCAGCTGGGAGGTATCCGCATCTCGACTAAAGAGAGGGAACGGAGAATCACCAACCGCCTCTGTCTCTATTGCGGTTCCGCTGGTCATTTTGTCACTTCATGTCCAGTAAAAGCCAGAGCTCATCAGTAAGCGGAGGGCTACTGGTGAGCGCTACTACTCCTGTCTCTCCTTCAAGATCCTGCACTACCTTGTCGGTCCATCTACGCTGGACCGGTTCGTCAGCTTCCTGCAGTGCCTTGATAGACTCTGGGGCGGAGGGCTGTTTTATGGACGAGACCTGGGCTCGGGAACATTACATTCCTCTCAGACAGTTAAGGGAGCCCACGGCCTTGTTCGCTTTGGATGGTAGTCCTCTCCCCAGGATTCAGCGTGAGACGCTACCTTTAACCCTCACTGTCTCTGGTAATCATAGCGAAACCATTTCTTTTTTGATTTTTTGTTCACCTTTTACACCTGTTGTTTTGGGCCATCCCTGGCTAGTTTGTCATAATCCTTCTATTAATTGGTCTAGTAATTCTATCCTCTCCTGGAACGTCTCTTGTCATGTGAAATGTTTAATGTCTGCTATCCCTCCTGTTTCCTCTGTCTCTTCTTCACAGGAGGAGCCTGGTGATTTGACAGGGGTGCCGGAGGAATATCACGATCTGCGCACGGTGTTCAGTCGGTCCAGGGCCACCTCTCTTCCTCCACACCGGTCGTATGATTGTAGTATTGATCTCCTTCCGGGAACCACTCCCCCCCGGGGTAGACTATACTCTCTGTCGGCTCCCGAACGTAAGGCTCTCGAAGATTATTTGTCTGTAGCTCTTGACGCCGGTACCATAGTCCCCTCCTCCTCTCCCGCCGGAGCGGGGTTTTTTTTTTGTCAAGAAGAAGGACGGGTCTCTGCGTCCCTGCATAGATTATCGAGGGCTGAATGACATAACAGTGAAGAATCGTTATCCGCTTCCTCTTATGTCTTCAGCCTTCGAGATCCTGCAGGGAGCCAGGTTTTTCACTAAGTTGGACCTTCGTAACGCTTACCATCTCATGCGCATCAGGGAGGGGGACGAGTGGAAGACGGCATTTAACACTCCGTTAGGGCACTTTGAATACCGGGTTCTTCCATTCGGCCTCGCTAACGCTCCAGCTGTCTTTCAGGCATTAGTCAATGACGTCCTGAGTGACATGCTGAACATCTTTGTTTTCGTTTACCTTGACGATATCCTGATTTTTTCACCGTCACTCCAGATTCATGTTCAGCACGTTCGACGTGTCCTCCAGCGCCTTTTAGAGAATTGTCTTTTTGTGAAGGCTGAGAAGTGCACTTTTCATGCCTCCTCCGTCACATTTCTCGGTTCTGTTATTTCCGCTGAAGGCATTAAGATGGATCCCGCTAAGGTCCAAGCTGTCATTGATTGGCCCGTTCCTAAGTCACGCGTCGAACTGCAGCGCTTTCTCGGCTTCGCGAACTTCTATCGTCGTTTCATCCGTAATTTCGGTCAGGTGGCAGCTCCTCTCACAGCCCTTACTTCTGTCAAGACGTGCTTTAAGTGGTCCGTTTCCGCCCAGGGAGCTTTCGATCTCCTCAAGAATCGTTTTACTTCCGCACCTATCCTTGTTACACCTGACGTCTCTAGACAGTTCGTTGTCGAGGTTGACGCGTCAGAGGTGGGCGTGGGAGCTATCCTTTCTCAGCGCTCCCTCTCTGACGACAAGGTCCACCCTTGCGCGTATTTTTCTCATCGCCTGTCGCCGTCGGAACGTAACTATGATGTGGGAAACCGCGAACTGCTCGCCATCCGCTTAGCCCTAGGCGAATGGCGACAGTGGTTGGAGGGGGCGACCGTTCCTTTTGTCGTTTGGACTGACCATAGGAACCTTGAGTACATCCGTTCTGCCAAACGACTTAATGCGCGTCAGGCTCGTTGGGCGCTGTTTTTCGCTCGTTTCGAGTTCGTGATTTCTTATCGTCCGGGCTCTAAGAACACCAAGCCTGATGCTTTATCTTGTCTCTTCAGTTCTTCAGTAGCCTCCACTGACCCCGAGGGGATTCTCCCTGAGGGGCGTGTTGTCGGGTTGACTGTCTGGGGAATTGAGAGGCAGGTAAAGCAAGCACTCACTCACACTGCGTCGCCGCGCGCTTGTCCTAGGAACCTTCTTTTCGTTCCCGTTCCTACTCGTCTGGCCGTTCTTCAGTGGGCTCACTCTGCCAAGTTAGCCGGCCACCCTGGCGTTCGGGGTACGCTTGCTTCCATTCGCCAGCGTTTTTGGTGGCCCACCCGGGAGCATGACACGCGTCGTTTCGTGGCTGCTTGTTCGGTCTGCGCGCAGACTAAGTCCGGTAACTCCCCTCCTGCCGGCCGTCTCAGGCCGCTTCCCATTCCCTCTCGACCGTGGTCTCACATCGCCTTAGATTTTATCACCGGACTGCCTTCGTCAGCGGGGAAGACTGTTATTCTTACGGTTGTCGATAGGTTCTCTAAGGCGGCTCATTTTATTCCCCTTGCTAAGCTTCCTTCTGCTAAAGAGACGGCACAAATCATCATCGAGAATGTTTTCAGAATTCATGGCCTTCCGTCAGACGTCGTTTCGGACAGGGGTCCGCAATTCACGTCTCAATTTTGGAGGGAGTTTTGCCGTTTGATTGGGGCTTCCGTCAGTCTCTCTTCCGGCTTTCACCCCTAGTCTAACGGTCAAGCAGAACGGGCCAATCAGACTATTGGTCGCATCTTACGCAGTCTTTCTTTTCGTAACCCTGCGTCTTGGTCAGAACAGCTCCCCTGGGCAGAATACGCCCACAACTCGCTTCCTTCGTCTGCGACCGGGCTATCTCCTTTTCAGAGTAGCCTCGGGTACCAGCCTCCGCTGTTCTCGTCTCAGTTCGCCGAGTCCATTGTCCCCTCCGCTCAGGCTTTTGTCCAACGTTGCGAGCGCACCTGGAAGAGGGTCAGGTCTGCACTTTGCCGTTATAGGGGGCAGACTGTGAGAGCCGCTATTAAGCGTAGAACTAAGAGTCCTAGATATTGTCGCGGTCAGAGAGTTTGGCTCTCCACTCAGAACCTTCCCCTTAAGACAGCTTCTCGCAAGCTGACCCCGCGGTTCATTGGTCCGTTCCGTATTTCTCAGATCATTAATCCTGTCGCAGTGCGACTTCTTCTTCCGCGATATCTTCGTCGCGTCCACCCGGTCTTCCATGTCTCCTGTGTTAGGCCTGTTCTTCGCGCTCCCGCTCGTCTCCCCCCCCCCCCCCATCCTTGTCGAGGGCGCACCTATCTACAGGGTCCGTAAGATTTTGGACATGCGTCCTCGGGGCCGTGGTCATCAGTACCTAGTGGATTGGGAGGGGTACGGTCCTGAGGAAAGGAGTTGGGTTCCCTCTCGGGACGTGCTGGACCGTTCGCTGATCGATGATTTCCTCCGTTGCCGCCAGGTTTCCTCCTCGAGTGCGCCAGGAGGCGCTCGGTGAGTGGGGGGGTACTGTCATGTATTGTCATGTTGTGTCTTGTTCCTGTTCTTTCTCTTCACCCTGTCTCCCTCTGCTGGTCGTATTTGGTTACCTTTTCTTCCCCTCTTTCCCCCAGCTGTTCCTTGTCTTCTCTAACTACCTCGTTCACCCCTTTTCCCACCTGTTCCCCTTTTCCCTCTGATTAGGTCTCTATATCTCTCTCTGTTTCTGCTTCTGTCTTTGTCGGATTCTCGTTTGTGTTTCTCATGCCTGAACCAGACTATCGTCGTGTTTGCTACAACCTTGTCCTGTCCTGTCGGAATCTGCCAGTTCATCTAACCTTGTCCTGTCCTGTCGGAATCTGCCTGTCCATCTGAGCCTACATGTGTTTCGTCATTAAAGAAACTCTGTTTTGTTAATTCGCTTTTGGGTCCTCATTCACGCACCTGACAATTACTACAAGACTTAGATAGCTGGCTAGATTACTTGCCTAGCAATCTATAAAATCTTAGCTGACATGGGATAATTGAGTGACTGTCAGTGACTGAAATAACAAGAGAAAAACTTCTGATGTAGAACCACATTTCGAAACTGCACGTTGTGTATTCTACTATCCTACGGTTGCTTTTGGAGGGGGAGGGGCCTCTAGCGGCTGCTTACTGAATGTTACTTATAAATAGAAACGGTACTGTAGTAGATGTTTTAGATACTTATTTACAGTAACATGATGTGTGATAAATAAAGGACATCCTGAAAGAAACAATATTTATGTGAGACATACAGAGAGCCAGTGGTGTAGTTTCAGTGTGTCTGCAGAAGACTGTAAAACCCATCTGGCTGGGCTGAGGTTGCTGGTCTGTCGGGGATTGAGCTGTATATGTGGTACGTATCAGACTAGAGAAAAGAAACAGACAGTTTAACTTCAGTCCTTTAATTCTACAGTACTGTAAATGTAATGTAATTTAAAAGGATGTAACATCAATCTGAAACTGAGAGTCGTTCACAATCACCAAACACAGTGGGTGATTCTGAACTTACATTGACGTTTTCAGATGACCTTCCATTTTCTTCAAAAGGACCTGTACAACACAGAAGGATGCCTGAGTGAGTGAGTGAGTGAGTCAGTATGTGCGCACACACACACACAAGTCACTTCTCCTCCTGACTCAAACCATCCTGTAGACGTACAGCTCTATTCTCATGCTCTAACACATTATCTTATGTATAACTTATACACATACATGCTTACTGATATGACTACCTCAGACCAACATCCAAGCCTAAACAACTTTGAGTCCTATATAAAGCCTGACATATGAAACATTGGGACAGAGTTAAATAGACAAACCTAATGGTAAAGATGTGGATGGTACAGAAGTGATCAGGCTGTAGACCCCTGCATTCTCTGAATCAGCCTGGAGGAAAGAGAGAGAGAAAGATCCTTATTATCCCTCAGACTGTCTGTCTGTTCCTACGAAAACAAGTATGTATCTATATCCAAGGCTATTATTTTTGCTGTACTTACATCTTCATTTGCAGATACCTGCACAGGACCTGCATCTCACGGAGAGAGACAAAGTAAGAGGTTGTGTGTCTGTGTGTCTGTGTGTGTGGGGGGGGGGGGGTGGGGACAGAAGACATTATGTTACAAACTCACCCGAGGGCAAAAACGTGGACGGTACAGAGGTGATGAGAGAACAGATCCCAGCATCCCTTGAATCCAACATGCCTGCACTGCTCATAGCTCCCATCACCAAATCACCTACAACAGAAAATAAATACAACTTAAATTAGAATTTGTTGTTTGTTCATGCATGTGTGTAGTTGTGTTAGTAGTGTGTGCAGTGTTTGATGTATTTTGTTTGGAACATACATTGGCTGTGATCATCCTGTCTGGCTGTAGGTCTGTACAACATAAAAGTATATAAGAAGGTTGTGGTAAGAACATCTCATCATGGACAATACAGAACTAAAGGTTGATACAATCTGCATCGTATTCACAAGGGAATTCTTACCTCTGAGAATTGGTTTTCTCTGAAAAACAAATTAGACTAAATGATTGATTTTGAATATAGCCTACACTACACAATATCACCAAAAGGAGTTGAAAGATGAAACCATGTCAAAGGCACTTACATTAATATGAGAAGGAAAATGTTTGCAAGTTATTTGTTATGCAGAATCAGAAGTACTCACTGGTCCTCCTGCAGAGATAGACAGCTGTCAATCCCATCAAGAACACGCCCACTCCAGAAGCCATACCCACTGCTGTCTGCCATAATTGCACCTCTGTTTGGTGACATGATGACATCAGGAGAGGTCATTAGCTCTTAATCCAAATGTAAATACTTCAATGGTAGACCGGTGTTAGAATACCACTTTATTATTAGTCTTGGTAAACGTTTCTGTTTTCATATATGTGAGAAAAGACAGCTAGTCAGCTAAGCGTTTTACATTTGAGTCTGTGAAGGAAAATGTTATGTTTGTGCTTTTCTAATAACCAATTGGACTGGGTCCATGCAACTGACTGATTGATCGTGACTGGGAGGAATCATCACTATCAGTATAAGCAATTTGGCAGTGCGCCAAGAACATTGTTTTGAAAACTGAAAGGGGTGTCTCAGTTTCAAGGTCTCAGCTTGGAGAGAAGAAGCCTTGTGAGGTATTGGTTGGTCACATGCATGAAACAAACGTTAATGATGAATTAATGATGAATTTTGAATAAGCTAAATCTTGCAAATATAACTTGTCTGTTTAAGCACTAAATAAGAGAACAAATGGGACTTCCCCGGCGGAGCAAGATAGAGACATGCAAGATAGAGACAGTTTGTTAACAGTTAACACACATCACAACTAGTAAACACCAATAAACAAACATCGTGCGGCCATTCTCACTTTCAGTTGGACTCTTTGGTGTGTCAGTTGTCAAAGTAGGATTAACAGTCAAATCTGGTGCAAAGCAAAGTCATTAGATCTGGTTATACAATAAAGTATCTTAATGGGATGATTTAATCAATCCAAGATCAACCTCTTTTCTAGTAATTAGGCACATTTGTGATGAGGAAAGAATACAAAGACCTGGGTAAGATAAACTGAAAACAATTGACTTATTTTAACTAACTAAAGATGACCAGCACGCACACCTGGTGTAGGATTCACTGCTGTGCTGGGGGCCAAAGGAGAGGTCAAACCTGGTGAGAAGAGATGAGAAATGTACATTTGTTTCATATCAAATAAAATAAAAAGTTTTTTTGTCACATGCACTGAATACAACAGGTGTTACAATACAACCTTACCATGAAACACTTACTTTCAACAATGCATTTTTTTTAAGTAAGAAAATATTTGCTAAAAAAATTCTAAAGAAATAAAATGTAATTTAAAAAATAAAAACAATAACGAGGCTATAGGTAATTCAGGTAATATGTATATGTAGGAAGGTGTAAAGTGACTACGCATAGGTAATAAACAGCGAGTAGCAGCAGCGTAAAAAGGGAGATCAATGCAAATAGTCTGGTTAGCCATTTGAGCCTTTTTAATTTTTAGGTCCTTTCTCTGACCCCGCCTGGTATAGATGTCCTGGATGGCAGGAAGCTTGTCCCCAGTGATGTACTGGGCCGTACGCACTAACCTCTAAGGTCAGATGCTGAGCAGTTGCCATACCAAGCATTGATGCAATCAGTCAGGATGCTCTCGATGGTGCAGCTGTATAACTTTTTGAGGATCTGAGGACCCATGCCAAATCTTTTCGGTGTCCTGAGAGGGCATAGGCATTGTCATGCCTTCTTCACGACTGTCTTGGTGTGTTTGGACCATGTCAGTTTGTGTATTACAGACTCGGTCAGGGAGAGGTTGAAAATGTCAGTGAAGACGCTTGCCAGTTGGTCAGTGCATGTTCTCAGTATGCGTCCTGGTAATCCGTCTGGCCCTGCAGCCAAGTGAATGTTGACCTGTCTTACTCACATCGGCAACGGAGAGCGTGATCTCACATTCGTCCGAAACAGCTGGTGATTTCATGCAAGGTTCAGTGTTGCTTGCCTTGAAGCAAGCATAGAAGGCATTTAGCTCGTTTGGTAGGCTTTCGCCACTGGGCAGCTCATGGTTGGGTATCCCTTTGTAATCCGTAATAGTTTGCAAGCCTTGGCACATCCAACGAGCGTCAGAGCCAGTGTAGTAGGATTCAATCTTAAACCTGTATTAATGCTTTGCCTGTTTGATGGTTCATCTGAGGGCATAGCAGGATTTCTTATAAGTATCCGGATTAGTGTCTCGCTCCTTGAAAGCAGCAGCTTTAGATTTTTGCTCAGCGCGGATGTTGCCTGTAATCCATGGCTTCTGGTTGGCATATGTATGTACAGATGAAGTCAGTAATGTAGTGTACTCCTCAATGCCATCGGATGAATACCAAAACATATTTCAGTCTGTGCTAGCAAAACAGTCATGTAGCATAGCATGCGTGTCATCTGACCACTTCTGTAATGAGCGAGTCACTGGTAAGTCTTGCTTAAGTTTTTGCAGGTTAGCAGGAATCAGGAGGATATAATTATGGTCAGATTTTCCAAATGGAGGGTGAGGGAGAGATTTGTACACATCTCTGTGTGTGGAGTAAAGGTGGTCTAGATTTTCTTTTTCTCTGATTGCACATTTGACATGCTGGTAGAAATGAGGTAACATGGATTAAAGCTTTCATGCATTAAAGTCTCCAGCACTAAGAGCACCACTTCTGGATGAGCATTCTCTTGTCTGCTTATGGCCTTATACAGCTCGTTGAGTGCGGTCTTAGTGCCTGCATCGGTTTGTGGTGGTAAATAGACAGCTACAAAAAATATAGATAAACTCTCTTGGTATATTGTGTGGACTACAGCTTATCATAAGATACTCTACCTCAGGCGAGCAAAACCTCTAGACTTCCTTAATATTTGCACAACAGCTGTTATTGACAAATAGACAGACCACCAGCCCTCGTCTTACCGGAGGTTTATTGTTCTGTCTTGCCGATACACGGTAAATCCAGCCAACTGTATATGATCCATGTCCTCGTTCAGCCATGACTCGGTGAAACATAAGATACGGATGGTAAAGCAGGATTATCCACTTGCAGATGAATTCTCACCAAGCATCAGGATCTGCGGCCCCTGTATCGGTCGTCTCCTCTTCATGCGAATGACGGGGCTTTGGGCCTGGGCCGTGAAAAGAAGTTAATCTTTCTCCTTCAATTCATTAAAGAAAAAATCTTCGCCCAGTGAGTAATCACTGTTCAGAAGCTCTTTTCAGTCATAAGAGACAGTGGCAGAAACATTATGTGCAAAACAAGTTACAAACAACGCAAAAAAAACACCCAGAATAGCACAATTGGTTAGGAACCCGTAAAATGGCAGCCATCCCCTCCGGCGCTATTCATATCTAAGAAAAGTACAATTTAGAGTGAGCGTACAAGCAGCCATGAATAAGTCTATGAGTAAACCTGTTGGAGCGTCAGTGAATTAGAGTGAACTAAAAATGTAATTGCAAAGTAAGGGATACTTACTAGTTGGTCTCACTGTGATGTCAGGGGTCAAAGTAGAAGTAACAGTCGAAACTGCTGGAAAGTATTAAAAGTTCATTCTGGATCTGATTACACAAGAAGAAAGGTATGCATTATTTCTGTTAGAAAACAACACAACTCAGTCAGTAGAAAGATTCACAATTTCAGAATTTTGAATATTATTGTTAAAACCCAGAGCCTTAAAAGCTTATGGTGTACCATGGGATGCCCCGTTAACTTCTTATGGCTGGGGGCAGTATTGAGCAGCTTGGATGAATAAGGTTCCCAGAGTAAACTGCCTGCTACTCAGTCCCAGTTGCTAGTATATGCATATTATTAGTATATTTGGATAGAAAACACTCTGACGTTTCCAAAACTGTTTGAATGATGTCTGTGAGTATAACAGAACTCATATGGCAGGCAAAAACCTGAGAAGAAATCCATCCAGGAAGTGGGAAATCTGAGGTTGGTCGTTTCTCAACTCATTCCCTATTGAAGAAACAGTGGGATATTGGTCATGTTGCACTTCCTAAGGCTTCCACTAGATGTCAACCATCTTTAGAACCTTGTTTGATGCTTCTACTGTGAAGTGGGGCTGAATGAGAGGGGATTGAGTAAGGTCTGCCATGAGCTGAACATGCGCTGACCATGCGCGTTGACGTGAGATCGAGCTCGGTTCCATCGCATTTCTGAAGACAAAGGAATTCTCCGGTTGGATCAGTATTGAAGATTTATGTTAAAAATATCCTAAAGATTGATTCTATACTTAGTTTGACATGTTTCTACTGACTGTAATATGACTTTTCGTCTGAACTTTTGCCTGGACCTGCCAGTCGTGAGTTTAGATTGTGTACTGAACGCGCGATCAAAACTGAGTTATTTGGACATAAATTATGGATATTATCGAACAAAAAAAAACATTTATTGTGGAACTGGGATTCCTGGGAGTGCATTCTGATGAAGATCATCAAAGGTAAATTAATGTTTATAATGTTATTTTTGACTTCTGTTGACTGCACAATACGGCGGATATCTTTTTTCTTGTTTGGGCTCTGAGCGCCGTACTCAGATTATTGCATGGTTTGCTTTTTCCGTAAAGCTTTTTTGAAATCTGACACAGCGGTTGCATTAAGGAGTAGTGTATCTAAAGTTCCATGTATAACACTTGTCTTTTCATCAACATTTATAATGAGTATTTCTGTAAATTGATGTGGCTCTCTGCAAAATCACCAGATGTTTTTGGAACTAACGTAAACTCACCCAATTCCGTACAAATGTGGGTAACCACGGCATTCAAACGAGGCTGCAATGAAAACGAATGAGACTGTAGTGACTGTGTTGGCATCAAAATCCGAGGTGTGAAACTACATTTCGATTCAGCATTGATTGACATGGTAATGAGCTAACAGTATTGGAGAAAAGATGAAAAACTCATTTTGTGCCGTACAGCCTCTTTCCACCAGGGGTAGCCCTTCTCTCGCAGATTAAAATCATGCTCAACCATATACACTTGTAAGAAAACTTCATTATTTTTGTCTAAATTAATATAATTATTGCTAATATTAAACTAATATTTCATGACTAGGGTGCCATTTGCAGTTTTTTGCAGGTCATTTCTGCGAGCCATCATGACACTCAAAAGCCGGAACAGCTGCAGTTCACTTGTGAGGCTAACGTTAGCGCAGCCCTAAACCCCTCTTCAAATTCGACACAAACCTTCAAACAGGTATGTGATGAGACATTACATAAACTCTTTATGTTTTATTTACATTTTAAGGTTGATTAGTTGGACAAATCGGGTGGAAAAAACTGTTTTCTTCACTCAACATATTACCCCCTTTCAAGATCACTTCGTAGCCTTCGCTCCCCACCCGCCATTTTTAAAAAGACCAGACGGAGCTCATTGCCTTGATGAATTATGCAGAGATGGGCATCATGAAGGTCTCGTCATTAATTTAGTTGGAAAGGGGAGAAATTGTGCTTTACATTGGTATTGATATTACAGTTGATCTGGAAGTATTACGTTTTCTGGGCTCAAAAATAAGGTCAATTGTACGGATCAAGGCGATGTACAAAAGTGAGTGAGTTTACGTTACTGAACATAACGCGCCAATTTATGCTGAGATTTCTTTATATAAATATGAACTTTATCGAACAAAATATACATGTATTGTGTAACATGAAATCCTATGAGTATAATCAGATGAAGATCAAAGGTTAGTGATTAATTCTCTCTCTATTTCTGATTTATGTGACTCCTCTCTGGCTGGAAAAATGGTTTTGTTTTTCTGTGACTTGGCTCTGACCTAACATAATCATTTGTGGTGCTTTTGCCGAAAAGCCTATTTGAAATCGAACACCGTGGTGGGATTAACAAGAAGTATATCTTTAAAATGGTTGTGACATACTTGTATGTTTGAGGAATTTTAATTATGAGATTTCTGTTTGAATTTGGCGCCCTGCACTTTCACTGGCTGTTGTTATATCGATCCCGTTAGTCGGATCTCAGCCATAACATCCCACATAATGCTTACATGGATATTCCCTTCATTAACTTCTAGAATGGTCTCTGCTACTTATGATTGCCTGCTGTCTGTTAAATGCTCTACATTGGGTGTCACTCTAGTATGGAACCGTGAAATGCAGGGATTGGGGCCTGACCTGAACTGGGATACCATTTAGGAAAATGTATTTGTTACCTTTAAAAACCTAGCACACCAGCTTATACATTATAAGCTCATACATAGAAGTTATGCAACCACATTTAGACATTTTAAGATGAAGCTGATTCCTACTCCAAAATGTGAAAGATGGCGTATGAGTGCTGTTGTAACACAAATGTTTTGGGAATGTCCTGTGGTGTCCCAGTTCTGGTCACATGTTTCGGATTTCCTTACAAACATGTGTTTCCATGTGAAGATCCACCTTTATTTTCGTTGAATGATAACTCTTAATTTGTACTGCAACTGGTTCAGAAAATAATAATTTATGCGGCATTAACAGCAGCAAAAAAGGTTATCCTTAGTGGATTACCCCTACAATCCCCTTGCCTCAAACATGGTTATCATATAATCAAGATATTGTTCGTTTAGAGCGATCAGCGGGCATGATAAACAAAGCTCGGGCAAATACAATTGAGGTATGGGATGTATTAACCAAAATATCTATCAGATATCAGCACCTCTTGAACAAGCAATGGACCTACATGGTAAGGGAGTTGGGGGACGACATTTTATTTTCTGAGAATAATATAGAATATTTTTTATTGTAAACTCCACTTCCTTCCTGTAAATGTCTCATTTGTCTGAGAAAAGACAGGTAGTCAGCTAGAGATGGATGCTTACCCAGAACGCTTTCTGTGGAGCTTTGACCTCCTGGGCACATGCAAGAGAGAGACTGTTTGATAACAGTTAACACACAACACAACTTATTACGCCACTAAACTAAAATCATGTGGACTCTTAGGGGTGTCAGTCGTCAAAGTAGAACTAGAAGTCAAACCCGGTGCAAAGCAAAGTCATTGGATCTGATTATAAAATAATAAAAGGTATCTAAATGGGTTGATTTAATTAATGAAATATCAACCTCTTTTTTTATCAGGGGATATTTGTGAGTAAAAACCTGGCTAAAATAAAGCTAGTCTATTTGTTTAGGTCCTATCTGCTAACTAGAGAAAGATGACCAACACACCTGATGTAGGATTCACTGCCGTGCTGGGGGTCAAAGGAGAGGTCAAACCTGGTGAAAAGAGATTACACAAGAACAAATGTAAATTCATTTAAAATCTAAGGTCATTCAATAAGCAGAAAGAGAGAAGTACACTACACATTACCTACAAATCATATGGACTAAAAGTATACAAATCTGGACAGAAATTACAAGCATGGGTCAATTCATAAATCGGAAGGAGCTTTAGTGAATTAATAATGTGAACAAAAATATACATGTAAGTTAAAATTAATGGATCTACTTACTGGTAGTTGGTGTCACTGTGGTGTCTCGGGTCGAAGTAGAAGTAACAGTCAAAACTAGTTGGAAGCAATATGATAACACAAGAATTAGGTTTTACATTAACATTTTGTTCACCTAATTTTACAGGCCTGTAATCTAAACCATTGACTGTACAATTGGTATTTGCTGAGATGGTCATTTAGAGGCCCAACACACCTTCTGTAGGACTCATTGTTGTGCTGGGTGGAAAAGTAGACCCAGGACCTGGAGTCAAACCCACTGAGAAAACACATATTAATGAAATTAGTATTTTTATCATGATCGTATTAATGATCATCATGGTGTTGTTGTCCTTTTGAAATACCTTCATGACTTGTCTATTCAAAGTGGGAAAAGTAGGACTATAAATTCACTATGGACAGATTGCTTCCTGCCCTGGTAGATTATATTTCTCCTCATTATAGAGATGATAAGACCAGTTCATAAGGTGATCAAGTCTTTCAGGACAGATAAGGTGTTGATTGTTGTTGACAGCTTCCTAGAATAAGGTCACCATGTTATCTAACAGCAGAAGCCTAACAGCGTATAGATACGATCTAAACACTGAAAACACTTCAAAAAATAATTTGTGTTACTTCTGGTAATGGTTCCAGGCGTTGGTGTTGAGACTGGTTTCATATCTATGAACAAAATTACATAAAGTTTCTACTGTAAAGTGTTTCTTAACAACATCCTCCATCTTCAACACAATGAACTACAGAGAAAGACATTCCAACAGCTACACTTACACATTACCAAACCTAACCCCCTTTGTCTCCCTGCTGTAGAGGTTGTCTGTATAGTTGTTGGATCACTGATGTGAACTCCTACTAGTTTTACAACCATTTTGGGATTGGAATGTGGTCTTTAGTTTGTGGTTCAGAATGCTATCAGCTGGCAGCAGCTGCCTGTCTGCCATCATCCTCAAGGAGCCATCCCTCAACAGGCCACGCCAAGAGGAAGACAGACATCCAGGTGGTCTGACCATTTGGGGGACAACCTACACAATCTGGGACTCAACACCAAAGCAGCCTGGGACCTGGCCCAGAATAAGACAGTGTGGAGATCCATATATCAAGGTGCTGTGCTCCAAGGAGCGAGCAAATAGCGAGTGAGTGGGGGAGGGAGGGAGGGTCAGAATGAATATAGTCATATTAAACTAATTAAAGGGTAGTCAGATCATGAAGACCTGTTGAACTGATAGATTATTATTGTATAGATAATGACTCACCTGTAAAGCTGTACCCATCACTGCGTGGAGAGAGAGAGAGTTTGGTCCTGAGCTCAGTCTGTAGTCACAGCTCACCTCCTTATGCCTCACTGTCTGAAGTCTGTTCAGATCACTCTCAGCCACAGAGAATTGACAGAACCAGCATTTGGAATTGGTGTGTTTCTTCTCCCTGATGTGTGCTCTTCTGAGACACTTACTCTGCTCTCCAACATACAGGTTACAGGTGGTGTCATTACTGACAGAGACAGGAATTAAACAGGTGTCATGACTGTCTTGATCAGGTCAGGTTACAGGAGACCACAACCCTACAGATTATCTCTCAACCCCAACAGAGGAGGAGAGATCTAGGGTTCTGATGATGCGGGGGGGGGGTTTATGGCCCCTCACAGCCCTGGTAAATCTCAGGCCACAGACAAATTCCTTTGTCCTGTTACTATGGAGAACCAGCCTCAGAACATTAAACATGAACTAAAGGGACTTTGGAACAATGTTTTTCGTCAGTCACAATGGTGGTCATGACGAAGTAAACCCACACATTGAAAATGTATGCCATTTCTGCTCTGTTATTAAAGGTTAACCTCTTAGAACTACCACCTTACTTTTTCCAATTTTCCGCCTTAAGACATACCCAAATCTAACTGCCTGTAGCTCAGGCTCAGATCCAAGGATATGCATATTATTGATTTCATTTGAAAGAAAACACTCTGAAGTTTGTAAATGTGAATTGAATGTAGGAGAATATAACACAGTAGATCTAGTTTAGATAATACAATGAAAAAAACATATGTTTTTTCATTTTTTATTGTTGTATTATCTTTAAAATGAACAAGACAAAACAAACATGGATGATGGGGACAATTTCAGTGAAAAACATAAGAGGGGAACAGTACTTGTGCAAAATTACAGAATGATAACTTCCAAAATGAGTGTGCTACATGACATTTATCATGAAGTCACCCAGGTGTCCCACACAAGTAGCCCAAATGTACCCAAGTGGCCAAATTGGTGAAGTTATACATTGTGAATGGAATAACTATATACAAAATACCAAAATGGTATTCTAACACACCCCCCCAAAAAATGGAGAAAAAACATGAAAAAAAAGACATTTACAAAATAACACTTTCAATATTTCGAAGACCCTTTGTCCTCTATACAATATTGTGCTGCTGATGTCAGGTGCCATAGCAGTCTCTTTCTGCTCTAAAGCAGAGGGTCACCAAGCATGTGGTGCAGGTGATGGGGGACTTCATTTTGCAAAGAACACAGCGACGCCTCCATGCTGTGCCCTTTTGGCCCTGAGGCACATCCATGCCTGCAGAAATACATTTGGGCAGATGAACACCACTTGTGGCAGGAGCTGGATGAACCAGCTTCAGTGGGGGATGGACACCTTGGCACTGGGGGCTCCCATTCGGAGTCAGTGTCACTGTGAAAGAAAATGTTCAGTTAGAATAGTTTCACATATGAGCCCTGTATCAACAGGTATAACAAACAGATATATATAGAGTACAGTGAACATAAGGTTGAATATATTATTATAGACCTGCTAGATCTACTGTCTCATTTATATTATGACATTTCAGCTAGATCTACTGTCTCTATTATATTATGACATTTCAGCTAGATCTACTGTCTCTATTATATTACAACAGACCAGCTGTATCTACTGTCTCCATTTCACTTTGGCCATTGTTGTGGGCCTGCCCTCCCCTATTAATTTCAAACAACGGCATTAGCATGAGAAGAACTTACCAGTCCAAAACGATGTCCTCTCCGTTCAAAAAATATTCCTCCATTTGGGAATCGCTAAATGAATCGTCCTCGATCAATTTCTTCTAAAATTGTGTGTACATCTGTATATCTAGACTTAGATTTAGTTTTCCCTGACCTAGTCGCCATACTGATTGATATATAAACAGCTGAATATGCGCTTTACCAAAACAATGCTGTGCGCAACATGCGTGGCTCCTTCCGGTATGAATCGTCAATGGCGAATGACCCTCTTTACGCCTGAGTTTACTACATGGGTTGGTCTTCCAACACATAAACATTACATATTGCCATTTACCTCAGCTCATGGGCTATCTATCCAGCTAGATTTCAAGACGATCGGTGGTCATTGGGTTAAAATACAGTCAATCAACGAAACAGCGGTCTTATCATTGGTGCACAATGATGTCATTACTTGTTGTCTTCAAATCGTTTTCTTTCAGTCAATACGTCCCGCGAAATGACCCATCACGTTTGGTTGTATTACAAACAAACCAGTTGATTGCAATGAAACCAAACATGACTGGAAAAGTCACGTTTTGTGTGTGTATTTACCTCGAATGTGTCGTCGAAAATGGAATGAGACGGAATTCAGTTGAGTTTTTACCAAAAAGTTATATTTTGGTTTCATCTGACCATATGACATTCTCCCAATCTTCTTCTGGATCATCCAAATGCTCTCTAGCAAACTTCAGACGGGCCTGGACATGTACGGCTTAAGCAGGGGGACACATCTGGCACTGCAGGATTTGAGTCCCTGGCGGCGTAGTGTGTTATTGATGGTAGGCTTTGTTACTTTGGTCCCAGCTCTCTGCGGGTCATTCACTAGGTCCCCCCGTGTGGTTCTGGGATTTTTGCTCACCGTTCTTGTGATCATTTTGACCCCACGAGGTGAGATCTTGCGTGGAGCCCCAGATCGAGGGAGATTATCAGTGGTCTTGTATGTCTTCCATTTCCTAATAATTGCTCCCACAGTTGATTTATTCAAACCAATCTGCTTACCTATTGCAGATTCAGTCTTCCCAGCCTGGTGCAGGTCTACAATTTTGTTTCTGGTGTCCTTTGACAGCTCTTTGGTCTTGGCCAAAGTGGAGTTCGGAGTGTGACTGTTTGAGGTTGTGGACAGTTGTCTTTTATACTGATAACAAGGTCAAACAGGTGCCATTAATACAGGTAACAGGTGGAGGACAGAGGATCCTCTTAAAGAAGAAGTTACAGGTCTGTGAGAGCCAGAAATCTTGCTTGTTTGTAGGTGACCAAATACTTATTTTCCACCATAATTTGCAAATAAATTCATAAAGAATCCTACAATGTGATTTTCTGGATTTTTTTTCTTCTCATTTTCCACAAACTTCAGAACGTTTCCATTCAAATGATACCAAGAATATGCATATCCTTGCCTCTGGGGCTGAGCTACAGGCAGTTAGATTAGGGTATGTCTTCAGGTGGAAATTGAGAACAAAGGGATGCAGCCATAACAGGTTAAAAGCATCTACTCAACTCTCTTTCTCTATCTCACTCCTCAGATCTTTTGTATTCAGCAGATTCCCAGCAGTAATCTCTTCATGGTCGATGTGGACAACAAGTGTGACTGCAGCTCTGCCCCCCTGGTTTCCATGGATCCCATCGAGATTATGTATATCCTTTACTAACCCTCAATAAGTTTGAGGTCTTTGAGTGTATTGTTATAACAAAGCCTTTGAGTGTTTTTTAGTATAAATGTTTTGTAAGTTAACTGTAAGTGAACTCTGAACTTAGACTTTAGTTTTCTGAGAATGTGCATAGCTTCTTCATTGTCAGAGGTATTAATACATTTCTCATACATGTAGCTATTTATGAAGCGTGCATTACGGTTTGGTTTTCTCATCATGCTAGAATGATGTTGCAGAAACAGTCACCACGCTATCAGTTAAATGTATCGGAGGTATCTGAGGTGTGGTTCATCATCAGTATTTATATCCTTAACCCCTCTGCACACAATGAGTCTTTGAAATGTGATAGGCTGAAGTTTCAGAAAGACAGAAAGCGGCCAGAAACGTGTCATCCTTTTCACCCCAAGGTATGCAGTGTGTAGATATCTGTCTGCGTCACAATTCTGTGATTACACGGAAAGTACATGAATGCCTGTTTATGAGTGTTTAATAACATGAAATTATTGTATGTATTGTATGTATGTATTAATTAATTTCTATGGTGTGAAACTCCTGTGACGTCCCCTGTGTCTGATGCAGGATAATGACATGGAGTGTGGAGGAACAGCAGGCATCTCTGCCCCCCTTACAACAGCACTGCTCCCCCTACTGGCCACTCTCATTAGCAGGTGACCATTAGCAGGACCCAACACTGGACCTAACACTGGAGAGATTGATAGACTGGCGCACCATCAAATGCTGACAACGCACAGGGAGCCTCGCCAACAAGAAGAACTTGCTCAACTAACTGAGTTACTTATTACCAACAGAGAGATGGACCAATTGTAAATCAATCTCCCTGACCAGCAGAGAAATAACAAATTAGACATTGTTCAAGACAAACAGAACAATATTCAAAGGGGGAAACAATATGGACATTAGACAGAAAAATATACCTGAGAGCAGCAATGAACGGGTTTCACAGGATGTCAGAAAGGACATAAGATCAGTTGGATAACAAAGCCAGCCCTCTGGGATGTAGGAACTATCTTCCTTTATGTGCAGTCAGTGAAAACATTACCATGTTGATTTAAATCTCAGTTGGTTCACTCCACATTAGCGTTCCAAAATACTTCAATACACTCTCACAGCTGTAATACGCTGACTGTGCAAGCGGCAAGACAGGATTTTACAGAATAAAATATCCACTTTTCCCTACATTCAGACATCATAACACGGGCAACGATATGTGATTGTACAGATATACTAACCACAATATTTGACATAATTTATTGCATGAGACAAAGTCCACATGATCAATAGTTATTGCTCTAATATAATATTGTGGCACTGGTGACGATGAGATCCATAGTGCCACCATTTGGTCTGGTGCAGCCATCTAAGGTTGCAGTGACTTTATATTCACACAGCTTCTAAGGACATACATAAGGTTTACATACCACATTTCATTGCCCCTTGTCCATCGGCTCAGTTCTTATAGCCAGTTACCCATGGTGGAATTATCTGCAGGGCTTGACATGAACTTTTTCTGAAACTTGTCCTTCAGACAAGAATGACAGATTTTTTTCTTTCTTGTCCGAACGGTTAAAGTTTTTGTCCTACAATTCTACTCATTCTGCCATGGGGCGGAGTGAACTTTGATGTTATTAAGCAAATACCCTGAAATTCAACACGTTGTGCCATTGTCGTTGAAATAATAACATTCAGTTTAAAGCTAATTTCCTGCAATTCTCCACATTTTTCCATGACTTATGCCATGTTCATTTGATATCTGAGTGAGAGTGACTAACAAATTATTGGGGGCCCCTGGAAGTCAGGGCCCCTGGGCAGTAATTTGGCCATTACGACAAGACTTAGATAGCTGGCTAGACTAACTTGCCTAGCAATCTATAAAATCTTAGCTGACATGGGATAATTGAGTGACTGTCAGTGACTGAAATAACAAGAGAAAAACTTCTGATGTAGAACCACATTTCGAAACTGCACGTTGTGTATTCTACTATCCTACGGTTGTTTGGGGGGCCTCTAGCGACTGCTTACTGTATGTCGCTTATAAATAGAAACGGTACTGTAGTAGATGTTTTAGATACTTATTTACAGTAACATGATGTGTGATAAATAAAGGACATCCTGAAAGAAACATATTTCTGTGAGACATACAGAGAGCCAGTGGTGTAGTTTCAGTGTGTCTGCAGAAGACTGTAAAACCCATCCGGCTTGGCTGAGGTTGCTGGTCTGTCGGGGATTGAGCTGTATATGTGGTACGTATCAGACTAGAGAAAAGAAACAGACAGTTTAACTTCAGTCCTTTAATTCTACAGTACTGTAAATGTAATGTAATTTAAAAGGATGTAACATCAATCTGAAACTGAGAGTCGTTCACAATCACCAAACACAGTGGGTGATTCTGAACTTACATTGACGTTTTCAGATGACTTTCCATTTTCTTCAAAAGGACCTGTACAACACAGAAGGAGCCTGAGTGAGTGAGTGAGTGAGTGAGTCAGTATGTTTGCACACACACACACAAGTCACTTCTCCTCCTGACTCAAACCATCCTGTAGACATACAGCTCTATTCTCATGCTCTAACACATTATCTTATGTATAACTTACACATACATGCTTACTGATATGATGACCTCAGACCAACATCCAAGCCTAAACAACTTTGAGTCCTATAAAAAGCCATACATGTTATGAAACATTGGGACAGAGTTAAATAGACAAACCTGGTGGTACAGATGTGGATGATACAGAAGTGATCAGGCTGTAGATCCCTGCATTCTCTGAATCAGCCTGGAGGAAAGAGAGAGAAGAAAGATCCTTATTATCCTTCAGACTGTCTGTCTTTTTGTACGAAAACAAGTATGTATCTATATCCAAGGCTATTATTTTTGCTGTACTTACATCTTTATTTGAAGATACCTGCACAGGACCTGCATCTCAAGAGAGAGACAAAGCCACAAGTAAGAGGTTGTGTGTCTGTGTGTGTGGTTTTGTGGGGGGGGGGGGGGGGGGGGGGGGGGGGCAGAAGAAGTGAAAATAACAGGGCTTGATGTCATTTCACACTTCTCCTCCTGACTCAAACCACCCTGGAGACTTACAGCTCTGTTCCCACGCTTTCAAGATGCTCTGATTACAAAATGTAAGTTTGTATGGTAGGCATTGAGTGATTAAGCGTTATTGTGCTGAGTGTCCCAAATTCACGTCCCAGGTCCAAGGTCAGGAAGACAGGGACAGAAGACATTCTGTTACAAACTCACCTGAGTGCAAAAACGTGGACGGTACAAAGGTGATGAGAGAATAGATCCCAGCATCCCTTGAATCCAACATGCCTGCACTACTCATAGCTCCCATCACCAAATCATCTAGAACAGAAACAAAATGAAAATTAAATTAGGATACGTGTTTGGACATGCATGTGTGTAGTTGTCTTAGTAGTGTGTGAAGTGTTTGATGTATTTTGTTTGGAACATACATTGTCTGTGATCATCCTGTCTGGCTGTAGGTCTGTACAACATAAAAGTATCAGAAGGTTGTGGTAAGAACATCTCATCATGGACAATACAGAACTGAAGGTTGATGCAATCTGCATCATATTCACAAGGGAATTCTTACCTCTGAGAATTGGTTTTCTCTGAAAAACAAATTAGTCTAAATGAATGATGTTGAATATAGCCTACACTACACAATATCACCAAAAGGAGTTGAAAGATGAAACCATGTCAAAGGCACTTACATTAATATGAGAAGGAAAATGTTTGCAAGTTATTTGTTATGCAGAATCAGAAGTACTCACTGGTCCTCCTGCAGAGATAGACAGCTGTCAATCCCATCAAGAACACGCCCACTCCAGAAGCCATACCCACTGCTGTCTGCCATAATAGCACCGCTGTTTGGTGACATGATGACATCAGGAGACGTCATTAGCTCTTAATCCAAATGTAAATACTTCAATGGTAGACCGGTGTTAGAATACCACTTTATTATTAGTCTTGGTAAACGTTTCCGTTTTCATATATGTGAGAAAAGACAGCCAGTTAGCTAAACATTTTACAGTTGTGTCTGTGTGTCACGACTGCTGCCGAAGTCGTTGCCTCTCCTTGTTCGGGCGGTGCTCGGCGTTCGACGTCACCGGTCTTCTAGCCATCATTGATCCTTTTTTCATTTTCCATTGGTTTTGTCTTGTCTTCCCATACACCTGTTTTCAATCCCATTCATTACCTGTTGTGTATTTAACCCTCTGTTTCCCCTCATGTCTTTGTCAGAGATGGTTTTATTGTCAGTGTAGTGTGATTGTTGTATAGGTGTGCGTCGGGTCCTTGTACCCATGTTTATGTACATTTAGTGTTATGGAGCATACTCCGTGGACTTTATTAAAAGACTCCATTTTACACTCCATTTGACTCTCCTGCGCCTGACTTCCCTGCCACCTATTACATCTACGCATGACAGAATCTCTGACCCAAATTATATGAAGTCAGCAGGAGAGGACACTATGCCCATGGAGCTGGAGGAACGCGTTCAGGAACAAGCTAGGGAGATTGACGTTATCAGCTCCGTCATGGATCACATTGCCATGAAAATGGATCGCTGGGAGAGACAGGGAGTTTCTCCAGCGCCACCACCACAACCGGAATCTCCCGTGAACGATTTTTCCTCTCCGGAATCGAGGATCCATTTATCCCTACCTACGGGATACAACGGAGATACTGCCGGCTGCCAGGGTTTCCTCCTTAAACTGAACTTGTATCTAGCCACGGCCTCCCCAGTACCATCTGACCGTGAGAAGAGTTACGCCCTCATCTCATGCCTCACCGGGAAAGCCCTGGAATGGGCCAGCGCTGTGTGTAGTAGGGAGGTTGCGGCGCTGGACCATTTTGAGGAGTTCACCCGCCAATTCCGGATAGTATTCGATCACCCACCTGAAGGCAAAGCAGCGGGTGAGCTTCTCTATCATCTGAGGCAGGAGACGAGGCGTGCACAGGATTTTGCCTTGGAGTTTAGGACCTTGGCTGCCGGCGCTGGATGGAGCGACAGGGCCCTGATCGACCATTACCGTTGTAGTCTACGCGAGGACGTCCGTCGGGAGCTGGCCTGTAGAGACACCACCCTCACCTTCGACCAGCTGGTGGACATGTCCATCAGGCTGGACAACATGCTGGCTACTCGTGGACGTCTAGATCGGGGTCTGGTTGTTCCATCCTCCCGCACCCTCTCTCCCGAACCTATGGAATTGGGAGGGATGGTGCGCAGGGAGACCGGAGGGGGTTCCCGCTCGAGCACCATTCAAGGTCGCAGAGAGCACACTGCTGGTCGGTGCCGGGTTGGTTCCTCTGGGAATAGAGAGGGCAGGCAGGGCATTCTGGCGTCACCCCAGGTGAGTAGGCACCATTCTCATCCAGAGCCCTCTGCTGCACTAATGTTTGTCTCTGTCTCTTTTCCTGACTTTTCACTGCATTCCCAGTATAAGGCGCTAGTAGATTCGGGTGCGGCTGGAAATTTCATTAATAAAAGTCTAGCTCATAGTTTAGGGATCCCTATTGTTCCTGTGGATATGCCTTTCCCTATTCATGCCTTAGATAGTCGACCATTAGGGTCAGGGTTTATCAGGGAGGTAACCGCACCTTTGTGTATGATAACGCAGGAGGGTCACAAGGAGAAGATTAGTCTTTTCCTTATTGATTCTCCTGCGTATTCTGTGGTGCTAGGCCTACCCTGGTTAGTTTGTCATAACCCCACTGTTTCTTGGCCACAGAGGGCTCTCACAGGGTGGTCGCGAGAATGCTCAGGTAGGTGTTTAGGGGTTTCCGTTGGTGCTACTACGGTGGAAAGTCCAGACCAGGTCTCCACCGTGCGCATTCCCCCCGAATATGCCGATTTGGCTCTCGCCTTCTGTAAAAAGAAGGCGACTCAATTACCACCCCATCGACTGGGGGATTGTGCGATAGATCTCCTGGTAGACGCTGCATATCCCAAGAGTCACGTGTATCCCCTGTCGCAAGCGGAGACGGAGGCTATGGAGACATATATCTCTGAATCCCTGCATCAGGGGTTCATTCAGCCATCCATTTCACCCGTCTCTTCGAGTTTCTTTTTTGTGAAAAAAAAGGATGGCGGTTTACGCCCGTGCGTTGATTATCGAGGTCTTAATAAAATCACAGTGAAATATAGTTACCCGCTACCTCTGATCAATACGATTATTGAGTTAATGCACGGGGCACGTTTTTTCACAAAATTGGATCTCAGGAGTGCGTACAATCTGGTGCGTATTAAGAAGGGTGATGAGTGGAAGACGGCATTTAGCACCACCTCAGGTCATTATGAGTACCTGGTCATGCCATATGGGTTGATGAATGCTCCATCAGTTTTCCAATCATTTGTAGATGAGATCTTCAGGGACCTGCACGGGCAGGGTGTAGTGGTGTATATCGATGATATTCTGATATACTCTGCTACACGCGCCGAGCATGTGTCCCTGGTGCGCAGGGTGCTTGGTCGCCTGTTGGAGCATGATCTATATGTCAAGTCTGAGAAATGCTTGTTTTTCCAACAATCCATCTCCTTCCTAGGGCATCGGATTTCCACTTCAGGAGTGGAGATGGAGAGCGACCGCATTACAGCCGTGCGTAATTGGCCGACTCCAACCACGGTAAAGGAGTTGCAGCGTTTTTTTGGGGTTTTCCAATTACTACCGGAGGTTTATCCGGGGTTTTGGTCAGGTGGCAGCTCCCATTACCTCACTGCTAAAGGGGGGCCCGGTGCGCTTGCAGTGGTCGGCTGAGGCGAACAGGGCTTTTGAGCACCTGAAGACTCTGTTTACTTCTGCGCCTGTGCTGGCTCATCCGGATCCCTCTTTGCCATTCATAGTGGAGGTGGACGCATCCGAAGCTGGGATAGGAGCAGTGCTCTCTCAGCGTTCGGGTACGCCACTGAAGCTTCGCCCCTGTGCTTTCTTCTCTAAGAAGCTCAGCCCGGCGGAGCGAAACTATGATGTGGGGAACCGGGAGCTGTTAGCTGTCGTAGAAGCTTTGAAGGTGTGGAGGCATTGGCTTGAGGGGGCTAAACACCCTTTTCTCATCTGGACTGACCACCGCAATCTGGAGTATATCCGGCAGGCAAAGAGATTGAATCCTCGCCAGGCAAGGTGGGCCATGTTTTTCACTCGTTTTGTGTTTACTCTTTCTTACAGACCAGGCTCCCAGAACGTTAAGGCAGACGCATTGTCTCGGCTGTATGACACAGAGGAGCGGTCCATGGATCCCACTCCCATACTCCCAGCTTCGTGTTTGGTGGCGCCAGTAGTGTGGGAGCTGGACGCGGACATTGAGCGGGCGTCACGTGCAGAGCCTTCTCCCCCTGAGTGTCCAGCTGGTCGTCTGTACGTTCCGTCTGCTGTACGCGACCGATTGATATATTGGGCTCACACGTCACCCTCCTCTGGTCATCCTGGGATAGGTCGGACGATGCGCTGTCTTGACGGGAGATACTGGTGGCCCACTTTAGCTAAGGACGTGAGGATTTATGTTTCTTCCTGCTCGGTGTGCGCCCAGTGCAAGGCTCCTAGACACCTGCCCAGAGGTAAGCTACAACCTCTACCCGTTCCTCAACGGCCGTGGTCACACCTGTCGGTGGATTTTTTGACCGATCTTCCACCTTCACAGGGTTACACTACGATCCTGGTCGTTGTGGATCGGTTTTCTAAGTCCTGTCGTCTCCTCCCTTTGCCCGGTCTCCCTACGGCCTTACAAACTGCAGAGGCCCTGTTTACACACGTTTTCCGGCACTATGGGGTGCCTGAGGATATAGTGTCTGATCGGGGTCCCCAGTTCACATCAAGGGTCTGGAAGGCGTTCATGGAGCGTCTGGGGATCTCGGTTAGTCTTACCTCAGGTTTTCACCCCGAGAGTAATGGGCAGGTGGAGAGAGTTAACCAGGATGTGGGTAGGTTTCTGCGGTCTTATTGCCAGGATCGGCCGGGGGAGTGGGCGAAGTTCGTGCCCTGGGCAGAGATGGCTCAGAACTCGCTACGTCACTCCTCCACTAACCTTACTCCCTTTCAATGTGTATTAGGGTATCAGCCGGTTCTGGCTCCTTGGCATCAGAGCCAGACCGAGGCCCCTGCGGTGGACAATTGGTTTCAGCACGCTGAGGAGACCTGGGAGGCAGCCCACGTCCACCTTCAGCGTGCCATAAGGCGCCAGAAAATTGGCGCAGACCGTCGCCGCAGTGAGGCCCCAGTGTTCGCACCAGGGGACAGGGTCTGGCTCTCGACCCGAAACCTGCCCCTTCGCCTTCTCTGCCGGAAGCTGGGTCCGCGGTTTGTGGGGCCGTTTAAAGTCCTGAGGAGAGTGAACGAGGTATGTTATAGGTTACAACTACCCACTCATTACCGTATTAACCCCTCGTTCCATGTGTCTCTCCTCAGGCCGATGGTGGCTGGCCCGCTCCAGGAGGCTGAAGTGCGTAATGTTCCTCCGCCTCCTCTAGACATCGAGGGGGTTCCGGCGTACTCTGTTCGATCCATTTTGGATTCGAGACGTCGGGCGAGGGGCCTTCAGTACCTCGTGGACTGGGAGGGGTACGGGCCGGAGGAGAGATGCTGGGTTCCGGTGGAGGACGTGTTAGATCCTTCCATGTTATCAGAATTCCACCGTCTCCATCCGGATCGCCCTGCACCTCGCCTTCCGGGTCGTCCCCGAGGCCGGTGTCGACGCGCAGCTGGAGCCGCGCGTCAGGGGGGGGGGGTACTGTCACGACTGCTGCCGAAGTCGTTGCCTCTCCTTGTTCGGGCGGTGCTCGGCGTTCGACGTCACCGGTCTTCTAGCCATCATTGATCCTTTTTTCATTTTCCATTGGTTTTGTCTTGTCTTCCCATACACCTGTTTTCAATCCCATTCATTACCTGTTGTGTATTTAACCCTCTGTTTCCCCTCATGTCTTTGTCAGAGATTGTTTTATTGTCAGTGTAGTGTGATTGTTGTATAGGTGTGCGTCGGGTCCTTGTACCCATGTTTATGTACATTTAGTGTTATGGAGCATACTCCGTGGACTTTATTAAAAGACTCCATTTTACACTCCATTTGACTCTCCTGCGCCTGACTTCCCTGCCACCTATTACATCTACGCATGACACTGTGAAGGAAAATGTTATGTTTGTGCTTTTCTAATAACCAATTGGACTGGGTCCATGTAACTGACTGATTGATCGTGACTGGGAGGAATCCTCACTATCAGTATAAGCAATTTGGCAGTGCGCCAAGAACATTGTTTTGAAAACCGAAAGGGGTGTCTCAGTTTCAAGGTCTCAGCTTGGAGAGAAGAAGCCTTGTGAGGTATTGGTTGGTCACATGCATGAAACAAACGTTAATGATGAATTTTGAATAAGCTAAATCTTGCAAATATAACTTGTCTGTTTAAGCACTAAATAAGAGAACTAATGGGACTTCCCCGGCGGAGCAAGATAGAGACATGCAAGATAGAGACAGTTTGTTAACAGTTAACACACATCACAACTAGTAAACACCAATAAACAAACATCGTGTGGCCATAGAAACTTTCAGTTGGACTCTTTGGTGTGTCAGTTGTCAAAGTAGGATTAACAGTCAAATCTGGTGCAAAGCAAAGTCATTAGATCTGGTTATACAATAAAGTATCTTAATGGGATGATTTAATCAATTCAATATTAACCTCTTTTCTAGTAATTAGGCACATTTGTGATGTGGAAAGAATACAAAGACCTGGGTAAGAGAAACTGAAAACAATTGACTTATTTTAACTAACTAAAGATGACCAGCACACCTGATGTAGGATTCACTGCTGTGCTGGGGGCCAAAGGAGAGGTCAAACCTGGTGAGAAGAGATGAGAAATGTGCATTTGTTTCATATCAAATAAAATAAAATGTTTTTTTGTCACATGCACTGAATACAACAGGTGTTACAATACAACCTTACCATGAAACACTTACTTTCAACAATGCATTTTTTTAAGTAAGAAAATATTTGCTAAAACAATTCTAAAGAAATAAAATGTAATTTATAAAATTAAAACAATAACGAGGCTATAGGTAATTCAGGTAATATGTATATGTAGGAAGGTGTAAAGTGACTACGCATAGGTAATAAACAAAGAGTAGCAGCAGCGTAAAAAGGGAGATCAATGCAAATAGTCTGGTTAGCCATTTGAGCCTTTTGGACTTAGACTTGGCGATCCGGTACCACTTGCCATGCGGTAGCAGAGAGAACAGTTTTTGACTTGCGTGGCTGGAGTCTTGACAATTTGTAGGTCCTTTCTCTGACCCCGCCTGGTATAGATGTCCTGGATGGCAGGAAGCTTGTGAAGCCAGTGATGTACTGGGCCGTACGCACTAACCTCTACGGTCAGATGCTGAGCAGTTGCCATACCAAGCATTGATGCAATCAGTCAGGATGCTCTCGATGGTGCAGCTGTATAACTTTTTGAGGATCTGAGGACCCATGCCAAATCTTTTCGGTCTCCTGAGAGGGCATAGGCATTGTCATGCCTTCTTTACGACTGTCTTAGTGTGTTTGGACCATGTCAGTTTGTGTATTACAGACTCGGTCAGGGAGAGGTTGAAAATGTCAGTGAAGACTCTTGCCAGTTGGTCAGTGCATGTTCTCAGTATGCGTCCTGGTAATCCATCTGGCCCTGCAGCCAAGTGAATGTTGACCTGTTTAAAGGTCTTACTCACATCGGCAACGGAGAGCGTGATCTCACATTCGTCCGAAACAGCTGGTGATTTCATGCAAGGTTCAGTGTTGCTTGCCTTGAAGCAAGCATAGAAGGCATTTAGCTCATTTGGTAGGCTTTCGCCACTGGGCAGCTCATGGTTGGGTATCCCTTTGTAATCCGTAATAGTTTGCAAGCCTTGGCACATCCAACGAGCGTCAGAGCCAGTGTAGTAGGATTCAATCTTAAACCTGTATTAATGCTTTGCCTGTTTGAGGGTTCATCTGAGGGCATAGCAGGATTTCTTATAAGTATCCGGATTAGTGTCTCGCTCCTTGAAAGCAGCAGCTTTAGATTTTTGCTCAGCGCGGATGTTGCCTGTAATCCATGGCTTCTGGTTGGCATATGTACGTACAGATGAAGTCGGTAATGTAGTGTACTCCTCAATGCCATCGGATGAATCCCAAAACATATTTCAGTCTGTGCTAGCAAAACAGTCATGTAGCATAGCATGCGTGTCATCTGACCACTTCTGTAATGAGCGAGTCACTGGTAAGTCTTGCTTAAGTTTTTGCAGGTTAGCAGGAATCAGGAGGATATAATTATGGTCAGATTTTCTAAATGGAGGGTGAGGGAGAGATTTGTACACATCTCTGTGTGTGGAGTAAAGGTGGTCTAGATTTTCTTTTTCTCTGATTGCACATTTGACATGCTGGTAGAAATGAGGTAACATGGATTAAAGCTTTCCTGCATTAAAGTCTCCAGCACTAAGAGCACCACTTCTGGATGAGCATTCTCTTGTCTGCTTATGGCCTTATACAGCTCGTTGAGTGCGGTCTTAGTGCCTGCATCGGTTTGTGGTGGTAAATAGACAGCTACAAAAAATAAAGATAAACTCTTTTGGTATATTGTGTGGACTACAGCTTATCATAAGATACTCTACCTCAGGCGAGAAAAACCTCTAGACTTCCTTAATAACAGCTGTTATTGACAAATAGACAGACCACCAGCCCTCGTCTTACTTATTGTTCTGTCTTGCCGATACACGGTAAATCCAGCCAACTGTATATGATCCATGTCCTTGTTCAGCCATGACTCGGTGAAACATAAGATACGGATGGTAAAGCAGGATTATCCACTTGCAGATGAATTCTCACCAAGCATCAGGATCTGCGGCCCCTGTATCGGTCGTCTCCTCTTCATGCGAATGACGGGGCTTTGGGCCTGGTCCGTGAAAAGAAGTAAATCTTTCTCCTTCAATTCATTAAAGAAAAAATCTTCGCCCAGTGAGTAATCACTGTTCTGATGTCCAGAAGCTCTTTTCAGTCATGAGAGACAGTGGCAGAAACATTATGTGCAAAACAAGTTACAAACAACGCAAAAAAACACCCAGAATAGCACAATTGGTTAGGAACCCGTAAAATGGCAGCCATCCCCTCCGGCGCTATTCATATCTAAGAAAAGTACAATTTAGAGTGAACGTACAAGCAGCCATGAATAAGTCTATGAGTAAACCTGTTGGAGCGTCAGTGAATTAGAGTGAACTAAAAATGTAATTGCAAAGTAAGGGATACTTACTAGTTGGTCTCATTGTGATGTCAGGGGTCAAAGTAGAAGTAACAGTCGAAACTGCTGGAAAGTATTAAAAGTTAATTCTGGATCTGATTACACAAGAAGAAAGGTATGCATTATTTCTGTTAGAAAACAACACAACTCAGTCAGTAGAAAGATTCACAATTTCAGAATTTTGAATATTATTGTTAAAACCCAGAGCCTTAAAAGCTTATGGTGTACCATGGGATGCCCCGTTAACTTCTTATGGCTGGGGGAAGCATTGAGCAGCTTGGATGAATAAGGTTCCCAGAGTAAACTGCCTGCTACTCAGTCCCAGTTGCTAGTATATGCATATTATTAGTATATTTGGATAGAAAACACTCTGACGTTTCCAAAACAGTTTGAATGATGTCTGTGAGTATAACATAACTCTTATGGCAGGCAAAAACCTGAGAAAAAATCCATCCAGGAAGTGGGAAATCTGAGGTTGGTCGTTTCTCAACTCATTCCCTATTGAAGAAACAGTGGGATATTGGTCATGTTGCACTTCCTAAGTCTTCCACTAGATGTCAACAGTCTTTACAACCTTGTTTGATGCTTCTACTGTGAAGTGGGGCTGAATGAGAGGGGATTGAGTAAGGTCTGCCATGAGCTGAACATGCGCTGACCATGCGCGTTGACGTGAGATCGAGCTCGGTTCCATCGCATTTCTGAAGACAAAGGAATTCTCCGGTTGGATCAGTATTGAAGATTTATGTTAAAAATATCCTAAGGTTTGATTCTATACTTAGTTTGACATGTTTCTACTGACTGTAATATGACTTTTCGTCTGAACTTTTGCCTGGACCTGCCAGTCGTGAGTTTAGATTGTGTACTGAACGCGCGATCAAAACTGAGTTATTTGGACATAAATGATGGATATTATCGAACAAAACAAACATTTATTGTGGAACTGGGATTCCTGGGAGTGCATTATGATGAAGATCATCAAAGGTAAATGAATGTTTATAATGTTATTTTTGACTTCTGTTGACTGCACAATACGGCGGATATCTTTTTGTCTTGTTTGGGCTCTGAGCGCCGTACTCAGATTATTGCATGGTTTGCTTTTTCCGTAAAGCTTTTTTGAAATCTGACACAGCGGTTGCATTAAGGAGTAGTGTATCTAAAGTTCCATGTATAACACTTGTCTTTTCATCAACATTTATAATGAGTATTTCTGTAAATTGATGTGGCTCTCTGCAAAATCACCAGATGTTTTTGGAACTAACGTAAACTCACCCAATTCCGTACAAATGTGGGTAACCACGGCATTCAAATGAGGCTGCAATGAAAACGAATGAGACTGTAGTGACTGTGTTGGCATCAAAATCCGAGGTGTGAAACTACATTTCGATTCAGCATTGATTGACATGGTAATGAGCTAACAGTATTGGAGAAAAGATGAAAAAACTAACCCCTCTGGTGCTGTACGTTACATCGTGACGTGTCACTACGTAACGTCCAGTGCGCATTTGCGACTCATTTTGTGCCGTACAGCCTCTTTCCACCAGGGGTAGCCCTTCTCTCGCAGATTAAAATCATGCTCAACCATATACACTTGTAAGAAAACTTCATTATTTTTGTCTAAATTAATATAATTATTGCTAATATTAAACTAATATTTCATGACTAGGGTGCCATTTGCAGTTTTTTGCAGGTCATTTCTGCGAGCCATCATGACACTCAAAAGCCGGAACAGCTGCAGTTCACTTGTGAGGCTAACGTTAGCGCAGCCCTAAACCCCTCTTCAAATTCGACGCAAACCTTCAAACAGGTATGTGATGAGACATTACATAAACTCTTTATGTTTTATTTACATTTTAAGGTTAATTAGTTGGACAAATCGGGTGAAAAAAACTGTTTTCTTCACGCAACATATTACCCCCTTTCAAGATCACTTCGTAGCCTTCACTCCCCACCCGCCATTTTTAAAAAGACCAGACGGAGCTCATTGCCTTGATGAATTATGCAGAGATGGGCATCATGAAGGTCTCGTCATTAATTTAGTTGGAAAGGGGAGAAATTGTGCTTTACATTGGTATTGATATTACAGTTGATCTGGAAGTATTACGTTTTCTGGGCTCAAAAATAAGGTCAATTGTACGGATCAAGGCGATGTACAAAAGTGAGTGAGTTTACGTTACTGAACATAACGCGCCAATTTATGCTGAGATTTCTTTATATAAATATGAACTTTATCGAACAAAATATACATGTATTGTGTAACATGAAATCCTATGAGTATAATCAGATGAAGATCAAAGGTTAGTGATTAATTCTCTCTCTATTTCTGATTTTTGTGACTCCTCTCTGGCTGGAAAAATGGTTTTGTTTTTCTGTGACTTGGCTCTGACCTAACATAATCATTTGTGGTGCTTTTGCCGAAAAGCCTATTTGAAATCGAACACCGTGGTGGGATTAACAAGAAGTATATCTTTAAAATGGTGTGACATACTTGTATGTTTGAGGAATTTTAATTATGAGATTTCTGTTTGAATTTGGCGCCCTGCACTTTCACTGGCTGTTGTTATATCGATCCCGTTAGTGGGATCTCAGCCATAACATAACATAACATAATGCTTACATGGATATTCCCTTCATTAACTTCTAGAATGGTCTCTGCTACTTACGATTGCCTGCTGTCTGTTAAATGCTCTACATTGGGTGTCACTCTAGTATGGAACCGTGAAATGCAGGGATTGGGGCCTGACCTGAACTGGGATACCATTTAGGAAAATGTATTTGTTACCTCTAAAAACCCAGCACACCAGCTTATACATTATAAGCTCATACATAGAAGTTATGCAACCACATTTAGACATTTTAAGATGAAGCTGATTCCTACTCCAAAATGTGAGAGACGGCGTATGAATGCTGTTGTAACACAAATGTTTTGGGAATGTCCTGTGGTGTCCCAGTTCTGGTCACATGTTTAGGATTTCCTTACAAACATGTGTTTCCCTGTGAAGATCCACCTTTATTTTCGTTGAATGATAACTCTTCATTTGTACTGCAACTGGTTCAGAAAATAATAATTTATGCGGCATTAACAGCAGCAAAAAAGGTTATCCTTAGTGGATTACCCCTACAATCCCCTTGCCTCAAACATGGTTATCATATAATCAAGATATTGTTCTTTTAGAGCAATCAGCGGGCATGATAAACAAAGCTCGGGCAAATACAATTGAGGTATGGGATGTATTAACCAAAATATCTATCAGATATCAGCACCTCTTGAACAAGCAATGGACCTACATGGTAAGGGAGTTGGGGGACGACATTTTATTTCTGAGAATAATATAGAATATTTTTTATTGTAAACTCCACTTCCTTCCTGTAAATGTCTAATTTGTCTGAGAAAAGACAGGTAGTCAGCTAGAGATGGATGCTTACCCAGAACGCTTTCTGTGGAGCTTTGACCTCCTGGGCACATGCAAGAGAGAGATGTTTGATAACAGTTAACACACAACACAACTTATTACGCCACTAAACTAAAATCATGTGGACTCTTTGGGGTGTCAGTTGTCAAAGTAGAACCAGTAGTTGAACCTGGTGCAAAGCAAAGTCATTGGATCTGATTATACAATAATAAAAGGTATCTAAATGGGTTGATTTAATTAATGAAATATCAACCTCTTTTTTTTAATCAGGGGATATTTGTGAGTAAAAACCTGGCTAAAATAAAGCTAGTCTATTTGTTTAGGTCCTATCTGCTAACTAGAGAAAGATGACCAACACACCTGATGTAGGATTCACTGCCGTGCTGGGGGTCAAAGGAGAGGTCAAACCTGGTGAAAAGAGATTACACAAGAACAAATGTAAATTCATTTAATATCTAGGTCATTCAATAAGCAGAAAGAGAGAAGTACACTACACATTACCTACAAATCAGATGGCCTAAAAGTATACAAATCTGGACAGAAATTACAAGCATGGGTCAATTCATAAATCAGATGGAGCTTTAGTGAATTAATGTGAACAAAAATATACATGTAAGTTAAAATTAATGGATCTACTTACTGGTAGTTGGTGTCACTGTGGTGTCTCGGGTCGAAGTAGAAGTAACAGTCAAAACTAGTTGGAAGCAATATGATTACACAAGAATTAGGTTTTACATTAACATTTTGTTCACCTAATTTTACAGGCCTGTAATCTAAACCATTGACTGTACAATTGGTATTTGCTGAGATGGTCATTTAGAGGCCCAACACACCTTCTGTAGGACTCATTGTTGTGCTGGGCGGCAAAGTAGACCCAGGACCTGGAGTCAAACCCACTGAGAAAACACATATTAATGAAATTCGTATTTTATTCATGATCGTATCAATGATCATCATGGTGTTGTTGTCCTTTTGAAATACCTTCATGACTTGTCTATTCAAAGTGGGAAAAGTAGGACTATAAAATCACTACGGACAGATTGCTTCCTGCCCTGGTAGATTATATTTCTCCTCATTATAGAGATGATAAGACCAGTTCATAAGGTGATCAAGTCTTTCAGGACAGATAAGGTGTTGATTGTTGTTGACAGCTTCCTAGAATAAGGTCACCATGTTTTCTAATAGCAGAAGCATAACAGAGTATAGATACGATCTAAACACTCGACTAGATGAACACAGACATTATAATACTTGTGCTGATGATCCCAGGCGTTGGTGTTGAGGCTGGTGTCATATCTATAGAACAGCTTAATTATCTAACAGAACAGCTTCATTTACACATTAACACAACTATTCTTATTGCTGAAACTTGCTTTGCTTTAAAATAACAGCAGTGTCACTATAAAAAGCACAAATGTGTGGACTACCTGCTATAGAAGGTGTCTGTATAGTTGTTGGATCACTGATGTGAACTCCCACCAGATCTAAAATCATTTGGGAATGAAATGTGGTATTTAGTTTGTTGGTCAGAATTAACATAGTCATACTAAGAAGATGCTGAAATAAAAGTGAGTCAGATCATGAAGACCTGCAGCACTGATAGATTTGTTTAGATTATGACTCACCTGTAAAGCTGTGCCCATCACTGCGTGGAGAGAGAGAGTTTGGTCCTGAGCTCAATCTGTAGTCACAGCTCACCTCCTTACGCCTCACTGACTGTAGTAGACTGATCAGATCACTATGTTTTGGAGTGAATTGACAGAACTGCTGTCCGGATGCTGAGGAGGCTTTTCTCTTCATGATCTTTGCTGTGAAGGATGGCTGACTCTCCTCTCCAACATACAGGTTACAGGTGGTGTCAGGACTGACGGATCCACGAATCAAACAGATGATGGTGAAGTCCTCATCAATATTGACTGTAATGTCTGGTTTTGGATCTGTTAGGAAAGGACATAGACTCCTTTTGCATCACTGTATTTGAACATAATGTATATGTCACAAGTGACACTGACTCTTACTAAACTAGACCCTGCCATTCTCTTTATATTACGTATCAGCATGTCTTATTTGATATCATGCATATCTATGAGTGCCAAATAATCATGTGTGCTGTGTGTTTACAACGATTGCCTTTCACTTAATTCCTTACATTCTCACGTGTGAAATGAAATTGAATGAAATTGAATCGCACAGACAATTTTGCTTGCTTGTATGGTGTGTAGTGATTCCACAGATCTTCCTCTCCCTGCTCGGGAGGAAGAGCCGAACCCTGTTCGGGTAGAGCCGAACTAATCCTGCTCGGGTAGAAATTAATGAACAAATCCTGCTCGGAAGGACCCGGGAATCACCTGCTGTGTTAGTTTGGCCCGTTGCTTCTAGTTAGCCTACAGCCCTAAATCCCAGCCTATTTATACTTTTCTAATAGGACCGTAGGGATACTGTGTATTACGGTGTAAACTGAGTTTATAAAGAACCTTTGATTGTACTTTGGCCTCTCTGTGGTTGTTTGCCGTGGGATCTTAGAACTCTACTTTTGACATTTACATTTCAAATATTTATTGTCTTCACAACAACTATTTGAAATGACATTGGATGAGATTGTGATTTAAACAGAATCATCCAAGACAATCTGAATATATCATTTCTTACCAAGAATAGTAACAGAGACTGAACCACTGTGCATCGATGAATAGTGAGTTTCTATAGTGTAAAAACATCTCAGTTTGATCTCAGCTGATGAACTTTGACCTGCCCACGAGAGCAGCTCAGTCCCCGTGAGTGATCGCGTACAGGGTGAGGGTTTAGGATCTATCCCCTCTGTGTAGAAGTAACACTGAGACACAGAGCCAGATGGGGGAATCTGACAGCTCAGCCGAACTGAGTCTCTCTCTCTGATGACTGTAGAACTCACTGTCAGCCTGGGAGGAGGTGGGTCTGTGAGATCAGGAGAATAGTGTCACCTTGAAAGTTGTATTTCAAAAACATCACAGGTAATCCATACATACTAACAGTATGGAAACTCCATTAATCAAATGTTCAACTATGTCAGCATTTATGTTTGTACAAAGTACAGTAATTCCTATCATTGTGTGCAATGAAGACAGAAGATCTCATTTTCAGAACGAGCATAATTAATACGGTATAACAGTGACGTGTATAATTTTATGAACCACCTACTTACCCTGAACAGTGACTGAGACAGGGTCACTTAAAGGAGATGTGTGAGACCTCCCTACAGCATAGTAACACGTCACTTTGACCACATCTGGAAACGTTTGATCTGCCCTCTTGAGCAGCTCTGTTCCTGTGAGTGTCTAAGTACAGGATGAGTCTGGAAGATTCTTCCTCCCCTCTATGTAGAAGTAACAGTGAGACACACGGAGAGATGGAGGAGTCTCACAACTCAGCTGAACTGATTCTGTCTCTCTCATGACTGTCGAACTCACTGTCAGCTGGGGAAGGTCTGTGAGAATTGGGGAATTAAGCATTTAGCATTTTGTGGTTTTGAGAAATGTACTGATAGTCTAATCCCTCCTTGTTATTTCAGACTTAAGGATCTTGAGTCAATATCTTTATGCAGCGACAGTATGGGAAATTAAGGAGATATAATATATTGCTTGATTGTTTCACAAATCAAATCAAATCAAATCAAATTGTATTTGTCACATACACATGGTTAGCAGATGTTAATGCGAGTGTAGCGAAATGCTTGTGCTTCTAGTTCCAACAATGCAGTAATAACAAGTAATCTAACTAACAATTCCAAAACTACTGTCTTGTACACAGTGTAAGGGGATAAAGAATATGTACATAAGGATATATGAATGAGTGATGGTACAGAGCAGCATAGGCAAGATACAGTAGATGGTATCGAGTACAGTATGTACAAATGAGATGAGTATGTAAACAAAGTGGCATAGTATAAAGTGGCTAGTGATACATGTATTACATAAGGATACCGTCGATGATATAGAGTACAGTATATACGTATGCATATGAGATGAATAATGTAGGGTAAGTAACATTTATATAAGGTAGCATTGTTTAAAGTGATGAGTGATATATTTACATCATTTCCCATCAATTCCCATTATTAAAGTGGCTGGAGTTGAGTCAGTGTCAGTGTGTTGGCAGCAGCCACTCAGTGTTAGTGGTGGCTGTTTAACAGTCTGATGGCCTTGAGATAGAAGCTGTTTTTCAGTCTCTCGGTCCCAGCTTTGATGCACCTGTACTGACCTCGCCTTCTGGATGATAGCGGGGTGAACAGGCAGTGGCTCGGGTGGTTGATGTCCTTGATGATCTTTATGGCCTTCCTGTGACATCGGGTGGTGTAGATGTCCTGGAGGGCAGGTAGTTTGCCCCCGGTGATGCGTTGTGCGGACCTCACTACCCTCTGGAGAGCCTTACGGTTGAGGGCGGTGCAGTTGCCATACCAGGCGGTGATACAGCCCGCCAGGATGCTCTCGATTGTGCATCTTTCTTCAGCCTCCTGAGGTTGAAGAGGCGCTGCTGCGCCTTCTTCACGATGCTGTCTGTGTGAGTGGACCAATTCAGTTTGTCTGTGATGTGTATGCCGAGGAACTTAAAACTTGCTACCCTCTCCACTACTGTTCCATCGATGTGGATAGGGGGGTGTTCCCTCTGCTGTTTCCTGAAGTCCACAATCATCTCCTTAGTTTTGTTGACGTTGAGTGTGAGGTTATTTTAATAGATTATGACAACACACAGTATGATAACATATCACAAGAGGAACATGGTAATGATGGCACAACAGTACATTGTTTACAATCATTCAAATAGTCTTCTTACCCTGAATTGTGAATGTTGAAGGCTCACTGTATATGGATCTAAACTGTGAACCTGTAGCATTGTACTGACATTGGATTTTGACTTCAGCTGGTGAACTCTGACCTGTCCACCTCACCAGTAGTGTTCCTGTGAGTGTCTGTTCACAGGGTGATGGAAGGGTGGATTCCACTTGCCCAGCCATTTTGAAGTAACTCTCAGAGACAGATGGAGGAGTCTGACAGTTCAGCTGAACTGAGTCTCGCTCTTTGATGACTGCAGGAATCACTGTTAGACTGGGCTGGGGAGGATCTGTGAGATCAGTGGGATGATGGAGTGTCTTTTTTAATTGAATTATAAATTCATTTTCAATGTTTAACTACTCATACAGATAATGTACAACTTAATATTATATGAGTTTGACAGAGAAAACAATTCAGACACTGTTGTCTATTTAAGTAATAAACAATGAGAGCCTGTGCCAGGAACAGTCCTTAGGAGAGAGTTATCACACAATAATCCTCGGCCTCGATGGACATTTTGCTTTTGTAAAACAGTTGCCAACATTTAAACTAAAGATTAAGGACATGTCTTTCATTAAAGACGTATTATTGTTCTGAGTAAATGTGTTTTATTTACATCCTTCCACCAGGACATATGCTCATTTTGGAACGTTGCTAAATGGGCACAGCCAAACAACGGAAGTGATGGATTTCATTCTGACCAGAACTGTCCCAGAGCTTGGGGAGGTGTGTCTGCGCTTGTGCTGCAGCGGCAGGTGCACAAGACCAAACTTTACCAGCATCACACATATCGGTGAATCACTGTGACATATGAAATACAAGTGATAGTGTAATCAATCTGTAATAACTACGTAAAGAAGTAACAAACGTGTTAATTTACTATGTGACGTACAGTCATATCTAGGTCCTGATTGGTCAACAAGCTGATTTGAACCATCAAACAGTGTTATTTCACGTGTAACTTTTTTGAAATGCAAAGACCCAAATGGAGTTCCATACTTTTACAGATGCACAATCGAGAGCATCCTGTCGGGCTATACGGCAACTGCTCTGCCCCCAACCGTAAGGTTCTCCAGAGGGTAGTGATGTCTGCACAACGCATCACCGGGGGCAAACTAACTGCACTCCAGGACACCTACACCACCCGATGTCACAGGAAGGCCATAAAGATCATCAAGGACAACAACCACCCGAGACACTGCGTCAAAGCAGGGACCGAGAGACTGAAAACAGCTTCTATCTCAAGGCCAACAGACTGTTAAACAGCCACCACTAACATTGAGTGGCTGCTGCCAACATACTGACTCAACTCCAGCCAATTTAATAATGGAAAATTGTATCACTAGCCACTTTAAACAATGCCACTTTTATATTTACATACCTAACATTACTCATCTCATATGCATATACTGTACTCGATACCATCTACTGCATCTTGCCTATGCCGTTCTGTACCATCACTCATTCATATATCTTTATGTACATATTCTTTATTCCTTTATGCTTGTGTGTATAAGGTAGTTGTTGTGGAATTGTTAGGTTAGATTACTCGTTGGTTATTACTGCATTGTCGGAACTAGAAGCACAAGCATTTCGCTACCATGTGTATGTGACAAATACAATTTGATACTTTCCAGTGCACAACACACTAACATCACGTACAGATGCGCGTGACTCTTGGCTGCAGTAAGAAAGCCTTGCCATCTGCTCACATTCAACATAGCCTAGATTTACGTTTTTATTACTTCTAAACAAAATAACTTTTGGGGGGCTCTCCTACCCTGACAATGATGTGTTGATTCTTGCTTGAACAGTCACTAAGATTATATTTTGGTTGTGATCTTTGTAAAATAACTATTTTGGATGCATCAAGTTGTTAGCTAGAATGCTAAACACTCACTGACATGGCAATAGGATGTAGCCAAAGAGACATTTTACTGGTTGAAGTTGAAGTTATTTTTAAGTATAATGCATTTGATTTACAATGATGACACAAACGTTATATTAAGCAGGACTTTCGTAAGACCCTTAAACTCCAATTATAATCCAAAAGTAGTGTGAAATGCACTCATATGCAACATGTAAATAGAGGCTTTTTTTTGTTGGCTTTCCGTTCTGTCACCATAGTGGATTGAGCAGTCAAATGGAATAGTGAATAGACAATTTTTTTGTGTTTGTAAACGTTGCCGCACGAGGGCGATGCGCGCAACGTTTGCAAACACAAAAAAGGGTCTATTCACTATACCATTTGACTGCTCAATCTACTATCTCATCAGCCCAGCCAGGCAATTTATTACCTTGATCTCCACTGTAAAAAGCATTTAGATATTATATCCCATTTATTTTAGACTAGCATTTGGTTTTCAACAGTGGAGATTTGTATTAATCTTGCTGTCTGTCTCATTCCACGGGGATGCTGACCTATGTTGACTCCAATCCTTCCCACAGTTGTGTCAAGTTGGCAGGATGTCCTTAGGGTGGTGGACCATTCTTGATACACACAGGAAACTGTTGAGCGTGAAAAACCCAGCACTGTTACAGTTCTGGCACCTAGTACCATACCCCGTTCAAAGGCACTTAAATATTGTGTCTTGTCCTTTCCCCCTCTGAATGGCTCACATACACAATCCATGTCTTTAACCTGTCTCCTCCCCTTAATCTATTTACTGATTGAAGTGGCTTTAACAAGTGACATAAATAAGGGATCATAGCTTTCACCTGGATTTACCTGATCAGTCTATGTCATGTTAATGTTTTGTATAGCCAGTGTATACAGCAGCTCATGGAAGGATGAAATCGTATGGATGAATTCATCAAAATAACGTTTTTATTGAAAATATGTCATTATTTTAATATTTTGTTAATCCGTTGTTTTGTCTGGTAGCCCAAAAAGTTACATATTGCAGCTTTAAATCCATAATAATGATACTGACCTTTGGCTTTGAGGAACTGGAAGGTATCTAGACATAACAAAATGGGTCATTATCATGGTCTTTTTGACATTATGAAAAATAAGAAAACATGAGATGGGAACACTTTACACAAGCTGGCGAAGCAGAACAGTCTGTAATGCATTCACAGCCATGTTATCAAGCAGTGGACATTCTTATCTGTACAACATGTAAAATAATGACAGAGAAATTAAAAATAAATAGGATGATCAATGGAATAAGACACATTTATTATAACCATAACATGTTGAAATATTAAGAGTTCCTAAAGTAAAAGACTAAAAGAGGGGAAAGAAGAATGGAATATCCTGAAGCACAAACAGATGGAAGGAAAAATAACTCACCGAAAAGGAGGATGAGCAAAAACAGACGACCAGCCATATCAGGGATGAACAATGTCATTTTTAGACAGCTACATACATACTGTTAGTCTGACTTCACAGAAGATGGTGGTAGTGACTGGGACAAAGATTAAATGTTTCAATAGAACAGCAGATGTGGAGCTTGTTCACAGGAAAACCACAGATGTCTCGTATGACAACTGTGGGCTAATGTCATGTTGCAGAGGACAAGGAGGCTGAACATTCAGAATCATTCATCGGTAATTATTTTTAGGTTCAAAAGCTACCTGTCTTCAACAAAATGTATTTTGTATCATTATTGCAGGCAATTCAATTTCTAAAACCAACAAACTAACTTGTCTTTCGGAGAAAAATATTTATCTTTGACTTTTTGGTTTAAGTTTTTAACAGCTGCACAATGTTTAACTACAAAAACCCAGCAAGGGTTTTCATATTTCATTTATGTTTGGTGAGTCACATTTCATAAAATGCCAGAGCAGCCAGAGCAGTGACGGTAAACTGAAATTGTATGTGTGGGGTACAGAGATGAGGTTATTAGAAAATCATGTTAAACACTATTATTGCACACAGAGTGAGTCCATGCAACATATTATGCGCCTTGTTAAGCAACATTTTACTTCTGAACTTATTTTGGATTTCCATAACAAAGGTGTTGAATACTCATTCACACTTGTTGTTTTTTTACGTAATTCCACTTTGACATTTATTTAAATTTAAATTTTAACTTTATTTAACTAGGCAAGTCAGTTAAGAACAAATTCTTATTTTCAACGACTGTCTAGGAACAGTGGGTTAACTGCCTTGTTCAGGGGCAGAACAACTGATTTTTACCTTGTCAGCTCGGGAATTCCATCTTGCAACCTTTCGATTACTAGTCCAAAGCTCTAACCATTGGATTACCTGCCACCCCGTTATGGGGTATTGTGTGTAGGCCAGTGACAAAAAAACCTAAATTTCATACATTTTAAATTCAGGCTGTAACACAACAAGATGTGGAAAACGTCTGAAGGGTATGAAGACCTTCTGAAGGCATTGTATGTTTCATCATTTAGATATAAAAGCACTTTATCTATATAGACCCAACGTTGGACCAGTAACCGGAAGGTTGCAAGTTCAAATCCCCGAGCTGACAAGGTACAAATCTTTTGTTCTGCCCCTGAACAGGCAGTTAACCCACTGTTCCTAGGCCGTCATTGAAAATAAGAATTTGTTCTTAACTGACTTGCCTAGTTAAATAAAGGTAAAATAAATTTTACAAAATTTGAAGAAGAAGAAGTCACAAGTATTTGGACAAACTCATTTATGGTGTATTAACGTAGTCAAACATTTTCTATTTTGGTCCTATATTCTTTGCACCCAATAAATACATCAAGCTTGTGACTCAACAAACTTCTTGGATGCATTTGCAGTTTGTTTTGGTTGTGCTTTAGACTATGTTTTGCCCAATAGGAAATTAATTCTATCCAACCGCTATGGAAGGAGGTATCTCACAGTTAACATAATATACATAATTACAGTAGATTTAACATTTACTAGGGGGAAGAAATAAGTAAAATGCTCAAAGGGGAATATGCCCCGGACCCCTCCGAATAAAGAATATTTTAAAAGTAACTGATATTATGGATTCACATGTCACAGAAGCCACTTGTCCATGTGTAATACAGTAGAAATATTACCTGATAAGCAACTTATTTACAGTAACTGGAAGTGTGAAACAAAGGATGTCGTGTGAGAAAGAATGCATTTGTGTGAGATGTGTGAGACATAGCTAGAGAAAGCTAGAGGTGTAGTGTCAGTGTGTCTGCAGAAGACTGTACAACCCATCAGGCTGGGCTGAGGTTGCTGGTCTGTCGGGGATTGAGCTGTATACGTGGTACATATCAGAATAGAGGAAAGAAACAGATTCACTTCAGGGCTTTGAATCTACAGTACAGTAAATGTAATTCATAAGGGACATTTTATGAGGATGTAACACCAATCTTAAACTGAAAGTCATAAAAAACAGTGAGAGAGACTTTTAAAACGTTTTTTTTTTTTAACCTTTATTTAACTAGGCAAGTCAGTTAAGAACAAATTCTTATTTACAATGACTGCCTACACCGGCCAAACCCGGACAATTGTATGCCACCCTATGGGACTCACAATCACGGCCTGGTGTGAAACAGCCTGGATTTGAACCAGGGTGTCTGTTGTGACGCCTCTAGCACTGAGATGCAGTGCCACTCAGGAGCCACTAAAGTGTTGTCAGAAGAGGAAGAGGAAGAGGAAGAGAGAGAGAGAGAGAGAGAGAGAGAGAGACTGTAATCCTCTAGTCAGTCTGTCTGTGAAAACAATGCTACATATCATAATATAACAATATAATACAATGAATTGTACAACGATGTATGTATGAGTGTGTGTTTGAGGTGGGATCATGTGTATTTCACATGTCTACATTGCATGTGTGTTACTTAGTCAAGTTTGCCCTCTTGCGTTAGTAACAACCAAACAGAAGAAGTGCAAGTAACAAGGCTTGATGTCATTTCACACTTCTCCTCATGACTCAAACCCCCCTGCAGATCTGCAGATCTACAGATCTATTCTCATGCTCCCCAGATGCTCTGACACATTCATTTTCTAATTAAGTGTTTTAATTTTAAGTGTCATATATGCGTTTTGATAAGGTTGATATGGTTAGGCTCAAAGTTTAAGCATGTACAGTAGCTGTGCACGTGCAGATGGTTCTGAGTTCTGAGGGACAAACCTGAGGGCATGAATGTGTACAGTACAGAAGTGATCTGAGAATCTATTCCAGTATCTCCTGAATCCACCTGTAGTGGAGAGAGAGGGAGAAGAGAGAGGCGCTTTATCCTCCAGTCGTAACAAACTGTCTGTCTATTCTATTCTCTAACTCGAGACATGAACGGCACCCTCTTGTAACGGTTTTCTTTATGAGAAGGAGAGTCGGACCAAAATGCGGCGTGTCTATTGCAATCCATGTTTAATGAAGTGACACACTAAACACAAACACTACCAAAACAATAAACTTAACGAAAACCGAAACAGCCTATACTTGTGTAACCTAACACAGAACAATGACATCAGGACACTAAGGACAATCACCCACGACAAACTCAAAGAATATGGCTGCCTAAATATGGTTCCCAATCAGAGACAACGATAAACACCTGCCTCTGATTGAGAACCACTTCAGACAGCCATAGACTTAGCTAGAACACCCCACTAGCTACAATCCCCATAAATACACACCACATACAAAAACCCATGCCACACCCTGGCCTGACCAAATAAATAAAGATAAACACAAAATACTTTGACCAGGGTGTGACAGAACCCCCCCCCTAAGGTGCGGACTCCCGAACGCACCTCAAAACAATAGGGAGGGTCCGGGTGGGCGTCTGTCCATGGTGGCGGCTCCGGCGCGGGACGTGGACCCCACTCAATCAATGTCTTAGCCCCTTCTCCTCGCGTCCCTGGATAGTCCACCCTCGCCGCCGACCATGGCCTAGTAGTCCTCACCCAGAACCCCACTGGACTGAGGGGCAGCTCGGGACTGAGGCAGCTCGGGACTGAGGGGAAGCTCAGGAGTGAGAGGAAGCTCAGGAGTGAGAGGAAGCTCAGGAGTGAGAGGAAGCTCAGGCAGGTTGATGAATCTACCAGATCCTGGCTGGCTGGTGGTTTCGGCAGATCCTGGCTGACTGGCAGATCCTGGTCGACTGGCAGATCTGGCAGATCCTGGTCGACTGGCAGATCTGGAAGATCCTGGTCGACTGGCAGATCTGGAAGAGTCTGGTCGACTGGCAGATCTGGAAGAGTCTGGTCGACTGGCAGATCTGGAAGAGTCTGGTCGACTGGCAGATCTGGAAGAGTCTGGTCGACTGGCAGATCTGGAAGAGTCTGGTCGACTGGCAGATCTGGAAGAGTCTGGTCGACTGGCAGATCTGGAAGAGTCTGGTCGACTGGCAGATCTGGAAGAGTCTGGTCGACTGGCAGATCTGGAAGAGTCTGGTCGACTGGCAGCTCTGGCTGCTCCATGCTGACTGGCTGCTCCATGCTGACTGGCAGCTCTGGCTGCTCCATGCTGACTGGCTGCTCCATGCTGACTGGCAGCTCTGGCTGCTCCATGCTGACTGGCTGCTCCATGCTGACTGGCTGCTCTGGCTGCTCCATGCTGACTGGCTGCTCTGGCTGCTCCATGCTGACTGGCTGCTCCATGCTGACTGGCTGCTCCATGCTGACTGGCGGCCCTGGCTGCTCCATGCTGACTGGCGGCCCTGGCTGCTCCATGCTGACTGGCGGCCCTGGCTGCTCCATGCTGACTGGCGGCCCTGGCTGCTCCATGCTGACTGGCGGCCCTGGCTGCTCCATGCTGACTGGCGGCCCTGGCTGCTCCATGCAGACTGGCGGCCCTGGCTGCTCCATGCAGACTGGCAGCTCTGGCGGCTCCTTGCAGACTGGCAGCTCTGGCGGCTCCTTGCAGACTGGCAGCTCTGGCGGCATCCTGCAGACAGGCAGCTCTGGCGGCTCCTTGCAGACTGGCAGCTCCTTGCAGACTGGCAGCTCCTTGCAGACTGGCAGCTCCTTGCAGACTGGCAGCTCCTTGCAGACTGGCAGCTCCTTGCAGACTGGCAGCTCTATGCTAACTGGCAGCTCTACGCTAACTGGCAGCTCTACGCTAACTGGCAGCTCTATGCTAACTGGCAGCTCTATGCTAACTGGCAGCTCTATGCTAACTGGCAGTTCTGAACAGGCGGGAGACTCCGGCAGCGCTGTAGAGAAGGAAGGCTCTAACAGCGCTAAACAGGCGGGAGACTCCGACAGCGCTGGAGAGGAGGAGGGCTCCGACAGCGCTGGACAGGCGAGGCGCACTGTAGGCCTGATGCGTGGTGCTGGCACTGGTGGTACTGGGCCGAGGACACGCACAGGAAGCCTGGTGCGGGGAGCTGCTACCGGAGGGCTGGGGTGTGGAGGTGGCACAGGATGGGTTAGACCGTGAAGGCGTACTGGAGATCTTGAGAGCGGTGCTGGCACAGGACGTGCAAGGCTAGGGAGGTGCACAGGAGGCCTGGTACGTGAGACTGGCACCATCATCACCAGCCGACTAACACGCACCTCAGGACGAGTATGGAGCGCTGACCCAGGTGCCATCAAATCCCCGACACGCTCCGTCGGGCGAATTCCATGTTTAAAACACCAACACAGCAACTCCCTCATTTCTCTCTCCTCCAATTTCCCCATTAACTCCTTCACAGTCTCTGTTTCGCTCACCTCCAACACCGGCTCTGGTTCTGGTCTCCTCCTTGGCTCCTCACGATAAACAGGGAGAGTTGGCTCAGGTCTGGCTCCTGACTCTGCCACACTCTCCCTGAGCCCCCCCCCAAGAAATTTTTGGGGCTGACTATGGGGCCTCCGTCCGCGCCGCCTTGCTTGCTTCGCAAACTCCATTCTCCTATATCCTTCCGCGCACTGCTCCATCGAATCCCAGGCGGGCTCCGGCACTCTCCCTGGGTCGACCGCCCACCTGTCTATCTCCTCCCAAGAAGTATAGTCCATATTGTACTCCACTTTGGGCTGTTCTTGCCTGTTGACACGCTGCTTGGTCCCTTTGAGTTGGGTGATTCTGTAACGGTTTTCTTTATGAGAAGGAGAGTCGGACCAAAATGCGGCGTGTCTATTGCAATCCATGTTTAATGAAGTGACACACTAAACACAAACACTACCAAAACAATAAACTTAACGAAAACCGAAACAGCCTATACTTGTGTAACCTAACACAGAACAATGACATCAGGACACTAAGGACAATCACCCACGACAAACTCAAAGAATATGGCTGCCTAAATATGGTTCCCAATCAGAGACAACGATAAACACCTGCCTCTGATTGAGAACCACTTCAGACAGCCATAGACTTAGCTAGAACACCCCACTAGCTACAATCCCCATAAATACACACCACATACAAAAACCCATGCCACACCCTGGCCTGACCAAATAAATAAAGATAAACACAAAATACTTTGACCAGGGTGTGACACCTCTTTTGTATCACAGGAAGTGTTTGTGGGTTTTGTGTTATTCTGAGGTCTACACATGTCCAATGCAAGATGTAGGTTATTTGATCAAAAATAGTTTATAAGACTGAACTCTGTACCTACTTAGGAACACATTTACAAGGTTTAACATGAATTAATGTATTAAGAAATTATTTCTGGGGAAAAACATCTTATTTGATAATAAATATAAATTGCCATATAAATCTGTAAATAAATATAGCTGTTGATTTGATACTTTGAACATTCATATGTTGAAGCACTACTAATGTAACATTAAGGTCTTGATCCTCAGATCAGACAGTCAGAGGGCAGAGGATGCTGGTGAGAGGAGTTATAGGAGGACAGGCTCATTGTAATTGTTGAAATGGAATGAAGAGAATGGAGTCAAACACGTAGTTTTGATGTGTGTGATGTGTTTGACTCTGTTCCGTTAATTTCATTCCAGCCATTACAATGAGCCTGTCCTCCTATAACTCATCCCACCAGCCTCCTCTGTCAGAGGGTACATGTGTACAGATTCCACTGTAATGTAGAATAATCACCATGACTCCGCTGCTCACCGCTCCCATAGACACCAAATCATCTACAACAGAAACACAATGAAAATGGGATTACAGTGTTTATACATGCGATTATATAGTTCTGTATGTCGTATGTGTGTGTATGTTTGATGTATTTTGTTTGGAACGTACATTGTCTGTGATCATCCTGTCTGGCTGTAGGTCTGTACAACATAAAAGTATATAAGAAGGTTGTGGTAAGAACATCTCATCATGGACAATACAGAACTAAAGGTTGATACAATCTGCATCATATTCACAAGGGAATTCTTACCTCAGAGAATTGGTTTTCTCTGAAAATGAAATGAGGCTAAATTAATTACATTGAATATAGTCTCACCTATACAATATCATCACAAGGAGTTGCCAAAGGCACTTACATTAATGTCCGCAGGGTAAATTTGAAAAAATGATTTGTTACGCAGAATCAAATGTACTCACTGGTCCTCCTGCAGAGACAGACAGCTGTCAATCCTACCAGGAACACGCCCACTCCAGAAGCTACACCCAATGCTGCCTGCCATAATTGCCCCACTATTTGGTGACATGATGACATAAGGAGAGGTCATTAGCTCTTGTTCTTCTAAGAAAATGTGCACAGCTCTGTTTTCATGTGTGAGAAAATACAACTAGAAAAGGATACTTACCCAGAATGCTTTCTTGACTGTTTGATTCCACTTCACTTTCTGTGGAGCTTTGACCTCCTGGTCACATGCAAGAGAGAAGGACAACTTAATAACAGAGTTAGGTAAATATTTCTGAGAAGAGACAAATTGTTTGATTAATCCTAAAGCCTTGACTGAATTTACATTTGGCTATATTTGCAAAATTGGTTTTAGCTTTAATATACAAAAATATTTAGCAAACTAAAATAAAGCTATTGGCTAAACTTACTTTCAGTTGGACTCGCTGGGGTGTTAGTGGTCAAAGTACAGCAAACAGTCGACCCTGATGCAAAACAAATCATTGGATCTGATTATAAAAAATACATCTAAATGTGTTGATTTTAATCAATCAAAAATCAACCTCTTTTTGTAATGAGGCAAATTTGTGATGTGGAAGAAAACAAAACATGGAGAAGATAAAGCTACTCTATTTGTTTTACTTATATTTGCTAACTAGATAAAGATGACTAAGAGACCTGATTAAGGATTCACTGCCCTGCTAGGGGTCAAAGGGGAGGTCAAACCTGGTGAGAAGATATTACTCATATTACACAAGAACAAATGAAAGTTAATGTAATATCTAAGGTCTTTCAATAAGCATGAAGAGAGAAGTACACTACACATTACCTACTAATCAGATGGACTAAAAGTGGTTAAAAATCTGGACTGAAAATACAAGCAGCTATGAATACATCTATTAGTTAACCGGTCAGAGCTTTAGTGAATGAATGTGAACAAAGATATTGTATTTGCAAACTAAGTTAAAATTGGTGGATCTACTTACTGGTATTTGTTGTCACTGTGGTGTCTGGGGTAAAGGTACAAGTAACAGTTGAAACTAGTGGGAAGCAATATGATTACACAAGAATAAGGTTTTACATTCACATTTGGGTCACTTAATTTTACAGGCCCGTAATCTAAACTCTTGACTGTATAATTACTATTTGCAGAGATGGTCATTTAGAGGCCCAACACACCTTCTGTAGGACTCACTGTCGTGCTGGGCGGCAAAGTAGATCGAGAACCTGGAGTCAAACCCACTGAGAAAACACACAATAATGAAATTAGCATATTATTCATGATTGTATTAATTATCATCATGGTGTTGTTGGCCTTTTGAAATAACTTCATGACTTGTCTACTCAAAGTGGGAAAGTAGGACTATAAAATCACTACGGACTGATTGCTTCCTGCCAGTCTACCTGCTATAGAAGGTGTCTGTATAGTTGTTGGATCACTGATGTGAACTCCCACCAGATCTAAAATATTTTGAGATTGAAATGTGGTATTTAGTTTGTTGGTCAGAATGAGTATAGACATACTAAGAAGATGCTAAAATCAAAGTGAGTCAGATCATGAAGACCTGCAGCACTGATAGATTTGTTTAGATAATGACTCACCTGTAAAGCTGTGCCCATCACTGCGTGGAGAGAGAGAGTTTGGTCCTGAGCTCAATCTGTAGCCACAGCTCACCTCCTTACGCCTCACTGACAGGAGACGACTGATCAGATCACTATGTTTTGGAGTGAATTGACAGAACTGCTGTCCGGATAATGAGGTGGCTTTTCTCATCTTGATCGGTGCTGTGAAGGATGGCTGACTCTCCTCTCCAACATACAGGTTACAGGTGGTGTCAGGACTGATGGATCCAGGAATCAAACAGATGATGGTGAAGTCCTCATCTAAATTGACTGTAATGTCTGGTTTTGGATCTGTTAGGAAAGGACAGAGCAGTGATTCCACAGATCTTCCTCTCCCTGCTCAGGAGGAAGAGCCGAACCCTGTTCGGGTAGAGCCAAACTAATCCTGCTCAGGTAGAAACGAATGAACAAACCCTGCTCGGAAGGACCCACTGGCCACTGATCAACTGCTGTGTTAGTTTGGCCCGTTGCTTCAAGTTAGCCTACAGCCCTAAATCCCAGCCTGTTTATACGTTTCTAATAGGAGTTTATAAAGAACCTTTGGTTGTACATTGGCCTCTCTGTGGTTGTTTGCCGTGGGATCTTAGAACTCTAATTTCGACATATACATTTAAAAAATGTATTGTGTTCACAACAACTATTTTTTAAATGACATTGAAAGAGATTGTGATTTAAACAGAATCATTCAAGACAATCTGAATATAACATTTCATACCAAGAATAGTAAGAGAGACAGAACCACTGTGCATCGATGGATAGTAAGTTTCTACTGTGTAAAAACATCTCAGTTTGAACTCAGCAGATGAACTTTGACCTGCCAACGAGAGCAGCTCAGTCCAGCTGCTGAACTGAGTCTCTCTTTGATGACTGTAGAACTGACTGTCAGCCTGACTGTCAGCCTGGGAGGAGGTGGGTCTCTTTGAAAGTTACAATTAAAAAACATCACAGGTAATCCATCCATACTAACAGTATGGAAAATCCATTAAAAAAAATGTCAACTATGTCAGCATTTATGTTTGTACAAAGTACAGTAAATAATATCATTATGTGAAATGAAGACGTTAAAGAAATACGACAGAAAGTCTCATTTTCAGAACGAGCATAATTGATACGGTATAACAGTGAAGTGTATCATTGTTTAAACCACCTACTTACCCTGAACAGTGACTGAGACAGGGTCACTAAAAGGAGATGTGTGAGACTTCCATACAGTGTAGTAACACGTCACTTTGACCACAGCTGGAAATGTTGGACCAGACCTCTTGAGCAGCTCAGTTCCTGTTATTGTCTGCGTACACAATGAGTCTGGAAGATTCTTCCCCCCCTCTATGTAGAAGTAACAGTGAGACACAGGGAGAGATGGAGGAGTCTCACAACTCAGCTGAACTGATTCTGTTTCTCTGATGACTGTAGAACTCACTGTCAGCTGAGGAAGGTCTGTGAGAATAGGGGGATTACACATTTAGCATTTAGTGGTTTTGAGAAATTTACTGAGTCTAATCCTTCCTTGTTATTTCAGACTTAAGGATCTTGAGTCAATTACTTTATGCAGCGACAGTATGGGAAATTAAGGATATATAATATATTGCTTGATTGCTTCATGTAATAGATTATGACAACACACAGTATGATAACATATCACAAGAGGAACATGGTAATGATGGCACAACAGTACATTGTTTACAACCATTCAAATAGTCTTCTTACCCTGAATTGTGACTGTTGAATGTTCACTATATCTGGATCTAAACTGTGAACCTTTTGCATTGTACTGACATTGTATTTTGACCTCAGCTGGTGAACTCTGACCTGTCCACCTCACCAGTAGTGTTCCTGTGAGTGTGTGTTGACAGGGTGATGGAAGGGTGAATTCTACTTTCCCCTCTATTTTGAAGTAACACTCAGAGACTGATGGAGGAGTCTGACAGTTCAGCTGAACTGAGTCTCTCTCTTTGATGACTGCAGGAATCACTGTTAGACTGGGCCGAGGAAGATCTGTGAGATCAGAGGGATGATGGAGTGTCTTTTTAAATTGAATTATAAATTCATTTTCAATGTTTAATGACTCATACAGATAATGTACCACGTAATATTATATGAGTTTGAAAGAGAAAAACAATTCAGACACTGTAATAAATAAACAATGAGAACCCGTGCCAGGAACAGCCCTTAGGAGGGAGTTATCACACAATAATCCTCGGCTTCGATGGACATTTTGCTTTTGTAAAACGGTTGCCAACATTTAAACTAAAGATTAAGGACCTGTCTTTCATTAAAGACGTATTATTGTTCTGAGTAAATGTATTTTATTTTCATCCTTCCACCAGGACATATGCTCATTTTGGAACATTGCTAAACGGGCACAGCCAAACAACGGAAGTGATGGATTTCTTTCTGACCAGAACTGTCCCAGAGCTTGGGGAGGTGTGTCTGCGCTTGTGCTGCAGCGGCAGGTGCACAAGACCAAACTTTACCAGCATCACACATATCAGTGAATAGACAATTTTTTGTCTTTGCAAACGTTGCCGCACGAGGGCGATGCGTACAACGTTTGCAAACACAAAAAAATAGTCTATTCACTATTCCATCAGACAACCAGACATCACCAGGCAATTTATAAACTTGATCTCTACTGTAAAAAGTATTTAGATATTATATCCCATTTATTTTAGACTGGCATTTGTTTTTCAACAGTGTAGATTTGTATTCACCTTGCTGTCTGTCTCCGACATTTGCAACATTGTTTCAATATTGAATTTTGATCATCTCCAGCTGTCACATAGTAATGAACGAATGTGTCGAGATGAGAGAGTCTGGCAGCTTTTCTTAGCCAGTCAAAGTCATGAATCAGTATCATTTCTATGGATATATTCAAAGAAATGCCAATAGAAAAACACAAAATTCAGCTAGTTTACTGTCATTCCAGCTTCAGTTTGAAGTGATTATGTAAACTGTGTACTGTAGCGGGCTAGCTCCACTGAATAATGTCCTGGAGAGAGAGCACATTTTCTATGCCAGGAGAAATCTCACATCGAGTCATTAGCTCATTGTTATGGATGTATCCCCCCCCAAATATATAGAAAACAGCTTAAACAAATGCAAATACAGCTTCTTTGCTGTTATTCTGGTTGCACTGTTTGACGTGACAGTGTTAACAGTGTCAGCTAGCAAGCAAGGAATAAGAACGTTGACAGCCATCATGGATCGACCAGCTGGCTTGGGTACCAACCCTAGATTTGTGTCAGGAATACACTGAATATACCAAACAGTCGGACCATGGATTTAACAATGTCTCAAAAGCATTCCACAGGGGTGATGACCAATTGTGACTTCAAACCTTCCCACAGTTGTGTCAAGTTGGCAGGATGTCCTTAGGGTGGTGGACCATTCTTGATACACACAGGAAACTGTTGAGCGTGAAAAACCCAGGAGCGTTGCAGTTCTGGCACCTTCTACCATACCCGGTTCAAAGACACTTAAATATTGTGTCTTGCCCTTTCCCCCTCTGAATAGCACACATACACAATCCATGTCTTTAACCTGTCTCCTCCCCTTCATCTATTTACTGATTTAAGTGGCTTTAACAAGTGACATTAATAAGGGATCATAACTTTCACCTGGATTCTCCTGGTCAGTCTATGTCATGTTAATGTTTTTGTATAGCCAGTGTATACAGCATCTCATGGAAGGATGAAATCGTATGAATAAATTAATCAAAATAACGTTATTATTGAAAATATGTCAATCATTTGAATATTTTGGTAATCCGTTGTTTTGTCTGGTAGCCCAAAAAGTTACATATTGCAGCTTTAAATCCATAATAATGATACTGACCTTTGGCTTTGAGGTGCTGGAAGGTATCTAGACATAACAAAATGGGTCATTATCATGGTATTTTTGCCATTATGAAAAATAAGAAAACATGAGGTGGGATCACTTTACACAAGCTGGCGAAGCAAAACAGTCTGTAATGCATTCACAGCCATGTTATCAAGCAGTGGTCATTCTTATCTGTACAAAATGCAAAATAATGACAGAGAAATATAAATCAATAGGATGATCAATGGAATAAGACACACTTATTATAACCATAACATGTTGAAATATTAAGAGTTCCTAAAGTAAAAGACTAAAAGAGGGGAAAGAAGAATGGAATATCCTGAAGCACAAACAGATGGAAGGAAAAATAACTCACCGAAAAGGAGGATGAGCAAAAACAGCCGACCAGCCATATCAGGGATGAACAATGTCATTTTTAGACAGCTACATACATACTGTTAGTCTGACTTCACAGAAGATGGTGGCAGTGACTGGGACAAAGATTAAATGTTTCAATAGAAAAGCAGATGTGGAGCTTGTTCACAGGAAAACCACAGATGTCTCATATGGCAACTGTGGGCTAATGTCATGTTGCAGAGGACAAGGAGGCTGAACATTCAGAATCATTCATCGGTAATTATTTTTAGGTTCTAAAGCTACCTGTCTTCAACTAATTTTATTTTGTATCATTATTGCCGGCAATTCAATTTCTAAAACCAACAAACTAACTTGTCTTTCTGAGAAAAATATTTATCTTCGACCTTTAATTTTAAGTTTTTAACAGCTGCACAATGTTTAACTACAAAAAAAACCCTGCATTTGTGGTTGAGAGTTTTAGAATCTCTAAAATGTAGAAGGGTTTTCATATTTCATTTATGTTTGGTGAGTCACGTTTAATAACATGCCAGAGCAGTGACGGTAAACTGATAAGCGCAGTAAAGGAAAGGATGGAAGGAAGGAAGGAAGGAAGGAACGGAGGAGAGAAGAAAAAGCGAGTTCACACTACTCGGACTGATCAGTTTACCTTTAATGCTCTGACTGGTACCTACATTTCAGCGCCAGTTCAGATATACCACGTGCTTTGCTTGAAGTGCATAACATTGAACCTGTGTAGGCTGAGAATGCAGTTGCTGTTTTTAAACTAACGTTTTTATATAGCCTAACTTTGATATTTAACGTTTGATCATTCCACATAAAAAAGCATCAGCCTCCGAAAAAGTAACGTCTATTTGGTTAGATTACGGTTCGTCAATTTCATTGTTAAAACTCGATAGCAAACGGCGCATAGGGGAGGTTTCGGGTAAGTGACCCATGCATGTCTAACTCTTATTAAAGTAAATGCCCAGTGTTTCCAGATTTCTTTGAAATATGACCTTTCATTTACAACATGAGTGAAATGGTTTTCCTTCCCAAAAATTGTAATTGAGTATGTTAAAGCAGCATTCCTGTTTGAATAGTGTTTTTTATTTATATATTACTACATTGGTCAATTAAATACAATTTCCAGTGGCACACTGACTCACGTAATGATGAAGCCACCATAGGCTACTACTCACGGTGATGGCCAATGCACTCCTCTTGGCAATAGCCTATCTCAAGATGAGCTACTTTGAAAAACAGTGCTGCTGGTCACTAAAAATTGGGAGTTGAGAATTATATTGGTTCTAGAGACAGTCTTCTATTTTTAGCAGTAGACATTTGATTTCCAAACTATGTTTTTCAAACTATGTAATTTTTATATTGAAATGTGCAAACAGACAGCTGCTACCAACTACATATCATCCATGGATGGCAGTTCCAGTTCAAATCAGAACTGGCAGCCATTGCTAGTGTACCCATGAGTTTCCACTCAAAATACCAGGGTAAGAGGTTCCAAAAATCGATGTATTATGTCTATGGCCACAACACAACAAGATGTACATTTGGCAAGCATGCTGCCCAAATTGCAGCCTTCCAGACTGTAGGCAACCAGTAACTACCAAAATAAAGGAAACATTTGAATAAATGATGGACAAAGCTAATGGTGTTTGTGGGGTGCATTTTCCTGCCATGGTTTAGATCAATTTCTAGAATTTATGCCAAGGCGCATTGAAGCTGTTCTTGCAGCTGGTGGAGGCCAAACACCCTTTTTAACACACTTTGTTGGTGTTTTCTTTATTTTGGCAGTTACCTGCATGCTCTTGTGATAAAATTTAATCCAGTTATTTTTGAGAAGCTATTGATCGTCTGTGGCTAAATATGTTCTCTGGTGTATTTTGAACATTGAGAACATGGTTGGTTAAAAAATAATTCATTTGTTTTTTTGCCTCTTGGACCCAGCACCTGACTCACATAATTGACCAGTCACATTTAGTTATTATGCAGTTTATTTTTTCAGTCACCCAATCAAGGCAGGGCCCCCCATTTACCCAAACCTCTCCTCCCCCATCTGATGCAGAGTGGCAGTAGGAAGCTGTCTACACTCATTGAGAGCAGGCTCCTGAATCCTTCTGTGGTTTGCGGTTGCAGTAAAAAAATATATACTACATATCTAATATGTACTGTAAAATGTATGTATAAATTTGTGACCTTTTTTTCTGCTTTCTGTGCCCAGGGGCTTCAGCCAAGAGAAGCACCTTTGTTAATCCTGATGGGGAAACGCGTTGAGATTTTCCAGCTAATTGTCTGAAATAGGTTAATTACTCAAGGCTTTGATTGAGTGCACACTAGTGCCACCTGCTGGTCATCGAATTTAGAGCAGCCAAATTATTATAGATTATGTCCCACACCCCAAAGAGTGTGTGTGCAGTGTAGCCTTTTTGTCTTCTACCAATCAGGTGGTTGTTCGACGAAACAAAGCTTTTGATGTCATTCATCACGTGCTTGTGATAAGGTGATATGGGCATCGACACACTACGATTTCAACGCTTACCTCAGAGCACAGGCATCAAACATAACATCACTATACCGGATGAGTCCACAACTTTATTTAGATACAAATTAACAGAATATATCTTTTTTTTAAGTGAGATCTCCACTGGACTTTAATAGGCTCCTTGTGGCAACTAGGCTTTGTTAACCCAAGTCATTAAATCAAGAATAATGTGATCCAAGGTGAATGGACTTTATTTTCTGAATTTGGTAGTAGCTTACCTGCCAAATGAGCCAAACTTCATGGTACCAGTTTTGAATAAAAAGTGGTGTGTTTATTAGATAAGTCAACATTATATGACAAACATATTGATCATGGGCTTGCTGTTTAATATATTGTAGCTCAACGTGTGATCACTCTCCCTTGCCAATCTCTCTTCTCCTTATTGTGTCCATGATTTGTATGCATACACACACATCACTATCTCTTATCTCTAGAAGCTGAGAAGAAAAAGGTTACAGCCAAAAAGCAGCAGGAGAAACCTTCAGAGGCAAGTGTGGTTTCAGTTATGTTCTGACTATTGGCATTGTTCAAGTGGTTTTGGGTTATAGAGACTTTTTTTTACACTTTTGTCATGGGTACTGTTCCCTATTTGGGCTTTACCATGGTTGAATTGAATCTCATATTGAATCTCATGTTTTAAATGCTGCCACAAACTAGCAGCATTGCAAACCTGTCATTTTCATCTTTCAGGATGAAAACTCAGAAAGCCCGCAAAAGCATCTGCTTCCAAGGTGGCCCCTGCTAAGAAGCTCAAGTCAAAGAGGACAAAGGGGCAGAGGGGACAGCTGAGGATCAACCCAAAGCACAGAAGACTACCAAGGGTGAAGGGGCAGCCAAGAAGGGTGCAAAGGCCCAAGCTTTCCAGAAGCCTGTAGAGGGTGATGAAGGGGACACTGCTGCTCCTGAAGCTAAAACCACAGGGAAACGAGGCAAGAGGGCAGCAGCGGAGTGACTGCACTCCTTTTATCCACTTTGTATGTTTTTAAATAACGCAGTTTTTTGTACTACTTGTTTGTGGCATTTAAGTGTAGACCTAGCTGCTGTAAAATGTAATCTCCACTTTTCCTGTAGATAAGTGTTGGTGGTTGCTAGGGGTTTGTAAAGATGTTTAATGATTCACTGATGCAAGTTTATATATACAAAAAATATATATATATATACACAGTATGTATGTATATATATATATATATATATATATATATATATATAAAAAAAGCTGTTAAGTTCTTGTTTCTTGCACCTGCTTAATCAGTACCCTCTTCTGCCAGATTAATTGTATCACTAGTACAGTGACTTCCCGGTTCCTGGAAAATATTGATGGTTGATGGTTGTTTTCTACACAGTCAGGACTTTGTTGTTCATCCATCATAGGTTGATGACCATGGCACGATTCGTTGGGGAAATCTGGTACAGTGAGTGTGCAGATGGTTGAGATCCCACTGAGCCTGGAACACACTGGACATGATATCGTGGTACCAGTCTCCTGAGGGACGACCCTGATACTGGTCTTTCACTGTTCTCTCCACCATGGAATTTTTGATGCTGCTGGTTTGTGGTATCAGTCTTTCTATACAGTTAGAACTAACCATCTCAAAACAAACATTTCCCATAACTATGAAGCTATGGGAAGTTATTCAAAACTTTTCTGTTATGGGTCAGTGCCCACAATTGTGCAATGCAACATGTTGTACCACTTCAGTTTGTCCACAAGGGGGTGCAATAACTAATTGGGTCTTCAGTTTGGTATTCAAAGGTACCCAACCCAGAGCATTGCTGTCCGCTGGTGCTCCTTGTTCTTTATTCCCTGGAAGTCTAACCAGCTTTTACTCAACCACCCCTAAGAAGAAGAATAAATCATTAATGCTGTGGACCTCAAGGCCTGGATTTGAAAAAGGATACACGGAAAGAGAGCATAGGCAACGCCATTGAAGCTGTCACATGGGGCCTATCTTTTATCTTTTATTTTTTTATTTCACCTTTATTTAACAAGGTACGGTAGTTGAGAACAAGTTCTCATTTACAACTGCGACCTGGCCAAGATAAAGCAAAGCAGTGCAACAGAAACAACAACACAGAGTTACACATGGAATAAACAAGTGTACAGTCAATAACACAATAGAAAAAAAGAAAGTATATTTACAGTGTGTGCAAATGGCACGAGGAGGTATGGCAATAAATAGGCCATAGTAGCAGTGTAATTACAATTTAGCAGATTAACACTGGAGTGATAGATGAGCAGATTATGGTGTGTAAGTAATGATATTGGTGTGCAAAAGAGCATAAAAGTAAATAAAAACAATATGGGGATGAGGTAGGTAGATTGGGTGGGCTATTTACAGATGGTCTATGTACAGCTGCAGTGAACAGTTAGCTGCTCAGATAGCTGATGTTTAACGTTAGTGAGGGAAATGTAAGTCTCCAGGTTCAGCCATTTTTGCAATTCGTTCCAGTCACTGGCAGCAGAGAACTGGAAGGAAAGGCGGCCAAAGGGGGTGTTGGCTTTGGGGATGACCAATGAGATGTACCTGCTGGAGCACGTGCTACGGGTGGGTGTTGTTATCGTGACCAGTGAGCTGAGATAAGGCAGAGCTTTACCTAGCATAGACTTGTAGATGACCTGGAACCAGTGGGTCTGGCGACGAATATGTAGCGGGGCCAGCCAACCAGAGCATACAGTTCGCAGTGGTGTGTGGTATAAGGTGAGTTGGTAACAAAACTGATGGACCTGTGATAGACTGCATCCAATTTGCTGAGTAGAGTATTGGAAGCTATTTTGTAGATGACATCGCCAAAGTCGAGGATTGGTAGGATAGTCAGTTTTACTAGGCTAAGTTTGGCGGCGTGAGTGACGGAGGCTTTGTTGCGAAATAGAAAGTAAATTCTAGATTTGATTTTTGGATTGGGAGATGTTTGATATTAGCCTGGAAGGAGAGTTTACAGTCTAGCCAGACACCTAGGTATTTGTAGTTGTCCACGTATTCTAGGTCAAAACTTTCCAGAGTAGTGATGCTAGTCGGGCGGGCGAGTGCGGGCAGCGAATGGTTGAAAAGCATGCATTTGGTTTTGCTAGCGTTTAAGAGCAGTTGTAGGCCCCGGAAGTGGTGTTGTATGGCATTGAAGCTCATTTGGAGGTTAATTAAAACAGTGTCCAAAGAAGGGCCAGATGTATACAGAATGGTGTCGTCTGCGTAGAGGTGGATCAGGGAATCACCCGCAGCAAGAGCGACATCGTTGATATATACAGAGAAAAGAGTCGGCCCGAGAATTGAAGCCTGTGGTACCACAACGGACACTGTTAGAGGTCCGAACAACATTTTACACACTGAACTCAATCTACGAAGTAGTTGGTGAACCAGGCGAGGCAGTCATTTGAGAAACCAAGGCTATTGAGTCTACCAATAAGAATACGGTGATTGACAGAGTCGAAAGCCTTGGCCAGGTCGATGAAGACGGCTGCACGGTACTGTCTTTTATCGATGGCGGTTATGATATTGTTTAGTACCTTGAGCATGGCTGAGGTGCACCCGTGACCAGCTCGGAAACCGGATTGCACAGCGGAGAAGGTACGGTGGGATTCGAAATGGTCAGTGATCTGTTTATTAACTTGGCTTTCAAAGACTTTAGAAAGGCAGGGCAGGATGGATATAGGTCTGTAACAGTTTGGGTCTAGAGTGTCATCACCTTTGAAGAGGGGGATGACCGCGACAGCTTACCAATCTTTAGGGATCTCGGACGAAACGAAAGAGAGGTTGAACAGACTGGTAATAGGGGTTGCAACAATGGCGGTGGATAGTTTTAGAAAGAGAGGGTCCAGATTGTCTAGCCCAGCTGATTTGTACGGGTCCAGGTTTTGCAGCTCTTTCAGAACATCTGCGATCTGGATTTGGGTGAAGGAGAAGCTGGGGAGGATCGGGCAAGTAGTTGCGAGGGGTGTGGAGCTGTTGGCCGGGGTTGGGGTAGCCAGGAGGATAGCATGGCCAGCCGTAGAGAAATGCTTATTGAAATTTTATCGATTAATTAGATTATCATGGATTTATCGGTGGTGACCTTGTCGCCTAGCCTCAGTGCAGTGGACAGCTGGGAGGAGGTGCTCTTGTTCTCCATGGACTTCACAGTGTCTCAAAACTTTTTGGAGTTAGAGCTACAGGATGCAAAATTCTGTTTGAAAAAGCTAGCCTTTGCTTTCCTGACTGACTGTGTGTATTGGTTCCTGACTTCCCTGAACAGTTGCATATCGCAGGGACTATTCAATGCTATTGCAGTCTGACACAGGATGTTTTTGCAAGAAAATGTCTTCCATGTGAAAACAATTTCACTGGCTCCTCATCATCCTCCTCCTTTCCGCTAAGCCCGCCCTGTGTTGGCCTGGCTCCACCACATGCATCAGAGGCATCATTCACACTTTTTTTGTTGTTGACATTATTCCACTTTGACATTATTTATTTTAATGTTTTATTTGACCTTTATTTAACTAGGCAAGTCAGTTAATAACAATTTCTTATTTACAATGACAGCCTAGCAACAGTGGGTTAACTGCCTTGTTCAGGGGCAGAACGACAGATTTTTACCTTGTCAGCTCGGGGATTTGATCTAGCAACCTTTCGATTACTGGCCCAACGCTCTAACCAATGATGAGTCGGACCACAGAGTGAAGGAAAAGCAGCCAACAAGTGCTCAGCATATGTGGGAACTCCTTCAAGACTGTTAGAAAAGCATTCCAGGTGAAGCTGGTTGAAATAATGCCAAGAGTGTGCAAAGCTGTCATCAAGGCAAATGGTGGCTATTTGAAGAATCTCAAATATAAAATATATTTTGATTTGTTTAACTACTGATTTGGTTACTACATGATTTCATGTGTTATTTCATAGTTTTGATGTCCTTAAATGACATCCTTAAATCCTGAAATCCTTAAATGAGTAGGTGTTACACTACACCGGTAGTGTATACAAATAATTTACTTTGCAATCTCATGGTAATTTGTTATAATTAGTATTACCCTATGGCATTCTTCTACCATGTTCCAATGCATCATTATATATTACAAGATAGGTAATCATTTAATGTAATTCAAACAATTGCAGTGCTGCTTTTCACATGTATTCTTATAACAAGACATGGGCTAGTTGTAAAACACAGTATGTCGTGTGACTGACGCAGAACCTACATCTCCATGTAAATGCAACTGGTATCTTAGTGGAAGACACACGAAGAATGCAGTTTGAACTCTGCTTCACTGTCAGGAATTACACTGCTCTTTAATTAATAATATACATGAGAAGAATAGTAAACTAACAAATGAAAATGGCAGACACTGCTCTTTGCTTTGGTATTACCCTGCCATTTGCAACATATCATGCCAAGGAAGAAGGCAGTAACGCTGTTTAAGGGTCAAAGGTCATGTCAGAGGTCAGGGTCAACATGAATATAATATTAACCAATAGTAAGGCAACAGATCACCACATCTCAAATGATCTCCCCAGAATTAATTTGACTCAATACCAGCGATATATCTGTACACAGTGTATATATACTAGTGCAAGAGATGGATCAGAGGAATAACTCACAGCAAAGGATAACAAGCCAGATCAGGGGTGAATAATGCAATGTTTCAGAGAAACAGACTATCACAAACTACATAATAAGTACTGTGTCTGTGACTGAGAGAATGCTTTTAATAGAGAGGAAGACGAGGAGCCTACTCACAGGAAACCACAAAGAAAGTCCATCAACTGGTATGAATAGAGGTAAATGTCTCCTGCTCCTAACATGAGCCAAAACCATTTGCTTATCTGTCAGAGTAAATAACTATATTTTATTCAGGCTTTCTTTTTAACTACACTGCACAATAAAAAGCAGGTTTCATGTACAACAGCAGTATATATTGCCAACATCCAAAAGTAAGAAACAAAAAACAGTCTTGCTGTGTCTCCATATGACTCTCCATATTGTGCATTAGAGGCAATATGTTTCCTATCTACTGTAGTTATTAGCTTAATAAGGTAGAGGTGCAGATACATAAGCAGTAAACAACAACACTAAATATTTCCATGGAAATATAACATGACAAGTGGGGTTTCATCCCTCGTGAGATGCTTGTTGTAATGGTCAGAAGCATGAATACATTTCTCATAATGGTGATTTTGGAGGGTGAATTTAGTTTAGTTTTTTTTATTTTTATATCTTGCTAAAATTGTCTGGTAAAGTATTTGAATAGTTTCAGTTAGATGTATCTGAGGTTTGGTTCAACAGTACTTCTGTCAATCTCCTCAACACAACTAGTCTCTGAAATATGATAAGCTGAAGTTTCAGAAGGACAGGATGCGGCAAGAGTCTCGTCTAACTTTCCACCCGACTGTGGTGTGGGTGCGTGTGCATGTGTGCACTCGTGCACCTGTTTGCAGGTGTGGATACGTGGCAGCATACATGTACTGGTTGGTATGTGATCTGTAGACTGTCTGTGACTGCTGCGGGAGAATGTAGGCATCTTTGCTTCCCTCACAGTAAAACTAACCACAATGCAGATAATCTGTAAATTGTCCTTTGAATAATATTTTTAGTCCAGGACTAAGCATTATCTGTCTCTGGGAAAATCAGGGGAGAAGGGACTTGGTCCCGGGAGGTGACCAAGAACCCGATCTGACAGAGCACCAGAGTTCCTCTGTGGAAATGGGAGAACCGTCCAGAAGGACAACCATCTCTGCAGTACTCCACCAATCAGGCTTTTATGGTAGAGTGGCCAGATGGAAGCCACACCTCAGTGAAAGGCACATGACAGCTCGCTTAACGACTCTCAGACCATGAGAAACAATATTCTCTGGTCTGATGAAACCAAGATTGAAGTCTTTGGCCTGAATGCCAAGCATCACGTCTGGAGGAAACCTTGCACAATCCCTATGGTGAAGCATGGTGGTGGCAAAATCATGGTGTGGGGATGTTTTCAGCAGCAGGGACTGGGAGACATGTCAGGATTGAGTGAATGATGAGCAGAGCTAAGTACAGAGATCCTTGATGAAAACCAGCTTCAGAGCACTCAGGACCTCAGACTGGGGCAAAGGTTTACCTTCCAATAGGATAATGACCCTAAGCACACAGCGAAGACAACGCAAGAGTGGCTTTCAGACAACTCTTTGAAAGTTCTTTATGTGGCCCTTCCAGAACCCGGACTTGAACCCGGACTTGAATCAAACATCTCTGGAGAGACCTGAAAATAGCTGTGCAGCTACGTTCCACCTCCAACCTGACAGAGCTTGAGAGGTTTTGCAGAGAAGAATGGGAGAAACTCCCCAAATACAGTTGCACCAATCTTGTAGCATCATACCCAAGAAGACTTGAGGCTGTAATTGCTGCCAAAGGTGCTTCAGCAAAGTACCGAGTATTGGGTCTGAATACGTATTTAAATATCATTTTCAGTGTTGATGTTAAAAACCTGTCTAAAAATCTGTTTTTGCTTTGTCATTATGGGGCATTGTGTGTAGATTAATGGGGGGGGACTATTTCATCCATTTTAGAGAGGCTTTAACGTAACAAAATGTGGAAAAAGTCAAGGTGTCTGAATACTTTCTGAATGCGCTGTATATGGACTGAAAGAAACATTTAAGGAAAATAGCACCTTGATCTTCACCAATGGCCTGAAAAAGGTGACAGAGACAACTGTACATAGTATTTGCATTATCTTGAATAATCAAGATCAAATCATGTAAATGATCATGAGAAAGGTGAGGGATCAGCCCAGAACTACACGGCAGGACCTGGTCAATGACCTGAAGAGAGCTGGGACCACAGTCTCAAAGAAAACCATTAGTAACACACTACGCCGTCATGGATTAAAATCCTGCAGCGCACGCAAGGTCCCCCTGCTCAAGCCAGCGCATGTCCAGGCCCGTCTGAAGTTTGCCAATGACCATCTGGATGATCCAGAGGAGGAATGGGAGAAGGTCATGTGGTCTGATGAGACAAAAAATTTAGCTTTTTGGTCTAAACTCCACTCGCCGTGTTTGGAGGAAGAAGAAGGATGAGTACAACCCCAAAACACCATCCCAACCGTGAAGCATGGAGGTGGAAACATAATTCTTTGGGGATGCTTTTCTGCAAAGGGGACAGGACGACTGCACCGTATTGAGGGGAGGATGGATGGGGCCATGTATCTCGAGATCTTGGCCAACAACCTCCTTCCCTCAGTAAGAACATTGAAGATGGGTCGTGGCTGGGTCTTCCAGCATGACAACGACCCGAAACACACAGCCAAGGCAACTAAGGAGTGGCTCCGTAAGAAGCATCTCAAGGTCCTGGAGTGGCCTAGCCAGTCTCCAAACTTGAACCCAATAGAAAATCTTTGGAGGGAGCTGAAAGTCCGTATTGCCCAGCGACAGCCCCGAAACCTGAAGGATCTGGAGAAGGTCTCTATGGAGGAGTGGGCCAAAATCCCTGCTGCAGTGTGTCCAAACCTGGTCAAGAACTACAGGAAACATATGTTCTCTGTAATTGCAAACAAAGGTTTCTGTACCAAATATTACGTTCTGCTTTTCTGATGTATCAAATACTTATGTCATGCAATAAAATGCAAATTAATTACTTAAATATCATACAATGTGATTTTCTGGATTTTTGTTTTAGATTCTGTCTCTCACAGTTGAAGTGTACCTATGATAGAAATTACAGACCTCTACATGCTTTGTAAGTAGGAAAACCTGCAAAATCGGCAGTGTGTCAAATACTTGTTCTCCCCACTGTATAGAAGAGGGATTTATTTTTTATTTTATTTTATTTCACATTTATTTAACCAGGTAGGCCAGTTGAGAACAAGTTCTCATTTACAACTGCGACCTGGCCAAGATAAAGCAAAGCAGTGCGACAAAAACTACAACACAGAGTTACACATCAACAAACGTACAGTCAATAACACAATAGAATGATCTATGTACAGTGTGTACAGTGCATATGGGAGGTGAGCGGGGAGCCACCCCTTTTCAACAAACAAAGCCATCCCCCATAGCATAATCGACCACCCTGACCGCTGGGCTCAAGTGTGCATCGAAACAGAATGTAAGCTCATATTAACTGGGAAAAAATGTAATGAAGTTGTGTTCTCACACCATTTACATCTAAACCACTCCGCAGTCATTGGACTTCAAGTCTAGATTGTGTCGACAATACTGCACATTGAAGGAGGGACTGAGGTGCTGAGTAAGTTGAAATTCAACTGGGAATTTGGAAAACAACAAGTTAACATGTGAACATGGAGAAATTTGGAGATTTGAATAGCATTTGGAAATCTATATTGTTCAGTTTTGATGATCTGATGTTGCCAACAATGTAAACATTTTTAAAACCGAAATGTTATATTTTGTAGCTTGTAACAACATATGTGGGCAATATCAATATCAATACTTATGCTATAAGATCAGGCTTTTGGGGTTTGATAACCTTTGCCGCAAAAATTGTTCAAATAACATGAGACTTTTCCCCCAGATTTTTGGGGTGCATCTGGTTTATATTATAAGCATATTTCAACACAAGATGAACTTCACCAAGAAAAATGTCTTAGCAATACCACTTTGGATCATAATGACTTAAAAAAAATTAATTTCCTATTTACCTGTTTTTTTGCATTGTGTGAATATGTTATATATTTATTTATTTATTTTAAATTGTCTGTATCTATCGATTTTGATCACAAATATATTTTATTTAGTAAACTGTATCAAACCGTTATGGAAGGAGACATCACACAGATGACAGAATATATATAAATACAGTATATATTTACTTGGGCATTTACTTAAAAATATTTAAAGGGGAGTATGTCCCGGACCCCTCCAAAATCTAGGCCTGGTGTCAATGTGTGATACAGGAAATTACGGCAGTTCCAAGCATTTTGAGGGCCCTAAGCGAGATTTGCCCACCTCACCGACAAAACATTTTAGTGGCGGAGAGAAACATTTGGAGCTTTAAAGTTTTTGTCCTGCAATTCTACTCGTTTTGCCACGGGGCGGAGAGAACTTTGCAGTTATTAAGCACATTTCCTGAAATTCAACACGTTGTGCCATTGTCGTTGAAATAATAAAATTCAGTTTAAAGCTAATTTCCTGCAATTCTAAACATTTTGCCATGACTTATGCCATGTTCATTTGATATCTGAGTGAGAGTGACTAACAAAATTATTGGGGGCCCCGTGGAAGTCAGGGCTCCTGGGCAGTAATTGGACCATTACTACAATACTTAGATAGCTGGCTAGATTACTTGCCTAGCAATCTATAAAATCTTAGCTGACATGGGATAATTGAGTGACTGTCAGTGACTGAAATAACAAGAGAAAAACTTCTGATGTAGAAACACATTTCGAAACTGCACGTTGTGTATTCTACTATCCTACGGTTGTTTTTGGAGGGGGGAGGGGCCTCTAGCGGCAGCTTACTGAATGTTACTTATAAATAGAAACGGCACTGCAGTAGATGTTTTAGATACTTATTTACAGTAACATGATGTGTGATAAATAAAGGACATCCTGAAAGAAACAATATTTCTGTGAGACATACAGAGAGCCAGTGGTGTAGTTTCACTGTAGAAGACTGTAAAACCCATCAGGCTGGGCTGAGGTTGCTGGTCTGTCGGGGATTGAGCTGTATACGTGGTACGTATCAGACTAGAGAAAAGAAACAGACAGTTTAGCATCAGTCCTTTAATTCTACAGTACTGTAAATGTAATGTAATTTAAAAGGATGTCAAATCAATCTGAAACTGAGAGTCGTTCACAATCACCAAACACAGTGGGTGATTCTGAACTTACATTGTCGTTTTCAGATGACTTTCCATTTTCTTCAAAAGGACCTGTACAACACAGAGGGAGCCTGAATGAGTGAATGTGTGGTTGCATGTCACTTTGCTATACTTAATGTCCTTTCACACTTCTCCTCCTGACTCAAACCATCCTGTAGACGTACAGCTCTATTCTCATGCTCTAACACATTATCTTATGTATAACTTATACACATACATGCTTACTGATATGACGACCTCAGACCAACAAACAAGCCTAAACAACTTTGAGTCCTATAAAAGCCCTACATGTTATGAAACATTGGGACAGAGTTAAACAGACAAACCTAATGGTACAGATGTGGATGGTACAGAAGTGATGCATTTTTTTATGTAAGAAAATATTTGCTACCTTTGTTTAATTTTTAAAATACTGAAATAATTAAAAATAAAAACAACACAATAAAATAAAATAACAATAGCGAGGCAATATAAAGGAGGAAATTCAGGTAATATGTATATGTAGAAAGGTGTAAAGTGACTATTTATAGGTAATAAATAAAGAGTAGCAGCAGAATAAAAAAGGGGGTCAATGCATATAGTCTGGTTAGCCATTTCATTAACTCTTCAGCAGTCTTATAGCTTGGGGGTAGAAGCTGTTAAGGAGTCTTTTGGACCTGGACTTGGCAATCCAATACCACTTGCCATGCAGTAGCAGAGAGAACAGTTCATGACTTGGGTGGCTGGAGTCTTTGACAATTTTAAAGGGCCTTCCTCTGACCCCGCCTGATATAGATGTCCTGGATGTCAGGAATCTTGTCCCAAGAGATGTACTGGGCCGTACACACTAACCTCTGCGGTCGGATGCCGAGAAGTTGCCAAACTAAGCCTTGCTCTCTATGGTGCAGCTGTATAACTTTTTGAGGATCTGAGGACCCATGCCAAATCTTTTCGGTCTCCTGAGAGGGGATAGGCATTGTCATGCCTTCTTCATGATAAAGATGACCAACACACCTGATGTAGGATTCACTGCCGTGCTGGGGGTCAAAGGAGAGGTCAAACCTGGTGAGAGGAGATTACACAAAAACAAATGTTAATTATTTTAGTATCTAAGGTCATTTTCTACAAATCAGATGGACTAAAAGTACACAAATCTGGACTAAAATTACAAGCATGGGTCAATTCATAAATCGGATGGAGCTTTAATGAATTATTGTAATCAAAAATATACATGTAAGTTCAAATGAGTGGATCTACTTACTGGTAGTTGGTCTCACTGTGGTGTCTCGGGTCGAAGTAGAAGTAACAGTCGAAACTAGAGGGAAGCAATATGATTACACAAGAATAAGGTGTTACATTAAAATGTTGTTCACTTCATTTTACAGGCCTGTAATCTAAACCATTGACTGTATAATTACTATTTGCAGAGATGGTCATTTAGAGGCCCAACACACCTTCTGTAGGACTCACTGTCGTGCTGGGAGGCAAAGTAGATCTAGGACCTGGAGTCAAACCCATTGAGAAAACACATATTAATTAAATTAGTATTTTATTCATGATCTTATTAATGATCACCAAGGTGTTGTTGTCCTTTTGAAATACCTTCATGACTTGTCTTTTCAAAGTGGGAAAAGTAGGACTATAAATTCACTATGGACAGATTGCTTCCTGCCCTGGTAGATTATATTTCTCCTCATTATAGAGATGATAAGACCAGTTCATAAGGTGATCAAGTCTTTCAGGACAGATAAGGTGTTGATTGTTGTTATCAGCTTCCTAGAATAAGGTCACCATGAATCTAACAGGAGAAGCACAACAGCGCATAGATACAATCTAAACGCTGAACCAGTTCAACAAAGAAATATTCTGCACATAACAATATACTGTAGAGCCTGCAGTCTTTCACTATGCAAAGTCAAATCATGATGGTGATAAACATGACATGGACTTATGATTTGTATAACTACTTTGAATTACCTTGGACTGTGATTTAAAAACATGAATTAAAATGAATTGATTTGTTCAAAACAAGTTAGCAATAAATTAAGCATTTGCCCAATGAACACAGACATCAGTTCCACACCTAGTTTTGATTTACATTTGATTGAGTTGTCAACTAATGTGAATTCAAAGTGAAATCAACAACATTTCAGCCATGTTAATGGATTTAGGTTCGAGTTGGGTGAAAAAAAGACCAACATTCCCAAAATGATTTTGGCAAATCCAATACATTTTTCACGTTGATTTAGTGTCATCAGAAGGGAAAACTATTTACTACTACAACGTTTATTCAACCTGTTTTTGCCCATACCATTCTACACTTAAAAAATGTACATATAATACATACTTCTGTATTTGTTTATGTAAGTATCTTACCTGTAATTATGTATTTATCACTGCGGGGAGACAGAGAGTGTGATCCTGTGTTCACTCTATAGTAACTGCTCACATCTCTCACCAACTGCAGATGCCTGAACAGATCATTCTTAGTAACACTGAAGGTACAGAATAGTTTGGATGATGCTGCGTTAAATCTCCTCACCCAAGCCTCTTTGTAGGCCTGAGGCTGGTCTCCAGTGTACAGGTTACAGCTATGACCATCACTGACAGACTCAGGAAGTACACAGGCAATAGTGATGTCATGAGAAGATTCGTCATTGACACTAATGTCTGGTTTCTGCAGTTTACCTGTGAGGAGAACACATCAATAACTGTCCATACTGTAGGTTAATGAGAATACACACCTCTTTCTGTACCAGATAACGAAAAGAGTAAGAACTAAATAGTATGTATATGTTAGCATGACATTACATATTCCAATCTGATTACAGTGAGCCAATCAGATCCGTGTATTCATAATAATAATACTATTTTACCAAGAATAGTGATAGGCGCAGGATGACTGTGCATCGATGGATAGTGAGTCTCTACTGTGAAAAAACATCTCATACCATGATTATTATAATATTTTTACTGGGTAACTAAAAACTCATAATAATGATACTGACCTTGGGCTTTGATGGATTGGAACGTATCTAGAAATTATAAAGTAGATTATCATCGTCTGCCATTCAAAAAGTATATTTTAACAGGAGACACCTGAACACTTCACACAAGTTGGTAAAGTAGCGTAATCTACTGTAATGCATTAATGGGGATCAAGCAGTGGTCAATCTTATCTGAACAAATTGTAAAATAATGATAGAGCGAAATAAATAAGATGATTAATGGAATAAGATACAAGACACTCATCGTAGCCATGAGATTCAGAAATATCAAGAGTTCCTAAAGTAAAAGAGTAAAAAGTAAAAGACTAAAAGAGGGGAGAGAAGAAGAGGAATATCCTGTAGAACAAACAGATGATGAAACTGTAGAAATGTAGAAATAACTCACCAAAAAGGAGGATGACCAAGAACAGATGACCAGCCATATCAGGGATGAACAATGCCATTTGTCAGACAGCTACATACTGTTAGTCTGACTTCACAGTAAGGTATGACTGAGTCAGAGGATTGTTTGAATAGAGACGTACATGTGGAGCTTGTGCACAGCAAAACCACAGAGAGCAGAAACCTAAACAACAGTCTCATACAACAAGTGTGAGCTAATGTTGCAGAAGTAAGGGTATCTGAACAACCAGAATCATTTATCGGTCATACACTCCCCTCCATATGCCTTTGGACAGTGAAGCCCAAAAATTATATATGGCTCTATACTCCAGTATTTTACATTTAAGATTGTTTTATATAAGGCGACAGTACAGAATTTCCCCTTTATTTGAGGGTATTTTCATAAAGTACTCAAACCCCTTGACTTATCACACATTATGTTGTGTTACAGCCTGAATTCAAAATGTACTAAATAAATTAACAATCTCACCAATCTACACACAATACCCCATTATGACAAAGTGAAAACATGTTTTTTGTAATTTTTTGCTACATTTTTGAAAATGAAATACAGAAATATTTCATTTAGATAAGTCTTTACATCACTGAGTCAATACTTTGTATTAGCACCTTTGGCAGCGATTACAGCTGTGAGTCTTTCTGCGTCTCTAAGTCTCTAAGAGCTTTCCACACCTGGATTGTGCAACATTTGCCCATTATTCTTTTCAAATTTCTTCAAGCTCTGTCCAATTGGTTGTTGATCATTGCTAGACAACCATTTTCAGGTCTTGCCATAGATTTTGAAGTAGATTCAAGTCAAAACTGTAACTCTGCCACTCAGGAACATTCACTGTATGCTTGGTAAGCAACTCCAGTGTATATTTAGCCTTGTGTTTTAGGTTATTATCCTGCCGAAAGGTGAATTCATCTCCTAGTGTCTGGTGGAAAGCAGACTCGACCAGGTTTTCTTTTAGCACTTTGCCTGTGTTTAGCTCCATTACATTTATTTTCTATCCTGAAAATCTCCCCAGTCCCTTAATGATTACAATATACCCATAACAAGACGCAGCCACCACTGTGCATGAAAATATGGAGAATGGTACTCAGTAATGTGTTGTATCCTATTTGCCCCAAACATAACTTTTTGTATTCAGGACAAAAAGTTAATTGCTTTGCCACAGTTTTTGCAGTATTACTTTAGTGCCTTGCTGCAAACAGGTACAAGCTTCCTTCTTTTCACTCCGTCATTTAGGTTAGTTTGGTAGATTAACTACAATGTTGTTGATCCATCCTCACTTTTCTCCTATCACAGCCATTAAACTCTGTAACTGTTTTAAAGTCACCATGGGCATCATGGTGAAATCTCTGAGTGGGTTTTTTCCTCTCCGGCAACTAAGTTATGAATGATGGCAGTATTATTGTTGTGAGTGGGTATATTGATACACCATCCAATGTGTAATTAATAACTTCACCTTGCTCAAAGGGATATTCAATGTCTGTTTTTTTAACCAATAGTTTCCATCTTTGTGAGGCATTAGACAACCACCCTGTTGTTTTTGGTTAAATCTCTTGAAATTCACTACGCGACTGACCGACTTTACAGATAATTGTATGTGTGGGGCACAGAGATGAGGTAGTCAATAAAAATCATGTTAAACATTATTATTGCACACAGAGTGAGTCCATGCAATGTATTATTCAATTTATTTGGGATTTCCATAACAAAGTAATTGAATACTTATTGACATTTTTTTTTTACATAATTCCACTTTGACATTATGTGGTATTGTGTGTAGGCCAGGGACATTAAAAAAAATCTCAATTTCATACATTTTAAATTCAGGCTGTAACATAACAAAATTTGGAAAAAGTCAAGCGGTGTGAATACTTTCTGAAGGTATTGTATGTTTTACCATTTAGATATAAAAGCACTTTATGTAAATAGTCCCCCCAATTCAAGAAGTCATAAGTATTTGGACAAATTCATTTATAGTGTATTAAAGTAGTCAAGCATTATGTATTTTGGTCCTAAATTTTTCGCACCCAATAAATGCATTAAGCTTGTGACTCAACAAACTTGAGTTTGTATGCATTTGCAGTTTGTTTTGGTTGTGTTTTGGATTATGTTTTGCCCAATAGGAAAATAATTGTATCCAACTGTTATGGAAGAAGGTATCAAACAGTCAACATAATATACTTAAATACAGTAGATTTAGCATTTACTAGGGAGAAGAAATAAGAAAAATGCTCAAAGGGGAGTATGCCCCGTACCCCTTCAAAATATAAATATTAACACAGTAAGAGGTATTATGGATAGACATGTAACAGAAATCAGTTGTCCATGTGTAATACAGTAGAAATATAACCTGTTAATCAACTTATTTACAGTAACTGGATGAGTGATAATAAAGGATGTCGTGTGAGAAAGAGAAAGAATGTGTGAGACATAGATACAGAAAGCCAGAGGTGAAGTTTCAGTGTGTCTGCAGAAGGCTGTACAACCCATCAGGCTGGGCTGAGGATGCTGGTCTGTCGGGGATTGAGCTGTATACATGGTACGTATCAGACTAGAGAAAAGAAACAGATTCAGTTTAGGGCTTTGAATCTACAGTACAGTAATTGTAATTCATAAGGGGTATTTTATGGGGATGTAAGACCAATCTTAAACTGAAAGTCAAAACACAGTGAGAGAAAGAGAGATACTTTTATCCTCGAGTGAGCCTGTCTGTGAAAACAATGCTATATACAATTATAATAATATAACAATATAATATAATACAATGAATAGGACATTTGTGCTGTACTTACATGTTCATTTGCAAATGCCTGTGTATTCACATCAACGGGACCTGCACATCACAGAGAGACAATTCCATGAGTAAGAGGTTGTGTATGTATGAGTGTGTGTTTGAGGGGGGATCATGTGTATATTATATGTCTACATTGCATGTGTGTTATTTAGTCGAGTTTGCCCTCTTGCGTTACTAACAGCCAAACAGAAGAAGTGCAAGTAACAAGGCTTGATGTCATTTCACACTTCTCCTCATGTCTCAAACCCCCCTGCAGATCTACAGCTCTATTCTCACACTGCTGATGCTCTGACACATTCATTTCTGTTTTAAATGTTATATATGCGTTTTGATAAGGTTGATATGGTTAGGCCCAAAGTTTAAGCATGTACAGCAGCTGTGCACGTGCAGATGGTTCTGAGTTCTGAGGGACAAACCTGAGGGCATGAACGTGGGCAGTACAGATGTGATCTGAGAATCGATTCCAGCATCTCCTGAATCCACCTGTAGTGGAGAAAGAGGGAGAAGATGAGAGAAACACATTTACAAGGTTTAACATGAATTAATGTATCAAGAAATTATTTCTGGTGAAGAACATCTTATTTGGTAATAAATACAAATACAAATATAAATAATAAATCCATCTTAATATGGTAATTATAAATATTACCATATAAATACAGCTGTTAGTTTGATACTTTGAACATTCATATGTTGAAGCACTACTAATGTAACATTAAGGTCTTGATCCTCAGATCAGACAGTCAGAGGGCAGAGGATGCTGGTGAGAGGAGTTATAGGAGGAAGGGCTCATTGTAATTGTTGAAATGGAATTAATGGAATGGAGTCAAACATGTAGTTTCAATGTGTTTGACTCTGTCCCATTAATTCCATTCCAGCCATTACAATGAGCCTGTCCTCCTATAACTCAGCACACCAGCCTCCTCTGTCAGAGGGTACATGTGTACAGATTCCACTGTAATGTAGAATAATCACCATGACTCCGCTGCTCACCGCTCCCATAGACACCAAATCATCTACAACAGAAACACAATGAAAATTGAATTACAGTGTTTGTACATGCGTGTATATAGTTCTGTATGTCGTATGTGTGTGTATGTTTGATGTATTTTGTTTGGAACATACATTGTCTGTGATCATCCTGTCTGGCTGTAGGTCTGTACAACATAAAAGTATATAAGAAGGTTGTGGTAAGAACATCTCATCATGGACAATACAGAACTAAAGGTTGTTACAATCTGCATCAAATTCACAAGGGAATTCTTACCTCTGAGAATTGGTTTTCTCTGAAAAACAAATGAGGCTAAATTAATTACATTGAATATAGTCTAACCTATACAATATGATCAAATGAGTTGATAAATGAACCCATGCCAAAGGCACTTACATTAATGTTAGCACGGTAAATTTTCAAATGATTTGTTTTGCAGAATCAAATGTACTCACTGGTCCTCCTGCAGAGACAGACAGCTGTCAATCCTACCAGGAACACGCCCACTCCAGAAGCCACACCCAATACTGCCTGCCATAATTGCCCCACTATTTGGTGACATGATGACATAAGGAGAGGTCATTAGCTCTTGTTCTTCTAAGAAAATGTGCACAGCTCTGTTTTCATGTGAGAAAAGACAGCTAGAAAAGGATACTTACACAGAATGCTTTCTTGACTGTTTGATTCCACTTCACTTTCTGTGGAGCTTTGACCTCCTGGTCACATGCAAGAGAGAAGGACAACTTAATAACAAAGCTATGTAAATATTTCTAAGAAGAGACAAATTGTTTGATTAATCCTACTACATTGACTGAATTTACATTTGGCTATATTTGAAAAATTGGTTTATGCTTAAATTTACAAAAATATTTAGCAAACTAAATTAAACCTATTGGCTAAACTTACTTTCAGTTGGACTCGCTGGGGTGTCAGTGGTCAAAGTACAGCAAACAGTCGACCCTGATGCAAAGCAAATCATTGATCTGATTATAAAAATACATCTAAATGGGTTGATTTTAATCAATCAAAAATCAACCTCTTTTTGTAATGAGGCAAATTTGTGATGTGGAAAAAACAAAACATGGAGAAGATAAAGCTACTCTATTTGTTTTACTTATGTTTGCTAACTAGATAAAGATGATTAGGAGAACTGATGAAGGATTCACTGCCCTGCTAGGGGTCAAAGGGGAGGTCAAACCTGGTGAGAAGATATTACTCATATTACACAAGAACAAATGAAAGTGAATGTAATATCTAAGGTCTTTCAATAAGCATGAAGAGAAGTACACTACACATTACCTACAAATCAGATGGACTAAAAGTGGTTCAAAATCTGGACTGAAAATACAAGCAGCTATGAATACATCTATTAGTTAACCAGTCAGAGCTTTAGTGAATGAATGTAAACAAAGATATTGTATTTGCAAACTAAGTTAAAATTGGTGGATCTACTTACTGGTTGTTGTCACTGTGGTGTCTGGGGTAAAAGTACAAGTAACAGTTGAAAATAGTGGGAAGCAATATGATTACACAAGAATAAGGTTTTACATTCACATTTGGGTCACTTAATTTTACAGGCCCGTAATCTAAACTCTTGACTGTATAATTACTATTTGCAGAGATGGTCATTTAGAGGCCCAACACACCTTCTGTAGGACTCACTGTCGTGCTGGGCGGCAAAGTAGATCTAGGACCTGGAGTCAAACTCACTGAGAAAACACATTTAATGAAATTAGCATTTTATGAATGATCGTATTAATGATCATCATGGTGTTGTTGGCCTTTTGAAATACCATCTTTTCAAAGTGGGAAAAGTAGGACTATAAAATCACTACGGACAGATTGCTTCCTGCCCTGGTAGATTATATTTCTCCTCATTATAGAGATGATAAGACCAGTTCATAAGGTGATCAAGTCTTTCAGGACAGATAAGGTGTTGATTGTTGTTGACAGCTTCCTAGAATAAGGTCACCATGTTATCTAACAGCAGAAGCCTAACAGAGTATAGATACGATCTAAACACTCGACTAGATGAACACAGACATTATAATACTTGTGCTGATGATCCCAGGCGTTGGTGTTGAGGCTGGTGTCATATCTATAGAACAGCTTCATTATCGAACAGAACAGCTTCATTTACACATTAACACAACTATTCTTATTGCTGAAACTTGCTTTGCTATAAAAATAAAAGCAGTGCCACTATAAAAGCACAAATGTGTAGTCTACCTGCTATAGAAGGTGTCTGTATAGTTGTTGGATCACTGATGTGAACTCCCACCAGATCTAAAATCATTTGGGAATGAAATGTGGTATTTAGTTTGTTGGTCAGAATTAACATAGTCATACTAAGAAGATGCTGAAATAAAAGTCAGTCAGATCATGAAGACCTGCAGTACTGATAGATTTGTTTAGATAATGACTCACGTGCAAAGCTGTACCCATCACTGCGTGGTGAGAGAGAGTTAGGTCCTGAGCTCACTCTGTAGTCACAGCTCACCTCCTTACACCTCACTGACTGTAGACGACTGATCAGATCACTATGTTTTGGAGTGAATTGACAGAACTGCTGTCCGGATGCTGAGGTGGCTTTTCTCTTCTTGATCGGTGCTGTGAAGGATGGCTGACTCTCCTCTCCAACATACAGGTTACAGGTGGTGTCAGGACTGACGGATCCAGGAATCAAACAGATGATGTTGAAGTCCTCATCAAATTTGATTGTAATGTCTGGTTTTGGATCTGTTAGGAAAGGACAGAGATTCCGTTTTGCATCACTCTATTTGAATGTAATGTATATGTCACAAGTGACACTCTTACTAAACTAGACCCTGCCATTCTCTTTATATTAACTAACATCATGTCTTATTTGATATCATGCCTATTTATGAGTGCCATTCAATCGTGTGTGCTGTGTATTTACAACAATTGCCTTTCACTTAATTCCTTACATTCTCACGTGTGAATCAAATTGAATCGCATGGACTATTTTGCTTGCTTGTATGGTGTGCTGTGATTCCAAAAATTAACACAGACTAAACTGACATTGAGATGATTCTCTATCCCCTTCTCCCTCCCTAAACAAATAGCTAAACACGCCCCAGAACTAGAGTTAAAAAGGAACTGAACCAGGGACATCTCGACCGACTTGCTTCTCGTTTCCGCTGGTCGCCTGAAGTGGGAAAGACACAAATCACAAAGCTCTTTATAAACACTACTAAAGGAAAGCGCTTGTTTCGAACGTGAGTATGATGCTCTAATTGTATGTTTTCTGTCCCCCACAACTACAGACACGGGGGACACGCTTGACGCCGCTGAGAGGCTACACCCAACTCTAATACACAGCCAGGCCGGTGATGAGTGAGGGACAGAAGGCGACCTACCACTGAACACCAAACCAGCAATTGACTACCAGACCAGCCATCGACTAACGATCCCTGCTCAGGAGGAAGAGCCGAACCCTGTTCGGGTAGAGCCGAACTAATTCTGCTCGGGGAAAACCGAAGGAACAAACCCTGCTCGGATGGACCAGAATGAACATTGGCCACCAATCGGGAGTCAACCGCTGTGTTAGTTTGTCCCGTTGCTTCTAGTTAGCCTACAGCCCTAAATCCCAGCCTATTTATACTTTTCTAATAGGACTGTAGTGATACTGTGTATTACGGTGTAAACAGAGTTTATAAAGAACCTTAGATTGTACTTTGGCCTCTCTGTGGTTGTTTGCGTGGGATCTAAGAACTCTACTTTTGACATATACATTTCAAATATTCTATGGATTTATTGTCTTCACAACAAACATTTTGAAATGACATTGGATGAGATTGTGATTTAAACAGAATCATTTAAGACAATCTGAATAATAATTTCTTACCAAGAATAGTAAGAGAGATAGAACTACTGTGCGTCGCTGTATAGTGAGTTTCTACTGTGTAAAAACATCTCAGATTGATCTCAACAGATAAACTTTGACCTGCCCACAAGAGCTACTCAGTCCCCGTGAGTGACCTCGTACAGGGTGAGGGTTTAGGTAACACTGAGACACAGAACCAGATGGAGGAGTCTGACAGCTCAGCCGAACTGAGTCTCTCTCTGATGACTGTAGAACTGACTGTCAGCCTGGGAGGAGGTGGGTCTCTTTGAAAGTTACTTTTAAAAAAACATTACAGGTAATCCATCCATACTAACAGTATGGAAAATCCATTAATAAAATGTTCAACTATGTCAGCATTTATGTTTAAACAAAGTACAGTAAATCCTATCATTATGTGAAATGAAGACGTTTAGGAAATACGACAGAAGATCTCATTTTCACAAAGAGCATAATTAATACGGTATAACAGTGAAGTGTATCATTGTTTAAACCACCTACTTACCCTGAACAGTGACTGAGACAGGGTCACTAAAAGGAGATGTGTGAGACCTCCCTACAGCATAGTAACACGTCACTTTGACCACAGCTGGAAATGTTGGACCAGACCTCTTGAGCAGCTCAGTTCCTGTTACTGTCTGCGTACACAATGAGTCTGGAAGATTCTTCCCCTCTATGTTGAAGTAACAGTGAGACACAGGGAGAGATGGAGGAGTCTCACAACTCAGCTGAACTGATTCTGTTTCTCTGATGACTGTAGAACTCACTGTCAGCTGAGGAATGTCTGTGAGAATAGGGGAATTAAGCATTTAGCATTTAGTGGTTTTGAGAAATTTACTGATAGTCTAATCCCTCCTTGTTATTTCAGACTTAAGGATCTTGAGTCAATTACTTTATGCAGCGACAGTATGGGAAATTAAGGAGATATAATATATTGCTTGATTGCTTCATGTAATAGATTATGACAACACACAGTATGATAACATATCCCAAGAGGTACATGGTAATGATGGCACAACAGTACATTGTTTACAATCATTCAAATAATCTTCTTACCCGTAATTGTGACTGTTGAAGGCTCACTGTATATGGATCTAAACTGTGAACCTGTAGCACTGTACTGACATTGTATTTTGACCTCAGCTGGTGAACTCTGACCTGTCCACCTCACCAGTAGTGTTCCTGTGAGTGTCTGTTGACAGGGTGATGGAAGGGTGAATTCCACTTGCCCAGCCATTTTGAAGTAACACTCAGAGACAAATGGAGGAGTCTGACAGTTCAGCTGAACTGAGTCTCTCTCTTTGATGACTGCAGGAATCACTGTTAGACTGGGCTGAGGAAGATCTGTGAGATCAGAGAGATGATGGGGTGTCTTTTTAAATTGAATTATAAATTCATTTTCAATGTTTAACGACTCATACAGATAATGTACCACATAATATTACATGAGTTTGAAAGAGAAAAACAATTCAGACATTGTAATAAATAAACAATGAGAGCCTGTGCCAGGAACAGTCCTTAGGAGGGAGTTATCACACAATAATCCTCGGCCTTGATGGCCATTTGGCTTTTGTAAAACGGTTGCCAACATTTAAACAAAAGATTAAGGACCTGTCTTTCATTAAAGACGTATTATTGTTCTGAGTAAATGTGTTTTATTTTCATCCTTCCACCAGGACATATGCTCATTTTGGAACGTTGCTAAATGGGCACAGCCAAACAACAGAAGTGATGGATTTCTATCTGACCAGAACTGTCCCAGAGCTTGGGGAGGTGTGTCTGCGCTTGTGCTGCAGCGGCAGGTGCACAAGACAAAACATTACCAGCATCACACATATCGGTGAATCACTGTGACATATGAAATACAAGTGATAGTGTAATCAATCTGTAATAACTACGTAAAGAAGTAACAAACGTGTTAAATGATTATGTGACGTACAGTCATATCCAGGTCCTGATTGGTCAACAAGCTGATTTGACCCTTCAAATATTGTTATTTGATGCATCAAACAGTGTTATTTCACGTGTATCTTTTTTGAAATGCAAAGACCCAGATGGTGTTCCATACTTTCCAGTGAACGACACACTGATGTCACGTACAGGTGCGCGTGACTCTTGGCTGCAGTAAGAAAGCCACTCCATCTGCGCCCATTCAACATAGCCTAGATTTAGTTTTTATTACTTCTAAACAAAATAACTTTTGGGGGGCTCTCCTACCCTGACAATGATGTTTTGATTCTTGCTTGAACAGTCACTAAGATTATATTTTGGTTGTGATCTTTGTAAAATAACTATTTTGGATACAGCAAGTTGTTAGCTAGAATGCTAAACACTCACTGACATGGACATAGGATGTAGCCAAAGAGACATTTTACTGGTTGAAGTTTGTTATTTTTAAGTATAATGCAGTTGATTCGCGATGATGACACAAACATTATATTAAGCAGGTCATTCATACGAGCCTTAAACTCCAATTTTAATCCAAAAGTAGTGTGAGATGCACTCTTATGCAACATGTAAATAGAGGCTTTTTTTGTAGGAATTCTAGAAAAACTCCCCCATGTTCTGTCACCATAGTGGATTGAGCAGTCAAATGGAATAGTGAATAGACTATTTTTTGTCTTTGCGTACACAAAAAAAAAATAGTCTATTCACTATTCCATTTGACTGCTCAATCTACTATCTCATCAGCCCAGCCAGGCAATTTATAAACTTGATCTCTACTGTAAAAAGCATTTAGATATTATATCCCATTTATTTTAGACTGGCATTTGTTTTTCAACAGTGTAGATTTGTATTCACCTTGCTGTCTGTCTCCGACATTTGCAACATTCTTTCAATCTTGAATTTTGATCATCTCCAGCTGTCACATAGTAATGAACGAATGTGTCGAGATGAGAGAGTCTGGCAGCTTTTCTTAGCCAGTCAAAGTCATGAATCAGTATCATTTCTATGGATATATTCAAATAAATGCCAATAGAAAAACACAAAATTCAGCTAGTTTACTGTCATTCCAGCTTCAGTTTGAAGTGATTATGTAAACTGTGTACTGTAGCGGGATAGCTCCACTGAATAATGTCCTGGAGAGAGAGCACATGTTCTATGCCAGGCGAAATCTCACATCGAGTCATTAGCTCATTGTTATGGATGTATCCCCCAAAATATATAGAAAACAGCTTAAACAAATGCAAATACAGCTTCTTTGCTGTTATTCTGGCTGCACTGTTTGACGTGACAGTTTTAAACGAAGTTGCCTAGCTAGCAAGCAAGGAATAAGAACGTTGACAGCCATCATGGATCGACCAGCTGGCTTGGGTACCAACCCTAGATTTGTGTCAGGATTACACTGAATATACCAAACAGTCGGACCATGGATTTAACAATGTGTCGAGTTGGCAGGATGTCCTTAGGGTGGTGGACCATTCTTGATACACACAGAAAACTGTTGAGCGTGAAAAACCCAGCACTGATGCAGTTCTGGCACCTTCTACCATACCTCGTTCAAAGGCACTTAAATATTGTGTCTTGTCCTTTCCCCCTCTGAATAGGACACATACACAATCCATGTCTTTAACCTGTCTCCTCCCCTTAATCTATTTACTGATTTAAGTGGCTTTAACAAGTGACATTAATAAGGATCATTACTTTCACCTGGATTCTCCTGGTCAGTCTATGTCATGTTAATGTTTTGTATACCCAGTGTATACAGCATCTCGTGGAAGGATGAAATCGTATGAATAAGTTAATCAAAATAACGTTTTTATTGAAAATATGTCAATCATTATTTGAATATTTTGGTAACCCGTTGTTTTGTCTGGTAGCCCAAAAAAGTTACATATTGCAGCTTTAAATCCATAATAATGATACTGACCTTTGGCTTTGAGGAACTGGAAGGTATCTAGACATAACAAAATGGGTCATTATCATGCTCTTTTTGCCATTATGAAAAATAAGAAAACATGAGATGGGATCACTTTACACAAGCTGGCGAAGCAGAACAGGCGAAGCAGAACAGTCTGTAATGCATTCACAACCATGTTATCAAGCAGTGGTCATTCTTATCTGTACGACATGTAAAATAATGACAGAGAAATTAAAAATAAATAAGATGATCAATGGAATAAGACACATTTATTATAACCATAACATGTTGAAATATTAAGAGTTCCTAAAGTAAAAGACTAAAAGAGGGGAAAGAAGAATGGAATATCCTGAAGCACAAACAGATGGAAGGAAAAATAACTCACCGAAAAGGAGGATGAGCAAAAACAGACGACCAGCCATATCAGGGATGAACAATGTCATTTTTAGACAGCTACATACATACTGTTAGTCTGACTTCACAGAAGATGGTGGCAGTGACTGGGACAAAGATTAAATGTTTCAATAGAAAAGCAGATGTGGAGCTTGTTCACAGGAAAACCACAGATGTCTCATATGACAACTATGGGCTAATGTCATGTTGCAGAGGACAAGGAGGCTGAACATTCAGAATAATTTATCTGTAATTATTTTTAGGTTCTAAAGCTACCTGTCTTTAACAGATGTTATTTTGTATCATTATTGCCGATAATTTGATTTTTTAAACCAACAAACTAAAATATTTATCTTCGACCTTTTGTTTTAAGTTTTTAACAGCTGCACAATGTTTAACTACAAAAACCCTGCATTTGTGGTTGAGAGTTTGATGATCTCTAAAATGTAGAAGGGTTTTCATATTTAATTTATGTTTGGTGAGTCACGTTTAATAACATGCCAGAGCAGTGAAGGTAAACTGATAAGCGCAGTATATGAAAGGAAAGGATGGAAGGAAGGAACGGAGGAGAGAAGCGAGTTCACACTACTCGGACTGATCAGTTGACCTTTAATGCTCTGACTGGTACCTAAATGTCAGCGCCTGTTCAGGTAAACCGTGTGCTTTGCTGCGGTGCATAACATTGAACGTGTGTAGGCTGAGAATGCAGTTGCTGTTTTTAAACTAACTTTTTTATGTAGCCTAACTTTGAGATGAACCGTTTGATCATGCCACCTAAAGAAAAAGCAGCAGCCTCCGAAGAAGTAACTTCACTTTCTGACGTGCCCAAAAAATATGAAAAAGTGTCAGGAAAAGCTAAAATTGGGTTTGTAAAACCATGTGCGGTTTAGGCCAATTTGAGTAGCCTAATTTTAGGCTATTTGGTTAGATTACGGTTGATACATTTGTCAATTTCATTGTTAGAAACCAGCAGAGCACCTGCTGTGGCACGAAAAACTCCTCTTCATCCACCCACGATGGTGTTGGTTAATGAAGCGCTGAAGGAGTTGGACTCTCGAATCGTCTCATCACAGGCCATTCGCGGCTACATAACAGAGAAATAATAATCCGTGGACCTGGTGAGGTTGAAGTACATGACACGCAAGACCCTGAAAAAAGGAATCGAGGGCGGGGTGTTGGTGAGGACATCAACTCGATAGCAAACGACTAAATCTTCTTAAAGTAAATGCCCAATGTTTCCAGATTTCTATGAAATATGACCTATAATTTACAATATGAGTGAAATGGTTTTCCTTCCCAAAAATTGTAATTGAGTATGTTAATGTTGTAAATACCCATCCCGGATCTGGGAGCGTAATCATCAACTGACACTAATTAGCATAACGCAACGGACATAAATATTACTAGAAAATATTCATATTCATGAAATCACAAGTGAAATATATTGAAACCCAGCTTAGCCTTTTGTTAATCACCCTGTCATCTCAGATTTTGAAAATATGCTTTACAGCCAAAGCAAGACAAGCATTTGTGTAAGTTTATCGATAGCCTAACAACATTATGCCTAGCTAGCAGCAAGCAACCTGGTCACGAAAATCAGGAAAGCAATCAAATTCAATCGTTTACCTTTGATGAGCTTCGGATGTTTTCACTCACAAGACTCCCAGTTAGATATCAAATGTTCCTTTTTTCCAAAAATATTATTTTTGTAGCCGAAATAACTAGTTGATGATAGTTTTTCACTTTGGCTGAGAATTCGACCGGAAATCGCGGTCACGACAAAGCCGAAAAATATTCCAAATTAGCTCCATAATATCGAAGGTGTTTTTCAAATATCTATTCGATAATATAGCAACCGGGACAGATGGCTTCTTAGTAGGAAAGAGAGAAACAATGGCCGCATTTGTCCCTCACGCACAAAACACTCTGAGAGACTCCAGCTGACCACTGACGCAATGGTTCAGGCTAATTTTTCAAAATAAAAGCCTGAACCTATGTATTGTGACACTAGACACATTTGGGAAGCCATAGAAAAAGGAATCTGGTTGATATCTCATTCACTGCTCAATAAGGACGCATAGGAACGCAGAGGTTTCTAAATAAGAGTCACTTCCTGATTGGATTTTTCTCAGGCTTTCGCCTGCAATATCAGTTCTGTTATACTCACAGCTGTCAATTATATGAATATTCTAGCATCTTGTCCTGACAAAATAGCCCATTTACTTTGGGTACGTTATTTTTACAAAAATGAAAATAGTGACCCCTAGATTCAAGAGGTTAAAACAGCTTTCCTGTTTGAATAGTGTTTTTTATTCATATATTACTACATTGGGCAATTAAATACAATTTCCAGTGGCACACTGACTCACGTAATGATGAGGCCACCATATGCTACTACTCACGGTGATGGCCAATGCGCTCCTCTTGGCAATAGCCCATCTCAGGATGAGCTACTTTGAAAAAAATAGTGCTGCTAGTCACAAAAAAATCGGAGTTGAGAATGATATTGGTTCTACAGACTGTCTTCTATTTTCAGCAGTAGACATTTGCTTTCCAAACTATGTTTTTCTCACAATTTGTATTTTGAAATGTGCAAACAGACAGCTGCAACCAACAACATATCATCCATGGATGGCAGTTCCAGTTCAGATCAGAACTGGCAGCCATTGCTAGTGTACCCATGAGTTTCCACTCAAAATGCCAGGGTAAGAGGTTCCAAAAAAATCAATGTATTATGTCTATGGCCACAACACAACAAGCTGTACATTTGGCATGCATGCTGCCCAAGTTGCAGCCTTCCTGAGTGTAGGCAACCAGAAACTGCCAAAATCAAGGAAACAATTGAGTAAATGAGGGACAACGTTTGTGGTGTGTATGGGGTGTGTTTTCCTGCCACTGTTTAGGTAAATTTGTAGAATTTATGACAAGGCGTATTGAAGCTGTTCTTGCAGCTGGTGGAGGACAAACACCCTTTTTAACACACTTTGTTGGGGTTTTCTTTATTTTGGCAGTTACCTGCATGTGCAGGTTATTACATTTAATCCAGTTATTTTTGAGAAACTATTGATCCTCTGTAGCTAAATATCTTCTCTGGTTTATTTTGAACATTGAGAACAGGTTATCTTGGTTGGTTATAGAATAAGTCATTTGTTTTTTTGCCTCTTGGGCCCAGCCCCTGATTCACACATTTTGGGCTGTTTTAATTCCAGAGGTCCATGGGCACTGGTTAAGATTGGTGGCATAATGAATTCTACCAAGTATCAGGCAATTTTGGCTGATAATCTGGTTGCCTCTGCCAGAAGGCTGGGACTTGGCCGTAGGTGGACTTTCCAACAAGACAATGACCCGAAAAATACCTCAAGATCCACACAGAAATGGTAATGTGACAACAAAATCAATGTTCTGCCATGGCCATCTCAGTTGCCGGACCTCAATCCAATGGAAAACCTGTGAGCTGAGTGGAAGAGGGCAGTTGATAAGCGCAAACCCAAGAATGTGAAGGATCTTGAAAGGATCTGCATAGAGGAATGGTCCAAAATCCCTCCAAATGTGTTCCTTAATCTTGTCAAACATTACAGGAAAAGACTCCATGCTGTTATCCTTGCCAGAGGTGGTTGCACAAAGTACTAAATGAGGAGTGCCAATAATTATGAAACCTTGATTTTGGTTCAATTGATTTTGTATTAAATAATTGAATGATTTTGGCTGGTTCCATTGAAACATTAATAAAGTACAGTATTTCTCACATGTTGGTATTTTGAGTCTCTCTATAATTATATTGTTTATATTTTTTTTAAGTATTGTTTGTGCATTGTCAGTCAGGGGTGACAGTAATTTTGGACTCCAATGTATACACACACTTTTGTCATGGGTACTGTTCCCTATTTGGGCTTTATCAGGTTTTCTGTTTTCTGCCCCTCGCAAAAGATATAATTTGTAGACAATTTGTGGGACTCACCCACAAACAGGACCAAGCCTGACCTGCTGAGGAGTGACGGACTCCATCCTAGCTTGAGGGGTGCTCTCATCTTCTCTACCAACATAGACAGGGCTCTAACTCCTCTAGCTCCACAATGAGATAGGGTGCAGGCCAGGCAGCAGGCTGTTAGCCAGCCTGCCACCTTAGTGGAGTCTGCCACTAGCACAGTCAGTGTAGTCAGCTCAGCTATCCCCATTGAGACCGTGTCTGTGCCTCGACCTAGGTTGGGCAAAACTAAACATGGCGGTGTTCGCCTTAGCAATTTCACTAGGATAAAGACCTCCTCCATTCCTGTCATTATTGAAAGAGATCATGATACCTCACATCTCAAAATAGGGCTACTTAATGTTAAATCCCTTACTTCAAAGGCAATTTACTGTGTTAAATGAGGCCTCACCTCCTGGCTACACTAGTGACCTTTGCATCCCGCAAAGGCGGAGGTGTTGCTAACATTTACGATAGCAAATTTCAATTTACAAAAAAATATATATATGTTTTCATCTTTTAAGCTTCTAGTCATGAAATCTATGCAGCCTACTCAATCACTTTTTATAGCTACTGTTTACAGGCCTCCTGGGCCATATACAGCGTTCCTCATTGAGTTCCCTGAATTCCTATCGGACCTTGCAGTCATAGCAGATAATATTCTAATCTTTGGTGACTTTAATATTCACATGGAAAAGTCCACAGACCCACTCCAAAAGGCTTTCGGAGCCATCATCGACTCAGTGGGTTTTGTCCAACATGTCTCTGGACCTACTCACTCTCACAGTCATACTCTGGACCTAGTTTTGTCCCATGGAATAAATGTTGTGGATCTTATCCTGGACTATCGGACCACCATTTTATTACGTTTGCAATTGCAACAAATAATCTGCTCAGACCCCAACCAAGGAACATCAAAAGTCGTGCTATAAATTCATAAACAACACAAAGATTCCTTGATGTCCTTCCAGACTCCCTCTGTCTACCCAAGGACGTTAGAGGACAAAAATCAGTTAACCACCTAACGGAGGAACTCAATTTAACCTTGCGCAATACCCTAGATGCAGTTGCACCCCTAAAAACTAAAACCATTTCTCATAAGAAACTAGCTCCCTGGTATACAGAAAATACCCGAGCTTTGAAGAAAGCTTCCAGAAAATTGGAACGGAAATGGCGCCACACCAAACTGGAAGTCTTCCGACTAGCTTGGAAAGACAGTACCGTGCAGTATCGAAGAGCCCTTACTGCTGCTCGATCATCCTATTTTTCCAACTTAATTGAGGAAAGTAAGAACGATCCGAAATTCCTTTTTGATACTGGCGCAAAGCTGGAATGGTCTGCCTACCCATGTGAGAGACGCAAACTCGGTCTCAACCTTTAAGTCTTTACTGAAGACTCATCTCTTCAGTGGGTCATATGATTGAGTGTAGTCTGGCCCAGGAGTGTGAAGGTGAACGGAAAGGCACTGGAGCAACGAACTGCCCTTGCTGTCTCTGCCTGGCCGGTTCCCCTCTTTCCACTGGGATTCTCTGCCTCTAACCCTATTACGGGGGCTGAGTCACTGGCTTACTGGAGCTCTTTCATGCCGTCCCTAGGAGGGGTGCGTCACTTGAGTGGGTTGAGTCACTGATGTGATCTTCCTGTCTAGGTTGGCACCCCCCCTTGGGTTGTGCCGTGGCGGAGATCTTTGTGGGCTATACTCGGCCTTGTCTCAGGATGGTAAGTTGGTGGTTGAAGATATCCCTCTAGTGGTGTGGGGGCTGTGCTTTGGCAAAGTGGGTGGGGTTATATCCTTCCTGTGTGGCCCTGTCCGGGGGTATCATCGGATGGGGCCACAGTGTCTCCTGACCCCTCCTGTCTCAGCCTCCAGTATTTATGCTGCAGTAGTTTGTGGCTAGGGTCAGTTTGTTATATCTGGAGTACTTCTCCTGTCCTATCCGGTGTCCTGTGTGAATTTAAGTATGCTCTCTCTAATTCTCTCTTTCTCTCTCTCGGAGGACCTGAGCCCTAGGACCATGCCTCGATACTACCTGGCATGATGACTCCTTGCTGTCCCCAGTCCACCTGGCCGTGCTGCTGCTCCAGTTTCAACTGTTCTGCCTGTGATTATTATTATTTGACCATGCTGGTCATTTATGAACATTTGAACATCTTGGCCATGCTCTGTTATAATCTCCACCTGACACAGCCAGAAGAGGACTGGCCACCCCTCATAGCCTGATTCCTCTAGGTTTCTTCCTTGGTTTTGGCCTTTCTAGGGAGTTTTTCCTAGCCACCGTGCTTCTACACCTGCATTGCTTGCTGTTTGGGGTTTTAGGCTGAGTTTCTGTACAGCACTTTGAGATATCAGCTGATGTACGAAGGGCTATAGAAATACATTTGATTTGGTCATTGTTAAATTGAATCTCTCATTTTAAATGGTGATTGTATTGTAAACCTGTAATTTTCATCTTTCAGGATGAAAACTCAGGAAGGCCGCAAAAGCATCTGCTTCCAAGGTGGCCACTGCTAAGAAGCCCAAATCAAAGAGGACAAAGGGGCAGAGGGGACAGCTGAGGATCAACCCAAAGCACAGAAGACTACCAAGGGGTAAGGGGCAGCCAAGAAGGGTGCAAAGGCCAACGCTTTCCAGAAGCCTGCAGAGGGTGATGAAGGGGACACTGCTGCTCCTGAAGTTAAAACCACAGGGAAACGAGGCAAGAGGGCAGCAGCAGAGTGACTGCACTCCTTTTATCCACTTTGTATGTTTTTAAATAAAGCAGTTTTTTTGTAGTTCTTGTTTGTGGCATTTAAGTGTAGACCTAGCTGCTGTAAAATGTAATCTCCACTTTTCCTGTAGATAAGTGTTGGTGGTAGCTAGGGTTTGTAAAGATGTTTAATGATTCACTGATGCAAGTTTATAAATATATATATATTTTTAAATATATAAATAAAAAGCTGTTAAGTTTTGTTTCTTACACCTGCTTAAATCAGTACCCTCTTCTGCCAGATTAATTGTATCACTAGTACAGTGACGTCCCGGTTCCTGGAAAATATTGATGGCTAAGGTGTTTTCTATACAGTCAGGACTTTGTTAGTCCATCATAGGTTGATGACCATGGCAGTGAGTGTGAAGATGGTTGAGACCAATCTGAGCCTGGAACACTTCGGCACACTGGACATGATAACTTGGTACCAGTCTCCTGAGGGACGACCCTGATACTGGTCTTTCACTGTTCTCTCCACCATGGAATTGAGATGCTGCTGGTTTGTGGTAGCAGTCTTTCTATACAGTTAGAACTAACCATCTCAAAACAAACATTTCCCATAACTATGAAGCTATGGGAAATTATTAAAAACCAGTCTGTTATGGGTCCGTGCCCACAATGGTGCAATGCAACATGTTGTACCACTTCAGTTTGTCCACAAGGGGGTGCAATAACTAATTGGGTCTTCAGTTTGGTATTCAAAGGTACCCAACCCAGAGCATTGCTGTCCGCTGGTGCTCCTTGTTCTTTATTCCCTGGAAGTTTAACCAGCTTTTACTCAACCACCCCTAAGGAGAAGAATAAATCATTAATGCTGTGGACCTCAAGGCCTGGATTTGAAAAAGGATACACGGGAAGAAGCAAAGCAAGTTTTTACTCTGCCCAGAATCTGTCCACGACTTGAGCAATTCGTATGGAGTTCAAGGAGTTGAATTTGGTCGACAAATATTTGCCAATTATCCACGTGGGGGTCATTTGATCGAATCCAAGTTTCATAATTTTTAGGTTGTGGACGCATGTGGCATTTCTGCAACTGAAAAAACTACTTTATATTGGAATTGTGCCTGTTGTGATACTTAAGGATAACCCATTTTAGCATAGACATGGCCATGGAGGGCTTACACTATTTTAACATAGTCAACTGGGTGGGAATTCTTAAGAGTCAGGAGACATCTGCCATTGAAGGAAATTGAATACTTTAAAATGGAGTGTATAAACAACGCCATTGAAGCTGTCACAGATGTGGCCTATGGCTCAGTCACACTTATCTGCCCTCATTGGCTTGAAAGGTCTAGCCTGCCTTCCATCTTTGAGGACATTGTTAGAGCTCGACTAGCTTGTCAATATAGGCAACATTTGCAACACGTCAAAAACTTGAGGTTGAAAGGGATGTGTTGACTCAAACCTTTATTTTTAAAACCGCATGTTTATTTGTTTTAAAAAATAAAAAGTTTACATTTCATTGTCACTAATAGAAACAGTACGGAAGCACTGAAAGACTGAGAAGCTTCACAGCTCTTCAAGTATGTTCATTCAGTTTATAGATTTGTTTATAGTCTCAGCAGGGGCAGATCCAACAGGCCAGGCCAAGAGTGCGGGGCTTCAAGCTGAGCATATTCTGACTCAGTCCTGATCCAATCAGGCCCAACGTCGCGTTTAGCTCGTCCAATAGAAACAAGTCAAGAACCCATCACTTGCTTGATCCAGTGATAAATTTGATATTGTCCACAGCAGTGCACTGTAGCTAGTCACATCAAACCTCCCAAAAAGAAGAGCGATTTGGTGAAATGGGCAAAGACTGGGGTGATTGAGAAGACGGGCAGAGGAAGACAAACACGGAAGAGAACATATTGGGAGTAAGAAAATGGAGAAAGGAGAGATTTTAGGGTTAAAGAGAGAAAAGGAAGAGAGATTTTGGATGTAGAGAAAAGGAGAACGGAAAAAGGGTAAAGTCACTAGCCATGTGGATCATCAACATGCCAGCTGTTTACCTTCCCAATCCTGCCACAAGAGAAAGCCCTCAAGCATCTGCATGAATGACTGCAATAACAAGAAGAAAAATTCAATACCACTTGAATCAATTCTAAAAGCAAGAAAACATCTTCCACGTGTAAACAATTTCACTGCTTGGAGAGAGCGAGAGAAGTAAGTGTGCAGATCTCCTGGCTCCTCATCCTCCTTTCCGCTAAACCTGCCCTTTGTGCTGGCCTGGTTCCACCACATGCATCAGAGGCAGAGTACGGGTTTGTTAGTTAGTCACCCCCCACCAGGCCTGTCCCTCATTGTTCAGGGAGCCCCGCCCCACCGTCGCCTCCCTTCGTCACTCATTAAGAGAGCCCCACCCCTGTAGGTCAACTAGGGGACAGCAGGAAGCGATCCAGGTACTGCGAGATGACCTCCCAGTTCCTCCACAGGAAGGCGAGGAGGACGACAAAGAGCAGCGTGGAGAAGGTGCGGCTGCGCGTCTTCATCAGGGGCACCACGCAGTTGGCCACGGTGGAGACGAATACCAGGAGCACGGCCATGACGGCTAGCAGTACGTTGATGAGCTTGCCCAGCAAGGTCCGGGCCGTGGCGTTCTCTAGGCCCTCTAGCTGGACCACCTGCTGCTGTTGTTGCTGCAGCTCCATCTTGGAGATACGCGTCTGGCACACCTCCAGAGCCTCCTACATATGGGGGGGGGGGGGGGGGGGGGGGGGGGCATGGTTAAACAGGTTGGAATGTCACCAACTCGCTTCACCACAAACACAGCGAGACCCTATCGTAAAACATATCAAGGGGGGAGGAAGAACAAATGGAGTTCACAGGAGCTAAAAATTATGAGGTAAAAAATAATCCATATTTAAATTGTTGACAAAAACCCACCTGAATGTCTCTAGCTCTCTCGTAAGACTGATAGGCAATCTTCTCCTCCATGCTGGCCAGCTCCTGCTTCAGGTTCAGGATCTCATTCTGGTGCAGCTCTGTTAAGTCATTCAGCTGCTCCTCCAAACGCTCACACCTGAACACACACACACGGTACCAATCAAACATTTCCTTTCATTAACCCCTCCCCACCCTCTGAGGACAAAAAATATATTTGAATATTTTTTTACAGATTTTGCTACATATACATGTATTATTTTAATTTATTATAAAATGTGTCATGAAAGGAAGTGTTAGTGGAAATGTTTGCTGGTGCTGAGTGATAAGAGTTCTTTTGAACTGAGAAAGTATACCGGTATTCTAAATTTAGTAACAAGGGGATTTTGCATCTCTTAGCAACTTGAGTAACTGCCGAGTTCAGTGAGTATGTACTCTGCCTTCAGAAAGTATTCATACCCCTTGACTTGTTCCACATTTTGTGTTAGAGCCTAAATTCAAAATGTATTAAATAGATCGTTCTCATGCATCTATCTATACACAATAACCCATAATGGCAAAGTGAAAACATGTTTAGTTTTTTGCAAATATATTGAAAATTAAATATCTCAATTTACATACGTATTCACACCCAGAAGTCAATACATGTTAGAAGCACCTTTGCCCGCAATTACAGCTGCGAGTCTTTCTGGAGAAGTCTAAGAGCTTTGCACACTTGGATTGTACCATTTTTCCCCATTATTCTTTTCAACATTCTTCAAGCTCTGTCAAATTGGTTGTTGATCATTGCTAGACAACCATTTTCAGGTTTTGCCATAGATTTTCAAGCAGATTTAAATCCAAACTGTAAAGACCATTCACTGTCTTCTTGGTAAGCAACTCCAGTGTATATGTGGCCTTATGTTTTAGGTTATTGTCCTGCTGAAAGGTGAATTCATCTCCCAGTGTCTGGTGGAAAGCGGACTGAACCAGGTTTTCCGCTAGGATTTTACATGTGCTTAGCTCCATTCGGTTTATTTTTTATCCTGAAAAACTCCCCAGTCCTTAATGATTACATGAACACCCATAACAATTCAGCCACCAACTGCATTAAAATATGGAGATAAGAAGTCTAATCTAATGTGTTGTATTGGATTTGCACCAAACATAACAGTTCAAATTTCAGGACAACAAGTTGTAAAATGTTTTGGAATATTTTAATTCTGTACAGGCTTCCTTTTCACTCCGTCAATTAAGCTAGGTTAGTACTTTTTGAGTAACTACAATGTTTTTCCTATCACAACTATTAAACTCTGTTTTAAAAGTCACCATTGGCCACATTGTGAAATCCCTGAGCGGTTTCCTTCCTCTCTGGCAACTGAGTGGAGAAGGACGCCTGTGTCTTTGTATTGGCCATGCAACTTCTGACTTCTTAAAGCAAATTTTTACTCAACTAATTTAGGCTTGCCATAACAAAAGCGGTTGAATACTTAGACACAACATTTCAGCATTTTTAATTAATTTGTAAAAAATGTCAAAACACACAATTCCACTTTGACATTATGGGGTATTTAGAATATTTTAATTCTGTTAAGGGTTTATTTTCACTGTCAATTAGACTAGGTTAGTATTTTAGAATAAGGCTGTAATGTAACAAAATGTGGAAAAAGTCAAGAGGTGGGAATACTTTGAAGGCACAGTGGCTACGGAAAGTATTCAGACTCCTTGACTTTGTTAGAGCCTTATTCTAAAATTAATTAAATAGTCACACCCCCCCCCCCCCCCCCCCAAACTACACACAATACCCCATAATGACAAAGCGAAAACAGGATTAGACATTTTTGCTAATTTATACAAAATAAATAAAACTGAAATAGATTTCCATAAGTATTCAGACCCTTTACTCAGTACTTTGTTGAAGCCCCTTTGGCAGCAATTACAGCATTGACTCTTCTTGGGTACACTACAAGCTTGGCACACCTGTATTTGGGGAGTTTCTCCCACTGGGGAAACTGATGCTCCCTGCATCTGACGGTCAGTCTCAGCAGAGGGAGAGAGAAGCAGAGAGTCCACCTCCCACGGTCCCTGCTCGCTCCTTTCCTCCGGTGAGACTGACCAGAAAGAGAGGACACAGTCTTAAACCTGATGGCGAACCTCGAGTCGCACCACATTATTTCTGCCTCATGCACAAATTCATGTTGTTCCTATAACTAGAGAAGGTTAAATATTCCTCTATATTAAAATAGATACGACGAGCTGCTAATAATAAAAACGCAGGCCTATCGATACATTTGGCTACTCAATTCATTAATTCATTGCAGCTGCAGTGCTGGTTGTAGCACTGGTGGAAGTAGGGAGATGTGTTTTTGTTTTGTGTTGACAATGCTTAATAAAAACTTAAACATGAACTCCGTTATAAAAAAAAGCAGCTCTTTGCTGTATTCTTTGACAGTCTCTCTTTAGTCATAGTTTTCAAAGTTGAAGTCTCAAGTAGTCTAGTATCAAACTTTGCTGTGGGGGTCGTGGAAGCTGTAGGCATGGTGATTTGAACTAACCTCTGGCGAGCACATGGAGGGCTGTGCGGCCCCCCAAAGAAATGCCACCCCACACCATGACTGACCCACCGCCAAACCGATCATGCTGGAGGATGTTGCAGGCAACAGAACGTTCTCCACGGCGTCTCCAGACTGTCACGTCTGTCACGTGCTCAATGTGAACCTGCTTTCATCTGTGAAGAGCACAGGGAGCCAGTGGCAAATTTGCCAATCTTGTGTTCTCTGGCAAATGCCAAACGTCCTGCACGGTGTTGGGCTGTAAGCACAACCCCCACCTGTGGACGTCGGGCCCTCATACCACCCTCATGGAGTCTGTTTCTGACCGTTTGAGCAGATACATGCACATTTGTGGCCTGCTGGAGGTCATTTTGCAGGGCTCTGGCAGTGCTCCTCCTTGAACAAAGGCGGAAGTAGCGGTCCTGCTGCTGGGTTGTTGCCCTCCTACGGCCTCCTCCACATCTCCTGATGTACTGGCCTGTCTCCTGAGAAGTGGTCTGTGGTCACCACCTGCAGAACCACTCCTTTATTGAGGGTTTCTTGCTAATTGCCTATAATTTCCACCTGTTGTCTATTCCATTTGCACAACAGCATGTTAAACTTATTGTCAATCAGTGTTGCTTCCTATGTGGACAGTTTGATTTCACAGAAGTGTGATTGACTTGCAGTTACATTGTGTTGCTTAAGTGTTCCCTTTATTTTTTTGAGCAGATATATATATATATATATATATATATATATATATATATATATATATATATATATATATATATATATATATATATATATATATATATATATATATATATATATATAAGCACAAGGCTTTATCATTTTTACATTTGAGTCATTTAGCAGACATTATTTTACAGAGCGACTAAAAGCAGCAATTAGGATTAAATGTCTTGCTCAAGGGCACATCGACAGATGTTTCAACAAGTCGGCTCTGGGATGCGAACCCGTGACCTTTCAGTTACTGGCCTTACCCTTTTAACCGCTAGGCTACCTGCCACCCAGGTAGCCTTTTCTACAGAAATGTTTGATCAACTAAAAATGCCTTGAAGGTCGCCCAGTCGATCGACCTGTTGGTAACCACTGGTCTAGTCTATTTAATACCGGTTGCGTTGTCGTTTGTGTGTGGCATGCAGTGGCTACCTGTATCTCTCCTCCTGCAAGGCCTGCATGATCATGGTGTAGTCTCTCTGGTAATGGCTTTTCAGGCTGTCAAACGACTCATCCAGCCGACCTTGGCTGTCCCGGAGCTCCTGGACCTCGTGGAGCAGCGTGTCCAAGCCCAAGCTCTGGCCGTGCTCCAGTGTGTTCAGGCCCTTAGAGCTGGGCGGGCCCCCGGGGGCCCCTGTGATGCTGTTGGCCCCAGCCGAGCCGGAGGTGGCACTGGAGCAGTCGTCCTCGCTGCCGTACTTGGGGCTAGAAGCCCCCCCCAGGGTCCTGGACCCACCAGTCCCCAGAACGTGACCATCTTCCTGGGGCTCGTCCAGGGAGTCCTTCAGGGCAGAGATGTTGTCTGCGCTGCCAAACTTGTTGCGGATGAGGGAGGCGATCTCTCGAGGCTTGGACACCACGGCCCCGGCCGCCGAGTGAGTGGCGTGGGAGAAGCTAGAGAGGCCACCGGTGACCTGTTGGGGGAGATGGGTCAGTTACTAACTAGGGAGGGAGGGGGGACTACGGTGGTAGTGAAAACACATGGGACAGAGATACCAGACCTGGGTTCAACTTAGGGATGTGACAAATGGACAATTTTTCAGAATAAATCAGAAAATTCCACATCAATTCACAATGCATAATAATGGTCCTAATGCATGACCGCTGGGCCGGGCAATGAAATTAATACTTCTGCAGTCATATACCCTTAAAGGCGCCTCAGCCACGGCATGTTTGTCTGTAAGGGTACGTTTAAGCTTTTGAAAATGTCGACACAAAAACCTTGGAGATAGTTTCGAAGCGCGACTGAACGGGCATTTTACTTGTCTGGAAAGGAATACCCCTGAAGCGGTACTAACTACCAGAAGTGTCACTCAAATAATCAAGAACTGACTGCGTGCAACTTTAGGTCTAAAATTGGTTAAATACCTTAACAAAACATTTAGTAGAAAGAAAATTTATTCGATAGGAATCGACTGGTAAGATTATTATTTTTTTAAGTAAAAAAACGGAGGAGACCGATTAGTTGCCGTGCTTCGCAAACACTTGCATCTTTCTTAGCGAGCGACAGCGAGAGAGGGGAGGGGCAGAGTATAGGCAGGTCGGCCACCAGGCAGAACTGTGCACTAGGCCTATCTGTCGGCAATCAGAAGCTGTACCACGCAATGTACTTCGCAATTTCTTAACTTATAATGTCTCTCAACTTCAGCAAACCAATGAACAGGCTAGGAAATTCTACATGCAACAGACCAAAGACTGAACACACACATGCATCATTAGCGAAGAGAAAGAGCAGGCGAGCCCCCTGCACTTTGATTTTCATATTGTGTGTGGGGGAGGAAATACTTTTTCCATTTGGGATTATTCTTAACGTTAGGATCCCGATTTAGTTTAAAACGTTTCACAACCCTAGTTCAAATACCACTTAATCTTTCAAATACTTTTAGCGTTTGATTTAGTCTGCCTGGAGTGACTGATGGGTACGGTTTGCGACTCTTCTATAAGTTAATGCACCAGTCAAGCCCAGCTAAAGTATGAAATTATTTCTAATAGTATTTAGGAACCCAGGTCTGAGACATACATATTCTACACACAATCTATTGAATTCTGTTCGAAACTGTGTGCTGCTAATTACTCTGAAAAGGACAGGTGGCTAAAACCAGACAAACTAGATTTTAATGGTGGCGGTGGTAGTACTCACATTAACAGTTGCAGTGGCACACTAGTGGTAGAAATAACACTGGTGAAAAATAATGATGACCTCATAAGGAAAGTACATGTGATGTTAAAATGTTCATAACGCTAACCTTAGCGCCCACGCCCTTGAGGCCTTGGTGCATGTCTCGGAGCACGTCTTTGGGCTGACGGGGGATACCGTTGTGCTCCACCTCTCTCAGTTTGCGGTGGTAGTGCTCCAGCTTCCTCTGCAGCTGCTGGATGGTCTGGGCCGACTTCTGGTTCTTCTTCTCAAACACCTGTTTGATGCGGGCACTCTGCTGCTTGTCCGCGTTGTTGGCCAGCTTCAGGTACTCGGCCACGTTGTCGTCTCTGGCCGTCTGCTCAATCTTGATCTGCTCTGTGAGCTTGAGGATCTTCTGCTGTAGCTGGGCAATGGCCTGTTTTGTGCGCTGGGGGTCGGGTGTGGTGTCGACCGAGTCCAGCCCGTAACCGTCAGCTCCGCAGGAGAGGGCGTTGGGCGATACGGCTGGGCCGGAACCGTCCAGACAATCCAGCTGACTCAGGTAAGACAGAGTAACGAGGAGGAAGAGAAGATAGGAGGAGAGAAGGATAGATCAGAGACTGTCGTGTAAGATTGAGGAAGAGCATTAAAAGTAGCCTAAATGGAGTGGAAAGTAACTATAAGGCAAACATGATCAAATCAGCCAACACCATATCATCATAATACAGGGTCTCCAATCAAAAACACATTTTGACCAATGTGTAAAATAATGTTAATTGTGTAGATAATCACCCAAGAAAACCCAGTGGTCCAAACCTCATGTCTCTATCATAATCCCTTCAAAAGTTAAGTTTTTACCCTTGTAGGATGGTCAGACTTAGGGTGACTAAATGACAACCCATTTTTTATATCACACACACAACCGTTCAAAAGGTTTGGGGTCACTTAGAAATGTCCTCGTTTTCGAAAGAAAAAATTCAAAATCTAAATAACATCAAATTGATCAGAAATACAGTGTAGACATTGTTAATGTTGTGAATGACAATTGTAGCTGGAAACAGCGGATTTTTAATGGAATATCTCAATAGGTGTACAGAGGCCCATTATCTGCAACCATCATTCCTGTGTTCCAATAGCACGTTGTGTTAGCTAATCCAAGTTTATCATTTTAAAAGGCTATTTAATCATTAGAAAACCCTTATTCAATTATGTTAGCACAGCTGAAAACTGTTGTTCTGCTTAAATAAGCAATACAACTGGCCTTCTTCAGACTAGATGAGTATCTGGAGCGTAAGCATTTGTGAGTTTGATTACAAGCTCAAAATTGCCAGAAACAAAGAACTTTCTTCCGAAACTCATCAGTCTATTCTTGTTCTGAGAAATGAAGGCTATTCCATGCAAGAAATTGCCAAGAAACTGAAGATCTCATACAACGCTGTGTACTACTCCCTTCACAGAACAGCGAAAACTGGATCTAACCAGAATATAAAGAGTCGGAGAACCTGGTGCACAACTGAGCAAGAGGACAAGTACATTAGTGTGCCTAGTTCGAGAAACAGCCGCCTCCCAAGTCCTCAACTGGGAGCATCATTTAATAGTACCGGCAAAAACACCAGTCTCAACTTCAACAGTGAAGAGGCGACTCCGGGATGCTGACCTTCTAGGCAAAATGGTTTTCTAATGATCAATTAGCCTTTTAAAATGATAAACTTGGATTAGCTAACACAACACATTGGAACACAGGAGTGATGGTTGCTGGTAATGGACCTCTGTAGATATTCCATAAAATTTAAATAAATCAGTTTCCAGCAATAGTCATTTACAACATTAACAATGTCTACACTGCATTTCTGATCAATTTGATGTTTTTATTTTGTCCATTTTAAAATAACAAGGACATTTCTGCGTGACCCCGAACTTTTAAACTGTAGGGTATATCTCTATCGCGTCAGCTAGGCTGGATTCAGTGAAAGGAAGCCCGTAGCCTTAATTCTGACAGGCTCACTTTCCCATTGAACTAGTCGTCATTCTCGAATCCGCAGGACATAAAATAGAGGTAAGATGGATATCGATTGAGACATGAAATATACGCTTTTCATATTAAGTCGAAATTCCTCTTTCGAAGATTTCTCATAAAAACAAGCGTTGCTCGGTGAAATGGCAATGGATTACGGAGCATGTTCCAAGCTTTTTGTTGTCAAAGCCTTTTACATTTAATGACATTTGTGAAATACTCCTTTGGTGACCCGTGGAAACAACTGACGACAACGACAAAATTGTAAACCCTCAAAAGTTATGAGATGCCTGCACTGCTATATCAACAGAGCTCTGTGCTTATTATCGGATATATTAAGATACAAAACATGACCTTTTTGGACATAACGTTAATGACACATTAGAGAAAGACCCCACTGAACGATTCAGAACACAAATAATCAGATGTCTTGGCAAAATGTGTTTTATAACATAAGGAAGCTTTGGGTTTGTGGTAGATTCTGCCTATTATAACATACAGAAGGGACATTTTCCCCCCCTCTGGGCAGTGGCTGGACACCCTACATAATGTTACCTCAGACTGACTTACCACAAAGGAGCATGTTAATAATTTGTAAAAACAGCCAAGTCGTACCTTGCATAAATAATCTCCAGAGGAATCCATGTCTATATACTGAGCAGTAATCCATCAGACAGGGATGCCACCATACACAGTGTGTGTGTGTGTGTGTGTGTGTAACTTCCCTACTCACAGTAAATGAGGTGGCTTAACTGAAAAGCTAAAGCTTTATTCTCAAACAGAAAAAAATAAATGTTATGTTCTCAAATCTATTTTCTACACAGAGAGGTGGGATTCTAGAATGTCGGTGCTGGAGATCGGACCATAAATCATTCATTCTGGCCTGTTCTGGGGGGTTGGGCCAGGCGAAGGCCACTAACTACAGTGGAGTTGCACTCCCATCCCACCTTCCATCACTGTCAGTTCAGACAGCTTATGTAACAGACAGCCAGTGGGGGTGGACAGGACTTTTGCTTTCTCAAAGACCGACAGACTGTGTCGCTCAACTACAGACACATCCAGATGCTACTGTAGCTAGCCACGAGCGTGTTAGCTGCTCATGTAACACGAGTCAATTACAGTTCACACAGTAGGTCTGCTGTTGGTGGAACAGACTGCTCAGGTTGGTTATCCTACTGCCCGATTCATACCCTTCCTGCTCAAAAGGCTTGGTGGTGTCATCAAGCATTGTGAGGTGACTGCTAGGGTTATGCACTGTGCATGATGGGTATACCTCAGACACAATGATGGGCTAGTTGTACTAGTTGTCTAGGAGTTCAACAATCCCAACAGTGTAAAGGATTCAGAAATGCACTGTCCTGCTACTAAGTCAGTCAGTATTCATTCATTGGCAAAATATTGTTAATACAGTGTACTCAATTTCTATGGATTTGAGCAATTCCAGTGAGGACCAGTCTACATCTAAAATGTTGGAGGACAGTGTCAGAGATGTCAGGGAACCATCCGCTTTTCAGCTTGTTTTGGCCTGCAAGTCAAGCCTTCGCTGGCTGACCTGAAGTACTCTTGGAGACAGCCACAGCTAAATATAGAAAGGCTTAGAGCACATAGTGACCAACACACACACACAGACACACACACACTGACCTGCCAGTAATGACAGTTCCTTTCACTCCTTCATCCAAGAACATCCAGAGGAAGGCGAGCCAGTTAGCCCAATATGATACATTTCATTTCACAGTAAATCATCATGAATTTCTGACCTTCCAATACTGCACCTCCATTTAGATATGCGTTTTCTCTAGCAGCAGCTGCTTGTTAATTACATGTTGTTTTAAATATAGGTGAAAAGCTTGCAGTGGCCAGTCTGCACCAGTGGGTAGGTTTTACAGGGGACCAACCCCTGCAGGGCCCTAGTTTCAACTCACCCTGTCAGGCTCCTCAGTGGAGTGGTACCCGGAAGTGAGCAGCATGTCGGCCAGGGCGGGGCTGGTGGGCGTGTCCGTGGTGGAGGAGGAGCGCGGGCGGCCAGCCTGCAGCAGCATAACCTCCTGGGTACTCCTCCGGTGGATCTGGGGGCTGCCTTTCTGGGGGGGGTCCCCGGTCCCCCCCGCCTTAGTGCGGCGGCTCTGCAGACTGGTCCCTCGCTTCATTATGGGGGGCGCGCCACGGATTTGCTGCAGAACGCGGCTCAGAGCTGCAGGGGGAGCGGAGGAAGTAGTGTGGGGGTCAGAGTCCGGACCGGGTGCCGAGTGGGCGTCCCCAACCTCTGGCCCCCCACCGTCAGGGGGCTCAAGGGCGGGGCCACCTGAGGAGGAGGCGGCGGCGTCGTGCGGGGAGACGGACGAGCGGCGGCGCTGCGGCTGGAAAAGCTGCTTCAGGCCGTGGCCAAGCGCGCCCATGTTCTCCAGTGCATTGTGGGTGATTTTGGACAGGCCGTGCTCCGACTCAGATGCCCTTCGGCCCACCTCCTGCTCCGCCCGACCTCCCGCATCCGGCTCCTCAGGACTCTGCTCACTACTAGCCTGATCCATCAGGGGGCGCCAGGCTGATGCTCAGCCACAGGGTTAACTCTGGGGGTGCGGGGGTCTAGCTACGCCCCAACACCACACCCCCTTTGAGAGACAGCTTCAAAAGTCGGGAAGCAAGGAGTATGGCGCTCACTCACTCGGGCCCTGTGCGCGTGCATGCGGATTGGCTCAAAGACATGCTTGTCTAACACAAAAAGGAAAATAAAAATGGATTATGACATGCAACAGTGGGTGGATGGGACAAAAGAAAGCACCAGAATTAAAACAATGATTACAAAAAGCAGCAGAGTTTGAACTCGTGTCAGCTTTGAGACATTGAGGCTTGAGTTTAGTTGACTCAATATATATTTGTATGTTCAAATATTATTTTTTATTACAATATTACACTGAACAAAAATATAAAAACGCAGCATGTAAAGTTTTGGTTCCATGTTTCATGAGCTGAAATATAAGATCCCAGAAATGTTCCAGACGCACAAAAAAGCTTCTCTCAAATTGTGTGCACAAATTAGTTTACGTCCCTGTTAGTGAGCATTTCTCCTTTGACAAGACAATCCAGCCACCTGACAGATTTGGCATATCAAGAAGCTGATTAAACAGGATGATCATTACACCGGTGCACCTTGTGCTGGGACAATAAAAGCCCACTCAAAACCGTGCAGTTGTCACAATACAATGCCACAGATGTCTCAAGTTGAGGCAGCGTGCAATTGGCATGCAATGATAATTTCTCAACCATAATCCGCCTCCTGCCAAATTCTCTCAAATGACGTTGTAGGTCCAACCAGCCTCACAACCACAGACCACGTGTATGGCCTCGTGTGGACGAGCGGTTTGCTGATGTCAACGTTGTGAAAAGACTACCCCATGGTGGCTGTGGGGTTATGGTATGGGCAGGAATAAGCTATGGACAACGAACACAATTGCATTTTAAATCGATGACAATTTGAACGCACAAAGACACCATGACGAGATCCTGAGGTGCCCAGCATCTGTATTCCCAGTCATGTGAAATCCATAGAGTCGGGTCTAATGAATTTATTTAAATTGACTGATTTCCTTACACGAACTGTAACTAAAATCTTTGAAATTGTTGCATTTATATTTTTGTTCAGTATGGTAAATCCATATGAGCCAAACCACAACGTCTGTGATGTCCAAACCCACTTATAAAACAACTCTACTAAAGAAAGCAGTCTTCTACAGCAATGACGGATGTCGTGCTAAACAAAATACTTTCCAAAAACAATTTCTGAAATGCTGGGGTTTTATTGTACAGTTTCCATAGATAGTGGCACTTCAGTGTGTCATATTGCAAACGCACTTTTAGAGGAAGAAAGCATGTCACAGGACCTGGGTTAACTAGCCTAATCTGACTGTTAACCTCTGCCTGACGAGGAAACCACAAACACTGCCTTAATATGTTATTTACTTAGACAGTCATTTGTAGTCTAATATAAGACACAGCATTTCAGAAACTATTTCTTTACTAAAATGGGTGCCAAAAAAACATCCTTTGAGGATTTTGAATGAGTTTAAAGTAAATAGTATGAAAAAGATGAGTAATAATGAAACAAAATATAAATGAATATAATGGAATCTTCTGGTGGTTTCTTATCTGGCTGAGGCACCCAGAGTTGCGCCATGATATCCCTGTAGAGAGCCTGGACCTCAGAGACCAGATCAAGCATGGAGCAGTGAGCGGAGATGGCTAAGGCTAAATCCACATCGTCTGAGAGTTGAGCTCCAGGAAAGCACTTTATATAAAGACTGTATTTTACTTAGCACAGCATAGAAAGGGGGAAGAGATATGGAGGAAGAGAGCGCGAGGGAAAAGGAGAGAGCAAGAAAGAGGGGGAAAAAAAAGAAAGAGCCAGGGAGATAGATCTTACCCTCCGTCCAGCTTCTCCTATTCCGGCTTACAGCTCAGGGTTGGCTGCGGAGGAAGAAGTCAACATCAGAGGGAAATCACTATCAAAATGGAACCAATGACGAGATACAAATAAATGACGCTGGCAACGGCGGCACACGGACCCGTGCTCAAATCAGCCGTGTACAAACTGCACAGAATCAACCAGACCTGTACACACTCACACGTTGAGGGGCTTCAGGGACTCCTCCTAGAATACATTTTGAGAAGTCCTCATCTTAACAGCAAATATCTCCACTGCCCTGTGCACACAAAATATGAGACCATGACATGAAGGTGTGTGGAACACCTCACAGTGATGACTCCATACAGATTACTCAGGAGTAGAGGTCGACCGATTAATTAGGGCCGATTACAAGTTATCACAATCGGAAATCTGTATTTTTGAGCACCGATTTGCCGATTTTTTAAATTATTTTTTAATGTAACTAGGCAAGTCAGTTAAGAACACATTCTTATTTTCACGGCCTAGGAACGGTGGGTTAACTGCCTTGTTCAGGGGCAGAAAGAAAAATGTTCACATTGTCAGCCCGGGGGATCCAATCTTGCAACCTTACAGTTAACTAGTCCAACGCAATAACGACCTGCCTCTCTCTCGTTGCACTCCACAAGGAGACTGCCTGTTACGCGAATGCAGTAAGCCAAGGTAAGTTGTTAGCTAGCATTAAACATATCTTATAAAAAACAATCATAATCACTAGTTAACTACACATGGTTGATGATATTACTAGATATTATCTAGCGTGTCCTGCGTTGCATATAATCTGACTGAGCATACAAGCATACAAGTATCTAAGTATCTGACTGAGCGGTGGTAGGCAGAAGCAGGCGCGTAAACATTCATTCAAACAGCACTTTCGTGCGTTTTGCCAGCAGCTCTTCGTTGTGCGTCAAGCATTGCGCTGTTTATGACTTCAAGCCTATCAACTCCCGAGATGAGGCTGGTGTAACAGAAGTGAAATGTAACAGAAGTGAAATAGCTAGTTAGCGCGCGCTAATAGCATTTCAAACGTCACTCGCTCTGAGCCTTTTAGTAGTTGTTCCCCTTGCTCTGCATGGGTAACGCTGCTTCGATGGTGGCTGTTGTCGTTGTGTCCCTGGTTCGAGCCCAGGGAGGAGTGAGGAGAGGGACCGAAACTATACTGTTACACTGGAAATACTATAAGAACATCCAATAGTCGAAGGTTAATTAAATACAAATGGTATAGAGGGAAATAGTCCTATAATAACTACAACCTAAAACATCTTACCTGGTAATATTGAAGACTCATGTTAAAAGGAACCACCAGCTTTCATATATTCTGAGCAAGGAACTGAAACGTTAGCTTTCTTACATTGCACATATTGCACTTTTACTTTCTTCTCCAACACTTTGTTTTTGCATTATTTAAACCAAATTGAACATGTTTCATTATTTACTTGAGGCTAAATTGATTTTATTGATGTATTATATTAAGTTAAAATAAGTGTTCAAAGCTTTGACTTTAAGCTTGAGAGACACTGACAAGCAGAGCTCCTTTTGTGCAGTGAGCAAAGAACCTGCTTTTGAGTCAAAGCCTTCATCCCAAATGGAACCAAATCCCCCTACATAGTACACTACTTTTGATGGGCTCTGGTCAAAAAGTAGTGCACTATACATGGGACAGGGTGCCGCTTCGGACAGAGTAAGTGCCTGTCAGTGGAACCCACCAACCACACCAGTCGCCCAATACGCACATAACTAAAGGAAGAGGAAAAGGGAAAGAATTCAGTCACCACCAGTTTACTGGCACCAGCAGGACACGATGCCTCCCACACAACTCCCTACCCACTCGCAAATTATGATACATCACCAGAATTTCCATCTCACATCAGAAGATTGGAGGACGCAGAAAGAAACTGCCTGCAAAGCGCAACGCCTAAATACAGCATAGAAAAACACACTACTAATGACAGAGTGAAAGTATCCCAAATGGATAGGATTGGGAGATTGTTTCATTTGAGTAAGTCCCTTCCTCATAGCTGGAACACTAAGCCTGTAACACTAACCCAACACTGAGGTAACACTGAGGTAACACTATGGCTAATCTCGCCCAGAAGCGCTGCACACTTAGCCGTAACTAACACTTGACCTCACCAAATGAGCTAAAGTAGATGTCAACAACAGGCATATCTGCATACTCCTCATCTATCAGTGGAAATCCCCTAACGCTCTTACCCGTTCCCCTCCTCATTTCACCCCATGTTTAACTTATTGCGAGCGAGACTGAAAGGTCTGGCTATATATAGGCCCATTTGCAGGCCTGAATTCACTGAGGGGACGCAGTGGTTAACAAGTGAGCAGGTAGGCTACACACAAACGAAACAAAAGCACACACAGTGACATGCATGTTCCACAGAGTGATTAGGGAGTCTAATGGCATTATGAATGCATTATTAAATAGACAGGAGTGACTCCAAGACTCGGCACAGCTATTGTACGTCACTGTCAACAAGCAGGCACCCCAAACCATCTTATGGATAAAACACCCTCTGCCACAATATGAGCCTTCATAGAAGTATGGAACACAATACCTAATGCTGTAATATCTGTGCTGTAAATCTGCCACAGATTTAGTCCAAAATGCACATCCACTGCTGCAGTTTCAAACATCCATTTTACTCAAGTCAGTTAAGGACAAATTCTTATTTACAATGATGGCCTAGGAACAGTGGTTTAATTGCCTTGTTCATGGGCAGAACGACAGATTTTGACCTTGTCGGCTCGGGGATTCGATCTGGAAACCTTTCGGTTACTGGCCCAACGCTCTAACCACTAGGCTACCTGCTGCCCCGATCTACAAGTACATGGACAAGTGTACTAACAGACATTCACACAGTGAAGCACACCATGACACCCCCAGTCTTTTTTCCTCTGTTAGGGTGCTACATTATCTCTGTCTGAAGTGAGTCAGCCAGCACTCTCCTATCACTGGGAAGATCTCAATTGCATCCTCCCTCCTTCTCAAAACCCATTGGATGATAAAGCCAGAGGTCACTTCCCTCTGACCTTCTCCTCCAATGGGTTTTGAGAAGGAGATGAGGAGAGGACGCGAGGAGTATGCAATTGAGATCACCCCCCTCTTTCCCTCGGCCGCCTCATGCACTGCAGCCTTCCAAGGTCACACCAGCATGTGTGTAATGTGTGTGTGTCTCTCTCTATAGTCTATACTGCATGTGCCTACATGGAGAAGATATTTGCAACCATATCTGTACTGGTGTCCATTCACTGTAACTGTCTACTTTCACATGGCATCTACAGCAGGGCCCTTTGTCCAGGAAGAGGACAATGTCTTAATGAGCTGTGTCTGCCTGCATCCATCTTTTCATCTATTTTTACCACTGTTCATCTACCAAAAGCTATTCTTCATTCTGATGAAAGCCAACATGGCTGTAACATTAATGCCACAACTATTTCAGGCTCCATTTTTTAAAGCTCAAAAGCGGCCTTCTTTTTCACAAAAATAGCTCTCGGAAAGGTGCAATTGGCAATTAGTCTAGGATCCCTTTAGTTTGGCTAGCTACTTTAGTTTGGCTTTACTGGGAAGCATACCTGGAGTTCCGGTCATCAGCAGGCCTATTGGGATTTCACTGCATAGAAAAAGCCTAAGTATTCCAAGGAAATTTCCAAAACCCACTTCCTTTGAACACTCTTTCAAAGTACAAGAGCTGGGATGTTCTTTCCTCTTCGGTCAACAGTTTCCACTGATGTTTCGGGATGTCACATGCTGAAAATGAAAGAGGGTAGAAATATGTCAGGGCAGGTTTTCAAACATCTTTATCATTAACCCAATGAGTCCCACTATATCGCTGGTGCGTTTTGGACTTCTAAACCAATTTAAACATTGTGTTTGAGCTTCTGGTTTGTACAATTGAATTGGTATATTTCTTCTGCATCCATAGATTCCATTAGTCTGTGTGCTTAGTGGGGGCTGAGCTAGAGCGGTGTTTGTGAGACAAGGGCGTAGAGTCCAAAGAGCTCTTCTACATAGAAGATAATTGGAACTCCCAGGACATAGAGTCTATAATAAGCTCAGTTTCTGTCAAACTCCACACAATTAATTCTGTACTTACAGTATTCATCATGTTTTTGCTTTGGTGGACCTTATTTTATTGACATTTGTCGATAAAACTCATGAACGCACCGGTTTTATGACAAATTGTTGTGTTCTACTTGTAATCCTGGTTGTCCTATAAAGAAAATAGTTGTAAACAAAATTGTATTTGTGAAGCTAATGTAAGGGCTGAACATGCAGACAAATGAAAGTCAGATATATGATTTTTGCTGGGATCTCAGGACTGATAGGGTTAAGATCATGGTCCATCCATGGTCTACAAATTTACTTAAATATGATCATAATGATTTTGAGAAACTCCCTGGAGTTCAATTACACATTTCATAACTGTGGTTAAGTATCAAAAGTAAAAGTATAAATGATTTAAAGTTCCTTATATTAAAGCAAACCAGATGGCACCATTTTCTTGTATTGTTAATTTACAGAAAGCCATGGGCACACTCCAACATTCAGACATCATTTACAAACGAAGCATGTGTGTTTAGTGAGTCCGCCAGATCAGAGGCAGTAGGGATGACCAGGGATGTTCGGTTGACAAGTGCGTGAATTTGACTGTTTTCCTGTCCTGCTAAGCATTCAAAATGTAACGACTACTTATGGGTGTCAAGGAAAATGTATGTGAAAAGTATAATATGTATGTGTATGTGAAAAGTATAATATTTTCTTAAGGAATGTAGTGAAGTAAAAGTAGTCAAAAATATAAATAGTAAAGTAAAGTGCCGATGACCCCCAAAAAACGACTTAAGTACTTTACACCACTGGACGTAATACAGTACATTCTCCAGAATCAATTTGCTATTGCACTGCATATCCTTCTGTCTAGTCCAGTGGGCTGTCATAAACACTAAGACAAAACAGGTGCACAGACACTGGCCTGGGATAGGCAAACCAATGCCAACATATTCAAGGGATGTGATGGACATACCTGTCAACGCAAAGCACTAGAATAGCTAGGCCTAATACAATCCTGGCTAAATCGTGTGAGATTAGTTCAACTGCCACAACCAGTCGGCTACCTAGATAGCTAACTTTGCCTCCACTGAGTAGCCTATTTCTGTGAGTTTGCTATTTCTTAGCTAACTGACTGAGATCGATTTTCCAATCAATGAAATAATAGTTGTGTGGGGGTTGTTTTTACAATAGGAGACATTAGCTAGTTGACTATCGAGCTAAACGCAGAGCTGTTAGCGGAATTAATCCGATAAACGTAATCAGACAGATAGCCGTTGATAAATGTGTTTGCTGCAAGATATGTGGAGGTGTTCACGCCCAAAACCGGCCTGTGCGTAATTAGCTAGCGATAAAACACCTAGCTAATTACAGTCACCCTTCAATCTAACCGCAAGGTATTGCTAAGCAAATGACTACATACCTTAACTACCGAGATTATAAAGTGGAAAATAACAATTATCCCATCCCATTTCAGAATAGAAAATGACAGCCGCGCAAACGTCACCGTCAGTGGCCAAACACTACCGCCAGCATCATCAATATGAGCATGCTATGAGCATTTAGCTAGCTATTAGCATAGGTGTGGATTTTTTTTTTAATCGAGGCTAGCTAATGTTACATCCACTATCGTGGACAGGCCTAATTAAAATGCTAACCCGGCAATAGACAAAACATGAAAAAGATGGTTTGTTTTCAGACACACTTTTGTTGTTGCGTATGGCTAATGATCTCACAGACAGCCTGAAAACATCCACCCACCCGGTGTTTTGTAGGATGTAACGACATAGCTAGCTAACGTTAGCTAGCAGGTTTGTGACCGTGGATTTCCACCGCAGCACAGACGTTACACAGGCTGAGTGGCGTCCATGCTACTCCCTCCCTGACAGACACCACACTGAATAACAAGTTACACCTATTTACTAACTTAGCCAATATTAATAGCAAACGTTAGCTAATTTAATTCAATGACAATGTAGCTAGCGCGCATATGTTTATTGGAAATGTATGATAGGGCATGGTTGATCATATATGAATGCTGACACACCCCAACACAAACCGTAGTCAGATCATGCCCAAACAGTAACGACACATTAAAGTAAATCACTTGCACCCACACAACTAGCTAACGCTTATCTAGTAAGATAGCTAACGTTACTCCCAACCAACCTGTTCTAAAGGTAGCTAGATAGGTTTAGCGATAGCCAGCTAAATCGAGCTAGCTAGCCAGCCTGCTACTACACAGCTAGCTTAGCTAACACCAGGTTGAACAGAAGTTGATAAACAATACACCTCTTTCGAGAATATACAACTACAAAATGAGCAATTCTATACTCGACATTGATATTACAGTTCTCCAATCAAACTATATTGTGTATTTATATATTACAACTTACATGGGCGCTGAGAGGATTGTGTTGATGAACGTTCATTTCTCCCGATGGAACACTCCCACGATGACGTCATAGAGCGTTTTCAACGTAGGTGGTGATAGGGCCACTCATCTGACATTTATTTTGATACGGAGAGGACAAACCGTCTGGTAAGATACTTCAATATTATAATGTAAAAGGTTCAAATCTATATATATATATGTATGTATGGGCTCTGGAGCGGCACAGCGGTCTAAGGCACTGTACTACAGTCCCTGGTTCGAATCCAGGCTGTGTCACATCCGGCCTTGATTGGGAGTCTCATAGGACAGCTCATAATTGGCCCAGCGTCGTCCGGGTTTGTCCAGGGTAGGCAGTCTGAAGGCCGCCTTCATTGCAAATAACAATTTGTTCTTAACTACCTTGCCTAGTTAAATAAACGTTAAATAAATCAAATTTAAAAAAACATGTAGGAAGGGATAAGGAGAAAGTGACTGGTAGTAGGATTAATAATAATATTAATATATAGCAGTGTAAACAGGGCTGAAAAGTGACTGGTAACAGGAATATATAAATACTATGGTAAAATACTAATGGTATTTTTTTATATATATTTTTTATTTCACCTTTATTTAACCAGGTGGGCTAGTTGAGAACAAGCTCTCATTTGCAACTGCGACCTGGCCAAGATAAAGCATAGCAGTGTGAACAGACAACAACACAGAGTTACACATGGAGTAAAAAATAAACAATAAACAAGTCAATAACATAGTAGAAAGAAAATAATCTATATACACTGTGTGCAAAGGGCATGAGGAGGTAGGCAATAAATAGGCATGAGGAGTGAATAATTACAATTTAGCAGATTAACACTGGAGTGATAAATGATCAGATGAACATGTGCAGGTAGAGATACTGGTGTGCAAAAGAGCAGAAAGTAAATAAAATAAAAACAGTATGGGGATGAGGTAGGTAAATTGGGTGGGCTATATACCGATGGACTATGTACAACTGCAGCGATCGGTTAGCTGCTCAGATAGCAGATGTTTAAAGTTGGTGAGGGAGATAAAAGTCTCCAACTTCAGAGATTTTTGCAAATCGTTCCAGTCGCAGGCAGCAGAGAACTGGAAGGAAAGGCGGCCAAATGAGGTTTTGGCTTTAGGGATGATCAGTGAGATACACCTGCTGGAGCGCGTGCTATGGGTGGGTGTTGCCATCGTGACCAGTGAACTGAGATAAGGCGGTGCTTTACCTAGCATAGACTTGTAGATGACCTGGAGCCAGTGGGTCTGGCGACGAACATGTAATATATAATATATACAGTGCATTCAGAAAGCATTCAGACCCCTTGACTTTTTCCAAAAATGTTTATGTTACAGCCTTATTCTAAAATCGTCTTTTTCCCGTTGATCAATCTAAACACAATAACCCATAATGAAGAAGCAAGAACAGGTTTGTAGACATTTTTGCAAATTTATATGAAATATGACGTTTACATAAATATTCAGACCCTCAGTGCCTTATTGAAGCACCTTTGGCACCGATTATCACAGAGTCTTCTTGGGTATGATGCTACAAGCTTGGCAAACCTGTATTTAGGGAGATTCTCCCATTCTTCTCTGCAGATCCTCTCAAGCTCTGTCAGGTTGGATTGGGAGCACCGCTACACAGCTATTTTCAGGTAGATAGGGTTCAAGTCCAGGCTCTGGCTGGGCCACTCAAGGACATTCAGAGACTTGTCCCAAAACCACTCCTGCGTTGTTTTGACTGTGTGCTTAGGGTCATTGTCCTGTTGGAAGGTGAACCTTCGCCCCAGCCTGAGTGCTCCGGAGCAGGTTTTCATCAAGGATCACTCTGTACTTTGCTCCATTTATCTTTCCCTGCCGCTGAAAAACATCCCCACAGCATGATGCTGCCACCACCATGCTCCACTGTAGGGATGGTGCCAGGTTTCCTCCAGACGTGACGCTTGTCAGTCAGGCCAAAGAGTTCAATCTTGGAGAGATTCAATCATCAGACCAGAGAATCATGTTTCTCATTGTCTGGGAGTTCTTTAGGTGCCTTTTGGCAAACTCCAAGCGGGCTGTCATGTGCCTTTTACTGAGGAGTGACTTCCGTCTGTCCACTCTACTAGAAAGGCCTCAATGGTGGAGTGCTGCAGAGATGATTGTCCTTCTGGAAGGTTCTCCCATCTCCAGAGGAACTCTGGACCTCTGTCAGAGTGACCATCGGGTTCCTGGTCATCTCCCTGATCAAGGCCCTTCTCCCCCGAATGCTCAGTTTGGCCGGGAAGCCAGCACTAGGAATAATCTTGGTGGTTCCAAACTGCTTCCATTTAAGAATGATGGAGGTCACTAGGTTCTTGGGGTCCTTCAATGCTGCAGGAATTTTGTGGTACCTTTCCCCAGATCTGTGCCTTGACACAATCCTGTCTTGGAGCTCTACAAACAATTCCTTTGACCTCATGGCTTGGTTTTACGTCTGACATGCACTGTCAACTGTCGGAGCTTATATAGACAATTGTCGTTGAAATTACCACAAGGGACACCTGAAGTCAATCTTAAATGAATCATTCTTTATTATCAGCAAGCTGGAGAGGTTCCAACAAACTTAATGCACCAATTAGTACACATCTGTCAGGAGCTCCGCCGGGGCAGTCCCATTAGTTGTCTTATATACTGCTTCAACAGACAAGTTATATTTGCATGATTTAGCTTATTCATTATTCATAATTTGGTTTATTTATGTGACCGACCAATACCTCATGAGGCTTCTTCTCTCCAAGCTGAGACCTTTGAAACTGAGACACCCTTTTCAGTTCTCAAAACAATGTTCTGGGCGTACTCCCAAATTGCTTATACTGATAGTGAGGATTCCTCCCAGGCACGATCAACCAGTCACATGCATGAACTCAGTCTAATTGGTTATTAGAAAAGCACAAACATAAAATGTTCCTTCACACAGGTGTGTGCCTTTCCAAATCATGCCCAATCATTTCAATTTACCACAGGTGGACTCCAATCAAGTTGTAGAAACATCTCAAGGATGATAAATGGAAACAGGATGCACCTGAGCTCAATTTTGAGTCTCATAGCTAGGGGTCTGAAAACTTGTAAATAATGCATTTCTGTTTTTCATTTTTAATAAATGTGCAAACAATTCTACTAACCTGTTTTCACTTTGCCATTATGGGGTATTGTGTGTAGATTATTTAATCAATTTTAGAATACGGCTGCAATGTAACAAAATGTCGAAACAGTCAGGGGATCTGAGTACTTTCCGAATGCACTGCACATGTAAACATGAGTAATAGTGACGAGCAGCAGGATAAATCAATAGATACTAATTAGCAGAAGCATAGATATGTGCATGTGTGTGTGTGGTGTCAGTAATGAGTGTGTGAGTGAGGGTGTGTGTGTGTGTGTGTGTGTGTGTGTGTGTGTGTGTGTGTGTGTGTGTGTGTGTGTGTTTGTGTGTGTGTGTGTGTGAGAGAGTAAGAGTGACAATGAAAGTGTGTGTCTGAGTGGGTAGAGACTTGTGGTTCGGGATAGTCAGTGCGGATAGTCTGTGGGAGAGGGAGAGCAGTAGTTGTTAGCCATTTAACAGTCTTATGGCCAGGGGATAGAAGCTGCTTAGGAGTCTGTTGGTCTGAGCCTTGATGTACTGGTACTGCCTGCTGGATGGGAGCATGGAGAATAGTCAATTTCTTTGGTGGCTGGAGTCTTGGGCAATTTCTCAGGCCTTTCTCAGACACCGCCTGACGTGAATGAGTGTGTTTAAGAGTGGTACTTGTGGTTGGAACTGCAGTTGAAATAGTGGTTGGGGTTGTTGTTGGGACAGAGAGTTGTTGAAGGGGACACTGAGGGAAATGTACTGGGGAAATAGGCCATAATGGTATCCCTGGTAGCCGTTTGGGTATCCAGGTGTTAGTGGTCTTTAACAGGTGCAGGTGCCTGCCTGGGTCGAGGGTTCAGGGATTATGGGGTTTAGGGGTAGGAGGAGTAAGAGTGGGTTCAATAGGAGATGTTGACACAGGCACGGCTTTCTGGCCAGGGTGATGAGAATAGAAATGGTATTTGGGGTAACTGGGCTGCTGAGGGAGGAGCCTTGCTGTCAGCAAGAGATGATGGAGAGGGAGGGAGTGTAGTAGCTGCAGTGGTGGTTGGTGCAGCGGTGGTTTGAGGGTGGCCTGCAGGGCAGGAGACTGTGAGCTCCCCATCAACCGAAGGCATAGACCAGCAAACACTCATCATCCCGAGGGGGAAAAAACAGTGGTGTAAAGTAACAAAGTAAAAATACTTTGAAGTACTACTTAAAACCTCTTAGGAATAGGCGGGACGCAAATTTCTCAACTGGCCAATTACCAGGGAAAATGCAGATGGGGCAATCTGTATTCAATACAGGAAAGAAAACAAACCAGCGCTGCTTTTCATGTCTTGCGCAACTCACAAAAGTGTCCCCTGTTCCGAGTTGGCCTACTTCTTCATTGCACAAAGGAATAACCTCAACCAAAATCCAAAGACTGGTGACATCCAGTGGAAGCGCTAGGATCTGGAAACAGGTTCCTATGAAATATCCCTTGGCAAAGACAATTCAGGGAACAGAGAGGGGGGGCAAAAAATTCTGAACAGTTAGTCCTCGGGGTTTGCCTGCTACATATGTTCTATTATACTCACAGACATGATTCAAACAGTTTTAGAAACTTCAGAGTGTTTTCTATCCAAATCTATGAATAATATGCATATCTTATATTCTTGGCATGAGTAGCAGGAAGTTGAAATTGGGCACGCTATTTATCCAAAAGTGAAAATTCTGCCCCCTAGCCCCGTTTTTGGTGGGTATCTGTACTTTCCTTTACTATTTGTATTTATTTATTTAACTTTTATTTAGTCAGGGGAAACCCATTGAGACCAGGGTCTCATTTTCAAAGGTGCCCTGAGCACAGCAGTACAACAGTACAACAACTTTCAACATTACACCCACACCAATCTCTTCATCGCTGGCATACCGGACACCCCGACGAGCTCTGGGGGCCCATGCATCGGTCATTGCTTTTTTTGTTTATGTCATAAATAATTTTGACAGTAACGCTCAAAAGTAATTAATTCATAAACCTTTTTAATTTCCATATCTACTAGGAAGCTAAGTGTTTGTTTCTTCGGCTTCAGGAATGTGACTGACCCCAGGTCTTAAAAAAAGAAAGTTAACTCATTCAAATTATAAGGGGGATATCGGCTTACAAATACCGTGGTCAAGGCTGAAACGACTCCAATGCAATGAGTGGAGCTTACTTGGGTGTTCAAAAAGCTCTCATCAGACAGAGAGCCTTATGCTTCTTTTGGAGTTCTTTATGAGTTTTAGTTTAGAAAACGATCTCTTCGCAGAAACGAAAGGTACAGGGATGGTATAAACAGCTTGATTGTCGATGCAACATCAGGGAATCTGTGCAGAAGGGAGGAGTGCTTCAAATACAGCAGCTCTGCAACATCTTTAATTGAGCCTCTCGTTCTCCTTAATTGCCAGGCTCAACACGTTACAGAAATAGTTTAACTGTATAGGAAGCTCTGGGGACAGGTTGTCTAGATACTGGACAGCCAATAAATTAGCAGATGCAAAACAGATTATAATATTTAGTGGACAATCGTTATTGAGTGCTTGAACAAAAAAAGCGGTTTGCGATTTTCATTCATGCTGGTAAACCGGCGTTTGAGTTGTGTGGTTACAATATCAACAGTCCATTATCTCTGGTATATCTTGGCATGCATCATTCAAGCCTAAGTTTACAGACAACGTCTCAGGCAAGATTGTCTGGGTTGGCAATACTCAGTATAGAAAACAGTTGGGCATGCAACCTGGACCTACAGACCGCGGTGAAAACATTTGCACACAAAAAAAAAGAGGACTTCAGGAGACCAGGGGAGTCTCTCAAGTTGGATTTAATTTGATTCAGGCCTAATTTAATTTACCTTGAATATTGCAGCCCACTTGTGTAGGCTATTAGATAGACAAAACCAGCTGAGTTCAACAATAAATAGAGGTTGAATTTATCCTCAAGCCGACTAGGCTACTTGTTTCCTCATTGTTAGGCTATTTGATATGTACTTTTTATTTAATGTTTATAAATAGCACCTAAATCGCAGCTAAAGACGGTATTTAGCTACTAATCCCTAGTGAGCTTGTGTTTTGAGGGTGGGCGGACTGTATTATTTGGCATTAATAGACTGGTTTTAAGCACAATGACTTTCTATCCAAGCTGGGAGGGAGTGCGAGGACGACTCATGTCATGCAGGTTCAGGTAGCCTATACAGGACAGCTGTATATTGTAAAATATCAGTTGGTAGCTGGTTATTATTCTGGTTAATATTTGACAATGTGCAATGTTTGCATTTTCAACTTTAACTACTGAAAAAAAGTAATTGCGTTAATGCCACCAGTCAGCAGGCTAAAAGTGCAGCATTGCGACACCGTGTATAGCTTCGTAAAATGTTAGGCTTAACATGAGAAAATGACTACCAAATAGCCCTACCAATAAACATTTCTCCATTAGCTAAAGCAAATCTATGCCCCGGCACCATAAAAAGCCTATCATCGATTCGATAGGCAAACAGCCGCATTGACATTGAAAGTCAGCACCATGGACAGCGACCAGTAGTTTACTTTTTGAGTGGCTGTCTGGCTGACACATTCGACTATTATAATACCGTTTTTTCCAACTGCTTACACACGTTTTCAAAACTGTCTCCTTTTTTCAAAACTCTACACACAATTCCCAAAACTGCACACACAAAATGCCTCATATCTCCTTCAAAATGTAACACTGCATTCAAAAGGCCATAAACACATGTCAGAATTAAGCATTTGCATCAAATGGCAAACACTGCTTTCATAATAGTACATTTTTGGATATACCATGTAAACACTGTTGTTCTAAATCTAAAGCTCATTGGTCTTTCATGGGCTTATATCTACATTTCAATACAATGTTCTACAGTGAAAGTAATCTGCTGAGAGGGGTAACAAGTACACTGTAAACACCAATGCAATGTAGAAACAGAAAATATTTATTAGGCCAAACATTACTGTTGTATACAGTGGCATACAACAAAACCATAAACATATGTAAACCAAATGTTTATTCTTTAGAATACAGTAAAGAACACAATTGTGTGTGTGGGGTCCCGGGGGGGGCAGTCCAGGAATTGGTGGGGGGGTGGGGGGGACAGTCACCAGTGCTAAGCTACGCTTCATCTCTTCTCCGACCTGGGTCTGGCCACGATACTTCGTCCACATCATAAGATATGTTTTCTCTTGCAAAACAACCTTGGACAGAGGCAACCTCTATGTTCCCACATGCGTCCTCCATTGCCTGGAGAAGCGGCATGCGGGCATAGGGTTGGAGATCATACACTTTCCAGCGCCAGGCTGAGAAGAATTCCTCTATGGGATTTAGAAAAGGTGAATATGGGGGTATGTACAAAACTACAAATTGTGGATGGGTGGCAAACCAGTTTTGGACCAAAACAGCCCAGTGAAAACTAACATTGTCCCATAAAACCACAAATCTAGCAGGTTCCTGATCTGGATCAGGGACAAGCATTGTGTAAATTGCATCCAGAAAAGTGAGCATATGGCCGGTGTTGTACGGACCCAGTGTGGCATTGTGATGGAGGACCCCGTTTTGAGTGATGGCAGCACACATAGTTATAATACCCCCGTGCTCTCCAGGGACATTGGTAATTGCCCTCTGTCCTATTACATTTCTTCCGCGGTGCCTGGGTTTGGTGAGGTTGAAGCCAACCTCATCCACATAAGTAAATTCATGGCGAATTACATGGGCATCCAGCTCCAATACTTTCTGTAACAGACAAAATGATATACAGATGAGTAAATATGGTATGTCTGAAGTACTGGAAGTAGTGTTGCATACATACCTCTACAATGTCATGTTGCATATTCTTGACTCAGTCAGAGTTTCTCTCAAATGGCACCTTGTAAAGTTGTTTCATCATCACTCGGTGCCGTTGGAGGATGCGTTGTATGGTCGACAGGCTTACAGCATTGATGTTGTTAAATATGGTGTCATTATTCAAGATATGCTCTCTTATCTCTCGAATCCTAATTGCATTGTTGGCCAAAACCATATTTATAATTGCAGTCTCTTGTACATCTGTAAACAAGCGTCCTCGTCCTCCATGATGTCTTTGCCTTTCCACTCTGTACAGAATTCAAACACAGTATGTGTTCAGCATAGGAACTGTAAACAATGTACAAAAAAATGTAGTACAGCATGATAACCAACCTCGTTCATTCAATGCAATGCAGTAAATTGATGGCTTAGAGTTACAAATGTTTTTGCAATACTATGCAGTCATATGTATTTTACAGTACATTACTGTAATGCTAAAATAGTCATTAGATAGTTGCATACCTGTTCTCATTTCTGAAGGTTCGAATTATGGAAGCCACTGTAAATCGACTCAAGTTGGGCTGGACTCTCAGTCCAGCCTCTCTCATGGTCAAACCGTGGTTGATCACATGATCCACAAGTGTTGCCCTAATCTCATCAGAGATGGCTCTCCTTCCTTCTCTCCTTTGCCCTCGTCCTCTTCTTCCTCTCCCTCCTACTCCTCTTGCTCTCTGTCCATTGTTGGCATCCATTGTTCAAAACAGGTAATCTGACCTTTGACCTATGTGTAGGCCTATACTACAGTAAAGCAGTGATTGGTTAGTGATCAGTTAAGCTATTAGTGTTTGCACATGTGAGGAGTGTGTGTGTGACCTGGTGAATAAGTGTAGCATTTTGATTGGTTGTGTTTGGAAAAGTAACTTCCTGTTAGATTTTTGTGTTTTAGGTAGAGAATTGTGTGTAGTGTTTTGAAAAAAAGTGTTTTATGCAATTGACAACGGAGTCAAAGGCTGAGAAATAGCTTATGGTTTTGGATATTTGGTGTGTAGTTTTGCACTTTGAGTGAGAGGTCTCAAAAATCGTGTGACATGAAAAGATTTTGTGTGTAAGCAGTTGGAAAAAACTGTAATCACCGAGTTCTGCAGACAATTCCAAGAATGGCTTGCATCAACACTGAAAGCCGATCTACCTAGATCGGTAGGCTACGGACCAGTGGAACCTGGAGAGTTAACCATCCCTGTGAAAGGGTTTGGTGTCTCATATTTGTACATTTTAAAAGTGAAGTGAGGGAGCTTTGTTTGGAGCTTTGTAAACAAAAGGGGAATAAGGAAGTGATCTACGGTACTTTAGTAGCCGACATTCTGATACAGGATGCAGTGATGAGTATTAAACCTATTCATATTAATATTTTTACTCCACAACATTCCTAAAGAAAATGTGCACTCGTTACATTTCGAATGCTTAGGAAAAAATAGTCAAATTCACCAAGAGAAAGCGCTGTGGCGGGGCGCTTTATTTAACTAGGCAAGTCAGTTAAGAACAAATTCTTATTTACAATGACGGCCTTCCCTGGCCAAACCCGGACGACGCTGGGACAATTGCGCAGCCTGTATCACAACCGGCTATCCAGAAATAAAACAAATAAAATTAAAAAAGACAATAACGGCCAGTTGTGATACAGGCTGGAATTGAACCAAGGTCTGTAGTGACACGTCTAGCACTGAAATGCAGTACCTTAGACCACTGCGCCATTCGGGAGCCCCTAAAGACAAATGATTAATTTGTAAATTATGTCTGAGTGTTAGTGTCCCCAGCTATCCAGAAATAAAACAAATAAAATAAAAAAAGACAATCTCGCTGTCTGGCTTTCTTAATATAAGGAACTTTAAATTATATATAGCATTTACTTATGTATATTTTATCAAATACAATTACTTTTGATATGTTTACAACCAAATATGTTTAGATTTTTACTCAAGTAGTGTTTTACTGGGTGACTTAAATTTTTACTTGAGTCATTTTCTATTAAAGTATCTTTAATTTTACTCAAGTATGCCAATTGGGTACTTTTTCCACCACTGTAAACTGGTGATCATCACTTACTCTGGAGAATGGGAGCGTTCAAGTGGATCCCTTTTGTCAAGTCGGTGACCAACATCTTTCGGAGTTTGTTGGACTATGGGGATGAAAATTGTCTGACTTGCGCCTAAGTGAACTTTACAACAATCATGGGATCAAAGGTCATGATGTTTTGACTGCAGTCGACTTGCTGCTCCTCACCAGCTGCAACAAGTGGCCATCGTCTGCATTGTGGGAGGCATTATTTGGCACAACTAATCATTCTAATGTTTTCGTTTGACCCAAGCGAACGGGACCAAAGACATGACTAATCAGGAAGCAACTTTGCCGCGAATAATATGTATATGGTGGCTACAGAAGCAGTGGCAGGACATAGAATAAAGCATTTGAGTGGCATTATGCCAGTCCTGTGAATGTGGTATAATGGCCAATGTGAATAGAGGCTCATTTTTTAAATAAGTAAAAGTTAGTGAGCTTCCATGGAGGAAACGTCACCTGTTGTGTGACATGGCAGTCTTGGTATGGTACAACAAACATCACATCTCTGCATGACCTATTCACAGAGAAGCCACAGTGAGTTGGCATCCGGAACAGGGGAAGAACAGGAGACCCATCACCTGCACAAGACAGAAATACCTCAGACTCACCCCCAACTCATTTGGGACTCATTTGGGACTCCCTGCATCAGCTAGATCAGTGTTTAATATATATATAATGTGGAGCTCTCCCCCTTTGACCTTAAAGATCATTGCTTCGCTGCTGTTACTGATGGCCCCATGCCCTGGAGTTTAGCATCCAACTGGTGCCATTCTGGGAAAGAAAACGAATAAACAGGATCTGTCAAGGCTCAAACATTTTCCTTCTTTAAAGGGGCAATCTGTGATTCAAACAACAAAGTGTGGCACCTTGCCACTTTCTTGGTAAACAGCTGAGGTATGGCTAGGGACCAGGGCTGGATTACCAAACAGGCACATAGGGCACGTGCCGTGGGGCCTCCTGTGCCTGGGTTCCCGACCTCTGAGAGATCCCCAGATAGCAGGGCCCCCCCCAGATAGCATATGAACACATCCGTTGAGGGCCCCCTGGATGTCGGGTCTTAAGCCCTGGCAAAATGTGTAGAATTGGAGGAAATTTGCTTTAAATTGCACAATTTTCTCTCTACCTCATAGCAAAATGTGTATAATACCATGAGATTAGCTATAAAACCGCCCGTGGCAAAATACTGCATGTAGAATTGCAGGAAGTTAATTCCTACAAAGTAAAAAAAAAAATGTAACCAGTTGTGGGTGACACTTCGAAAATACATTTTTCTAACGTTATTTATTTGAAATTTAGCAGGAGAAACTCTTGAGATGCATCATCTCTTTTTCAAGTGTCCCACATTTAAAACATCTAAATAAAAAATACTTAGTGACAAGAATAATATGGCTGACCATCCATCTAATGACTGACCATCCATGAGATCAAAATGATAGTTCTAACCAGGTGTTGAAGCTTTACAGCATTTTAGTATTAGGCTACATGATTTACAAACAAATCGAGTAAACCAAGCATATATTTTTGGTTCTGATGGGGTCTAAGCTCATGTATCAATTCCAGATTGCCCCTTCATTTGGAACACAATTATTTTAGTGAAAAAACATGTGGCCTTGTGACTTACCTTGAGATGCAGGTTGGTCGGCCTGATAACCAGCCTCAAATGCAAATGTCAGCGATCCGTTTTGAGTCTTAATGCTGTTAGATTCGGCCGATTCATCGTTGGTGCTATCAAGGCCTACACTTCTCAGTTGGACTTTATTACCAATGTGCATTAAATGGACATTCAATTTTGGCATCTTTTGGCACGGGAATGCTTGAGTCTTGTGGGTCCGGCTTACAACAGAGCTCAGTGTCGCTGTCACCATAGAGTACAATAAAGGTATCCACGACATCCCACTTGTCATCATTTTTCACATGCTGGCGCACACAAAATTCGGTGTAATTAAGCTAGTTTGTATGAACAGACTGAGGGCTCTGCTAGAAGTTGCCCCACCTTTAAACCGCTTTCCTAATTGATGTTGGAGCCCAGTGTGGCAGACCCCGCACCTCTCCAAAACCTGTACAGTATGTGTTTCCTTCGTAGGGGTTGGGTTAAAAGCAGAAATCAAATTTCGGGTTGGCCTTTGTGTGCAATTGACCAATACAGTGATCTTAATCGTACTCTTTTACTGAAATTCATAATGAGATGGTAAAAATATCACAATGAACATTATAACTTTATAATACAAAAAAAGAGTAATAAGTAGACTTCTTTAACTGAAATATTTATTAAGAGAACATCGAGTTAAAGTACAGTAAGTGAATTTAACATAGAGAGCTGATAAACAACACTGAATATGTTTATATCTTATATATGACTTTATTAAACTTCTGATGAGTGGTGCTGTTCCCTGGCCAAGTGTTCACTGTGGAACCACTCAAGTCCTTTTGTACTGATATGAAGTGACATGGGCATTTGGATGAGGTGATGATGACGTCACGGTCAGCTCATAGATCTGTAACATCATCACTGCAGCCCACACTGGATAAGTCATCCTCCTGAAGAACCCTGGCTTCTTCACCTTGTTTGGAACAATAGACATGTATATATCATTGTCTGGAACATCCTCCTGGTGTTTCAGGGTTTGGAGATGGCTGAAGGATCTGGTTATCAGAAGCCTCCAGAGGCTGTGGCTGGGGGTCCGGCTGTAGCTGTGGCTGGGGGTCCGGCTGTAGCTGTGGCTGGGGGTCCGGCTGTAGCTGCGGCTGTGGGTCCGGCTGTAGCTGCGGCTGTGGGTCCGGCTGTAGCTGCGGATGTGGGTCCGGCTGTAGCTGAGGCTGTGGGTCCGGCTGTAGCTGCGGCTGGGGGTCCGGCTGTAGCTGTGGCTGGGGGTCCGGCTGTAGCTGTGGCTGGGGGTCCGGCTGTAGCTGCGGCTGTGGGTCCGGCTGTAGCTGTGGATGTGGGTCTGGCTGTAGCTGCGGATGTGGGTCCGGCTGTAGCTGAGGCTGTGGGTCCGGCTGAGGCTGTGGGTCCGGCTGTACCTGCGGCTGTGGGTCCGGCTGTAGCTGCGGCTGTGGGTGCGGCTGTAGCTGTGGCTCTAACTTAGGCTCTGCCTCAGGCAGTGCCTGCCCGTTGGCTCTGAAATGATCAGAAGTTGCAGGCCTGGAGCCAGCCTCCACCTCCCACCTACAGCCAACATTAGAGGTGGGAGAGGTGGAAGAGGTGAGAGAGGGTGGCGTGATCTCACTGTCCGCCAGTGAGGTGTCAGTGTCAGCACCAGCTTGGTGGGTCCAGGTGGAAGAAGGTGGGGCTGTGAAGAGGCTGCCTACCCCTAGCAGGTGTCCATTGTCATGGTGGAGCGCATTGTCGATGCTGCGGCTGAGGTTGATCGGCGACTGAGGGAGCATGTCAAACTCTATGAGGGAGAGGATGCACTCGCGCTCACCCACCCGCTGCCACAGTAGGTGGGTATCACTGCTGCTGCTGGTAGTGGGTTCTCCACCCTTGTGATGAGATGGTGACATGGTGTCCCTCAAGCTGTGTGTGGTGGGGGGATTGTCATAGACACGTATGGAGTCACTGTCTGCTCCCGAGTGATGCTGCCCCGCCCAGTTTTTCGGTATGAGCTCTGCCCAGTTTTTCTCAAAACTCCTGAAAGGCCCTATCCGCAGGATTTTCCAAAACGATGATCTCTCTGGCATCCCTTGGCCATGGTCGCTCCTGGCACGGCTCCTCCGAGGGGTCCAGAACACCCAGGAGCCCAGCACCAGCATAGAGAAGCCCCAGAACAGCTCCAGCACCCGTGCCCAGAACTGCCCCAGCCACCAGCCCCAGCCAAAGCGCCTCCAGTCCCCCAGCAGCCCATAGAGCCAAAGCAGGCTGTAGATCTGCAGGCCGGAGCACAGCACCCCCAGGAGGGCACACACTGCCGTCACGCGTCTTGCCCGCTCCTCAATCTTCTGAGGGGCCCCCCACTGGTGTATGGGAGTCTTGGAGAAGGGCTGCAGGTGGGAGAGTGACTGAGTGAGAATGCCCAGGCAGAGAGTCAGGCCCCAGCAGAGAGAGAGGCTCTGTAGAACCAAAGGAAAGGCATGGGACAGTGTTGGGGAGAGCAGGTCGGCTGCCAGCAGCAGGGTACAGTGTAAGACTGCCAGACTTCCCACCACACGAGGGCGCTGCATCGTTGGGGACAGCAGAATCATCGCCAGGGCAACCTGTGCCCACAGCAGCAGCAGCAGAGGCAGATTATAGAGGGCAGTGAGGACCGGCCGAGACAGGATCCGGCGTGTCCCATACGGGTCAGTGAGGAGGAGGACAGCACGCAGAGCCCCGGTCAGCAGCAACAGCCTATTGGCCAGGGTTAGTACATCACAGAGGGGGTGAAGCATATTAGACCGTCCAACCATTCCCAACACAGCCACACAGGACAGCAGCAGGAAGAGTCCAGCAGAGCCATAGACGTGGAGCTCCCAGGCGAAGGCCAGTGTGCGGCTCAGGTCCTCCCAAAGAAGGAGAGTGCCGTTGGTGCCAGTAGGGAACACGCAGCTGCCAAGACCCAGCACACAGGGGCCTCCATTCAGGTTCTGATGTGTTACGGGACCAAACACACCGTAGCGGACAGAGGGCGCAGGCCAGAGTTGACCCTTAGCTGAGAAAGTGAGGAAGGTGTGTGAGAAAAATAGAATAGTTTATAATCTCATCAAGTAATATAGAAAGCATATTAAGAGAAAGAGAAATTGCCCGACTTAGAACAACAACAAAAAGGGCCATTTACTGTTTTCTTCATGTTGATGGATTATGTGTTTCACGTCAGGTGACGATTGTGCCGGCAACTCAGTTGATTGTATGTCAGGAAAGGATTGAGTTTGTTCCTTTTCTGAAAATAAAAATAATCATACACATAGAACTTATAGCAGAGGAAACACTTGGATGTGAGTAATTAGAAATATAAACAGAATTAGAAAATAGTCAACTCTTGTGCCACTCTTACCTTTTTGAAACTGTCCTGTCACAATGGGTGCATGTTTGGGATTGGCTGATGACAGGGTGGAGGAGTGGGACAGTTTTCCCCGAGTGTCTCTGCTTATGGGAACCGCTGAGTCAATCACAAAAATGTATTTTAACACAACCACATCTTCTTCCTCATTCTCCTCCAGTGCTCCAAGCCCTTCTTCTTCTTCGAGAGTGGCCTCTGTAATTGTGTCTTTAGGGGATTGGTGGGAGCTGTGATGAGTTAATGGGTTTGGAGAATTGTTTATTTCTGATGTCGAGTTGACAGTTGGCTCCGATTGTTTTGAGATCTCTACAATAGAATACGCAGGTTCCAGATTGAGTCCACTGTCATCGTCCCCTATGGGTGGCAAAGATAATTTAGACGTAGCTCTAAGTGTAAGCTTGGTCAGTGGGCTCTTGGCCGGTGAACGCAGATCCTCTGACGTTTGTAAGCCAGCTGGTCCTGCTGTGCTGACGCTGTCTTGGGTCTGTTTTTGGGGCGTGGGAGGGGGGTAGAGAGAAGTAGGGATGGAGGAATGCATTTCAAGTTCCTTCGCTTTCTTCTCCTCATTTCCAGGCGCAGAATTGATAACAAGTGTGCTGGCAGTTGTCTCTTGTTGACTTTCTATTATATCTGTGTCCCCAAGTCCACTATCATCCATAGACTCATCACTGCCATATGATGTGCCAACCAATGCCCCATCTAAGTCCTCCATACTTGTCATCCTGTTTCCTGGCACCTGCATACCGCTGGCGGGCAGAAGGATGTCTGTCCCTGTCTGTTGTGTTGTGGTAAGCTTGGGGGTTGTTGTACCCATGTTGGAGGTGGTGCTGAGGGAGTTAGAGAATAAAGGGAGTGGGACATGGTCAGAGTTGATGGATGAGGGTGAGGTGGAGGTGGCCCTGATAATGTTTCCAGGTGAACAGTGAAACACTGTGGCCAGCACCAAGGAGAGAGATAAGAGCCACACCATTGCTCAATGTAACTTTGAAGCAGCAATCATACCTTATAGAAGACCTGCAGAACAACAGAAAGGAAAACGTAAGTGAGGTGGCTAGAAGCTATAGGACATAGCAGCAGGCAGACAGGCATAGCACTCCATTTGGACAAAGTAACTATAATGGATAACATTCACTATCTGTGACACACTGACTATGAGTCTGGGAGTTGTTGTTCATGCTTAGGTAATGCGGTTTTCCAGGGAAATTTGCAGGTAAAGGGGTTAGTAGCATGACGTTTGTCAGGGTGAGCAGCAGGGCTGTTAAGTAGCAGCTTGTAAGCTAAGGGTAAAGTGTAAAACAGCTTCCCTCCTGATTATTAATCTGCACTTCCAATCCATTAAGAACCAATAAATCCCCTCGGTAATCCTGTGTGTGTGTGTGTTGTGTGTGTGTGTAACCGATGTGAAATGGCTAGCTAGTTAGCGGTGGTGCGCGCTAATAGCGTGGCATCACTCGCTCTGAGACCTTGAAGTAGTTATTCCCCTTGCTCTACAAGGGCCCCTGCTTTTGCGGCACAATGAATAACGATGCTTCGTGGGACGCAGTTGTTGATGTGTGCAGATGGTCCCTGGTTCGAGCCCAGGTAGGGGTGAGTAGAGGGACGGAAGCTATACTGTTACATGTGCCTACAGCTGCAAGTAGTCTGATCTGCTGAAGGTTTGCAGGTGTGTCCTTTTTGTCACATCCTTATTTGTTTTTTGCTTAACCTTCTCCCCAAGTTATTGCACAGGGAGGAAGTGTTTGGTGCACAATATTAGTGTTTCCTTAGTGCAATCTGACACCATCATAAAAATATGATGCCTAATTTCACTGGGATTTATATGAGGCATATGCAGACTGTGCATCTCTCAGACACACACAATACTAATATCCTCCTGTCTTACATATCGTCACATAATTTACTATTAGTTCAGCGGTCATCAAATTAAAGTTGAAAAACGTGCCCTTTGAGTTGACAAAATGTAGCTAAACTTACACAGTTGGGTCATTTCACAAATGTTTTGAGAAGTGTAACTTGCTATAAAAAAAAACACATCGATTTCACCTAATTCTAACGTTCTGTCATAAAGAGCGCATGTTCAACCTCATTAAAAAAAATGTTTTTCCCGTTTCAAAAGGTTAAATAAAATAAGTAAGTAGTAAGTAGTATAGTAAGTGCCTATTAAGTGCCAAATGAAGTAACAGGGTTGACCGTAACAGGGTAGACCATAATAGGGTGGACCGTAACAGGGTAGACCGTATTAGGGTTGACCGTAACAGGGTTGACAAATTCTTAAATAAGCCATAAATCCCCTCGTGACAAGGGGAATGGAAGCTTGTTGTGTGCAACAGGGAGGGGCAATTGAATGCAAGCTTCACAAAAATACAAATAAAAGTTACAACATTTCTAGCCTATCTATGGGTAGCAGGGTTGATGTCTTATGCTGCTCCCACTCAGTGTTACAAAACACCAGAAAATGGCCAGAGAGACTAAAACCACCTGACCTGCTTTTACATTATGACTTGACTACTAGATGTTCAACGTTCATTTTGAAAAATAATAAAAAGGAATAGTTTCACCGTATTAAAATGAGAGGTCATGTCACGTAACAGGGTTGACCTTGAAATGAGGGACAGGCGTAAATGAATCACTAATCACATGAAATAAATCATTATCTTAAGAAAGAACTTTGTGAAAGTAACAAAATAACTAGGGCTTTACAATGATGGTGAAAACTTCGATACATTTTCAGGTTAAGTATGTTAAAATCTTCCTAGAAGTCAGAGAGGGTGCATGGAGGGCCATGACAAAATGCTGAATTTTGGCACTTTAGCAAGTCTTTAGTCATATTTAAGATGTATTGAATTGTCCATGTGGTCTATATTAAAGGGAAGTTAATTGAATTAAAATGCAATGGTGCACAATTTCTACTTAAAATATCAAAGGGACGCACAAATGGCGCACATTTCGTAGATCAACACAGTTGTAACGATTAATGGTACATCACACACTCTTTTCCTCTCTGCACTTGCAGCATCTCTACCTCAATGCATGGTATGCCTGTTCTGTTCTCTGAGAACATCTAGGCCTCTTTCACTAACTTTGAGGCACAGTAACAGATGCTTTAATGTACCAATTGAATTTCCCTCAAAAGCAATAAAAAAAGACAATCCTTTTAAAGCCTACCTGTGATTCTTTAGACCTCTGCTTCACATTTGTTGTGTTGTTGGGTAGCATACTGGCTTTCCCTTTTCTCCTGTTGGTCTCATGGGTCAAGTGTAGCCATTTGTAGTTGTCCTGTTTGGATTTGTTAGAGTGATGCTCAGAGTCTCTTGCTCCTATACAATATCACAGCTGTGTTCTGTAATCTCATTAGTCAAGGATTACATTAAGATCATTAGATTGACACAAAGCTACCAGCAGTGCACGAGGACAGTAGAGAACAAAACACACACAGACACAGGTGCATAAATGTATAGAAAAATAAGGTTAGTTATATTTGTGTATTATTTACTGTATTTCAGTGTAGTGGGATGGTTTGGGATAATGTAAGCAGAAGACGGATGTATACAGAGTTTATTTCACAGTATATGTAAATATGAGAAAATACTCAGAGTGTAATACCGAGTTGGGGTGGTTATAAGAGTGTAGAGTTTTCCACTAATGTCTAGGTGTGTTTGAGAATGTTTGTATGTACAGTACCAGACAAAAGTTTGGACATGCCTACTCATTCCAGGGTTTTTCTTTATTTTTACTATTTTCGACATTGTAGAATAATAGTGAAGACATCAAAACTATGAAATAACACATATGGAATCATGTAGTAACTAAAAAAGTGTTAAATCAAAATATATTTTATATTTGAGATTGTTTAAAGTAGCCACCCTTTGCTTTAATGACAGCTTTGCACACTCTTGGCATTCTCTCAACCAGCATTATGAGGTAGTCACCTGGAATGCATTTCAATTAACAGATGTGCCTTGTTGAAAGTTAAGTTGTGGAATTTATTTTCTTCTTAATGCTTTTGAGCCAATCAGTTGTGTTGTGACAAGGAATGGGTGGTATACAAAAGATAGCCCTATTTGGTAAAAGACCAAGTCCATAAATAAGTAAAGAAAAATGACAGTCCATCATTACTTTAAGACATGAAGGTCAGTCAATCTGGAAAATTTCAAGAACTTTTCAAGTTTCTTTAAGTGCAGTCGCAAAAACTATCAAGCGCTATGATGAAACTGGCTCTCATGAGCACAGCCACAGGAAAGAAAGACTGAAGGTTATGTGAGCTATTTGGATCACTCCAATATATTGGTTTCACTAGGCGACGAACCCCCTTCATAAACCTGGAGACCAAGGGATGGCGCCCCACTGGCCTGTCCATCCACCCTACATGGCAGGCAGATATAGTGGCCAAATACTATCTCAGTGTAGAGGCTGTCAAGTCCTCTTCCAAGCGAGACTGCAGGTATTAGAGGACATATTACACCCCACATGACTGGGGCACAACCAAATACCAGTGCACCAAGAGCAGAACAACCGCCAGCGCAACTATACCACAGTTGTAGCCAGCGCCCTTGCGCTCTGCATGGTGTTCATTACACCCTCGTGTACCATTGACTGAGGCGGTGCGGCCTCGGATGCCACAGAGTTCCCCCGGCCTGAGACAGCAGGTCCGGTCTCAGGGGAAGTTGCCAAGGTGTCCCAGACAACAGCGACAGGAGAAGGCTGAACCAGGGTTGTCTGGGCCAGTATGGGGCCACCAGAAGCAGACGATGCTCTGCCAACCTGGTCCTGTCCAGCATAGCCTGGATCAGGGGAAAAGGGGGGAATGCGTAAAGATCCAGCCCTGGCCAATCGTGAGCCAGAGCATCCAAGCCCAGAGGCCCTGGTGGCTCCGACATGGAGTACCACAGTGGGCAGTGCACATTGTCCAGGGAGGCAAACAGGTCCACCTGCGCCCTCCCAAACTTGTCCCACAGGTGCTGCACCACCTGGGGATGTAGGCTCCAGTCCGAAGGTGGCGGGCCCTCCTTTGAGAGCATATCCGCTGCCACATCCAGGATGCCAGGTATGTGTGCTACACGTAGAGACACTAGACATCCCTGAGCCCAGAGAAGGAGCTCCAATAACATAACATGGAGGTGGTGCGACCGCAGTCCACCCTGATGGTTGATGTAAGCCACCACTGTGGTGTTGTCCGTTCTCACCAGGACATGTCTTCCCTTCAGATGTGGAAGGAAAGACTGCAGGGCCAGTAGTATAGCTCAGAGCTCTAATGTATTGATGTGCCTTCCGCTCCAAGGGGGTAGCCAACAGCCGCTGGCCGACCTGCCCTTGGGAAGCGTCTGTGCTGACCAGCTCCCGGTGGCACATCCTCAGCGTCTCCACCCCACCTGAGAGAAAGGAGTGACAGCGCCACCTCAACAATGCCAGGAGGCACTGTGCAGTCACCCGCAGCTGGCAGAGACGGTGGTGCTTCGGGTGCAGTGGGTGGAAGTTGAACCACCGTTGAAGAGGCCAGAGATGGAGCAGGCCCAGGGGAATCAACAGGTGTTGGCAGGTTGAGGCAAGATAAGATCGCCTGAACCCTTCTGGTGGGCAGTCGTGCTCTCATGAGAACTTAGTCCAGTTCCATGCCAATGAAGGCCACCCTCTGGGTTGGCGTCAGATGACTCTTCTTGTCGTTTACAGTAATGCCAGCCCACCGACGTGGGTCAGGAGCATGTCTCTGTCTGACAGGACCTGGGTCCTGGTTGGGGCACTAATCAGCCAATCGTCCAGGTAATTGAGGATCAACAACCCTCGGGACGTGAGAGGTGCCACTTTGTGAAAGTGCGGGATGCCAAGGAGAGGCCGAAGGAAAGAATCATGAATTCGTAAGCCCTCTCTTCGAAAGCGAATCGCAGGTACTGCCAATGAGCTGGGTGAACAGGAACATGGAAATACGCATCCCTCAGCATCACAAACCACTGGTCCCTGGACATGGCCTGCAACACGTGGGCTGGGGACAGCATGTGGAACCTCAGTACCTTTAAGTACACATTGAGGTTGCGGAGGTCCAGAATCGGTCAAAACCCTCCATCTCTTTTTGGCACCACAAAATAAGTGGAGGAGAACTCACCTAGATGTTCTGAACTCTCGATCCTGTGGATGGTACCCTTGTCCATGAGTGAGGAGATCTCCAGCCGGAGGGCTTTCTTCAGGGGGTCGACCACCGTGGTGACACGAAGAACCCTGAAGGACCGGGTCCGGCACCGGAATTGGAGTTGGTACCCCTCAAGCATTGTGGACAACACCCATGGGGACTCTACACACTCCTCCCACTTTGCCCTTTGTGACCAGGAGAAGCGGCCGAGGCCGGGGAAGGGTATGTCAGGGGTCCTGCTGGGGCTCGCCTTTCCTCTGGCGCCCAGAGTCCCCCCTGGGTCCCCCAGGCACGTCCCTTTGGCAGTGATGGTTGACAGGTTGTTGTTCCACCGCACACTGTTCCACCGCTGTCGTTCCTCAGCATGAGGCATGGGGCAGGAGAGGGACCCCACCGTTGTTCGGGTGCTGGTGGGTGGACTGTCTCAGGGTCTCCCGGTCCCTGCGAACCTTATCGGTCTGCTCCAGAACCCCTATGCCAAAGGTCAGCCCTGGGGGATGGCGAGAGTGGCAGACGGGAATGGGCCAGCCAGAGATGGCGTCGGGAGGTAACCACCTGCGCCATGGCCCGTCCTTTGGAGTGGGCCACATCCCTCTGGAGCAGGGAAAGCAGGCGAGACACCTCCATTGCTTCCTGGAGGAGCTCCTCTGTGCCCCCTGGATCTGGGGCAATAGAGTCTGCAGGTAGGTAAGGCGGCTAAGAGAGCAGAGGGACCCACATGTGGCTATCATGGTATCCACAGTCGGGTACTCCCGGAAGATGAGTGACTCTGCACCCGCCACAAAACTCCATGGTCCAGTCCCTGCTGTGAGTCAGAAGCGCCTCCTGGCAGAGGCCCAGCTCTCCTGTAAGGCCTCGCGGAACTCAGCAGAGATGGGGACAGATGGAGAGTCATCACTGTTCACCAGTTTGATGTCCAGTGCAGTGGCTACCCGAGTGAGTAGGCCCCTCATAGCCCCTCAAGCTGCTGGGGGCGATGAAGCCACACCGCCGGCTTCTGATGGCCTGTCAGCCTGGTAGCCCTGCTCACGGTGGTGAACAGTGCCAGTATCGTCCCCCAGAAACAGCCTATCACTGGCCAACAGGGAACAGCTGTCATTGCCATCGAAGCTATCAACCTCCTGACGCAGGGCATGCGCCCTCCGTTCAAGGTGGTCCCAGCGGTCCGACTTCTGCCCCCGTCCAGGACTGGCAGCAGATGGGCTCTGCTCCGGCACGCTTCCTGGGAGGGGTAGTGGGCCCAGTAGAGGGACTAACAGCTCGCAGGCACACCACTCCTGAGGGAGGGAGTTCGTCCCCAGCCTGAGCCCGAGCCTGGCCGACCCACTCGCGCATGGCCCCCAATCGCGCCAGGCGAAGGCTTTCTGAGAACACCACACAAAACAGGCATCCAGTAGGGCGCTCCACTGCCCTCACCGCATGGCTCAAACCCAGGCAGTGCATACACGAGGTATGCGGATCTCCAGGGGGGATGCCACCATCACACCTGTCACAAAGGGAAGCCATAAACTCAGCCAAGCCAGCAAGGCCACGGAACAATGGTCCGACGCCCTGGGAGAGCTTGTCATGACCCGCTTGGAGGAATAGGAACCCGGTGAGGGATCAATTACCCAGTTCCTCTGCAAATACAGGGAAGACCCGTGTGGGGAAAACAGGCAGACGAACAGCAACCAGGTAATGGATTTGATTGTGTTTTTTTGTGTTGTTTTTTTTACACCAACTGCAATATTACCTAGCTGGTTTAATATCCAAGCAGTAAATACCGCACCATATGATGGAGTAACTCCGTTAAGGAACTCCAAAGTTAATGTCTCAATGTAGTGGAGCCCACCACGATACTCTTACATTCTGCAGGGGAAAGAATAAGAAACAAAACTTGTAGGGTAATTAGCAGAGAACCCGCGCCACAGCATGTTAAGCAATTCACAACACACACAGAACAAGCCAGTCGGCAAGTTGTGTAAGGTAAATACAGTTTGTGGCAGCAAGAGCCACCAATATATAAAGGATGCACACTGAGTCGTAGTGTACCGCTAACAAAACACAAGCACGACAAACCACGGGCGGAAGATACAGATCAACCGTGAGCAGCGAGTGGAGCACCCAAGAGGGGCTGGCCAAGTGGCCAGCTGCTCCACTGCAAACAGCCAGTGAGTATACTTCCATGCAAGATATTACACTTACCAGTGACTTACCAAGTGAACTTCAGAAAGTTTGTAACTCAAACCGTACGGACAGTCTATATATAGGGGCGGACCCCAGCCGTGACACAGGTGTACATGGGAGTAAATCTGTAAATCCTACCTCGGATGTATCCCTCCGCCGCGGAGTGATACCAATATATTGGAGTGATCCAAATAATATATTTTCTCTGCTGCAAAGGATAAGTTCATTAAAGTTAACTGCACTGCACCTCAGATTGCAGCCCAAATAAATGCTTCACAGAGTTTAAGTAACAGACACATCTCAACATCAACTGTTCAGAGGAGACTGTGTGAATCAGGCCTTCATGGTCGAATTTCTAGAAGAAGAAAAAACAATACTAAAGGACACCACTAAGAAGAACAGACTTGCTTGGACCAAAATATGTTGCAGTGACTTGCCCAGGTTTGAGTTTCAGCATTGTCAAAAAGAAGAGTTTGGCGTTCGACTAGCCACGAGCGACATGCACACGCAGTTACAAACCTGCCAGAGTTAGCGGGATGCTGAGAAGCAATATCCACCGTTGTAGTATGAATGAAGCCTGAGCTGGAATGGGAAGCTAACTATCTTTAGACACCCCTGTAGATCCAGCTTCACTCGAAGTATACCGCTCTGGTGACACTGTCAGCCAACAAACACAGACTAGCTTACAGAAAATAAGACACGCTCTTTTACACTCCCACGTGCAATAAACTGTACACACTAAAATTATTATATACTACAAATGTATACAAACTAAGCAGCAATATTCCATGAGAAGGCCTCTCATTCCACAATCGTAACATAGTGCCCTTTGTTCTGTATGCTGTGAACAGTTCAAAACAGGTTGACATCATGTAATTGTGTACAACTTGTGATAAAAGAAACATCCCACCTCTCATCATACACACCTCGTGAATTAACTTGAGTATGAGTGGTGCGATGTGTGTGTCACAGGAGGTTGGTGGCACCTTAATTGGGGAGGACACGTCGGCTTGTGGTAATAGCTGGAGCGGTATAGGTGGAATGGTATCAAATACATCAAACACATAGTTTCCATGTGTTTGATGCCATTCCATTCGCTCTGTTCTGGACATTATTATGAGCCGCCCTCCCCTCAGCAGCCTCCTGTGGTATGTGTACCATATTATTAGGTGTGATGAGGTCTATTACAAGTGTTCTGGGGAATGGAGCCATGAACATATCCACTTGACAACCCTCCATGGGATCATAGAGAGGCTAGAGGAGAGACCGTGGGAATTAACTCTTTCCTGTCCACTGTCCCAGCAAGGTACTATACACATGCAGCACATCTCTTCTGGTCCACCTTAAGAGAGCGGAGAGGCAGCCTGTTGTGGGTAGAGCAGGGGTAGGCCCTCACTGGCACATGCCTGGCTCTTTAAGGCAGACTGGGGCAGTTGTATTCCTGTTTAAAGGCACATACACACAAAAAGTTATACGTCCAAATGAACCTTGAATATGAACCTCTAATCTAAATGTACCTTTATGCAGAAAACAGTGTGTAAGCATCCAAATTAAGTTCTTTACCTTAACAGTAAGTTTAACACTCATTTCGACATTAAAACATAGGCTTTTTAAACGTATGGATTTTTTCCCCTCCGCAATTGAGGAATTATTACAAAACAGCCTACGTATTTTCCTGAGGATTTTTTTCTGAATGACAAGCACGGTATTACATGTGCAACTAATTTAGCTATTGCAATGTACATTTGTTGTGCCACATTTTTTAAAATTAGTCCACTGTTCATACAGCACCAAAATATTTTGCATGTCAGCAGTAAAGTTTTCAAGATATTGCATTTTGCATCATCATGTGGCGAGTGACAATTTGCTTCTTGAAAGTCCAATATCTTGAAAATTTGACTGCTGACATGGAAAAGGTTTGGGGACTGTATCAACAGTGGACTGATTTAAAAAAAATACTCAAATATATTTTGGGGGAATGGATTTCTACTTTAAGAACCAGGGTTGTATGCAAACCTTCAGAGTTCATTATTCACTGAAAAAAATAAGGATGGAGGGGATTCAATATGAGGACAGCATATTGTGCCTCTATGTTTCTACTCATTGATCCTCTACAACTTCTTGATTCTTTGAATATAATAGGCCTTACATATCCTCATACTGAGCATCAAAACTGCAGCACATCTTATCTGCTTGCATCCATGCTCTACTCGGGACCCTTTCCTAGCGAGTAATCGTGAGAATATGTGCATACCCATTCAATCTGAATGTAAAATGGTGCCTACCTTCCAACAAATGTGTAGGAAATTGATAAATGAAATGTTAAAAGAAAAGTGCAAATTATTAGTCAAATAAAAAAAGGCTGGGCCTGGGAGGATTTACAAGTCACATCCTAATTTAAAGGAGATGTTCGGTTGGCCATTGTAACAGGTAAACCCACTACAATAAGGAGGATATTTGTTTGGGTTCTGTACTATAACATTGCGAGAGCTGTTCGCGTACATACGCGCGATCTATATGTCGCGGGGGCGAGCAGGACTCCAATACAGGTGCTGATGATGTGTTCAAACGTACAGAAGTGCAGATAAATAAATTCGCTTGAATAGTTACAAGTAATGTCAAACTTTATTTAAAGTGCATTGTCACAAGGTCTCAACACAACTCATTGACTGTACAGAGGGAATAAATAATAGAGATAAGAGACTTTAGAGCAGAATGATAGAAAGAACAGAAGGGAGAAGACAAGGACAATTAATGGGATGTATTCAATGTTGCCTAATAAATCAGACTGTGATACCAATTATTGCTATACATTCTGAAGCAAATTACATTTGAACTTACTTTTATGGTTGTCTTTGTGGTTGGTCCTTCAGTGGGCCGAAATGTTTTGTTTTATTTATCCTACTTTTCAGAGACCCGAGTTTTAAAGTTTGTTTAGTAATACTTGGCTGTGGATATTTTACCAACCCCACAAATAATCAGCGGAGTAGACCGAGTTCAAATATAATTGTATTTAATATTCGTGATAGACAAGGGACGTGTAGGTTTTTTTCCTATGTAATTGTACTTGGCTATTGCTTGGCTAACATTACACAGCATGGGTACAGCGGCACTACTACAGTCAATTATGTATCATTGGATGCATTACCACACACACACACACAGTTTCCTCTGTAAGTGTATGTTGACATGATCTTATTTATCTAATTTTACACCCTATTCATAATTACTATCAAATAATGTATGTCGTGCAATAAGAAAATAGTTGCCTGCTGTGTCACCAATGTACTGTCTCGGGGGCACGCGATGCTCGTTCCCGTAAATATGAAATGTGTCGTTACCTAGCCTTTGCAAGTGGAGAATTTGCTGTGTAGCCGAATGAGCGTCGCGACCTACTCGCTCTGTCTGATGCGGCGGTTGAGTGTCACAGAAGTCCGGGGATTCACGTTGTTCCATCGGGCCTACTTCCATAATTCTCTCTGTATTGATTAAATACTTCCCTCTGAATAGTTAGACAAATATTATCGCCAAACGCTCAGAATTCTGCTGGAGAAACTGTGAGCGAGACAAATTTGTGTGGATTACCCCCATATTGTTCTCATCGAAAGCAGGGTAAATATCGCTTAAATACTCACACGACGTAGCAAGCTAGCAAGCTAACGTTATGATATTGTTTAGTTGGCTAGCTAGCTGTTTAAATTCATAATTCTTGAAATGTATTCCATCGCTATAAAATTAAGACTTTACAAATGTCATTTGGAGCGCAATTTACTTGGAGTTTATCGCGTTTTATTTTTGAACGCCGTGTCTTGGCGGAACGGAGGGGTTTTGGTTTTATTTAAGGTAGCATGGGAAGATGCACTGGTAGCTAGTTAGCCAGCTAACGTTAGCAACTTGCTAGCTAGCTATTATAGAATACATAGCACAAGTTGCACGTATATATATCACTCAAAGACAATTTATTCGTTGTTGAAATGTTAACTTTATTCAGATTGGGGGATTATTGTAGCTAGCTGAACTTTGCAGCTAGAAATAGACAAAAAACATAAGCAAAAGTAATCATGTGATAAATGGCAAATGATAGAGGCTGATGGCTCTTTACACTGCCCCAGTAGTACATGTAACTAGCTAGCTAATCATTACATCATAGTAATAATAACGATCATATTTATTTCATAGACAGATACTGTATACCACAACCAATGGCGTACACGTCATTGACCACAACAGCATATTGCTTTTTTGGGACAGTGTTCAGAACATAGTGCCAGGTGATCAGATGGCGTAATAATTGGTTCAAAGTTCGTCAAGGAAAGGGGTTTGCTTGTGCGCTTTGGCCCCATCTCGCTTCACCTTCCCCTCTAATGCAAACAGTTAGGTAGCTTGGCCATTAAATGTATACTAGACTTTGAGATGTTAGGCTGTACCGATGACAGGGGCTGTAGTCTTAATTGATACCAGAGTTAAATGACATGCAGTCCTGAGCTGTGATGCTGTATAGGTGTGTAAACAATTGCTGCATTCAAAACAACTGGGCACTCAGAGAAAAACAAGCACCAACTGGGAAAATCTTTTGAAGGGTCATCCAACTTGGAATTCTAAGTCGGGAACTCTTTCCAACCTGAAGATCACAGACCTCATGATTTTACCTAGTTTTTTTCTTAGTTCCCAGTTGTCTTGAACGCATCTTATGTCCCCTCCTTCCTCAGAAGGTGCCGTGGAGGGCATAGTGACTTGTCATGAACGAGCCCGTAGAGAGCGGTGTAGTCTCGTTTGACGAGTACGTGCGTCAGAAGGCCCGCAGTGTGCCCCAGCACCGTATGAAGGAGTTCCTGGAGTCTCTGGCCAACAAGGGCCCCGAGGCACTGCAGGAGTTCAGCCAGCAGGACGGTGACACCACCACCATGGTGTACCAGCAGGGGGGAAACTGTGTCTACACAGACAGCACTGAGGTGGCTGGCTCGCTGCTGGAGCTGGCCTGTCCGGTAAGAGGAGAGACCTTATGTGGTTCCTCCAGTAGTTCAGTTCTTTTGAATACACCTCAGGCTGCGTTTGTGCCCATTACCCTCATCTAGTCTATATACTTTGAAGAACAGATCACTTTACTAAATTGAGAGTAAAGCCCAACTCATACTTCAACATTGGTACTACCTATCTTATTGCTGCTATCATTGTCACTTTTGCTCTGTGATTGATTGATTTTCTCCTGTGGATGAACAGGTGCAGGTGAACTCTGCACAGATCTCACCCCAGATGGCTGCTGGTGTGCACCAGGGGTCTGAGCAGCAGATACAAGTACAGGTGAGGCCTGTACTTGTATTCCCACTCAATTATTTACCAGACTGGACTGAATGGCCTTCTTATCGACATCCAGGGCCTATAACCAAAAGGATCAGTTGAAAATGCAGTAGTCGGAAACACACCCTCAGCCATGTGGCATGTAACGCATGGTGGATGTGACAGAAGTGTATGATGCACTGTGTTTATTCTCCTCACATCTGTGGTCAGGTGCAGATCCAGGGACAGCAGGGCCAGACGGTGGACCTCCAGGGCATCCCCACAGCAGCACAGCTGGTCCAGCAAGGAGAGCTCACAGAGGAGCAGCACCAGCAGGTACACACGTAGCACTCTGCATTATTGAGTACACACACTCACCCCATGTCCTTTACTAACCAGGCAATTGGTTTTGTATACACCAGGCTCAGGTATTTGTTCTGTGGCTTTCAGATCCAGGCCCAGTTGGTGGCAGCAGTGTCAGGAGGTCAACAGATTAGACTACAAAGCGGTCAACAAATCCAGCATATTCAACTACAAGGGGGTCAGCAAATTCAGCTCCAAGGAGGCCAACACATCCAGCTTCAAGGGGACTTACAGGGTGGCCAACAGATCCAACTTCAAGGGGGTCAGCAGATCCAACTTCAAGGGGGTCAGCAGATCCAACTTCAAGGGGGTCAGCAGATCCAACTTCAAGGGGGTCAGCAGATCCAACTTCAAGGGGGTCAGCAGATCCAACTTCAAGGGGGTCAGCAGATCCAACTTCAAGGGGGTCAGCAGATCCAACTTCAAGGGGGTCAGCAGATCCAACTTCAAGGGGGTCAGCACATCCAACTTCAAGGGGGGCAACAAATCCAGCTACAAGGCGGGCAACAAATCCAGCACATTCAGCTACCAGGTGGTCAACATATTCAACTACAGGGTGGGCAGCAGATCCAGTTCCAGACAGTGGAGGCCATGTCTCCTCAGCAACAGCAGGGCTCTCCCCGGGAGGCAGAGAGGAGGGCGGGTACCAGCGTCCTCCAACCTGCCAAGAAGCGCAAGGTGGACGTCCCCATCCAGGTGTCGTACTCCCTCCCTCAGGGCCAACAGGGCCAGCAGGTGGTCCTGGCCCTCCCCCAGGGGCAGGGGCAGCAACAGCAGTTCCTGTCCCTCCGGCCCGACCTGCTTACTGTGGACAGCACCCACCTGTACAGCACCACAGGTACCATCACAGGCCCTGCCGGGGAGACCTGGACCATCCCTGTGTACTCCGGGGGGCAGCAGGGGGGCGTGCATCACATCGCCATCCCCCAGGAGGCTTACAACACAATGCAGGTGTCCTCCTCTGGTCACCACGACAACAAGGACAATAGGGTGGCCCACTCCTCGTCGTCGGGGACTGGGTCCGTCCAGTCGGGCACCACGGTGTCAGTCTCCGAGACGACGACAAACGACGAAGTGGTGCAGACGCTTTTCCCGGCGCAGTTCATGAACGGGAACATCCACGGCCCTGTGGTGGTGCAGACGGTGGGAGGGGCTTACAACGCCACGCAGCAGCTCCACATCTGGGACCCCCAGCAGCAGCAGGAACACCAAGAGCAACAGCTCCATCTACAGGTCAGAACAGGACTTACATTACCTGGGTTAGACCTTGACTTTGTCTTTGACTCCGATTCCAAGGTTTTCCACAACAATTACATACATTTAGGCTGTAGTCTCACCCAGTTAAGAAGGGGATGATTGGCTTGACTAGTGTAACACTTTAGCCTATTGTGGTGTTTTGGAAGCACATTTCCATGTCACTAGTTTAATGTCCTGAGTGGCGCAGCGGTCTAAGGCACTGCATCTCAGTGCAAGTCACTGGTTCAAATCCAGTCTGCGTCGCATCCAGCCGTGATTGGGAGTCCCATAGTGCGGCATACAATTGGCCCGGGTTTGGCCGGGTTAGGCCGTCATTGTAAATAATAATTTGTTCTTAACTGACTTGCCTAGTTTTTAATTTTTTTTTTAAGTGTTTGTGTAGAAATATCCAGTAATTTTGTGTGTGGAATTTCTTTTCTACAATGAAGTCAACTCACAGGGTAAACCACAAATCGAAGACGCATGGTGGTGTGCGTGTTAACATTTTAACTTCCTGTGTGTCCCCCTGCAGGGTCATGTGGAGTCAGAGTCACAGGTGGAGGCCCCCCAGGAGCTGCTGCTGCCTGTCTCCCTGAAGCCTGAGGAGGGCATGGACGTGTGGCGCCTCTGGGTCCAGCGCAAGAACACAGAGCTGGACAAGGAAGAGCAGAACAAGCTGGCGCCCATCGGACGTGAGTCAACACAACACAGACTCCCACTCACTCATTAAACCGCTCTCTCCAAGTATGTTTACTTATCTCTTTTATCCTCTCCTTCCTGTCTGTCTTGTTGGTTTGATTCCCGAATACTGAATAAATTCCACTCTTGAATATTGGCAGTTCTCTTAGTTGGAGTTTGGATAAAAACGTAATCTAAATGACCATATTCATCTGACCTTTTTCTCTCCCTGTGTCTCTCTGTGCAGGTCGTCAGGCACTGCGCTTCCAGGAGGACCTGGTGTCGAGTGCGGTGGCTGAGCTCAACGTGGCTCTGGCCCTTATGACCCAAGAGGCCCGGGGGTTGGAAGGAGAACAGTTTGAGCCTGATGCCCTCTACTACATCTTCCTGTGTATACAGAAGGTACACGTACCACTACTACACACACCCTCTCAATGGAATTCACATATCCGTACAGAAAGGATGCATTTTCACTGACATCCTCAATACACACACACACAGTTGTGGGCAAAAGTTCCCAATTGTCATATTTGAGTAAAGTAAATATACCTTAATGGAAAATTAGTATTTGGTTTTAAATGTACTTAAGTATCAAAAGTACGTATAATCCTCTTATGGCTTAGATCCCGCTAACGGGATCGATATGACAACAGCCAGTGAAAGTGCAGGGCGCCAAATTCAAAACAACAGAAATCTCATAATTAAAATTCCTCAAACATACAAGTATTTTACACCATTTTAAAGATAAACTTGTTGTTAATCCCACCACCGTGTCCGATTTCAAAAAGGCTTTACAAGGAAAGTACACCATACGATTATGTTAGGTCAGTACCTAGTCACAGAAAAACACAGCCATTTTTCCAGCCAAAGAGAGGAGTCCCAAAAAGCAGAAATAGAGAAAATTAATCACTAACCTTTGATGATCTTCATCAGATGAGACTCATGGGACTTTATGTTACACAATACATGTATGTTTTGTTCGATAAAGTTCATATTTATATCCAAAAATCTCAGTTTAAATTGGCGCGTTACGTACAGTAATGTTTTGCTTCCAAAACATCCAGTGATTTTGCAGAGAGCCACATCAATTTACAGAAATACTCATAAAAAATGTTGAAAATACAAGTGTTATGCATGGAACTTTAGATAAACTTCTCCTTAATGCAACCACTGTGTCAGATTTCAAAAAAACTTTAAAGAAAAAGCACACCATGCAATAATCTGAGTACGGCGCTCAGACACAAAAACAAGCCATACAGATATCCGCCATGTTGTGGAGTCAACAGAAGTCAGAAATAGCATTATAAATATTCACCTACCTTTGATGCTCTTCATCAGAATGCACTCCCAGGAATCCCAGTTCCACAATAAATGTTTGATAAAGTCCATCATTTATGTCCAAATACCTCCTTTTTGTTCGCGCCTTGAGTTTACAAATCCAGGCCAGACGAAAAGTAAAAAAATTACAGTTTGTAGAAACATGTCAAATGATGTATAGAATCAATCTTTAGGATGTTTTTAACGTAAATCTTCAATCATGTTTCAACCAGAGAATTCCTTTGTCTTTAGAATTGCAATGGAACGCAGGTCGCTCTCACGGGAGCGCGCCTGAATGAGCTCATGGCACTCTGCCAGACCCCTGACTCAATCAGCTCTCATTCCCCCCTCCTTCACAGTAGAAGCCTCAAACAAGGTTCTAAAGACTGTTGACATCTAGTTGAAGTATTAGGAAGTGCAATATGACCCCATAGACACTGTATATTCGATAGGCAATGACTTGAAAAACTACAAACCTCAGATTTCCCACTTCCTGGTTGGATTTTTTTCTCAGGTTATTATTGCCTGCCATATGAGTTCTGTTATACTCACAGACATCATTCAAACCATTTTAGAAACTTCAGAGTGTTTTCTATCCAAATATACTAATAATATGCATATATTAGCAACTGGGCCTGAGTAGCAGGCAGTTTACTCTGGGCACCGTATTCATCCAAGCTACTCAATACTGCCCCCAGCCATAAGAAGATAAATCATTTCACATTCCTTATATTAAGCAAACCAGATGGCCCCTTTAAAAAAAAATTTTTTATTTATTTTTTAATAAATATTTACTGATAGCCAGGGGCACACTCCAACGCTCAGACATCATTCACAAGCAAAGCATTTGTGTTGAGTGAATCCACATGATCAGAGGCAGTAGGGATGACCAGGGTTGTTCTCTTGAAGTGAGTGAATTGGACCATTTTCCTGTCCTGCTTAGCATTCAAAATGTAATGAGTACTTTTGGGTGTCGGGAGAATGTATGGAGTAAAAAGTATCATTATTTTCTTCAGTAATGTAGTAAAGTAAAAGTTGTCAAATCTAAATAGTAAAGTACAGATACACCAAAAAACAACTTATGTAGTACCTTAAGGTAGTTTTACTCAAGTACTTTACACCACTGCGCGCACACACAATACAAGATACTGACTGAAGTGTATTACAGTTGACTGAGGTTGTTAATGCCGTTCTCTATTTTCTGCTGGCAGTACCTCTTTGAAAACGGACGGGTGGATGATATCTTCTCTGACCAGTACTACACACGCTTCTCCCAGTGGTTACACAAAGCCCTGGACGAGTGGAGGCCTGTCATCCATCCACTAGGTAAGATACAATCAGTTTCTGTTTCCGGGTGTAAATTCAAGAGAGAGTATGGGGAAGAAACTGCTAAAGACCTAAGGGTCAAAACGGTGTAAAAAAAATAAAAGCAAGTCTGTTTTTGTGACTTCCATACCTGAGTACATTTCTGTGTTTTGGGCTGCTTGCTGTCTCTTGAGAGGAGAATGTATGGTGATTGGCCACTCTGCTCTCTCCTCCCAGGGTACATCATTCCCAGTCACGTGACAGAGGAGATGCTGTGGGAGTGTAAACAGCTGGGTGCCCACTCACCAGCCACGCTGCTCACAACACTCATGTTCTTCAACACTAAGTGAGTCATACTGGACACATGATTCTTATTTCATACTCATTGTACGAATGTCTCCTGTTCACCCAATAGACTTGTGGGTCATTCCATTGGATTTCAATCGCTTTTTGACCGCACCCCTTTTGATTTGAACGAAACCTTCCATGCATATTTGTCCCAAGTGCTCAAAGTAACTTTTTGGACCTGAATGCCAAATCATTAATGCTCGACGTTGACCCATTTTGCATACCCCACCTTGCTACGAGACATGTCTTCTTCACTGGAAAAGATAAACGGTTAACTTTGATATAATTTATGCATGCTCTTGAATACAGGGTGGCTGTCATGTTTTGTGTATGTCTGTTAATTGGAGATGCATTGGTTTTTTTTAATAATATATATTTTTTTATTTTAATGTTAATTTAAAAAATATTTATCCAACATTTTATGCAAGAAATTATAAAATAGTAAGTTGTCTGTTAACTTTAAAATTATATTCAACTCAACCGTTTATCTTTTCCAGTGATGAAGACATGGATGTGTCATGGTGTGGTATGCAAAATGGCTCGACTTTGAGTTCCTCCATCTCCGAAATGTTTTGGCATTCAAGTCCAAAAAGTTACTTTCTGACCACTTCTGCCATGGGCAAATACACATAGAACGTTTAGTTCAAATCCAAGGTGGTGCGATTGAAATGAAATGGAACGACCCTTGTACTTGCTAAGTCACAATATAATTGTAATCCTTTGTAGCATTCATGTGATCAGGCCTATTTGCTGTTGTTTTAAAGGATGCAGGGTAGCTGATGTGTGTGAATGCTGGGTTTTGTCTGTTGCGTGTGTGTGTTTTTGTGTTAAACGTTTCTCTCCTGTAGGTATTTCCGTCTAACAACGGTAGAGCAGCACATGAAGGTGGCCTTCTCCAAAGTGCTGAGGCACACGAAGAAGAACCCGTCCAACCCAAAGGATAAGAGCACCAGTATCCGCTATCTGAAGGGCCATGGGCCCTTAGGAACACACCATGCAGGGCAGAAAGGTGAAGTCATCTTTAGAGTTCATAATAAATACAAATTAAGCTTTATATATTTTAGACTGGATCTCCATTTTCCCAGTCACCGACTAACTGGTATTGGTCAGCTATGTGTTCCATACATTCAAAACTTTCCCTTTGGGGCAAATTCTTTGCGCCTCTCTGACTGATCTAAGTTTGTCAACATTATGAGGTCCATAATCCCCATCACTACTTCCTGATGATCACCTCTGACCTCTGTGATGTTTGAACTTTGCAGTGACCGATGACATGTATGAGGAGCAGGCTGAGGATCCTGAGAACCCTCTGCGATGCCCAATTAAGCTGTATGATTTTTACCTCTTCAAATGGTGAGTAATGACCCCCCCCCCCCCCCCCCCTCCCGACATATCTAGTCGCTAAGAGGATGCCCTTGCACAGGGTGACGTTTTCCATGGTGTTAAATACACAACAGAACATCAACTTTAACAGGAGCTCTTTGATGCATTTCTAATGACCCAATCAACGTCTAACCCTCCCGTCTCGCTCAGTCCCCAGAGTGCTAAGGGGCGTAACGACGCGTACTACCTGACGCCAGAGCCCGTCGTGGCGCCCAACAGTCCCATATGGTACTCCACTCAGCCAATCACGAGTGAGCAGGTGGAGCACATGCTCACGCGCATCATCATGGTGCGGGAGATCCAGGAGGCCATCGCCATGTCGTCGGCCAGCATGCACTGAGCAGGGGAGGGGAGGAGGAACTGAAATGAACACACTAACCCCCGAAATCAGCCTTCCTCTCTCTCAAGCGTTCCTCTTTGTGGTACCTCCTTCACTCAGTAACTAACTCTAAGGACCTCCAGTGGCCTCAGTCTCAACCCATCACACCTGCCAACCATAGGAGTGGGGGAGCGATCGATAGTGTTTACAGAGTGGACTTATGGGCCTTTTTTTAAGGAATAGACTCCTGCGTTTATTCATCTAATGGCAGTTCAATGGCAGTTATGTCACCCTCAATGCTGTTATCTTTTTGGGGATGGTCACACGTGTACGTAAGCCACCACTTCACTTAACCCCCCACCTCACTTCACCATAGAATTGTTTCCTGGACTGACGAGACGAGTGAGATGGATTTTGACAAAGTCACTAAATCAGAGCTCATCATGTACTCCTGTAGGCTGTTGCAGCCCCCAATAAAGATGAAATGGTCAGAAATGGATGGTGAAATATCGGATATATATTCAGTCATATAAATATATTATACACATAGTGACTTCAGAAAGTATTCGTACCCCTTGACTTAGTCCACATTTTGTTACAGCCTGAATTAAAACGTTTATTTTTAATCTCACCCTTCTACACACAATACCCCATAATGACAAAGTGGAAACATGTTTTTAGAAATGTTTGCACATTTATTGAAAATTAAATACAGAAATATCTCATTTACATTAAGTATTCACACCCGAGTCAATACTTTTTCTAGGCACCTTTGGCAGTGATTACAGCTGAGGGTCTTTCTGGGTAAAAGGCGCTGCGTGGTCAAGCCATACAGCATTTACTGCGATGCGGCCTCCGCAGAAGTCAGAACAAACATACTTTTTGCGCTTCGCTGAGCTGTTGTCAAGGAAGTGAGTTTGTGTTTATACAGGACCTCTCGCCCCCACCTACCGTCAAATCAGTCATGTCAATGCGGAGCCCTCCGCATTGTTAAAACATTTTGAGAGGCGCGTAGCGATGCGGTACGGAGCTTGATTTGGCCTCTGCACGCTTCAGGAGACTCCGCCTTAGCATCACACCCTCCATACAAACCCTGACCACATTTTTGGATCAAGTGTAATTTGGCTTTAAGTCTTTAAGAGCTTTCCACACCTGGATTGTGCAACATTCGCCCATTGTACTTTTCAAAATCATTCCAGCTCTGTCAAATTGCTGGACAGCCATTTTCAGGTCTTGCCGTAGATTTAAGTCCAAACTGTAACTCGGACATTCGGGAACATTCACTGTCTTCTTGGTAAGCCATAACAAATGGGTTGAATACTTATTGACTCATGATATTTCTGCTTTTTAAATTTGTAAAAGTTTATAAAAACATAATTACACTTTGACATTTTGTGTGTGTGTGTGTGTAGGCCAGTGACAAATCTCAATGTAATAATTTTAAATTCAGATTGTTACCATGTGGAAGAAGTCAAGGGGTGTGAATACTTTCTGAAGGCACTGTACACTCCCCTAAGTATTTAGTTGGATAATGATGCTAAAAACCAAAAATGATTCATTTGGCTCTGTATTCCAGCATTTTGGATTTGAGATGAAATGTTTAATTTGAGTGTATTTTCATACATAGTGCTTTAATTTCTAAACAGTGAAACATGTATCTAGTCCCCCCATTTTTGAAGGTGTCATAAGTATTTTGACAAATTCACTTGTAGTATTAAAGTAATCAAAATTGTAGTATTTGGTCGCATTCCTAGCATGCAATGACTACAAGTGACGACAAACTTCTTGGATGCTTTTGCGGTTTGTTTTGGTTGTGTTTTCAGATTGTTGTGCCCAATAGAAATGAATGGTAAATGTATTGTGATATTTTGGAGTCACTTTTATTGTAAATAAGATAACGTTTCCAAACACTTCTACATGAATGTGGCTGCTACCATAATTCTGGATAATCATGAATGAATTGTGGATAATGAGTGAGAAGGTTTAGGCACAAAGATCATACCCCCAAGACATCTGAACCTCTCAACATGACCAATAAGAGGTTAGCATTTTTGTTGTTGTTGAGGAGCATCGTTCACTCATTATTCAGGATTAATTCATGATTGTCCATAATCATGGTAGCATCCACAATAATGTAGTGTTAACAAACATATTTTATTCTTACTTACAATAAAAGGTGACTCCAAAATGACACAATACATTATTCACCATTCATATTGGGCAAAATATAATCCGAAACACAACCAAACTGCAAATGCATCCACAAGTTTGTAATCACGTATGAAAATACCTTCAAATAAAAGGTGGCATTCTGTACTGTCGCCTCATAACATTTGATGTCATCCAAGATGCTAGAGTATAGGGCCAAATGTACATATTTTAGCTTCACTGTCCAAATAAATACGTAGGGGAGTGTATATGGAAATGTACCACGTTTAACATGTTAGCCCTCACAGGGACCCTCCTGTGCCTCTTGTCCTCTAAGCTCTCAGGTTCCAGACAGGACAGGAGCCAAGAGCAGAGTGGATTACACACCAACAGACATTTAATGGGAACTCTGCTCTGCTTTTCTTTTTTTTTACATGTATTTTTATTGGCATTTATGATCTCCTGTATGTATTGATATTCTAGTGGTGTTGGAGGCTAAATAAGAAAGTATGTTTTTTTTCCCCCCAAACGTGCCTTTGTACTGTGAATGAGTGTGTGTGTGGCTTTTTAAGAATTTCAGTCAGGCCTTAGCTCTTGGAACTTGGGACAACCATTAGGTCAAAGGTCACTTGAAGTGATGCCGCTCCGTATTTCTGATTTTAAGAGAATCTTCTGTATCCTGTCTGCTCTGCAGAGGAGCCGCTGATGCACCATTCATCCTCTTATCTGGAATGCAGTCGTCGCAGGGTGCTGGTGGTGAAGTACTTCAGCAGGGGGCAGGACACAGTGATATCACTGGCAGTGTCAGCGGACGTGCGTGCAGGGTTAGGGAAGAAGGCGACGTGCCTTGCTTTGTTTCAATCCCAGGCTCGGTAACAAACCATCCAGCAATTTCTGAAGTAAAAAGAAACAAAGTCCATCATTGCATGCCAGTACAGTTAACTTGACTGGTACCAAAGAGGTCTAAAGCTTAGGCAACACTTTGTTGTAATGCATCTATATTGTGAAGTGGTGTTTACCTAAGGTGGAAGTTTTTGTGGTCCCCAAGGATATGACACCCCAGAGCGTATGCTGGGGTGTGGATCCTCACCCCTATGAGCAGGAGATGGATGGATGAGGCAAGAGACACAGTGAACAGGTTGCTACGCTGGTTCACAAGGTTGTTCAAAAATGGTGCTACTGTTAAAAGGAGCATCGTGTCTTCTATGACCTAGGTTAATGTGAGCTATTAGTGTGTAGCAGACCCCTCAACAACACGAAGACTAAAGAACGATCTGTTCTTTTTGAAGGACTTTTTACTGGCTCGAGAGTTATGACACAATTCTTCTGATTTGACTCGTTCGTTTTAAGTCGTTTGAACTGCTGGCCGCAATTAATTCTACAGCAGGATTAATACGCACTCCTCCGTTAACGTGCTCCGGACAGCATATATCATATATTCTCGCAAGTTCTACACAGCTTTGTAGAACCAAAACATACACAGCCTCTGCTCAACAAACTCGAACTTGAGAATGAATCATTTGGGATGCTGCAGTTCGCAAATAATATTATGCTTATTACCCTCAAGGCAGTCGAGAAATGCGTTCCCCCAAGACACGCTCGCAATCTAGTCGAGTTGCGGCCACGACTCGTTTCAAATGTACAGAGACATAATCGCATTTGCATGTCTAGCAATCAACAAATGTACATTGTTTAAAGCACCCTTTTACAAGTCTCAATCACAAATGACAGCTCCAATAAGCCCAATTATGGGGAACGAGAGGGCTTGTAGAATCATTACTATTTTGAATTTTCAGTTCATCATTCGCCGGTAAGCGTCCTGTGTTCTCTGAGCATTACTGACTCAAATGAACAAAATGAGTCGAAAGATTTGTTCTTTTGACTGAATGAGTCGAAAATATTAGTCTGTAAAAACACCCGAATTTCCCCCCACTAAATGAAGACAGGTTCCGTGTCATCTTTTTTGCAATCATGTTATATAGCAATCAGTTAGGATGTGCAGGGTGACTGCAAAAACAGATGACTTGGAAACACACCAGATTCAATTTTTCAGAAGTGTCGCTACCTGTGATGGGCTGGAGCTCCACAAGGCTGCAGCCATTGCTGCTGTCCAGGACGCGTACTGGGTCACTGCCCCCTGGGTCACTGCCCCCTGGGCCTGCCGATTGGCCTGCACGTTAGTCACTCTCTCGCCGCCGACACTCACCCTGTACACAGGACTCAGGCCTACCTGAGAGGGATTATGGGCCGTTAGGTGTATACAATTACACAATACATTACGTACAAATATAGAATCTATAACAGATGCTAACTTCAAAACCCGAAGGACATTGCAGTATCTGCTGAAAGCCACCGATGTAAACATAACAGGAGTTGTGCACTCTACTGTCAATGTGTCACTAGAAGACTACAGCCATTGCCAGCATTTGGTAAGTAGCTAATGATTTATTGTTTGAAAGCAGTTGATTACCTTGAAGTGAGCCTGAGCCCAGGGGAATTCTCTCTCTATGATGGTTGTCAAATTATCCCCTCAGAGGGAACAGGCCACAGCAGAAATGCTGCATGGGGGGATAGGGAAAAAGGAAGATGACTGAAAGTGTAAGGAAACCAGGAAGTAGCATGAGGTTCAGAGGCTACGTCACTGCTTGTTAGATACTACTGCACTGTCGGATCTCGGAACACGAGCATTTCACTACACCCGCAATAACGTCTGCTATGTGTATGCAACCCAAAAAATAGATTTGAGGTGTGAATTGAGCTCAAAAACCCTTGGGTCCAGAGCCAGACAGACACATCACCGCTGCTCCAAGAAAACTAGGGAGCTAGTTGTCAACGGCAGGGTCATTACAAAAACTCTATGCCATATGATGTGCTGCCTGGATCCTTATCTTAAACTAAATCTCTAAACACAGACATCCACACACCAATATTTCCTCTCCACTTTGAGTTTTTTGTGGAGGTTTTGTACATAGTCCGGTGTTTCATCAGTCCTTGCCAGCAAGAGTGTCCCTGTTGTCTCCTTGTCCAATCCAAGGCGGACTTCCAGCTGGGAGTGGGGCTCAGCCCTCATGCCAGCCATCACCTTGGCAAGGACTGGAAGATGTCCATGATATTCCTTTGACCCATTTAGGGGGAAGATTATTGGATTTAAATCACAGTGATTTTTGAAAACACTTCAGGGTATTAGGGTGTATTTTTTTTTACAAGTGACATTCAAATGAACAATCTCTTTCATGATATAATCCTTGAATGTGTGTTTGACCATATAAGCCTTATGTACCATAATGTAATAGGCATGTAAATACATTGTCTCAACACCCAATACCTTGAGCAGAAGCTCCATATGGCTTATTGATGACAGCGAGCTCTGGGTGTGGGAGAATCAGACCTCTTTTTAGGTGCTTGGCCAGAACGTTGGGGTGAATATTACTCAGCTGCTGAGTGAACTGTCGCAGCTCGATGAACCTCTTTTGGCAGTGGGGACACTTGCCGCAATCACATACCAGGCACCCGAGTGGCGCAGCGGTCTTGCATCGTGCAAGAGGCGTCACTACAGTACCTAGACCGAATCCAGGCTGTATCACATCCGGCCGTGATTAGGAGTCCCCATAGGGCGGCGCACAATGGTCCCAGCGTCGTCCGGGTTTGGCTGGAGTAGGCCGTCATTGGACATAAGAATTTGCTCTTAACTGGCTTGCCTAGTTAAAAAAATGTAAATGCATAAAACAAATACTAGTCTTTTTATGCCTGTCACATCTGTGAATGTGTTTTGTTGGTTGATTGAAAAACAAGAAAACTTAATAAAACTTTAAATTGAAAAAAAAAATACTAGTCGACTAGCATATGACACCGAGGATAAGGGAGTCTCTTCTGACCCACCACCATTGCCTTTCCTTTCTGTTTTTCCAGGCGAATTTTGCGTGAAGGTCGATGATTCTCAGATTCGGTCTCTTGTCAGAGTCAGACCCTGGTGCTGATGCTCCCCTCGATATGTGACAAATATTGCTCGTTCTCCCTGAGCGAATTACCATTTGACATGTGCTTATAACATCATTATTACAAGTCAGCGTTCCCGTCCTGTAGTTGTTTATGACAACTAGCCTACATGTCGGTTTGTGTCTGAAGCTGAAAACACTGGATGGCGCCATAGTGGTGGTTGATTTCTTCACACCGGAAATTCTGTATATTGACTTCCCTTTTTTCAGATTCGCACAAAGACGTGAATGAATCTACAACGTTAAAAATGCTGCAGCTGAATGGATATCCAGTTTGAGCTATGCAATGTGCGAATAGGATACGCAAATACTTTCATGATGCATAGTTATTTTGGAGTTGAGGCTAATCGTTTTGGGAACATTATATTCAGTCAGTGGGCACACGTGTGTCATGAACCACATTATCGTGAACAAAAATAGTGTAATCCGTGGTTTGCTTTAAAATTAAAAGTCCCTCATTGCAACATGTAAACTGATACAAATAGTGGAATCATGACACAGACTAGATCATGCTTAACAAGGTTGTCAATGGCATGTTATATATACAACAAAATACAATAATTTGTTCATTTGAAAAAATAACAAATCAGTTGAAATTGCACTGTGGATGTATCAGACATCAGAATTGCATTGGGGCGTATTTATACATTTATGTAGAGTTTTCATCAATATTGGCGCCATACCTATGAGTCTTGGCACCCAGAGAACACAACTGTGAAGAGTTTACACAAACATTAGCATTGTAGAGCTTATTGAAGGACTTTAAATGTGGGAAATTAACTCATTATTGATGTTTGTTGAATTTAAATAACATTCCAATTTGGTTTAATATTCTAGTTCAAGTGTGGCATGATTAAATTATTTTTTGAGTATGCAGCAGATGTAATGGGGGACTTTTATTTTGAAGTCAACCCGCAGATTCCACTATTGATGCTCAAGCTAATTTTGTTCACGACACACCACACATGGCCCGACATTCAATGGGCCAGCCTGCAAATTCCGATTTGTCAATACATCTTGCTGAGATGTCAGTCCACCATTCTGTCCTTGCCTAAATAAAATTAAAATAACATTGATTGATGTCCAAATTCTGCGGCTGCCGAGATGAAGATTACGGACAGCGTGTTGCGAAGTTTTAGGGTTGCTAGGACATTCCGGGAGAATTCGCAGAAAGTCAACTGTGTGGACTACAGCTCGAACGGCGAGAGTGCAATATCTAGTAGCGACGACGACTCCATTGTTTTATATGACTGTCAGGAGGGAAAGTGAGCACAATTAATCTTGTTTCATCGGCTGCAGTTTGCATACAGTAACCTATACGTGCACAAAACTGTCTAGAAGACACATTTTCTATGTGTGGGGCCTGTTGTTTGGGAACTTCCCCGAGCTCAAGTCCCACATGGAGGTCGATTGTTCAAGAGGGCAAAAAAAAGGTGTCCGAAAATATAATAATTAATGTTGTATTACAATTATAATCCAAGGCTGGAAAATCATACACCCATCAAGGCATGGTTAATAATACTGTACAGTTTAAATACAAATAGTTTGCATAGAATGAAGATTATTTTATTAGAAGAAAACAAACGGAAACACATTGCATTACATAACCACAACATGTATAACTTTTACATAAATTACTGTGAATGATAGAGAATCAAACGAAGCTTTAATGTAAGGTGTTGTCAAATTGTCTTGTGTCATCATGTCCCCTTCTGCCCACACCCCACTTCAGACCAATACGGACCCTGTACAGTAAGAAGTACGGAGTAGACCTAATCCGGTATACACATGGGGATGCCAACACAGTGGTCTACAGCTCCAACAAACTAGATGGTAGGAATTTCTAGAAGTTAAACAGCTCTAATGCTGCGTTTACACATGCAGCCCAATTATGATATTTTTTCCACCAGTTGGTCTTTTGACCAATCGCCTATTTTTATAGCAAATCATTTTCAGGGCTGATCGGATTGGACAGAATACCAACGAGTGAAACAAAATATTAGAATTGGCCTGCCTGTGTAAACACAGCCTAATAAACAAAACGGTCAAGCCAACATGGTATGTTAGTGTGTGCAGTGTTTTCCCTGTATTTTATAAAGTGGGGCGCAAAGATGCTAAAAACATGATGGGCTGCTTCCATTAAATTAAATTAAACATGTGTCTGTATCAGTTTTACAAAAGTATGACCTCACTCATGTCTTCTCTGTGACTCATCCAGATACCATCCGATACCTGTCTCTCACTGACAACAAGTACATTCGCTACTTCCCTGGGCACACTGATAGGTGAGACAATACTTTTGAGGGATTCATATACAGTTAATGGTTATTTGGGCACTAACATTGATTACACACTGTGTGGATGTTGTCAGGGTTGTTGCTCTCTCCATGTCACCGGTGGATGACACATTTATCTCTGGTTCCTTGGATATGACCATACGACTCTGGGACCTGCGCTCTCCAAACTGTCAGGTGAATAAGAGCAGCCTCTAGAAGCCACAATTCTTTCACAGTGCTCTTTAGATGAGCTTGGGAAAAGACATATCAATGTATTTTATATCATGTAACAGGCCTTGAAATGTGTGTTTCTTTGTCTTAGGGTCTTACTAATCCTTTGGGGAAGCCTGTTTGCTCCTATGACCCCGAGGGCCTGATATTCGCTGCTGGGGTCGATTCTGAGGCGATTAAACTGTACGACCTCCGCTCCTTTGACAAGGTAACATTGAAAATGTGTGTGAAATGTATTAGTGTTTGTAATGTACTATGTTTGTACTATTGTTTATTATGTATGTACAGTGCCAGTGAAACGTTTGGACACCTACTCATTCATGTTCTACAGTGTAGAATAATAGTGAAGACATCAAAACTATGAAATAACACATGGAATCATGTAGTAACTGAAAAACTATTAAACAAATCAAAACCCTTTGCCTTGATGACAGCTTTGCACACTCTTGGCATTCTCTCAATCAGCTTCACCTGGAATGCTTTTCCAACAGTCTTGAAGAAGTACCCACATATGCTGAGCACTTGTTGGCTGCTTTTCCTTCACTCTGCAGTCCAACTCATCCCAAACCATCTCAATTGGGTTGAGGTTGGGTGATTGTGGAGGCCAGGTCATCTGATGCAGCACTCCATCACTCTCCTTCTGGGTCAAATAGCCCTTACACAGCCTGGAGGTGTGTTTTGGGTCATTGTCCAGTTGCAAAACATATGATAGTCCCACTAAGCGCAAACCAGATGGTATGGCTTATCGCTGCAGAATACTGTGGTACCCATGCTGGTTAAGTGTACCTTGAATTCTAAATAAATCACTGACAGTGTCACCAGCAAAGCACCATCACACCTCCTCCTCCATGCTTCATGGTGGGAACCACACATGTGGAGATCATCCGTACACCTACTCTGCGTCTCACAAAGACACGGTGGTTGGAACCAAAAATTTGAAATGAGGACTCATCAGACCAAAGGACAGATTTCCACCAGTCTAATGTCCATTGCTCATGTTTCTTGGCCTAAGCAAGTCTCTTCTTATTGGTGTCCTTCAGTAGTGGTTTCTTTGCAGCATTTCAACCATGAATGCCTGATTCACGCAGTCTTCTCTGAACAGTTGATACTGAGATGTGTCTGTTACTTGAACTCTGTGAAGCATTTATTTGGGCTGCAATTTCTGAGGCTGGTAACTCAAATGAACTTATCCTCTGCAGCAGTGGTAACTCTGGGTCTTCCTTTCCTGTGGCAGTCCTCATGAGAGACAGTGTCATCATAGCGCTTGATGGTTTTTGCGACTGCACTTGAAGAAACTTTCAAAGTTCTTGAAATTTTCCGAATTCACTGACCTTCACGTCTTAAAGTAATGATGGACTGTCATTTCTCTTTGCTTATTTGAGCTGTTCTTGCTATAATACGGACCTTGTCTTTAACCAAATAGGGCTATCTTCTGTATTCCACCTCTACCTTGTCACAAAACAACTGATTGGCTCAAACACATTAAGAAGGAAAGAAATTCTACAAATTAACTTTTAACAAGGCACACCTGTTGAGAGAATGCCGAGTGTGTGCAAAGATGAGATGGATGCCGGAGGGGATGGCTGCCGTTTTATGGGCTCTTAACCAACCGTGCAATTCTTGTAATTTTTTTCGCATTGTTTGTAACATTTATTTTGTACATAATGTTGCTGCTACTGTCTCTTATGACCGAAAAGAGCTTCTGGACATCAGAACAGCGATTACTCACCTTGAACTGGACAAATAATCTTTCTTTAATGAGTCGGACAAGAGGGATTTACTCTAGACACCCGACAAGGTCCTCATCCGCATCATTCGCAGGAGAAAGAGACGGCGATATCGCAGAAGGAGATCGGGGTGCCTTGTGAGGATCCAGCGACGAGTGGCTAATCTGCCTTTACCATCGGTGCTATTGGCCAATCGTTGGATAATAAAGTGGACGAACTACAAGCACGTATGTCCTACCAACAGGACATTAAAAACTGTAATATCTTATGTTTCACAGAGTCGTGGCTGAACAACGACATGAATAACATACAGCTGGCGGGTTATACACTATCGGCAGGATAGAACAGCAGCCTCTGGTAAGACAAGGGGTGGCGTTCTATGTATATTCGTAAACAACAGCTGGTGCACGATATCTAAGGAAGTCTCAAGGTTTTGCTCGCCTGGGCTAGAGTAGATCATGATAAGCTGTAGACCACAATATCTACCAATAGTTTTAATCTATATTCTTCATAGCTGTCTATTTACCACCACAAACCGATGCTGGCACAAAGACTGCACTGAGCTGTATATGACCATAAGAAAACAGTAAACCGCTCATCCAGAGGTGGCGCTCCTAGTGGCCGGGGACTTTAATGCAGGGGAACTAAAATCCGTTTGACCTCATTTCTACCAGCATGTTAAATGTGCAATCAGAAGGGAAAAAACTATTGACCACCTTTACCCCGCACACAGAGACATGTACAAAGCTCTCCCTTGCCCTCCATTTGGCAAATTTGACCATAATTCTATCCTCCTGATTCCTACTTACAAAAAAAAAACTTAAGCAGGAAGCCCAAGTGACTCGGTCAATAAAAAAAGTGGTCACATGAAGCAGATGCAAAACTACAGGACTGTTTTGCTAGCACAGACTGGAATATTTTCTGGGATTCTTCAGATGGCATTGAGGAGTACACTACATCAGTCACTGGCTTCATCAATAAGTGCATAGATGACATCGTCCCCACAGTGACTGTACGTACATACCCCAACCAGAAGCTATGGATTAAAGGCAACATCCTCAGTGAGCTAAAGGGTAGAGCTTCCGATTTCAAGGAGCGGGACTCTAACCCGGAAGCTTATAAGAAATGCCCTCCGATCAACCATCAAACAGGCAAAGCGTCAATACAGGACTAAGATCGAATCTTACTACATCGGCTCCAACGCTCGTCTTATGTGGCAGGGCTTGCAAACGATTACATGTTACAAAGGGAAGCACAGCCGCAAGCTGCCCAGTGATACGAGCCTACCAGACAAGCTAAATTACTTCTATACTCGCTTCGAGGCAAGTAACACTGAAACATGCATGAGAGCATCAGCTGTTCCGGACAACTGTGTGATCACATGCTCTGTAGCCAATGTAAGACCTTCAAACAGCTCAACATTCACAAGGCCGCAGGGCCAGAAGGATTACCAGGGCGCGTACTCCGAGCATGCGCTGACCAATTAGCAAGTGTCTTCACTGACATTTTTCAACCTCTCCCTGTCTGAGTCTGTAATACCAACATGTTTCAAGCAGACCATCATAGTCACTGTGCCCAAGAACACTAAGGTAACCTTCCCAAATGACTACCGACCCGTAGCACTCACGTCTGTAGCCATGAAGTGCTTTGAAAGGCTGGTCATGGCTCACATCAACACCATTATCCCAGAAACTCTAGACACACTCCAATTTGCATACCACCCCAACAGATCTATTGCACTCCACACTGCCTTTTCACAGCTGGACAAAAGGAACACTTATGTGAGAATGCTATTCATTGACTACAGCTCAGCGTTCAACACCATAGTGCCCTCAAAGCTCATCACTAAGCTAAGGACTGATAAGAGAATTATGTTCTCCAGGTACATCACCCAATTTAATTATATTACTCTCAGTCTGCAAACCAGAATTTGTAAGATCCTGGTCGAATGAAATAGACGGAGGCCCAGCTAAATAGTCAAAGGTTTATTCACGGAACGTTCTGAAGTCAAGAATACAAATCAATTCACTTTATACTGACTTCCCACGCCCACACATACACACAAACATACGCACACGCATACACACACACTGTCTGTCTCACTTCCCAGCCGACAGAGATAGTGAATTTGTCCTTGAGACGTTCTCTCCCAAATCTCTAGTCAGGTCGGCACCGAGCTCAGACAGTCTGTGTTTAAAATACCATAAAGACATATTGTTTTACCCTAATTCTGACGGACTACACATTTATTGATTATGATTTCATACATTCTAATCAATTCCATACAATTATATGTTTCAGGGTGGAATATTCTAATCATTCAATTACTAAACACCTCCTTCTGCAACTGGATCCTGGACAGGTGGTAAGGGTAGGTAACAGCACGTCTGCCACGCTGATCCTCAACACGGGGGCCCCTCGGGGGTGCGTGCTCAGTCCCCTCCTGTACTCCTTGTTCATCCACGACTGCATGGCCAGGCACGACTCCAACACCATCGTTAAGTTTGCAGACGACACAACAGTGGTAGGCCTGATCACCAACAACGACGAGACAGCCTATAGGGAGGAGGTCAGAGACATGGCCAGGTGGTGCCAGAATAACAACCTCTCCCTCAAAGTGATCAAGACAAAGGAGATGAGTGTGGACTACAGGAAAAGGAGGACCGAGCACGCCCCCATTCTCATCAATGGGGCTGCAGTGGAGCAGGTTGAGAGCTTCAAGTTCCTTGGTGTCCACATCACCAACAAACTAACATGGTCCAAGCACACCAAGACAGTCGTGAAGAGGGCACGACAAAACCTATTCCCCCTTAGGAGACTGAAAAGATTTCGCGTAGATCCTCAGATCCTTAAAAAGTTATTCAGCTGCACCATCGAGAGCATGGTTGCATCACTGCCTGGGAATTCTCTTCGATTATAATCACAGCCGTATATATTCCCCCCCAAGCAGACACATCGATGGCTCTGAACAAACTTTATTTGACTCTTTGCAAACTGGAATCCATATATCCTGAGGCTGCATTCATTGTAGCTGGGGATTTTAACAAGGCTAATCTGAAAACAAGACTCCCTAAATTGTATCAGCATATCGATTGCGCAACCAGGGCTGGAAAAACCTTGGATCATTGCTATTCTAACTTCCGCGACGCATATAAGGCCCTGCCCCGCTCTCCTTTCAGAAAAGCTGACCACGACTCCATTTTGTTGATCCCTGCCTACAGACAGAAACTAAAACAAGAAGCTCCCGTGCTGAGGTCTGTTCAACGCTGGTCCAATCTGATTCCACGCTCCAAGACTGCTTCCATCACGTGGACTGGTATATGTTTCGTATTGCATCAAACAACAACCTTGACGAATACGTTGATTCGGTGAGCGAGTTCATTAGAACATGCGTTGAATATGTCGTTCCCATAGCAACGATTAAAACATTCCCAAACCAGAAACCGTGGATTGATTGCAGCATTCGTGTGAAACTGAAAGCGCAAACCACTGCTTTTAATCAGGGCAAGGTGACCGGAAACATGACCGGATACAAACAGTGTAGCTATTCCCTCCGCAAGGCAATCAAACAAGCTAAGCGTCAGTATAGAGCCAAAGTAGAATCTCAATTCAACGGCTCAGACACAAGAGGTATGTGGCAGGGTCTACAGTCAATCACGGATTACAAAAAGAAAACCAGCCCCGTCACGGACCAGGATGTCTTGCTCCCAGGCAGACTAAATAACTTTTTTGCCCGCTTTGAGGACAATACAGTGCCACTGACACGGCCTGCAACCAAAACATGCGGACTCTCCTTCACTGCAGCCGACGTTAGGAAAACATTTAAACGTGTTAACCCTCGCAAGGCTGCAGACCCAGACGGAATCCCCAGCCGCGCCCTCAGAGCATGCGCAGACCAGCTGGGTGGTGTGTTTACGGACATATTCAATCAATCCCTATCCCAGTCTGTTGTTCCCACATGCTCCAACCTCACTGAGCTCGAGCTGTTTTGACAGGAGGAATGGGAAAAAATGTCAGTCTCTCGATGTGCAAAACTGATAGAGACATACCCCAAGCGACTTACAGCTGTAATCGCAGCAAAAGGTGGCGCTACAAAGTATTAACTTAAGGGGGCTGAATAATTTTGCACGCCCAATTTTTCAGTTTTTGATTTGTTAAAAAAGTTTGAAATATCCAATAAATGTCGGTCCACTTCATGATTGTGTCCCACTTGTTGTTGATTCTTCACAAAAAAAATACAGTTTTATATCATTATGTTTGAAGCCTGAAATGTGGCAAAAGGTCGCAAAGTTCAAGGGGGCCGAATACTTTCGCAAGGCACTGTATATACTGTACTCTATATCATCTACTGCATCTTTATGTAATACATGTATCACTAGCCACTTTAACTATGCCACTTTGTTTACATACTCATCTCATATGTATATACTGTACTCAATACCATCCACTGTATCTTGCCTATGCCGCTCTGTACCATCACTCATTCATATATCTTTATGTACATATTCTTTAGCCCCTTACACTAGGTAGTAGTTTTGGAATTGTTAGCTAGATTACTTGTTGGTTATTACTGCATTGTCGGAACTAGAAGCACAAGCATTTCGCTACACTCGCATTAACATCTGCTAACTATGTGTAAGTGACAAATAAAATTTGATTTGATTTAACTGCTATGCCTCCGACCGCAAGGCGCTACAGAGGGTAGTGTGTATGGCCCAGTAAATCACTGACCATTTACATTGCCCTTTTGCGCTGCTGCTGCTCTCTGTTTATTATCTCTGCATAGTCACTTTAATAACTCTACCTACATGTACACATTATCTCAATTACCTCGACTAACTGGTGTCCCCGCACATTGACTCTGTACCGGTACCCCCTGTATATAGCCTCACTATTGTTATTTTACTGCTGCTCTTTAATTATTTGTTACTTTTATTTATTTTCTTTTTGTTGGTATTTTTTTTAAACTGCATTGTTGGTTAAGGGCTTGTACTCAGCATTTCACTGTAAGGTCGACCTACACCTGTTGTATTTGGCGCATGTGACAAATACGATTTGATTTGAAGTGGTCATCAATCAAAGCAAAGGGCGGCTACTTTGAAGAGTCTCAAACATCAAATATATTTTGATTTGTTGAACACTTTTTGGGTTATTACACGATTCCATATGTGTTATTTCATAGTTTTGATGTAGAAAATAGTCAAATAAAGTAAAACCCTGGAATGAGTAGGTGTGTCCAAACTTTTGACTGGTAGTGTGTGTGTGTGGTTTTACCGTTACAAAATGTGTATGATGATCGCCCTCAGTTGTGAGTTGCCGTGGTGATGTCAATTTGTTGTTTACTTGTGTTCAGGGCCCATTCGCCTCCTTTGAGACTCTGTTCAGCCGTGTCTGTGAGTGGACTGGACTGAAGTTCAGTAGGGACGGGAAGCAGATTCTCATCTCTACCAACGGGGGTGCTATTCGGATCCTAGATGCCTTCAATGGATCCGTGCTGCACACTTTCTCAGTGAGAGAACCGTTACTACACTGCACTGATAGACTGGAAGTGCATATTCTTCACACACACATCTACGAGTATGCACGTCACAGGAGGTTGTTAGCACCTTAATTGGGGAGAACGGGCTCGTGGTAATGTCTGGAGCGGAATTAGTGGAATGGTATCAAATACATCAAACACCTTGTTTCCATGTGTTCCCGCCATCATTATTAGCCAGTTCTCCGCTCAGCAGCATCCTGTGATGCACATAGCTGTGTCTAGTAAATACATAGTTGTTTTTGGACTGGCTGAATCAAACGTGTCTCCCCTGTGTGTTCTGTAGGGCTACAACAACAGTAAAGGCATTTCATTGGAGGCCTGCTTCACCCCAGACTCAGACTTTGTCATGATTGGTAAGCCCGACACCTCCAATTCCCAACATTAGGACTTAGCAAACTAGGCTGTCTTACCCAGCCCTCCCTGATCCACCAAAGTCTGTCAGAACAACAACACAATTTCAAGTCTGAAGCACTCCAGCCAACCACCTCACCAACCACCTAACCCTTATGTTGTCCTTTATGCCCCAGGTTCAGAGGATGGGAGGGTCCATGTGTGGAGTACAGAGAGTGGGATGAAAATAGCTGTTCTGGACGGGAAGCATTCAGGACCAATCAACACACTGCAGTTTAACCCTAAATACATGACGTTTGCCAGCGCCTGCTCCAATATGGTGAGATACACACACACACTTTCATCAGCCTAAACACACCCACACAACCATGCTTAGACACGCATTCATTGTCTCTAATTTGACCCTGCCAAATTCTACCACACGCTCTCTCTCTCTTTCTCTCTTTGCAGGCGTTCTGGCTTCCCTGTGTAGGAGACTGATAAAGGTGTGGGACCACAGAGACAAACTGTCATCATCATTACCCAGGATGCCTTTCTCCTTTCATGTTGCTGAGTATACAGAGACCGAACACTACTCTAACGGCTCCATATGAAATTGTAGGCACATTAAGGCATTGGTGAAAGGGATTCCACTCACGATTAACCACGAGGAGAACTGTCACTCTGTAAACTGATTTATTTGCCAAATGGGGAAGGTTACATGAGGGAATCACTAGAGCTGTGGGAGACAGTAGTTATTGTCCACTGTGATAGGTGCTTGTTGAAAAGTTTTTATGAGTAGAGAATACCTGTGGTGTACTACTGACAAACACTTGTTTTTATATATTTCGTTTTTTTCAACTGTGATTCTGAGCAAGGTGCTACAATGTATTAATTAGCAGACAATTATGACCTTTTAACTTTTTAATACAGTGACAACTCCAATCAAGTATGCATTTTAACTGCGGAGACACGTTTTATTGGGAATTCAATATTTGTTTTATTTTGTACTGTTTATTCAGAAAGTATTAAAGTGTTTTACGTCTAATGTACTTAAACTGGTGTTTTTCATTGGTGAAAACGATATGTGTGCGTGCACATACTGTACAGTGTACCTGTGGTAGAATAGGGGGGGGGCTCTGTTGAATAATGTATAGAACCTTGGGCTGTGTACTCCTGTGTCTACAGGAAGACCTGTGTTTCCAGGGGTACCTGTGTCACGTGTCCTCCTGCTCCACCCCTGCACCTCTCACAGTAGCGGAGCAGGAGCTGCAGCGAATACAAATCACAGAGGTAAAGCAAAGAGGAGTGTGTGTGCCAAATATCCACCAGTATATTATGTATTACCCATATATGATGTAGGCCAGTACTGTAAAATATTTGTTATACCTTTTGTATGATGGGTAGTACATGTAGTCAGCCATATGGGGTTGCCTCTGTAATATGCCATCCAGGGCAAGGTTGTATGGGTAAGCTATGGTTCTTCCCTGTCTTTTCATGTGTGTATTTTGTGTCTTCGCGTGCGTCTGTGTGGGTATGCATGCCAACTGTTTCAGGTGTATGTGTGTGTGTCTGTATGTAAGTATGCAAGTATGTTTGCAATGTGTGGATGTGTGTGAGAGAGAAGGGGGAGGTACGAGAGCGAGATATGCCCACAGGATGAGCATAGAAGGCTAAGCGACACTCCCAGCGGACGAGCAAAGGTTTGTCCCTCCCTCTCATCTATAATTCGGTACTGAAGACTTTTAAAGAGAGGCTTGCTCCCCAATGTTCCCTCTAAATTGCGTGCGGGTGCGCAGTAGCCCCAGGACTTCTTCGCAGCTCCTGGGGACTGGCGTGCAGAAGAAATACTGGATCAACCCATTGATAGAAGCACGAGATTGAATTTCACTCAACTTTCTAGAGTTTTACCTGTTAGTTAACACAATCAAAGTTTGCCTTTACTGGGGGAATTGTGATCGAATCAACGCAATATTAGACACTTTCAATGCAGATTTTTTTTATAGGCAGAAGGCATCGGAGTGGGATTCTATTGCATTGACACTCAAGACTACACAGACCGGTGCGACATAACCAATCAGAGCTGCATTAGGCCTATATGCAAATAGACCCTTGCCATATATGGATCTGTACTGTTTACTTTGAACTGGACTGTGTTTACAGCTGTGGTTATGAGTAGATGTGCTTGTTTTGAGATCAAAGCAAGAGCTGCATGTAGCCACATGTGCACATTTTGTTCATATCCTTTGCTAGTTAGTGACTCATTAGCCCAGTTAGAGAGGAGGGAGGGATTGCTTCCTACAAGAGCACAAAACGCATACATTTCTAGACATCTTTGAAAAGCTAGTGAGGTAAATACATTTTCTATGTCTTAAAGGGGCAGTGTGGTATTTTCAGACAGGTTTGAATAAGCTAAGTAGCCAAGAGGCAGAGGGTAGCATAATTTGTCTTATTCTCTGTAATAATCGTGTGGGAATAATAATGCATTTTATTTTGTAAAGTGGTTTCTTGCATCAAACAACACAACACCATTTTCAGTCACCTCCTTGTCTGAAGGACAAGTGGATAAACAGGTTAATGTTTATCTCTGCATGTTTTTCTTTTTTCAAAAGTCTCATGGAATGTAGGCCTACATTGTACACCACACGTTGGCTGCTACTTTAGGCTGAATGACAGAACAGCTATTTCCATGTTAATATGTTATGGGATGCAGTTTCTCTATTGTTTTTGATGGTAGGCCTCCCCAGTAGGCCTACATTATGATCAAATAGCCACATTAGGCCACTTTGCCACTGTTAAAACTGTAATTTAAAGCGGGTACAGCCTCAGTGTTCACACAACGTTCAAGTTTGCGCTCAGCAGACCTGAAATCTGCTCAGTGCTGTAAAACTTTGACAGAACATTACTTGCTCCTCATCTTTAAGCCACAAGACACATTTTATACAAAGGTTTTCACCTGCATCTCTTTTTTTTCTCATGGGCCTGGCATTCCCTTTATACAGGAGGAGGTCAAGCTCTCTCTGCATTAACTCAAGCAGAAACGTATCAACTCCATACAGCTGGTGAGCTGGCCTCACATAACAAACATACAAAACAAATATTTTCCCTTCGTTTGTGGACTTCAGTGAACAACAAAACAGCTTTCTGTGACCAGACGCTAAAACTTCTCCAAGCGAAACCTTCATACCATAACCACTAACCGCTACACAACCTACATCGTGGTCACCATATTAACGTTACAGTCAACAAGCTACAATTCCATAGAACACACGCGTTAGTACAAAACAATCAAACCAAAAACAAGGTGACTAAGTGACCCCAAACTTTTGAACGGTAGTGTATATTTTGTACACAATAAAGAAGGTCAATTACGAGTCAACATTTAATATTGCTCCCAGCGGTGATCAAAGCTCAGAACACTTATATTCTTGATCTGACTTGAGTTCTAATTGCGCCTGCCTATTTGCGAACAAGTGGAATCATGAACAGTGGTTTGTTCATTATGTTCGCTTGTGTCCCGTGGATTTGCCTCCTGAATTTGCCTTTTTAGAGACGCAAAACAAACTACCCCAGCTTGGAGTCAGCTCAAGTAGGCAACTAGAGAGGCTGCTGACAGTGTGTTTGTGAGAGGCCGGACCAAAGGCAATTTTAAAACCATCATCCAGGTGGCTACCTGCTTGCAGAGACTTCTATTGCAGTAACGTGGCCTCCAACTGCTCTTAAATGCAAGTAAAACTAAATGCATGCTCTTCAACCGATCGCTGCCCGCACCTGCCCGCCCATCTAGCATCACTACTCTGGACGGTTCTGACTTAGAATATGTGTACAAATACCTAGGTGTCTGGTTAGACTGTAAACTCTCCTTCCAGACCCACACGCATCTCCAATCCAAAATGAAATCTAGAATCGTCTTCCTATTTCGCAACAAAGCATCCTTCACTCATGCTGCCAAACATACCCTCGTAAAACTGATCATCCTACCGATCCTCGATTTCGGTGATGTCATTTACAAAATAGCCTCCAACACTCTACTCTTTGAAATTGGATGCAGTCTATCACAGTGCCATCCGTTTTATCACCAAAGCCCCATACACTACCCACCACTGCAACCTGTACGCTCTCGTTGGCTGGCCCTCGCTTCATACTCGTTGCCAAACCCACTGGCTCCAGGTCATCTACAAGTCTTTGCAAGGTAAAGCCCCGCCTTATCTCAGCTCACTGGTCACCATAGCAGCACCCACCCGTAGCACGTATTCAAGCAGGTATATTTCACTGGTCATCCCCAAAGCCAATTATTCCTTTGGCTGCCTTTCCTTCCAGTTCTCTGCTCCCAATGACTGGAACAAACTGCAAAAATCACTGAAGCTGGAGTCTCATATCTCCCTCACTAACTTTAAGCACCAGCTGTCAGAGCAGCTCACAGATCACTGCACCTGTACATAGCCCATCCAACTACCTACCTCATCCCCGTACTGTATTTATTTATTTATCTTGCTCCTTTGCACCCCAGTATCTACTTGCACATTCATCTTCTGCACATCTATCACTGCAGTGTTTAATTGCTATATTGTAATTACTTCTCCACCGTGGCCTATTTATTGCCTTACCTCCCTTATCTTACCTCATTTGCACACACTGTATATAGACTTTTTCTACTGTATTATTGACTGTATGTTTGTTTATTCCATGTGTAACTCTGTGTTATTGTATGTCTCAAACTGCTTTGCTTTATCTTGGCCAGGTCGCAGTTGTAAATGATAACCTTTTCTCAACTAGGCTACCTGGATAAATAAAGGTGAAATTAAAAAAATATATATTTAAAAAACGTTGAAGGACTTTGGCTAGTATTAATTAGCCAGCTAGAATGATGAAGTTAGAAGTTTATGTCAAACAGAGAAAAACATAGGCTACTAAGTTCTCATAATTACTTTGCTTTACAGAGAGTCGGCTACTGAGACAGAGAGTGATGTGGCACTCAGTGGTGAGCCTGAGGCAGGCTGCAATGCATTCAGGGGGAAGCAGAGGAGACAGAGAGAGAGAGGAATCAAGCAGAGAGAGGGGTTAGTACAGTGGTTCCCAAATGTGGGGCAGGGGAAAATTGGTACTAATCTTCTCAAACAAGTTAGGAACTTAAAGAAAAGAAGACATGTTTCAATATGAACATCTCCACATGGCCTATCTTCCCTATAGACCTGCATAAAAATGCAATCAATACAGCTCCAAAAATGAAATACGTTTTTGTTTATATCTGTGGTTGTTTGTCTTAATATTGGGCTCCCGAGTGGCGCACCGGTCTAAAGCACTGCATCTCAGTGCAAGAGGTGTCACTACAGTCCCTGGTTTGAATCCAGGCTGTATCCGGCCGTGATTGGGCAACGCACAATTGTCCCAGCGTCGTTCGGTTTTGGCCGGGGTAGGCCGTCATTGTAAATAAGATTTTTTCTTTACTGACTTGCCAAGTTAAATAAAGGTTAAATAAAAAATAAAAACAATTATCTCAATCGCCCACTGGAGTCTATAGTTTACCCATTACCCACCTTTTTACCACAACATCACTGATAGCAATACAGAATCGTAAGAAATATTGTAATAATTCATGTGAATGTGATAATACGATCATCTGTGTGCTCCGTTGATGTCTGTTTGTGTGGAGCTTGATTATTAATGCCTAGGAATACAAATGTAAATGCTGTGTAAGTTGAGAAAATAACTATCTACGTAAAGAGTTGATGATCCATTTCATCATTACAACTGATTGAACAGTTGCTGATGCTACGTGTCAGTGTGAATCATTTCTCATATTTCCCCCCTTTCAGGGGTATAACATTACAATTGTATAGCTAATAGGCTATGTGTTTGTCGATCAACTGAGGTGAATGAACCTACAGCAGCCAAGGTGATAATGGCTGGGCTCATATCTGCTTGTTTTTGCTGTTCTCCAAATAGCATTTTAAAGTTATTTTAATTACATAGAAATGCAGTAAATTAGCTCCAACTTTCCAAAAATGTTTTTGTGGGTTTAGTAACATGTGAGTTCTAGTTTGTTGACTATAACGTTAATGTGGTGACAACGATGTAGGCTGTGAGAATGCTATTCATTGACTACAGCTCAGCGTTCAACACCATAGTGTCCTCAAAGCTCATCACTAAGCTAAGGATCCTGGGACTAAACACCCCCCTCTGCAACTGGATCCTGGACTTCCTGACGGGCCGCCCCCAGGTGGTGAGGGTAGGTAGCAACACATCTGCCACGCTGATCCTCAACACTGGAGCTCCCCAGGGGTGCTTGCTCAGTCCCCTCCTGTACTCCCTGTTCACCCACGACTGCATGGCCAGGCACGACTCCAACACCATCATTAAGTTTGCAGAAGACACAACAGTTGTAGGCCTGATCTCAGGAGCTCCGAGACCTGGCCGGGTGGTGGAGGAAACAACAACCCCTCAACGTAACCAAGACTATGGAGATGATTGTGGACTGCAGGAAAAGGAGGACAGAGCAATCCCCATTCTCATCGAAGGGGCTGTAGTGGAGCAGGTTGAGAGCTTCAAGTTCCTTGGTGTCCACATCAACAACAGACTAGAATGGTCCAAACACACCAAAACAGTTGTCAAGAGGGCACGACAAAGCCTATTCCCCCTCAGGAAACGCAAAATATTTGGCATGGGTCCTGAGATCCTCAAAAGGTTCTACAGCTGAAACATTGAGAGCATGGTTGCATCACTGCCTGGTACGGCAATTGCTCGGCCTCTGACCGCAAGGCATTACAAAGGGTAGTGCATACGGCCCAGTACATCACTGGGGCTAAGACTATTTGCATTGTGTGCCCCCCCCAACCCCTCTTTTACGCTGCTGCTACTCTCTGTTTACCATATATGCATAGTCACTTTAACTATGCGTTCCATGTACATAGTCAAATCAAATCACATTTATTTATATAGCCCTTCGTACATCAGCTGATATCTCAAAGTGCTGTACAGAAACCCAGCCTAAAACCCCAAACAGCAAGCAATGCAGGTGTAGAAGCACGGTGGCTAGGAAAAACTCCCTAAAAAGGCCAAAACCTAGGAAGAAACCTAGAGAGGAACCAGGCTATGTGGGGTGGCCAGTCCTCTTCTGGCTGTGCCGGGTGGAGATTATAACAGAACATGGCCAAGATGTTCAAATGTTCATAAATGACCAGCATGGTCGAATAATAATAAGGCAGAACAGTTGAAACTGGAGCAGCAGCACAGTCAGGTGGACTGGGGACAGCAAGGATACATCATGTCAGGTATTCCTAGGGCATGGTCCTAGGGCTCAGGTCCTCCGAGAGAGAGAAAGAAAGAGAGAATTAGAGAGAGCATATGTGGGATGGCCAGTTCTCTTCTGGCTGTGCCGGGTGGAGATTATAACAGAACATGGCCAAGATGTTCAAATGTTCATAAATGACCAGCATGGTCGAATAATAATAAGGCAGAACAGTTGAAACTGGAGCAGCAGCATGGCCAGGTGGACTGGGGACAGCAAGGAGTCATCATGTCAGGTAGTCCTGGGGCATTGTCCTAGGGCTCAGGTCCTCCGAGAGAGAGAAAAAAAGGGAGAAGGAGAGAATTAGAGAACGCACACTTAGATTCACACAGGACACCGAATAGGACAGGAGAAGTACTCCAGATATAACAAACTGACCCTAGTACCTCAATTGGCCCGACCAACCAGTGCCCCTGCACATTGGCTAACCGGGCTGTCTGTCCCTCCACCCACCACCCGCCAACCCCCCTTTTACACTACCACTACTCTCTATTCATCATATATGCATAGTCACTTAAACCATATCGACAGTCGTGGCCAAAAGTTTTGACAATGACACAAATATTAATTTTCACAGAGCCTGCTGCCTCAGTGTCTTCAGATACTTTTGATGTTTTTACTATGGAATACTGAAGTATAATTACAAGCATTTCATACGTGTCAAAGGCTTTTATTGACAATTACATGAAGTTGATGCAAAGAGTCAATATTTGCAGTGTTGACCCTTCTTTTTCAAGACCTCTGCAATCCACCCTGGCATGCTGTCAATTAACTTCTGGGCCACATCCTGACTGATAGCAGCCCATTCTTGCATAATCAATGCTTGGAGTTTGTCAGTATTTGTGGGTTTTTGTTTGTCCACCCGCCTCTTAAGGATTGACCACAAGTTCTCAATGGGATTAAGGTCTGGGGAGTTTCCTGGCCATGGACCCAAAATATTGATGTTTTGTTCCCCGAGCCACTTAGTTATCACTTTTGCCTTATGGCAAGGTGCTCCATCATGCTGGGAAAAGTATTGTTCGTCACCAAACTGTTCCTGGATGGTTGGGAGAAGTTGCTCTCGGAGGATGTGTTGGTACCATTCTTTATTCATGGCTGTGTTCTTAGTCAAAATTGTGAGTCAGCCCACTCCCTTGGCTGAGAAGCAACCCCACACATGAATGGTCTCAGGATGCTTTACTGTTGGCATGACACAGGACTGTCGGTAGCGCTCACCTTTCTTCTCCTGACAAGCTTTTTTTCCAGATGCCCCAAACAATCGGAAAGTGGATTCATCAGAAAAAAATGACTTTACCCCAGTCCTCAGCAGTCCAATCCCTGTACCTTTTGCAGAATATCAGTCTGTCCCTGATGTTTTTCCTGGAGAGAAGTGGCTTCTTTGCTGCCCTTCTTGACACCAGGCCATACTCCAAAAGTCTTCACCTCACTGTGCATGCAGATGCACTCACACCTGCCTGCTGCCATTCCTGAGAAAGCTCTGTACTGGTGGTGCCCCGATCCCGCAGCTGAATCAAATTTAGGAGACGGTCCTGGCGCTTGCTGGACTTTCTTGGGCGCCCTGAAGCCTTCTTCACAACAATTGAACTGCTCTCCTTGAAGTTCTTGATGATCCGATAAATGGTTGATTTAGGTGCAATCTTACAGGTAACAATATCCTTGCTTGTGAAGACCTTTTTGTGCAAAGCAATGATGACGGCACATGTTTCCTTTCAGGTAACCATGGTTGACAGAGGAAGAACAATGATTCCAGTCTGTTATTCAAACTCAATCAGCATGACAGAGTGATCTCCAGCCTTGACCTCGTCAACTCACACCTGTGTTAATCACTGACATGATGTCAGCTGGTCCTTTTGTGGCAGGGCTGAAATGCAGTGGAAATGTTTTTTTTTGTGATTTAGTTCATTTGCATGGCAAAGAGGGACTTTGCAATTAATTGCAATTCATCTGATCACTCTTCCTAACATTCTGGAGTATATGCAAATTGGCATCATACAAACTGAGGCAGCAGACTGTGAAAATTAATATTTGTGTCATTCTCAAAACTTTTGGCCAAGACTGTACATGTACATACTACCTTAATCAGCACAACTATCCGGTACCTGTATATAGCCTCACTACTGTTATAGCCTCAATACTGTATATAGCCTCGCTACTGTTATTTTTCACTGTCTTTTTACTGTTGTTTTTATTTCTTTACTTACCTATTGTTCACCTAATAGCTTTTTTGCACTGTTGGTTAGAGCCTGTAAGTAAGCATTTCACTGTAAGGTCTACTACACCTGTTGTATTCGGGGCACGGGACAAATAAACTTTGATTTGATTTGATGAAGGTTTCACTTGGAGAAGTTTTAGCGGCTGGTCACAGAAAGCTGTTTTGTTGTTCACTGAAGTCCACAGGCGAAGGGAAAATATTTGTTTTGTATGTTTGTTATGTGAGGCCAGCTCACCAGCTGTATGGAGTTGATACGTTTCTGTTTGAGTTGCTTCAGAGAGCGTTTGGCCTCCTCCTGTAAAGGGAATGCCAGGCCCGTAAGAGTCTGGTGCCTTTTGTCCAAACCAAACTCCATTGTCACCTGTAGGGGGCAACATATAACCATATAGCACACATCAATAATGGATTTAATTAGACATAAACAACAAAGAACAAGTTACAGCACAAGAAAAAGTGGTTATACACAACAAATCAATTAAAAAAAGAGATGCAGGTGAAAACCATATAAAATGTGTCTTGTGTGTCTTAACCGCACAAGGATGTCCCCGCACAAGGAGACTAGCTTGCTAGACTGCTAGCTTGCTATCCCTGGCCCGCTAGCTGTCTGAATCGTCGTGTCTCCAGCCAGCTTAGCTGCAGAGCCTCTAGTCCTGATAGCCTGCAGAGTTCTGTCATACTATCCAGGTCTGTGCCTAAACAATTCGAGCTTCTACTTCTAAAAATCCACCTTTCCAGAAACAAGTCTTTCACCGTTGCCGCTTGCTATAGACCATCCTCTGTCCCCTGGACACCGTATGTGAACTGATTGCCCCCCTTCAGAGCTCGTGCTGCTAGGTGACCTAAACTGGGACGTGCTTAACACCCTAAGCTTGATCTAAACTAATCTACAGTGCCTTGCGAAAGTATTCGGCCTCCTTGAACTTTGCGACCTTTTGCCTCATTTCAGGCTTCAAACATAAAGATATAAAACTGTATTTTTTTGTGAAGAATCAACAACAAGTGGGACACAATCATGAAGTGGAACGACATTTTTGGAATATTTCAAACTTTTTTAACAAATCAAAAACTGAAAAATTGGGCGTGCAAAATTATTCAGCCCCTTTACTTTCAGTGCAGCAAACTCTCTCCAGAAGTTCAGTGAGGATCTCTGAATGATCCAATGTTGACCTAAATGACTAATGATGATAAATACAATCCACCTGTGTGTAATCAAGTCTCCGTATAAATGCACCTGCACTGTGATAGTCTCAGAGGTCCGTTAAAAGCGCAGAGAGCATCATGAAGAACAAGGAACACACCAGGCAGGTCCGAGATACTGTTGTGAAGAAGTTTAAAGCCGGATTTGGATACAAAAAGATTTCCCAAGCTTTAAACATCCCAATGAGCACTGTGCAAGCGATAATATTGAAATGGAAGGAGTATCAGACCACTGCAAATCTACCAAGACCTGGCCGTCCCTCTAAACTTTCAGCTCATACAAGGAGAAGACTGATCAGAGATGCAGCCAAGAGGCCCATGATCACTCTGGATGAACTGCAGAGATCTACAGCTGAGGTGGGAGACTCTGTCCATAGGACAACAATCAGTCGTATATTGCACAAATCTGGCCTTTATGGAAGAGTGGCAAGAAGAAAGCCATTTCTTAAAGATATCCATAAAAAGTGTTGTTTAAAGTTTGCCAAAAGCCACCTGGGAGACACACCAAACATGTGGAAGAAGGTGCTCTGGTCAGATGAAACCAAAATTGCACTTTTTGGCAACAATGCAAAACGTTATGTTTGGCGTAAAAGCAACACAGCTCATCACCCTGAACACACCATCCCCACTGTCAAACATGGTGGTGGCAGCATCATGGTTTGGGCCTGATTTTCTTCAGCAGGGACAGGGAAGATGGTTAAAATTGATGGGAAGATGGATGGAGCCAAATACAGGACCATTCTGGAAGAAAACCTGATGGAGTCTGCAAAAGACCTGAGACTGGGACGGAGATTTGTCTTCCAACAAGACAATGATCCAAAACATAAAGCAAAATCTACAATGGAATGGTTCAAAAATAAACATATCCAGGTGTTAGAATGGCCAAGTCAAAGTCCAGACCTGAATCCAATCGAGAATCTGTGGAAAGAACTGAAAACTGCTGTTCACAAATGCTCTCCATCCAACCTCACTGAGCTCGAGCTGTTTTGCAAGGAGGAATGGGAAAACATTTCAGTCTCTCAATGTGCAAAACTGATAGAGACATACCCCAAGCGACTTACAGCTGTAATCGCAGCAAAAGGTGGCGCTACAAAGTATTAACTTAAGGGGGCTGAATAATTTTGCACGCCCAATTTTTCAGTTTTTGATTTGTTAAAAAAGTTTGAAATATCCAAAAAATGTCGTTCCACTTCATGATTGTGTCCCACTTGTTGTTGATTCTTCACAAAAAAATACAGTTTTATATCTTTATGTTTGAAGCCTGAAATGTGGCAAAAGGTCGCAAAGTTCAAGGGGGCCGAATAATTTCGCAAGGCACTGTAAGCTTGATGCCCTCAATCTCACACAAATTATCGATGAACCTACCAGATACAACCCCAAATCTGTAAACACGGGCACCCTCATAGATATCATCCTAACCAACTTGTCCTCCAAATACACCTCTGCTGTCTTCAACCAAGATCTCAGCGATTACTGCCTCATTGCTTGCTCATCTGATTGACTTGGCCTGGGTATCCTGGAAGGATATTGGCCTCATCCCGTCAGTAGAGGATGCCTGGTTATTCTTTAAAAGTGCCTTCCTCACCATCTTAAATAAGCATGCCCCGTTCAAAAAATGTAGAACCAGGAACAGATATAGCCCTTGGTTCACTCCAGACCTGACTGCTCTTGCCCTCCTGTGGCGTACTGCACTAGCATCAAATACCCCCAGTGATATGCAACTTTTCAGGGAAGTTAGGAACCAATATACACAGTCAGTTAGGAAAGCTAAGGCTAGCTTTTTCAAACAGAAATGTGCAACCTGTAGCACAAACTGTAACACTGTAAAGTCCATGGAGAATAAGAGCACCTCCTCCCAGCTGCCCACTGCACTGAGGCTAGGAAACACTGGCACCACCGATAAATCCACGATAATTGAGAATTTCAATTTTTTTCTACAGCTGGCCATGCTTTCCACCTGGCTACCCCCAGTGAGTGACCTTACCTTCCTGCGGCTATGGATAGTGCTTGTTTGAAGATAAACAATGTCTCAAGACCTATTTTTTTTTAATGTCATGCAACACAACTTGTGTATGTTCCCTTTTACCACTCACTCCATTGTTTCACCACCTGTGACCTGTCCCCCATTCTAAAATAGACACACCTTCTTATTGCCTATCCCCAAAAGGCCAGTCAGATGAAGGTTTGATCAAAAACAGGTTGTAGTATTTTACAATGCTCATTATGGTAACATTATCTTACAATAAAATATATTTAGTGTGTATTTAATTTGTCTTCTGTTTTTACTAAAATGTTTGGTAGTAAGGGATCCAACAGTCGATGAACAAGTGGGACACACAACAGTGCGTGCGGCATGTGTGTTTGTACATGCCACAGTGATCATCTGAATGAGGTTAAATGATGTCAGAGAAATATTTGTTTGAAAGGCCTCTACCTGGAAAAGAACTCAAGTAGCTTAGTCTACCCGATAGGCTTGCATATCTCAGCTTGTTTGTCTTGTAAAAAAAAAAAAAGATAGTAGTCTATATCTTAAAAAGCTAAATTGGAGACGTATTTGTTTCTAAACACATTTAAACCTCTTATATGCTAACAAACAGTATTCACAGAGTTAAAGAAGCAACAAGGTTTCCCAACTGGCGGCCCGCAGAACAAATTTGGCCCATGGGGGACTTTATTTGTCCCCTAAAATTTTCTGGACATAAGACTATAAGAACACCAGCAAATCAGCTCCAAGTGATTATAATTTGTTCCAAAGTATTCCCATGCATAGAGAGATACAGTATACACTGAGTGTACAAAACATTAGGAACACCTTCAAAGCGTGTCAAGCACAGAGTCCCTTGTTGACTCCAATGCTTCCCACAGTTGTGTTAATTTAGCTGGATGTCCTACTTTGGTTGGTGGATCATTCTTGATACACATGGGGAAACTGTTGAGCGTGAAAAACCCAGCAGCGTTGCAGTTCTTGACACACTCAAAATGGTGCGCCTGGCACCTACAACCATACCCTGTTCAAAGGCCCGTAGTTAAAACTTTTCTCTTGCACATTCATTCTCTGAATGGCACACATACACAATCCATGTCTCAATTGTCTCAAGGCTTAAGAACCCTTCTTGAACATGTCTCCCCCCCTTCATCTACACTGAAAGAAATGGATTTAACAAGTGACATCAATACACGATCATGGACTGACCAGGTGAATCCAGGTGAAATCTATGTCATGGAGCAGGTGTCCCTAATGTTTTGTGCACTCAGTGTACTGTTCATGGTTGTATAGAAATGTCAGAAAGGTTTGAAATGATTATGTTTTAGTCAAATATAATATATATGTTTGGGCTTCTTGGGGTCAGTTTGCAGTCCACAAATGATTTGTAATTAAGTTCCCGGCCCACTAACCAAGGTTGCCAGGTGCACGGTGTTTCCTCCGACACATTGGTGCGGCTGGCTTCCGGGTTGAATGCGCGCTGTGTTAAGAAGCACTGCGGCTTGGTTGGGTTGTGTATTGGAGGACGCATGACTTTCAACCTTCGTCTCTCCCGAGCCCGTACGGGAGTTGTAGCGATGAGACAAGATAGTAGCTACTAAAACAATTGGGATACCACGGAATTGGGGAGAAAAAGGGGTAAAAAAAAATACAAAATACAAATATATATATATATGTACAGTCCATTCAGAAAGTATTCAGACCCATTGATTGTATCCACATTTTGTTACATTACAGCCTTATTCTAAAATGGATGAAATAAATAAAAATCCTCTTCAATCTACACACAATACCTCATAATGACAAAGTGAAAACAGTTTTTTTTTATGTTTGCAAATGTATAAGAAATTAAAACATAAATATGTTATTTACATAAGTACTCAGACCCTTTGCTATGAGACTCGAAATTGAGCTCAGGGGCATCCTGTTTCTATTGATCATCCTTCAGATGTTTCTACAACTTAATTGGAGTCTGCCTGTGGTAAATTACATTGATTGGACATGATTTGGAAAGGCACACACCTGTTTATATAAGTCCAACATTTGACTGTGCAAAAACCATGCCATGAGGTCCATAGAGTTCCCGAGACAGGATTGTGTCAAGGCAAAGATCTGAGGAAGGTTACCAAAACATTTCTGCAGTATTGAAGGTCCCCAAGAACACAGTGGCCTCCATCATTCTTAAATGGAAGAAGTTTGGAACCACCAAGACTCTTCCTAGAGCTGGCCACACGGTCAAACTGAGCAATCGGGGGAGAAGGGAGGTGACAAAGAACCCGATGATAACTCTGACAGAGGTCCAAAGTTCCTATGTGGAGACAGGAGAAACTTTCAGAAGGACAACCATCTCTGCAGCACTCCACCAATCAGGCTTTTATGGTAAATTGGCCAGAAGGAAGCCACTCCTCATTAAAAGGTATAGCACAGCCCTCTTGGAGTTTGCCAAAAGGCACATAAAGACTCAAGAACATGAGAAACAGGATTCTCTGGTCTGATGAAACCAAGATTGAAGTCTTTGGCCTGAATGCCAAGCGTCACGTCTGAAGGAAACCTGCCACCATACCTACAGTGAAGCATGGTGGTGGCAGTATCATGCTGTGGAGATGTTTTTCAGTGGCAGGCACGGGCAGACAAGTCAGGATAGAGGGAAAGATGAACGGTGCAAAGTAAAGAGAGGTCCTTGATGAAAATCTGCTCAAGACCTCAGACTGGGGCAAAGGTTCACCTTCCAACAGGACAACGACCCTAACCACACAGCCAAGACAACTCAGGAGTGTCTTCGGGACAAGTCCCTGAATGTCCTTGAGCGGCCCAGCCAGAGCCCGATCGAACATCTCTAGAGAGACCTGAAAATAGCTGTGCAGTGATGCTGCCCATCCAACCTGACAGAGCTTGATCGCTGCCAAAGGTGCTTCAACAAAGTACTGAGTAAAGGCTCTGAATACTTATGTAAATGTGATTTTTCAGTTGTTCTTTTTTAATGCATTTGCTAAAAATTTATAAAAACCTGTTTTTTCTTTGTCATTATGGGGTATTGTGTGTAGATTGATGATGGGAAAAAACTATTTAATCAATTTTAGAATAAGGCTGTAACGTAAGAAAATGTGGAAAAAATCTATAGGTCTGAATACATTTTGAATGCACTGTATGCCCCCTTTATTTATCCTTTGGTTCTGACTACAGAGTGAATACTATAAGAACGGCCCATGTTCTGAATGCTGTCACTGTACATTTCAAACGTGCTGAACAAATAGTTATATTGACTACCTCCATCCTAGCTCGCTCATTAATGTTTTAATTGAAATTACGGATTGCCTCATCGGCTCGTCATCCCCTTATGCCATAGTTTGTACATCTCAGTTGTCAGTGGAAACCACATTTGTTTAACCATATCAGGTGTGTTTTTTTTAAAGGCAGTAAATGAGGCTGAATTAACTGTTTTGCTGCCAGACAAGGCTCTGCTTATAGCCAGGTGTAGCAGTGGTAAGGATTCACTCCATGGTGCTGAAAAGAAAGCTCTGCTGATGGGACAGCTTTATGTAGGTCCTAACAGTTTGTGGACACCGTTTGTCACCATTATAGTGAATTTAATGTATTGTTTAGTGTCGTGTAGTGGCTTTGCTGGCACTGAGTTGATGATCCCTGCTATAGAACATTAGGGGGGCGGAGCATTATAAAGGGGCGGCCCAGTCAATTTGAGTCAGCTTTTCTGGAAAGTCCTCTACTTGGAAGTCATCAGCTGCGCATTACTTGTGAAGCCAGCTGGGCCGCTTCCATAGCCCTGTCGCGCGGCAGAGAAGTAAACGGAGCACGTATGGAGCCAATCGAAACGCAGCGCAGGTCATAAGCGCAGTTCCGAGAAACCGAGTGGGCAAAATTGGCCCCTGCCACCGCCGCTGCTGAAATACAAAGCTATTCTTAGAATTAGATTCCTAGAACTTCCGTCAACCCGCAAAACTGAATTTACAGGAGAGGCGTTTTCTCACCGTCTTTCTGTAGAATAAAACATAGAACAGTTGTTTCTGGCGAGTGGATCACTGCGTTGGACCTAGCCTATCTATCTCTGCCAATGTTGACACTGACACATTTCCTTATCACCAAAAGAAGTTAAGATTTTTTATTTTTGGCAAAATATCAGTATAGTCGGTTGAGATAATGAGAATTTTTTTTTTGTCGGATTATTGGCGCCATGACAGCATGAACTCAGCGACTGTTCCTACAAATTAAGAATCACTGGATCTGTTAAATAATTATATAGCCTATCACATTTTTTCAACTGGATTGAATTTCATTATGATTGTGTGTTCAAAGGTAAGTAAAATGTATTGTTGGAACAATTATTAGGCTAGGTAATAATGCTTTTTCCCTATATGCTCATTTTAATTTCACACTTTGACTTATGCTGAGAAAATGTAGTTTCAGTTTTGACATCAAAATTCAGTATTAGCAGAGATCGTATTCGTTGTATCAGACGGAGTGTAACAAAGCCAGGATAATTATTAAAGGGTTTATGATAAATATGATTTTATATTCGAAGATGAAATTAGGCCTTTAATCGAAAAATGTCGGCACATTATGGCTGTATTTTTAGCTGAAACTTTGAATGTTAATGGACCTTTTATCCAGAATGGAAGCGACTGCAGGTCAAGAATTCGATTTGACCTTGTGACCTACATAGCCTTGTATATCTCATGCTAGTAAACACATTTTGCCATGAGGCTGAGATAAAATATTGCAGTTTTAGAGCTCAGGGATTCTTGAAAGACGGGACAATGTACTTTTTTGATTGTTTAATTCTAACATTAGATTCATTAAAATATGTAATACAAATCTCCAAACATGTTTTGTTTTATAACACTATTTAATGCTCCAGGGCAAATTTTGTTAGTATTTTGGCATGTTTGTTTTTCTAGATTTAGAACATAAAACAAAATTGGTTTAGCACAGCAAATACTTCAACTCTTTAAGCATATGTTGCAGAAAAGTGCTACAAATATTTATTTCAGAATATATATAAAGAAATATTAACTCGATCAGTAACAGAGTAACAAGCCACTGATGGAGTTGATGACAGATACTCAAAAACATTCACTACAAACATTTGTAAAATATGGAAAATGATTCATTTGAAAATCCCCAATTAAAACCTTTCTATCAGCTCTTTCAACAAAAATCTGATGGAAATGTATTGCACGACATGTAATGAGGACATACCTAAGGGGTCCTTATGGTATGGCTGACCCTGCTCATTCATGATTTAGGATTTTAGACAAATCTGACAAAGTTGACCAAATCTCTGGACATCTTTAAGGAATCACAGTTTTGGGAGAAATATTCTTTAAAGTCACAGATGACCATTGAAAAAAACTACATAAGATCATTTTTCAATTATTAATATCCATTATAGGCAGTTTTTACAATTCAAAACACTTTTTAGTTTGAAAATGGGATTCTTTGCTCCGGAGTAGAGCATTTCCAGGCATAGAGGAAACGTAAATAATATGGAAAGTATTTGGAAAATTCCCTATAAATATTCCCCTAATATTCCCCATAAATGTACATTTTAAGCTCAAATAATGCAACAAAATATTTTGTTCTCAACAATAGAAATAAGGTTTCCCTGCCTTCGTGCACCCTGTCTGACCGTTTAACAAAGTGCCTCCTATGGGTTCATATCAATGGAGGCTGCTGAGGGAGGACAGCTCATAATAATGGCTGGAACGGAGCGAATGGCAGGGAATCAAACACATAGAAACCATATGTTTGATGTATTTGATACAATTCCACTGATTCCACTCAAGACATTACCATGAGCCCGTCCTCCCCAATTAAGGTGCCACCAATATCCTGTGGTTCATATATCCCCATTTGCCAAGTCTTGAAATACTGTTTTTGTAGTCTGATATTCACTGATTTTCATCAGTCATGATTTTCTCTGGGTGTCCGCCAGCTTATGCTTTTTATTTCCATAAACATCAAACACAAAGCAAGCTACATGAGCAATCTCTCCCCCTCCCACCACTTATCTTATTTGCCAACATTGTGGGGTGGAATTCACAACCATTTTGCCACGCCTATGACATATGTTTCTGTCTCCATAGTAACTATTGTGTTATAGCCTATCCTATCCATGCACTAAATGGACAATCCTTTCCTCACCTCAGGGCTCTGTTGCCAGGGCCACCTTCGGATATGATTGTCAGGACGATGAGCAGCATGCAGCAGGATCATGGTGAGAGAGGAGGGTCATGTCAGAATCCAGCGGCCCCTCTCTACGACTCTACAGAGGACCTCTGCAGCATAACCAACACCTTCCAGTACCTGCAGAACTCAGGTACGCCTGCTAAATCAAATCAAATTTTATTGGTCACATTCACGTGTTTAGCAGATGTTATTGCGGGTGTAGCAAAATGCTTGTGTTTCTAGCTCCAACAGTGCAGTAATATCTAGCAAGTAATATCTACAAATGTTACAAAATATTCCCAATACACAAATGTATGTAGAATAATGTAATTAAGAATATATAAATATATGGACGAGCAATGTCAGAGCGGCATAGACTAAGATACAGTAGAATAGTATAGAATACAGTATATTCATATGAGATGAGTAATGCAAGATATGTAAACATTATTAAAGTGAGTAGTGTTCTGTTTCTTAAAGTGGCCAGTGATTTCAAGTCTATGTATATAGGCAGCAGCCTCTATGTGCTAGTGATGGCTATTTAACAGTCTGATGGCCTTGAGATAGAAGCTGTTTTTCAGTCTCTTAACACACCACTTTTAATCCATGCCCCCCACCCCCATTGTGTGTATGTGTGTTAAAAAAAATATATATAGATATATTTCACCTTTATTTAACCAGGTAGGCTAGTTGAGAACAAGTTCTCATTTACAACTGCGACCTGGCCAAGATAAAGCATAGCAGTGTGAACAGACAGCAACACAGAGTTACACATGGAGTAAACAATAATCAAGTCAATAACACGGTAGAAGAAGAAGAAAAAAAGAGTCTATATACATTGTGTGAAAAAGGCATGAGGAGGTAGGCGAATAATTACAATTTAGCAGATTAACACTGGAGTGATAAATGATCAGAAGGTCATGTGCAGGTAGAGATACTGGTGTGCAAAAGAACAGAAAAGTAAATAAATAAAAACAGTATGGGGATGAGGTAGGTAAATTGGGTAGGTTATTTACCGATGGACTATGTACAGTTGCAGCGATCGGTTAGCTGCTCAGATAGCAGATGTTTAAAGATGGTGAGGGAGAAGGGAGGGAGAAGTCTCCAACTTAAACGATTCTTGCAATTCGTTCCATTCACAGGCAGCAGAGAACTGTAAGGAAAGGCGGCCAAATGAGGTGTTGGCTTTAGGGATGATCAGTGAGATACACCTGCTGGAGCGCGTGCTACGGGTGGGTGTTGCCATCGTGACCAGTGAACTGAGATAAAGCGGAGCTTTACCTAGGATAGACTTGTAGATGACCTGGAGCCAGTGGGTCTGGCGACGAATATGTAGCGAGGGCCAGCCAACTAGAGCATACAGGTCGCAGTGGTGGGTGGTATAAGGTGCTTTAGTAACAAAGCGGATGGCACTGTGATAAACTGCATCCAGTTTGCTGAGTAGAGTATTGGAAGCCATTTTGTAGATGACATCGCCGAAGTCGAGGATTGGTAGGATAGTCAGTTTTACTAGGGTAAGTTTGGCGGTGTGAGTGAAGGAGGCTTTGTTATGAAATAGAAAGCCGATTCTAGATTTGATTTTGGATTGGAGATGTTTGATATGAGTCTGGAAGGAGAGTTTACAGTCTAGCCAGACACCTAGGTACTTATAGATGTCCACATATTCTAGGTCGGAACCATCCAGGGTGGTGATGCTAGTCGGGCTTGCGGGTGCAGGCAGCGAACGGTTGAAAAGCATGCATTTGGTTTTACTAGCATTTAGGAGCAGTTGGAGGCCACGGAAGGAGTGTTGTATGGCATTGAAGCTCGTTTGGAGGTTAGATAGCACAGTGTCCAAGGAAGGGCCAGAAGTATACAGAATGGTGTTGTCTGCGTAGAGTTGGATCAGGGAATCACCCGCAGCAAGAGCAACATCATTGATATATACAGAGTAAAGAGTCGGCCCGAGAATTGAATCCTGTGGCACCCCCATAGAGACTGCCAGAGGACCGGACAACATGCCCTCCGATTTGACACACTGAACTCTGTCTGCAAAGTAGTTGGAGAACCAGGCAAGGCAGTAATTAGAAAAACTGAGGCTACTGAGTCTGCCGATAAGAATATGGTGATTGACAGAGTCGAAAGCCTTGGCCAGGTCGATGAAGACGGCTGCACAGTACTATCTTTTATCGATGGCATGATATGATATTGTTTAGTACCTTTAGCGTGGCTGAGGTGCACCCGTGACCGGCTCGGAAACCAGATTGCACAGCGGAGAAGGTACGGTGGGATTCGAGATGGTCAGTGATCTGTTTGTTGACTTGGCTTTCGAAGACCTTAGATAGGCAGGGCAGGATGGATATAGGTCTGTAACAGTTTGGGTCCAGGGTGTCTCCCCCTTTGAAGAGGGGGATGACCGCGGCAGCTTTCCAGTCCTTGGGGATCTCAGACGATATGAGAGGTTGAACAGGCTGGTAGTAGGGGTTGCGACAATGGCGGCGGATAGTTTCAGAATAGAGGGTCCAGATTGTCAAGCCCAGCTGATTTGTACGGGTCCAGGTTTTGCAGCTCTTTCAGAACATCTGCTATCTGGATTTGGGTAAAGGAGAAGCTGGGGAAGCTTGGGCGAGTAGCTGCGGGGGGGTGGAGCTGTTGGCCGAGGTTGGAGTAGCCAGGAGGAAGGCATGGCCAGCCATTGAGAAATGCTTGTTGAAGTTTTCGATTATCATGGATTTATCGGTGGTGACCGTGTTACCTAGCCTCAGTGCAGTGGGCAGCTGGGAGGAGGTGCTCTTGTTCTCCATGGACTTTACAGTGTCCCAGAACTTTTTGGAGTTAGAGCTACAGGATGCAAATGTCTGCTTGAAAAAGCTGTTCTTTGCTTTACTGACTGACTGCGTGTATTGGTTCCTGACTTACCTGAACAGTTGCATATCGCGGGGACTATTCGATGCTATTGCAGTCCGCCACAGAATGTTGTTGAGCTGGTCGAGGGCAGTCAGGTCTGGAGTGAACCAGGGGCTATATCTGTTCTTAGTTATGCATTTTTTGAACGGAGCATGCTTATCTAAGATAAGCAATATCCTTCCAGGATACCCGGGCCAGGTCGATTAGAAAGGCCTGCTCGCAGAAGTGTTTTAGGGAGTGTTTGACAGTGATTAGGGGTGGTCGTTTGACTGCGGACCCGTAGCGGATACAGGCAATGAGGCAGTGATCGCTGAGATCCTGATTGAAGACAGCGGAGGTGTATTTGGAGGGCCAGTTGGTCAGGATAACATCTGAGGGTGCCCTTGTTTACAGATTTAGGGTTGTACCTGGTGGGTTCCTTGATGATTTGTGTGAGATTGGGGGCATCTAGCTTAGATTGTAGGACTGCCGGGGTGTTAAGCATATCCCAGTTTAGGTCACCTAACAGAACAAACTCTGAAGCTAGGTGGGGGGGCGATCAATTCACAAATGGTGTCCAGGGCACAGCTGGGAGCTGAGGGGGGTCGGTAGCAGGCGGCAACAGTGAGATACTTATTTCAGGAGAGATTCATTTTTAAAATTAGTAGTTCGAACTGTTTGGGTATGGACCTGGTAAGTATGACATTACTTTGTGTGTGTGTGTGTGTGTGTGTGTGTGTCAGTGTTAAAGTCTGTGTAGATGCTGTAAGATGATTTACAACACAGTAGTCATGTGTAGTAACATGTGGGTCTGTTTCTGGCTCCAGGTTGGTACTGGGGGTCTATTTCAGCCAGTGAGGCTCGAGATGCTCTCCTGAAGATGTCAGCGGGAACCTTCCTGGTACGCGATAGCAGCCACCCCCTCTACATGCTGACCCTGTCAGTGAAGACGGCCTTTGGCCCCACCAATGTACGCATTGAGTACATCGGGGGTCGGTTCCGGCTGGACTCCAGCTCTCCAGGCCCCCCTCACTTGCTGTCCTTCCCTGATGTCTGCAGCCTTGTACAGCATTACGTGGAGGACACTCCTCAACCTAAAGCCAAACCCAGGTCGCCCCAGCCCGCAGTGAAGGGCAATGCAGTACTGCTCAAGCTGCTGCGTCCCCTACCCCAGGCCTTCCCTTCCCTCCAGCACCTTACCCGCCTCACCATCAACCACCACACTGACTGTCCGTACCAGCTGCCCCTGCCATGCCCGCTAGTGCGCTACCTTCAGGACTACCCCTTCCAGGTATGACGTATGATGGTCATCTGGCAACCATCCCCGCCCAAGGAAGGGCACACAGCAGCTCTAGCGTCCTCCCATTGAGGGCCAGAGGTTATTACCTTTTGCTTATAGGGTCAGAAATGGCCTCAGCTCAGCCGGACAGTGGCACCATGGGAAGCAATGTGCAGTGTTGTCTGGGAAGAGTAGAACTATACACATCTCACTGGGCCTTGGGCTTCTCATACAGACACACATGAACCAGACTCCTAAAATGAAATTTCTATCAACATTTATACTGTTTACTTTAATATTTTGTCAAGGATTTTATAAGAGTTAAATTATATGGATTAATTGTCAATGAATGCAAATAAATATATTTTATAGTAAAAATGGTAATAAAAGATGTCTCTTGTTCATCTTGTCTAACCCATAATCTATTCTAAACCATCACTAACAGACATATAGAAGGTAGCAGTAAACTGAAAAGAGGAGTAATTATAAAACCAACACCTTGCTGCGGTACGCCCTATTATCTTTCACAGATGGAAGGATGCTGATGAAAATGAAACACAACAGGTTTCATAAAACACTTACATGGCAAAATGATTAGCATTGAGCGCATTGCTGGGAGCATTTCCACGGACACATTATGCCTGAGGTGGTTTCCATGAAGTGGATTTAAGCTATGCTTAGAACATCTCTTATCAGGATTAGAGCCAGAGCCATGGTTATTAATACACCAACAGAGGATGGGGTGTACTCACACTCACTCACACATACAAACAGAAGCGCATACAAACACACACACAGACGCACATGAACAGTAACCTGCACGGGCACACACACACACAGCATTGTGAAGCATTAGAGACAGGCTGACTATTTTGTCATCTTTACGTGCCGCGTTCATCCAGTTATCAAGTCGGAAATTTGAGTTTCATAGTTCCGACTACTAGCACATGAATCCGGCATAAGTCTATTTTGTGACAACAAAAAACACACATTGCAGTCTAGACAATGGGGCACCCCTGGTAGGTTCTGAACTGTGTGGTTTCAGTCCGTTTCTATGGAGGGAGAGGAAACCCTGACAGTACCCAATAATTTCTGTCCGACTCTTTCCCATCAAAGCTTTTTCTACCACCAGCCCTCCTCCCTCTTCCTCGTTGGTCTGTTTCACCTATGTAAAGCTAGCCACAATAAGGCTTAGCCACTATAGTGGAATATGCAGTTCGCCTTCAAAATAAAAATCTCTAATTGAAAGTAATACAAATGGATACAAATTGTGGAATCATGCCATATTTGGGATAGATAAGGCAAAAAAAGTTGGAATTATGTTATATAAATTCAACAAAAAACAGCAATTAGTTCATTTGATAAAAAAAGCATATCAGTTGAAATCGCACTGTGGATGTATTCCACTTCAGAATTGGGGATATAGTTACATTTCACTGTACAGACTTACCAATGTGGTATCAGTCTACTCAGTGACAACCACAGAACACAACTGTGAAGAGTTTAAACCAATATTAGTCTCGAAGCTCATATTGCGGGACTCTGAAACCACTGTGAAATGAGCCACGTTAATCTTACCAGTCAACCTACTATGTGTATTGGACATTCATATTGTATTGCACTGTACAGCCTTACCTATGGATTGTGGATCACTGAAATGTGGTATCAGTCTACTCAGTGACAGTACAGTGCAATATGAAAGTCTAATATGCATAGTAGGTTGACTAGTAAGCGTAGTGTGGCTGACTGGGGAGGTGATTTCCCACATTGCAATATGAATGTACAATACGTACATGTGCTGAATAGTGAGGTGAATTCCCACAGCTGAAGTCCCACAATAAGTGCTACAACGCTAATATTTGTAAAAAAAAAAAACTCTTCACAGTTGTGTTTTTTGTTGGTGTCATTGAGTGGGCTGATACCCAATTTCGTGAATAGGTAAGGCTGTATAGTAAAATGTAAGTATGCCCCCAATTTTATTTTTATTTCACCTTTATTTAACTAGGTAGGCTAGTTGAGAACAAGTTCTCATTTACAACTGCGACCTGGCCAAGATAAAGCAATGCAGTGCGACAGAAACAACAACACAGAGTTACACATGGAATAAACAAGCATACATTCAATAACACAATAGAAAAAAAGAAAGTCTATATACAGTGTGCAAATGGCGTGAGGAGGTATGGCAATAAATAGGCCATAGTAGTTAAGTAATTACAATTTAGCAAATTAACACTGGAGTGATAGATGAGCAGAAGATGATGAGCAGATTGTGGTTTGTAAGTAGTGATACTGGTGTGCAAAAGAGCAGCAAAGTAAATAAAAACAATATGGGGATGAGGTAGGTAGATTGGGTGGGCTATTTGCAGATGGACTATGTACAGCTGCAGCGATCGGTTAGCTGCTCAGATAGCTGATGTTTAAAGTTAGTGAGGGAAATGTAAGTCTCCAGCTTCAGCAATTTTTGCAATTCATTCTAGTCACTGGCAGCAGAGAACTGTAAGGAAAGGCGGCCAAAGGAGATGTTGGCTTTGGGGATGACCAGTGAGATATACCTGCTAGAGCGCATGCTACGGGTGGGTGTTGTTATCGTGACCAGTGAGCTGAGATAAGGTGGAGCTTTATCTAGCATAGACTTATAGATGACCTGGAGTCAGTGGGTCTGGCGATGAATATGTAGCGAGGACCAGCCGACTAGAGCATACAGGTCGCAGTGGTGGGTGGTATAAGGCGCTTTGGTGACAAAACGGATGGCACTGTGATAGACTGCATCCAATTTGCTGAGTAGAGTATTGGAAGCTATTTTGTAGATGACATCGCCGAAGTCGAGGATCGGTAGGATAGTCAGTTTTACTAGGGTAAGTTTGGCGGTGTGAGTGAAGGAGGCTTTGTTGCGAAATAGAAAGCCGATTATGGATTTGATTTTGGATTGGAGATGTTTGATATGAGTCTGGAAGGAGTGCTTACAGTCTAGCCAGACACATAGGTATTTGTAGTTGTACACGTATTCCAGATCAGAACCGAGTAGTGATGCTAGTCGGGCGGGCGTGTGCAGCGAACGGTTGAAAAGCATGCAATCGGTTTTGCTAGCGTTTAAGAGCAGTTGGAGGCCACGGAAGGAGTGCTGTATGGCATTGAAGCACGTTTGGAGGTTAGTTAACAGTGTCCAAAGAATGGCCAGATGTATACAGAATGGTGTCGTCTGCGTAGAGGTGGATCAGGGAATCGCCCGCAGCAAGAGCGACATCGTTGATATATACAGAGAAAATAATCATCCCGAGAATTGAACCCTGTGGTACCCCCATAGAGACTGCCAGAGGTCCGGACAACAGGCCCTGTTGGTGAACCAGGCGAGGCAGTCATTTGAGAAACCAAGGCTGTTGAGTCTGCCGATAAGAATGCGGTGATTGACAGAGTTGAAAGCCTTGGCCAGGTCGATGAAGACGGCTGCACAGTACTGTCATTTAGCGATGGCGGTTATGATATTGTTTAGTACCTTGAGCGTGGCTGAGGTGCACCTGTGACCAGCTCAGAAACCGGATTGCACAGCGGAGAAGGTACGGTGGGATTCTAAATGGTCGGTGATCTGTTTGTTAACTTGGCTTTCAAAGACTTTAGAAAGGCAGGACAGGATGGATATAGGTCTGTAACAGTTTGGGTCTAGAGTGTCACCCCCTTTGAAGAGGGGGATGACCGCGGCAGCTTTCCAATCTTTAGGGATCTCGGACGAAACGAAAGAGAGTTTGAAGAGACTGGTAATAGGGGTTGCAACAATGGCGGTGGATAACTTTAGAAAGAGAGGGTCTAGCCCAGCTGCTTTGTACGGGTCCAGGTTTTGCAGCTCTTTCAGAACATCTGCGATCTGGATTTGGGTGAAGGAGAAGATGAGGAGGCTCGGGCGAGTAGCTGCGAGGTGTGCGGAGCTGTTGGTCGGGGCTGGGATAGCCAGGAGGAAAGCATGGCCAGCCGTAGAGAAATGCTTTTTGAAATGTTCGATTATCATGGATTTATCGGTGGTGACTGTGTCGCCTAGCCTCAGTGCAGTGGGCGGCTGGGAGGAGGTGCTCTTGTTCTCCATGGACTTTACAGTGTCCCAAAACGTTTTGGAGTTAGAGCTACAGGATGCAAATTTCTGCTTGAAAAATCAATGCAACGTGATTTCAACTCATTTGTTGTTGTCAAATGAGCTATTGTCTTTTGTTGAATTTATATAACATTCCAAACTTGTTTAGCATGATCTAGTCCAAATATGGCATGATTCCAATATTTGTATCCATTTGTGTCACTTTCAATGAGGGACTTTTATTTTAAAGGCAACCTGCAAATTCCACTATTGTGGCTAATCCTTATTGTGGCTAGTTCACATAGGTGTCTGTTTCAGTGCACCCCCTCAAATAAGGTTGGGACAGAGCTAGCAAGTCAAGCCTGAGGCCGAGACATTATCCAGAAAACAACAATCTAGCTACATATTGGTCAGGTAAGGCTAATTATCTAACCAACATAACTCATTAACCAATATTGCAGTAATATAACCGCATTAAAAACTAGTTAGTTAATCCGGTATCGCTATCTACATGTATTTTCCTCTAGCTGCAATATTGCCAGCTAGCAAGTTAGCCACCCCATCACTTCCGCCTCTAATGGCTTGCTAGCTTAACGTTAGCAAATCAGTTATTTTTGATTACCTGATTCAAATAGTTAGTTATGTTGTTTACGTGGTATTCGTGCCCTGTAATATCAGATATGGTCCGCAGGAATTATTCATCACACATTTGTTGACCAGCTAGCTATACCTAGTTAACGTTAGCTAAACTAGCACAATACAAAATTAAAGTTGCTAACTAACTATCCTAGCCAAGTTAGCTAGCTGGGTATGTTTATTTAATGTATTTTTTTATTTCACCTTTATTTAACCAGGTAGGCTAGTTGAGAACAAGTTCTTATTTTACAACTGCGACCTGGCCAAGATAAAGCATAGCAGTGTGAACAGACAGCAACACAGAGTTACACATGGAGTAAACAATTAACAAGTCAATAACACCATTTGGTTGTCTAGCTGAATTCATCATCATATTGTGGCTAATCAAACTAACGTTAACTTCTTCAAAGTTGTTTACTAGTCAGGGGGTAGATAGCTAGCTACGAACGTTATGTTCTGGCTAAATTTAAATAATATTCTATGACTGAAATGTTAAATAAGTGGTTTCATGACAAGACACAACTATGGCTTGGTTTCAGGGTTCACAAATCTTGCAGGAGAGTTTTCCCAATCATATGAATTAATCAATGATTTAAAAAAAATGTATCTTATTTTGAAGTGAGAGAGCTAGGCTTTTAACAAGAGTTTATTTTCTAAGGACAGTTCCACTATTTGCTACATCTAACAACAAATCCTAATTATTAACTGCATGGCTATCAGACCCTGTTCCTGGAGATCTACTGTCCTGTAGGTGTTCATTCCAACCCTCATCTAGCGCACCTGATTCTAATAATTAGCAGGTTGATAAGCTGAATCAGGTTAGTTACAATTGGGGTTGGGGTGAAAACCTACGGGAGGTTAGCTCTCCAGGAACAGGGTTGAAGACACCTGAACTACGTAATCTGTGGCCCATGCAGGACTTGACATCTGTTGTCAGTACCATCCATGCTCCAACTCTTTGACCTGCAATGTATTTATGCCCGTCTCTCAATGTTCTCTATCATTTGTCCAGTCATGGCAGCCATCCGAAAGAAGCTGGTCATAGTGGGAGATGGCGCATGTGGGAAGACGTGTCTGCTCATCGTCTTCAGTAAAGACCAGTTCCCCGAGGTCTACGTGCCCACTGTCTTCGAGAACTATGTCGCTGACATTGAGGTCGACAGCAAACAGGTGTAAAAAGTCCCCTCCCTTTGTTTTTTCAACCTGTAGGACAATCAACAGAATTCACATCTGCCAACACTGCCATTGCCTCCTCCCAATTTGCATCCTCCCTCAAGGCTTGCATACATTGCCAATAGCGGCAGACAGTGTTGGCAGTTTGTCATTTGATTTCTCAATGCAGTGTAATGATGTCATGTTGATCATGATCATGCCTTTTCAAGTAGGTCACGTACACTGTATCAGCTGTAACTGGTAAGTTGGGCACAGTTGGCTGATGTCTCTTGAAATCCTATGGCAGGTTGAGTTGGCACTATGGGATACAGCCGGCCAGGAGGACTATGATAGGCTCCGCCCCCTATCTTACCCAGATACAGATGTCATCCTCATGTGCTTCTCCATCGATAGCCCTGACAGTTTGGGTGAGTATTTAATGCCGCAACACACAGATCCAGTTGAACTCTAAAGTTTACATACACCTTAGCCAAATGCATTTACTCTCAGTTTTTCACAATTCCTGACATTTAGTCCTAGTAAAAATTCCCTGTCTTACATCAGTTAAGATCCTCACTTTATTTTAAGAATGTGAAATGTCAGAATAATAGTAGAGTGATTTATTTCAGCTTTTATTTATTTCATCACATTCCCAGTGGGTCAGAAGTTTACATACACTGAATTAGTATTTGGTAGCATTGCCTTTAAATTGTTTAATTTGGGTCAAATGTTTCAGGTAGCCTTCCACAAGCTTCCCACAATAAGTTGGGGGAATTTTGGCCCATTCCTCCTGACAGAGCTGGTGTAACTGAATCAGGTTTCTAGGCCTCCTTGCTCGCACACGCTTTTTCAGTTCTGCCCACAAATCTTCAATAAGATTGAGGTCAGGGCTTTGTGATGGCCACTCCAATACCTTGATTTTGTTGTCCTTAAGCCGTTTTGCCACAACTTTGGAATTATGTTTGGGGTCATTGTCCATTTGGAAGACCCATTTGCGACCAAGCTTCCTGACTGATGTCTTGAGATGTTGCTTCAATATATCCACACGATTTCCCTCATGATGCTATCTATTTTGTGAAGAGCACCAGACCCTCCTGCAGCAAAGCACCCCCATGATGCTTCCACCCCTGTGCTTCACGGTTGGGATGGTGTTCTTCGGCTTGCAAGCCTCCCCCTTTTTCCTCCAAACATAACGATGGCCAAACAGTTCTATTTTTGTTTCATCAGACCAGAGAACACATCTCAAAAGTACAATCTCTGTCCCCATGTGCAGTTGCAAACCGTATTCTGGCTTTTTTATGGCGGTTTTGGAGTAATGGCTTCTTTCTTGCTGAGCGGCCTTTCAGTTTATGTCAATATAGGACTCGTTTTACTGTGGGTATAGATACTTTTGTACCTGCTTCCTCCAGCATCCTCACGAGGTCCTTTGCTGTTGTTCTGGGATTGATTTGCACTTTTCACTCCAAAAGTACATTAATCTCTAGAAGACAGAACGCGTCTCCTTCCTGAGCGGTATGACGGCTGCGTCGTCCCATGGTGTGTATAATTGCGTACTATTGTTTGTACAGATGAACGTGGTACCTTCAGGTATTTGGAAATTGCTTCCAAGGGTGAACCAGACTTGTGGAGGTCCACAATGTTTTTGAGGTCTTGGCTGATTTTTTTCCATGATGTTAAGCAAAGAGGCACTGAGTTTAAAGGTAGGCCTTGAAATACATCCACAGGTACACCTCCAAATGACTCAAATGATGTCGATTAGCCTATCAGTAGCTTCTAAAAGCATGACAATTTTCTGGAATTTTCCAAGCTGTTTAAAGGCAGTCAACTTAGTGTATGTAAACTTCTGACCCACTGGCATTGTGAGATTATTTCACTGTCTAAACAATTGTTGGAAAAATTACTTGTCATGCACAAAGTAGATGTCCTAACCGACTTGCCAAAACTATAGTTTGTTAACAAGAAATGTGTGGAGTGGTTGAAAAACAAGTTTTAATGACTCCAACCTAAGTGTATGTTAACTTCCGACTTCAACTGTATATACACATGCATGCAGATTCTGTTTTGTGACACGGGCCCTTGTTTTGGTGACAGAGCTTTGACAGACTTGTAAGGCCACTTGCACACACAATAAGAGGAATTGTACCTGGACAGCCTTGATTAGTATTCTCTTGATTTCTGCCCTTCTCTCCTGTGTAGAAAACATCCCAGAGAAATGGACTCCAGAGGTCAAACACTTCTGCCCTAACGTTCCCATCATCCTAGTGGGCAACAAAAAGGACCTGCGTAACGACGAGCACACCCGCAGAGAGCTAGCCAAGATGAAGCAGGTACAGTCAGTTACACACACACACACTATAGTTGTCATCAGGCTTGAAAATTCAAATCCAGTCTGACCTATCCCGAGTCCGAAAAAAAGCCAGACTTCTAGAAAACAGTTGCGCCTTTACCCAAACCATGTTGCCATTGTGCATAACAGCAAATTTAACCTGTAGGTTATATTGACTGTTGAGAATAATTCTAAGAAAAGAAGACAAACTCACCTTAGTTGTGTAGGGCTGGGATCATCAAATAGATTCAGCTGCAAGCCTATCTTTTCTTGAGCGGATGGTCAGGGGGCCGGAACATAATTTCAAATAATTTGTTGCTTAACTGAACAAAAATATATGACCAAAGCATAATAATTTCAAACCTTGCTTGCATTTGTATACAATCACATATACACTATATATTCAAAAGTATGTGGACACCCTTCTAAATTAGTGGATTCGATCATTTCAGTCACACCCATTGCTGACAGGTGTATAAAATCGAGCACACAGCCATGCAATCTCCATAGATAAACATTGGCAGTATAATGGCCTTACTGAAGAGCTCAGTGACTTTCAACATGGCACTGTCATGGGATGCCACCTTTCCAACAAGTCAGTTTGTCAAATTTCTGCCCTGCTAGAGCTGCCCCGTTCAACAAGTGCTGTTATTGTTAAGTGGAATCGTCTAAGAGCAACAATGGCTCAGCTGTGAAGTGGTAGGCCACACAAGCTCACAGAACGGCAAAACCGTGTGCTGAAGCACGTAAAAGTCTGCTGTCCTCGGTTGCAACACTAACTACCGAGTTAAACTGCCTCTGGAAGCATCGTCCGCAAAATAACTGTTAGTTGTGAGCTTCATGAAATGGGTTTCCAAGCCTAAGATCGCCAAGCGTCTGCTGGAGTGATGCAAAGTTTGCTGCCATTAAACTCTGGAGCAGTGGAAACTGATTCTCTGAAGTGACGAATCACCTGCCAGAATGCATTGTGCCAACTGTAAAGTTTTTGTGGAGGAATAATAGTCTGCCGCTGTTTTTCATGGCTCAGGCTAGGCCCCTTAGTTCCAGTGAAGGGAAATTGTAACGCTACAACATACGATTACATTTTAGACTATTCTGTGCTTCCAGCTTTGTGGAAAGTTTGGGGAAGGCCCTGTCCTGTTTCGCATGACAATGCCCCGTGCACAAAGCAAGGTCCATACAGAGCCCTGTCCTCAACCCCATCGAACACCTTTTGGATCAATTTGAAAAGCAGACTGTTTGAAGCTGGTGTACAATTCGAAAGTAAGAAGCAAAAACAAAACTTCTGACCAGGAAGCATAGAAGTAGCACACACAGAACAGATCTATCGCTTCTTAGACTCACATTTCTATATGAATATGGTCAGGTCGCCCAAAAGGATACATGTAGCTTTAAGTTTAAAATAGGACTTAAGTCAGAATTAACAAATTAAGGACATTTTAGAAAATTAATTATTTTTACTACCTTTTTTGGGGGGGACATTGGGGTCCTGATAATGTAGGAAAACAAGAACACACACGCCTAATTCTCCCCCACCCCACAACAGGAGCCTGTGAAGCCAGAGGAGGGACGTGACATGGCGAACCGGATCAGTGCCTTCGGCTACATGGAGTGCTCTGCAAAGACCAAGGATGGCGTGAGGGAAGTGTTTGAGATGGCCACCAGAGCGGCGCTACAGGCCCGGCGGGGGAAGCCGAGAAATAAATGCCTCCTACTGTAAAGGGAGGCATGAGGGACTCTGCCTCCTGCTGGGGGCAAGGCAGAATAAATTAGATCTATTCCCCCTCTGCCCCACAAGACTGTGCTCCCCATTTTCTACTAAAGGTGTAATGCTTTTAATTTGTCTTAAAGTGAGTCATGTTTTTGTCAGTATTCAATGATGGGGTTATGGAAAAGCTTTTTTTTTTTGTACATGAGTGAATCTGCCATATCAACACTTCCTTTGAACTTGTACTGCCATGCAACCTATTGTCATACCTGCCAATTAAGTGCTTGAGCCCCGCCCACTGAACTGAGGAATGTCTCCATAGCCAATCAGGGTGGGGTACCCATACACTGATCCAAAGGCTTGATAATTTTGTTATGCACATACAGGCATAACATTTGAAATAAATGTGCTTCATATATTCATATGCGCACACAGAAATGTGTCTGTGTAATAAATACCTTGACAGTGGAAATAAATTACAAATGTATGTTTGTAAGAAGCTAAATTGAGATACTGTATTTTAGCGAATTCAGGGGGGGGGGGGTGGACTCGAACCTCAGGTCCAGCAAAGGTTCCGAGTACTTCAGGAGACTGACCTTACATGGGCACCATCCTACTTCTGACAGCAATGTAGCCTGGATCCAGCGGCTCAAGGCAACACCTTAACCGTTACACCATGATGTCTGAGTATCTTGAAAAAGGTGGCTATGTATTGGTTTAAGGTCACCACAGTATCATTGTCTGTGTCACAAGAACAATGAGTTCTGCTTACATTATCTGCCCATACTAAGTTTTCAGCACAGAGGGTGGACAACTTAACGCACATTTTATTTAACATTATGTAACACTCATTCATAAGCAGTATACAATCAAATGCCTTACATGCTTAAATATCCCTTCTAAAGTCTTTGGTATTATTGCTAAACTTGTTCAATAATATGTGCAAATGTATTTGTCTTATGTAACATTGTTCTGCACTTTTCTTAGATTGACCACATTATCTAAATTCCTGAGGGGTCTGTCAAAGAGCTACGGGACTATTTGGTGAGGTGACAAGACAATGGATCTCAAATGATTGTTCTGCAAGGATTGGAGAGCTGATGTCGAGGCTCCTTCAGTTCAAAGCGTTAAACATCATTGGTGTTTCTTGGCCGGTGCGCGAGAGCGGGCGATGACGACTGGAATCACAGCCATGGCGATTAGCCCCACAGCCACTAGGGGGCGGTAGAAGATCCAGCCAGAGGCGATGGTGAGCAGGGAGAGGGAGCAGGAAATACACAGGGCGAAGAGCTTCAGCCCCACGCTGATCAGCTCTCGAAGAATAGGGATCCAATCCACTGGATAACAAAATACACGAGTTAAGAGACACTGACATGCATGCAGAGCAGTTAATTTGAGTGGAACGTAACCACATGGTCTATGCTTAGGAAAAGTAAAATGAGGTATTGGAGTTAACCAATAATGTGTGTTACCCAGTGTGTGGATGATGCGGATCATCAAACTAATGCCAAGGAACATGAGTAACCAGCCTCCAGCCCTGAGAGCCCAGGTCAGCATAGCATTGTTATTATGCTCCCTCTCAAACACTTCCTACAAACAAAACCAACAGGGATGTTATCAAGGCAGCATAGAAAAATCAAGACATGGTTCAGAGTAGGTACATTTCAGTGATGGATGAAGAGGATATTGTCAGAAGTAATCAGGAAAAGTCACATCCTTCAAAAAAAAACAAAAAAAACACCTCACCTCAGCAGCGAGCTCCTCCAGATAAATGATCTCCAGTGTGTCTCCTGATTTGGTCCTAAAGGGCTTCAGGGTGTCATAACTCTGCATGGCCACAACACTGACCTGTGGGACACCAGGCTCTCAGATCAGTTACAGTACTCCAGTTAGCAATCAGTTGATGACGAGTTGTTCCACTGACAGCTCATTTGAAGAGGATTATGGACTTATATAGTATATACAATGACATAAGGGGTACATGGGGGCAGCATTTAGTACACAGTGACATAAGGGGTACATGGGGGTAGCATTTAGTACACAGTGATTGATGCTAAATAATGACTGATAACAGAGTTGAAAATAACTTCTCTATTGGGAGATGGAAATTTCACAAGTTGACAACAGCAACCTACAAGCTGACCAACCTGAGATCAGTATCAAGCGCCTGAGCTCTATGTACTCACTGTCTGGGCTGGCCCAGGGTAGGTCCCCTCCCCACTGAGTCCTGCATAGGAGAAGCTCACACGCACATCTCCCACCTAAACACAAGCAAACAAATCACCAAAGTTTTGAATAGAATGGATGAGTGTCATGAGCCTGTGCATACCAGCCTTTATGTGAAAAGCTATAGGTTTATGAAGGTGAGTTATTGTGTGAAAAACTGTAGGTTTGTGTTGGTGAGTCTGTAAAAAGCTATACATTTGTGTATGCAAGTCATTGTAAAAAGCTATATATATATATATATTTGTGTAGTGAGCCATCGTTAGAAAAGCTTTGTTTGAGTGTAAGAGATTGCCTGTCTAAACGCAGCCAGCCATTTTCTGATCTTTTTCCCCCCACTAATTGGTCTTTTGACCAATCAGAACAGCTCTGAAAAGATCTGATTTGGCATTTTGACATGAGTGTGGGGGGGGAATATCCAAATTAGGCTGCCTGTTTAAACGCAGCCATTGTGTTGAGAGTGACACTAACCTCTGGTCTGCGGGGGTGTTGGGTGTGGTAGAAGTAGTCCTCATCAACCGTGAGAAAGGAGTCAGAATCAGGGGCGGGGAGACCCTTCAGACTCAATGTCTGGAAGTTCTCAATCTGATCCACCAATCCTCAGGAGAAAATAAAACAAATTCATCAATTAACCAATCATTAAGAATATCACTGGGATACAATTCAAAAAGGTTCTTAGACAAGCAATGGAGCTGCTAGCCTGTGTTCTGTAGATACCTTTGGAGAGCGAGAAAGGTCCAACCTGAACATCAGAAGCCACCACTGTTACACTCTCCACTGCCATGGCACTGTTAAAAAAAAATGTTATATATATATATATATTTTTTTTTTAAATCACCAGCATGTCAGGTACAGAGATTACCAAATACCTCTGTACCAGTTCAACATAATACCGGCTGTAGTTGTGACTGAGAATGAATGAGACAGAAAGAATGAGACAGAGAGGACAAAATAATTGGAGTACCTCGGGTTGATGTGACCAATCTCTTTATCAAAGTTCCTGCTGTTGATAAGCTCTGCCTTCCACTCTGAATCTGAAGAAAGAGTTAGGATAAATTTGAAACACGTGTCGTGTTTATAGTACTTCCCTTATTATAGTACTTCACTGTGTGTACCACAGGAGGTTGGTGGTACCTTAATTGGAGGACGGGCTCATGGGTAATGGCTGGTTTCCATGTGTTTGATGCCAATTCATGCACGCCGTTCCAGCCATTATTATGAGCCATCTTCCACTGGTCTGTACTTACTGTAGTTGTACGTAGTCTCAGTCTTGGACTCTCCATCCTCGTCATAGTCTCTGAGGAATGGTCAACTAGCAGGTTACAAATTCAAAATATACACATCTAACACATGTAGCTGCCAAAACCCAACCACGGTATTAATTCTGAATGAGTACGAGCTATGGATTCCTTTAAAAATATATATAAACATTTTTTAAATTATTATTATTATTATTATTTATTTAAAAAAAAAAAAAAATTTAAATCGGCTGTTAAGTAGTGAGTGAACGAACAAAAAAAATTGCATGTGCCTGAAAACCAGTTCAGCAAAGACAAAATTAGTGTTTACAGGCATACTAATAATTCAATATTAAACTGATTACGGCAATAGGCAGAGTATGGCAGTCATGTAAACACCTTACTCTGCGTCAAGTCATAATTGAAGTAAGCATATGCTGATTAAAGCACCTGGATTTTTAAGTAATCTTTTAAATGATTAGGAAATGTGAACCCCAAGAGTATATTTGACCTGTGCATGTGTTAGCACCAGACTAACGAGCCTCCCGCTCTTTTGCGCAAGTGAAGTGAGTTTCGGAAAATCTGAAAGTACAGTGCAGTCGGGAAGTATTCAGACCCCTGGACTTTTTCCACATTTTGATACGTTACAGCCTTGCTCTAATATTAAATTGTTTCCCCCCCTTCTCAAATCTATACACAATACCCCATAATGACAAAACAAAAACAGGTTCATAATTTTTAGCAAATGTATTAAAAATGTCAAACTGAAATATCACATTTATCGTGTTCTTGGTCACCTCCCTGACCAAGGCCCTTCTCCCCTGATTGATCAGTTTGGCTGGGCGGCCAGTTCCAGGAAATGTGTTGATGGTTCCAAACTTCTTCCTACTAAGAATGATGGAGGCCACTCTGTTCTTGGGGACCTTCAATGCTGCAGACATTTTTTGGTACCTTTCCCCAGATCTGTGCCGACACAATCCTGTCGTCTCGGAGCGCTACGGACAATTCCTTCGACCTCATGGCTTGATTTTTTTCTGACATTTACTGTCAACTGTGGGACCTACATAGACAGGTGTGTGCCTTTCCAAAATCATGTCCAATCAATTGAATTTACCCCAGGTTGTCTCTAATCAAGTTGTAGAAACATCTCAAGGACGATCAATGGAAACAAGGATGCACTGGAGCTCAATTTCGAGTCATAGCAAAAGGTCTGAAAACATATATAAATAAGGTATGTTTATTTTTAAACATTTGCAAAAAATTCTAAAAACCTGTTTTCACTGTCATTATGGGGTATTGTGTGTAGATCGAACATTTTTTATTTAATCCATTTTAGAATAAGGCTGTAACATGAAGTGGTCTGAACACATGCATCTTCAAAATAGTTTTCACATACAAACTATGTCCGAACTCAGAATCTAACAGGCTTCACAAAAATAATGGTCGCTGTGTGATTGCCGATTTTCGGCATTTATCAAAGTCCCAGCAGGTAGCCTGATTTCAGGTGTGTCCATGTTAACAGGATTATTAGAGAAATTGTTCCTTGCAAAGCATGTAAAGGTTTTAATCAAATTATTACCTTTAATCTGAATATTGACAATAATCAAATTATTGTGTGCATGTAAACATACCCAGTGAAGGTTGGTAAAAAGAGATCCGTCAGTAACAGGTAACTGATGAGGAGTGACTGAATGACTGACTGACTGATCCCTAAAGATTGGAAAGCTGCCGCAGTCATCCCCCTCATCAAAGGGGGAGACACTCTAGACCCAAACTGATACAGGCCTATATATATCCTACCCTGCCTTTCTAAGGTCTTCGAAAGCCAAGTCAACAACAGATCACCAACCATTTCAAATTCCACCGTACCATCTCCGCTATGCAATCTGGTTTCCGAGCTGGTCACGGCTGCACCTCAGCCACGCTCAAGGTCCTAAATGATATAACCGCCATCGATAAAATACAATACTGCACAGCCATATTCGTCAACCTGGCCAACGCTTTCGACTCTGTCAATCACCACATTCTTATTGGCAGACTTGACAGCCTTGGTTTCTCAAATGACTGCCTCACCTGGTCCACCAACTACTTCTCAGACAGAGTTCAGTGTGTCAAATCAGAGGGCCTGTTGTCCGGACCTCTGGCAATCTATGGGGGTGCCACAGGGTTCAATTCTCGGTCCGACTCTTTTCTCTGTATACATCAATGATGTCGCTCTTGCTGCTGGTGATTCTCTGATCCACCTCTACGCAGACAACACCATTCTGTATACCTCTGGCCCTTCTTTGGACACTTAACAAACCTCCAGATGAGCTTCAAAGCCATAACTCTCCTTCCTCCAACTGCTCCTTCCTCCAACTGCTCTTAAAATGCAAGTAAAACTAAATGCATGCTCTTCAACCAATCGCTGCCCGCACCTGCCCACCCGACTAGCATCACTAATCTGGACGGTTCTGACTTAGATATTTGTAGTTGTCCACATATTCTAGGTGTCTGGTTAGACTGTAAACTCTCCTTTTGTACTCGCATTAAGCATCGCCAATCCAAAATTAAATCTAAAAAAAAATCAGCTTCCCATTTCAACGCAGAACGACAGATTTGTACCTTGTCAGCTTGAGGATTCGATCCAGCAACCTTTTGGTTACTGGCCCAAGGCTCTAACCACTAGGCTACCTGCCTACACAATGGGGTATGATGTGTAGATGCGGGCATTTTTTATTTATTTAATCCATTTTGAATTCAGGCTGTAACACAACCTAATGTGGAATAAGTCAATGGGGTATGAATAATTTCTGAATGCACTGTACCTACCAGATCATAAGACCCTGACTCACCTGCTCTCGCTGTACTCCACCCACTGGTACATCTCCACCTGTCTCTTCAGCTTCACCGCCTGCACCGCCACTCTGTAGTTTGGGTCATGGAGAGGCTAGAGAGGGGAGGAGGTGATAACAGGTTAAGATCAGGGATCATATCCACAAAGTGACTCAGAGTAGGAGTGCTGATCTTTTAGATCATAATAAATAAGAATATATGGACAGATCCTAGATCAGCAGCACATACTCTGGAATGTTTTGTGGATATGGGCCCAGTTAAAGACATGACAGATCAGAAAGAGGCTTAAGGGAACACTTCTGTAAAGCATTTGAGAAGTAGGAGAACTGAATAGTAAGTGGTAGGCCTATATTGGTTTATTATTACCCAAGAGTAACAGCAGCACTCAGTTGAAACAGCACCTTTTATAGAATTTGGGCCTGGTGATGAGACTGGTAAGGGGAATAGTAATGCATAGTGGTAAGTATTGTAGGCCTATACCTGTAAGGTGCGTAGTGGGCCTGTCAGGTGAACCAGATGGTTGTTGTTATGGTCCAGTGGGCTGGAGTACAGGTGCAGGGACACCACCTGAGAGAGACCCTCATCCAGGGAGGTAGCGGTTCTCAGGGCCCTTCCCTGTGTGGGAAACCAACTGTTGGACTACTGGAGGCCTATACCTGCCAAATAGCCTATTATACACACACTGCACACAACTCAAATAAATGGTTTATTTGAAATGTGCCACCCCATGTAATTGTCATATTCCAGACATCTTTCGTTTCAATTATGCAATATTCTGGAAATGTCCACTGACATAGACACTTAAACTGTGCTGCTACACACACTGTTTGAAACTACTCGCCTCATTGGTGAAGAGGACGTAAAAAGAGAGGGCGAACAGTACAACACCAGTAACTGTTCCCCCTGCGGTTTCACTCAGACGCTCCAGGAAGCCGGGCTTGGAACGGCTGGTTGTCCGCGTGTGCTGGTCATGTTCTGCCGCCAACTGTGAGAAGGACAGAAGAAATATGCAGGGCCCGGTTTCCCAAAAGCATTTTAAATATGCACTATGCAGAAATCGCTCCGCCATTTCCTGGTTGCTAAAGTTCCAATAATTCGCCTAATTTCAGTTTATTTGAAGAAACAAGCAAGTTTAGAGAATCATTATACCATCCAAACCGCTGACATTTTCCATAATCAAAAATATTTTATTTTCAACTGTCATGAATTGTCCTGAACCGTCCTGAACCGCCTGTCCATCACTACTCACTATTAGGGCTGTGTAGCTGGATGAAAATGAATATCAGAACGACTGATAAAATGCACGAAATTGCACTGATAAATGGCAAGGCTGGCTATGGTAAGGTTAATAAAGAAATAAAACTTACTGTTGGAGCCGACATTGTCCACGCCCAACCGTGTATCCGCAAAGAAATGAAGTTAAAGAAGTTTGCAGTTGGCTATTTACGTCCTTGATTCAAAATAGACTTGCAAGCATTAGCTGCCCGCGGATACTCAATTGGTCAAGCAAGAGACCTCAACACAATAAAGCAAGAACTTGAAATACGCGTTTCGTGAGGTAAAAGGACATTTGCCGTATTTTCTTGGGGATGCTGGGAAATGAAGGCATGCTGTCATGATGGCCCCGCCCAATCTGTCCGCTTGGGATAAGCCTTTTTTTTTGTACGGAGGTCTATGAGAGAATGTCGATTAGAAGTTTCATAATGTTTAGGCTTTTACAAATGTACTGATAAAAATGGATCCCCGCGGGAATTCTGGCAACGTTGAGAAAAACTACTGAGTTGTTGTGCCTGTTGTCAGTGGTGGAAAAAGTACCCAATTTTCATACTTGAGTAAAAGTAAAGACACCATAATAGAAAATGACTCAAGTAAAGGTGAAAGTCACCCAGTAAATACTACTTGAGTGAAAGTCTGAAAGCATTTGGTTTTAAATATACTTAAAGAAAGTAAATGTAATTGCTAAAAGTATAAATCAATTCAAATTTCTATGTTAAGCAAACCAGGTTTCACAAATTTCTTGTTATTTTTTTGTAATTTACTGATAGCCAGGGGCACACTCCAACACCCAGACATCGTTTACAAATGAAGCATGTGTGTTTAGGGAGTCCGCCAGATCATAGGTAGTAGGGATGACCAGGGATGTTCTCTTGAGAAGTGTGTAAATTGGACCATTTTCCATGATAAGAATGAAGGCACAAACTGATATTCTGTTACCAAACTTTGCATCTGCACAGTTCTTCAAGTAAATGTGTTTTTGTAAAATCTTTAGTGGAAATGGTTAAAAGTAGTCATTGTACATATACAGTGCCTTGCGAAAGTATTCGGCCCCCTTGAACTTTGCGACCTTTTGCCACATTTCAGGCTTCAAACATAAAGATATAAAACTGTATTTTTTTGTGAAGAATCAACAACAAGTGGGACACAATCATGAAGTGGAACGGCATTTATTGGATAGTTCAAACTTTTTTAACAAATCAAAAACTGAAAAATTGGGCGTGCAAAATTATTCAGCCCCCTTAAGTTAATACTTTGTAGCGCCACCTTTTGCTGCGATTACAGCTGTAAGTCGCTTGGGGTATGTCTCTATCAGTTTTGCACATCGAGAGACTGACATTTTTTCCCATTCCTCCTTGCAAAACAGCTCGAGCTCAGTGAGGTTGGATGGAGAGCATTTGTGAACAGCAGTTTTCAGTTATTTCCACAGATTCTCGATTGGATTCAGGTCTGGACTTTGACTTGGCCATTCTAACACCTGGATATGTTTATTTTTGAACCATTCCATTGTAGATTTTGCTTTATGTTTTGGATCATTGTCTTGTTGGAAGACAAATCTCCATCCCAGTCTCAGGTCTTTTGCAGACTCCATCAGGTTTTCTTCCAGAATGGTCCTGTATTTGGCTCCATCCATCTTCCCATCAATTTTAACCATCTTCCCTGTCCCTGCTGAAGAAAAGCCACCACCATGTTTGACAGTGGGGATGGTGTGTTCAGCTGTGTTGCTTTTACGCCAAACATAACGTTTTGCATTGTTGCCAAAAAGTTCAATTTTGGTTTCATCTGACCAGAGCACCTTCTTCCACATGTTTGGTGTGTCTCCCAGGTGGCTTGTGGCAAACTTTAAACAACACTTTTTATGGATATCTTTAAGAAATGGCTTTCTTCTTGCCACTCTTCCATAAAGGCCAGATTTGTGCAATATACGACTGATTGTTGTCCTATGGACAGAGTCTCCCACCTCAGCTGTAGATCTCTGCAGTTCATCCAGAGTGATCATGGGCCTCTTGGCTGCATCTCTGATCAGTCTTCTCCTTGTATGAGCTGAAAGTTTAGAGGGACGGCCAGGTCTTGGTAGATTTGCAGTGGTCTGATACTCCTTCCATTTCAATATTATCGCTTGCACAGTGCTCCTTGGGATGTTTAAAGCTTGGGAAATCTTTTTGTATCCAAATCCGGCTTTAAACTTCTTCACAACAGTATCTCGGACCTGCCTGGTGTGTTCCTTGTTCTTCATGATGCTCTCTGCGCTTTTAACGGACCTCTGAGACTATCACAGTGCAGGTGCATTTATACGAAGACTTGATTACACACAGGTGGATTGTATTTATCATCAATAGTCATTTAGGTCAACATTGGATCATTCAGAGATCCTCACTGAACTTCTGGAGAGAGTTTGCTGCACTGAAAGTAAAGGGGCTGAATAATTTTGCACGCCCAATTTTTCAGTTTTTGATTTGTTAAAAAAGTTTGAAATATCCAATAAATGTCGTTCCACTTCATGATTGTGTCCCACTTGTTGTTGATTCTTCACAAAAAAATACAGTTTTATATCATTATGTTTGAAGCCTGAAATGTGGCAAAAGGTCGCAAAGTTCAAGGGGGCCGAATACTTTCGCAAGGCACTGTAGTTGTATTATTTGTTTAACTTTGCAATCATTGGTTTTTGTTTGACATATATTTTAAAGTGAAAAATCTGAGTCTCAGTATCTCTCGATTACCATGGAATTGCCCTTTGTAAATTCAGCTATCCCTGTGTATGAATAATGCTGTGTGGTACCTTGCCTAATAAATCAGACTTTTATACCAATACTTATATGCAGTCTGAAACGTAGAGGTTTACCTTACAAGCCAGAATGTTGAATAAAACTACATTTGAACTTACTCTGCCAGCTGTCTATGTGGTTGGTCCTTCAGCCGCTTGTAATTTGAGATAAAATATCCACAGGAAAGTATTGTTTACCCAACTTTTTAGAGCGCAGGTACTGCCGTTGAAATTGATATCACCCGGCACACGCGCAAAACCATGCAAATTTACTTGAAGAACCATGCATCGCCACATTTCTTGCCTATGTGATAGCCTGCATTTCGATAATCCATACATTTAGGAGGGAGTCATAAGTCTGTACTTGGTTTCTGACTTGATTAATTTAGGCAAGCTCACATACTTTGCAAGTCTTGGGATCATGTAGGTGTGCTTTGACCCTTTGCTGAACTTGTCATTTCTGGTTGTTGGGAAAAGTTTGGGCAGTGTGACAGTGGACATCTTTTTGCCCTTACAGGAGCTCTCCCTCACACACAGACAGACACACACACTCCCTCTCTCACTCTCTCCCATTACAGTTCTGTGAGGATGGCAGCCTCAGCCTATCTCTCCTCTGTAGAGGAGGATCTATCATGCCCCATCTGCTGCAAGACCTTGAGGGAGCCTGTCATCTTCTCCTGCAGCCACAGCTCCTGTAGGCCCTGCCTGGAGGCCAGCTGCAGGCAGGCAGGTGTCCAAGACTGTCCTATCTGCTGATGCAGGTCCTCCAGAGACCATCCCCAAGTTACCATGGCCCTAAGAAGTAACTGTAATGCCCTGCTGAGGGAGAGGGATCGTCAGAATACTCAGGGGCCCACATAGGAGGCTATGCAAGTAGAAGACAAGGGCCCGCAGGCTGTGTGTAGCCTCCACTCCCAGAGGCCCTGTTTATTCTGCCTCGAGGAACAGTGTGTGGTTTGTGCGGAGTGTGTGTATGATCACACAGACCACATTTTCTGCTCTGTGGCAAAGGCAGCAACCCAGTGGAGAGAGCAGCTCAGAACCACACTGAAGGCCCTGCAGTAGAAAATGGATTAGACCAAAGTCACCTCGGACAAAAGGGCACCTTACATCGAGGTTCAGGCCAAGCAAATGGACAGACGTATAAAAGAGGAATTTAAGAAACTGCACCACTTCCTAAGAGTGGAGGAGAAGGCTATCTGTTCTGAGGGAGGAAGAGGGGGGAAACAGTAAGATGATTGTAGTGGAAATTCTTACACAGGGACACTCAAAGTCAATCTTAAATGAATCATTGTTTATTGCCAGGGCGCTGGAGAGGTTACAACAAACTTTATGTACTAAAGTGAATGTCTGTCAGGATCTCTCCTGGGGCAGTCCCGTTAGTTCTCATATACTTACACAGAAAGTAATATTTGCATGATTTAGCTTAATCATTTATCATTAACGTTTGCTTCATTCATGTGAACGACCAATGTCGTGTGACCAATACCTCACAAGGCTTCTTCTCTCCAAGCTGAGACCTTGAAACTGAGGTATCATTTTCAAAACAAGGGTCTGGGCATACTGCCAAATTGCAATGCTACAGTGAAGATTTCTCCCAGCATTCAATCAGTAACTTGCATGAACATAGAAATTGGTTATTAGACAAGGACACAAACAGAACACTTAGGCAACCTCGGGTTCAAGGTGTAAAGAATATGAAGGAATACACATGTGGTTCTATAACCCAAACACTGCACACTCAAGTCTTTGTCTGAAGATCTGACCAGCATGTGATGTAAAGGTGACATACTACAGAGTCTCCCAGACAACCCAGAAAGGTTTAGCAGAGACGACATCCTGGGTTCAGAGGGGTTCATTTCAGGAACTCACTGCTGGGAGGTCTAGGAGGGGGAAAATGACATGTGGATGGTATGGGAGGCTAGAGAGTCTGTTGGCAGGAGGCCCAGATGCTGGATTTTCGACTATAGGGATTCATTCTAATGTTCCATACATTCTGTATAACTTAGAACCTCCAGAGAATCAAAGTTTGCCTGGAAATTGACAAAGGGGAGGTGTCATTATCTGTGTTATTCGGAGCGGAGCAGGTGAACCCAAGAGCAGACTGAGACAAGGAGACTGGGATAAGGTAACCAAGGTATTTATTGAAAACGTGGAAGATGGGGTGCAGGCCAGGAAAAGCTCGGGCAGGTTGCAGGGAACCAGGTGCTGAGACGGAGGCTGGAACGAGGGGAGTTTGGGCTGGGTAAGCAGGTCTGGAGAGGAATCCAAGGAAGCAGTAGCGTGGGGGGGGGGGGTCCAGGACAGGGTAGCGAAGCTGACGAGATGTGGGACTGGACACGGGGACCAGAGTCAAAGCGAACAGAACTATAGCAGAGAAGAAAACAGCACCAGGCAAGGGAAACCAGGCACAGCACTTAAACATGATCTATTCAGGACCAAACGGCTAAAAATGCAGATGGGCTGAGCAGAGGTTACGATCTTGAAGTGGCAAGGCTGAGTATATGTAGAGGTCTTGATAATGGAACAGGTTGCAGCTGGTGGGGATCTGCTCTGCCTCCAGCACACCTGTCTCCGCCCATACACACACACACACACACACATGCACACGCACACGCACACACACACACACACACACACAGAGAGAGAGAGAGACAGAGACAGAGAAAGAGAAAGAGAAAGAGAAAGAGAAAGAGAAAGAGGGAGAGAGCACTAGGGGAGTGGCGGCAGGTTAGGGAGACACAGGATGAGCACTAGAGAGCGTGGCAGGCGCAGAAGTAACACTGATCCTGTTCAAAACAACAAGTGCCTCACCACTTACAAACACACATTTACAGAGAGGATCTATCCATACTTTCACTGGACTGAGGTTATACCACTACATTTCAATGCTTAACCAAGCTTAATTGAATCAGGGAGTTTTTACAATTTGTGTCTCCACAAAAGGAACACAGATGATTTTTAATATTTTGACTTGAACGTTCTTCAGCTGATATATTTTTTGTTGTTGTGTTTTTTACTGTACGTTGCTGTTGAACTGCAGAACAGAGTATATTCAGTTGTTTAAACATTTTTTGGAGCTTTATGTGTCAAATGTTTGTGGCAAGAAATTATATTTAATAACAGGTTTGGGCATGTCATGGAATATGATTTGAATTTGAACATGATTCCATTGATTTTGGTGATTTATTATTGAGACACACAGAGATAAAATTCAGTGCCTGTCTAATTACTTGTCGTGTCTGTGACGCTTGAGAGGATTATCATGACGGGGAAGACATGATAATGAGGTGTAGATGGAGAGAGTGAATCACACACACAGCCATACTTATCCATACTGGTGCTCAGTAGTAGCAGAGGGACTTGGCCCTGGGCACTGATCAGTCACCATGCAGGAGTTTGATATCATAGTGTTGGGTACAGGACTGAAGGTAAGAGAAACTCACATTCCCTCACACATATTTAGTTCTGCTCTCTGAACTACCCAATAAAGATACCTTAAAGACTTAATACTATAAAAACAAAACTTACAATCGTACGCGTGGCAATTTATTCATATGTAGGGACATTTAAAAAAAAGAGTCTTAATGTTTTTCATGATGTTAATGTGTATCATTGATTAATGTATCATGGACTGTACTTGCCAGGTGTTTTGTCAGAATTTGAGTATAGAAGAAACACAGTGAATTCTATCAGCATGAAAGAATAAAGAAACAGAAGTCAGAGAATTTAGAGATGAGGTACATAGAACACAGTGGAGGCTGTTGAGGGGAGGACAGCTCATACTAATGGCTGGAACAGCGCGAATGGAATGGCATCAAACCACGTGTTTGATGAATTTGATAACATTCCACTGATTCCGCTCCAGCCATTACCACCAGCCTGTCCTCCCCAATTAAGATGCCACCAACCTCCTGTGATAGAACAGTATTATTATATACAGTCACTAGTGAAAGTCTACACACCCCTTGCACAGTCTTCACATGCTGCCTTAAAATTACATATAAAAAGGATTACATTTGTTTTTTAAATCCTACAATCTACACAACCGACTTCACATTTTCAAAGTGAAACAAAGATTCTACCAACCTTGCACAACTCCTTGGGCAACATACAGGTAGTTCCCAAAATAAAGGAAACACAGGTAAACTGGGTACACAAAGTACATTGAAAGCAGGTGCTTCCACATATGTGTGGTTTTATGATTTAGATTAGCAATTAACATCCCATCATGCTTAGGGTAATGTCTAAAAATGCCCAGTGGCCCATTATATTGGCTACCATGGCTAGAATAAGAGATCTCAGTAACTTTGAAAGAGGGGTCTCAAAGGAAACCTGGACTCAGGGGTAGACATAACATAGTAAATGTGAATCCTGTACACTCCGATTAGTATGGTATGTTTTGTATGGTATGTATTCATTTGTGGATGTCCATCGTCCATTTCGTACATTATGTTACGAATTGCAATTCGTACAAAATGTTACAAATCTGCAAAACATATATGTTACAAATTCCAATTTGTTGTGGCTAACGTTAGCTAGGCTAGGGGTTAGGTGTTAATGGGTTAAGGTTGGGGTTAGGGGAAGGGTTAGCTAACATACTAAGTAGTTGCAAAGTAGCTGAAAAGTAGCAAGTAGCTGCAAAGTTGCTAAAGTGCTAAAGTAGCCCATGCCGATATTTGAACATGCAACCTTTGGGTTGCTAGATGTTCACGTTATACGCCTGCCTATCCATCCACGCCGACCAACTACCCTACTTTAATGATTGCCTTAAGTAAGCTATTGTCTTATGTAACCATACCAAACGTAACATATCATACTAATTTGAGTGTCCCAGATTAGGATTTACATTTACTATGTTACGTCTAGTCTGAGACCAGGCTGGCATGTGCACCACTAAATCTCAACCCAATTGAACATTTATTGGAGATTCTGGAGCGGCGCCTGAGACAGCGTTTCCACCACCATCAACAAAACACCAAATTGTGGAATTTCTAGTGGAAGAATGGTATTGCATTCCTTCAATAGTCCAATAGACAGTAGAGTATATGCTTGTGGTGGCCCAACACCTATCTATCCCTGTACTAAATACATATGTGGATGTTTCTGGAGTGTGAGTGCTGATGACACAATGTATAGATGTTGAAAGTAGCACTCACTTTGGACATACCACCTATTGTTTTTGTCAAAATTGCTCAAGCTAAGTAAATTTGTCTGGGAATCTTTTATGGACAGCAATATTCAAACCTTGTCTCTGATTCTTCAAGCAGATTTAAATCAGGACTGAGACTGGACCAGTCAGAAACACTCTTCGAACACCTCTTGGAAAGCCATTCTGGTGTGTCTTTGGCATTTGAATTTGTATAATTATCCCGCGGAAACATACAACTCTATTACCTGGGCTTTGCTCTTTTCATATTTATTTTGATTCTAACAATCTCCCCAGTCCCTGCCGGTGACAAGCATACCATTAACACGATGCTGCCACCACAATACTTGAAAATACAAATGGATCAACAATACTGAATTCACTCCACATTCTCAACCAAATTTACAGAGTTTAAGCAATTTTGACAAAAACAACGTATACATGTTGCCCTAAGAGTTGTGTAATGTTGGTAGAATCGTATTCAAAATGTTTCACAGCTGTAATGGTTGCCAAATGTGCTTGCCCCAAATATTAACTCTGGGGTGTGAGGACCTAGGCAATCGAGACATCTCCATTAATATATTTTTTAATAAATTTGGAAAATAGTCTATAACTTTCTTACACTTTAAAATGTGGAGTAGGTGTTATAGATCTGTAGGAAAAACATCAAATGTAATCCCAAAATGTGAAGAGGGGTGTGTGTAGACTTTCACAAAATATTGTATATTTATGGTACCATGAACAAAGTAATAATGATTAAATATAATACCTACCACTAGTGATCACATTTCTTTAAAATATAATATTTTACTTCAGTTCAATGCTATGTGTTTCATGTGTATTTTCTATAATATCAAGTGTCATAAATGTGTATTCATGAATTAATTAACCTACACACACATACAAACACACACACACGCACACAAACACACAAGCACACAGGTGATCCCTGGGCTCTCTAGGAACGTTCAAAGCCTTGCAGGCTGTCTAAGGAATTATCATCATCATTAACCTGTCTACTGGAGCGCAGGTAGCCTAGCGGTTAAGAGCAATGGGCCAGTAACCACAAAGTTACTGGTTTGAATCCCAGAGCCAACAAGGTGAGAAATCAGTTGATGTGCCCTTGAGCAAGGCACCTAACCCTAATTGCTCTGGATATGAATAGCTCTGACTCTATCTCCCTCAGGAATGTATTCTCTCTGGCTTGATGTCAGTGGGTGGGAAGAAGGTCCTTCACATTGACCGCAACCCTTACTATGGTGGAGAGAGTGCCTCTATCTCCTCCCTAGAAGAGGTTTGTATGAACGCATGCACAAACACACAAACATACAAAGCACTGGAGGGTTATTGTATAGTGTTAATGAGAGTGAATGTATTTTGTAGCTATATAAGAGGTTTCAGGTTCCATGTCCAGCTAAGCCAATGGGACGTGGCAGGGACTGGAATGTGGACCTTGTTCCCAAATTTCTACTTGCCAGTGGTGAGGACTATGGTTAATATTATGTACATCTGTCTTGTCGTCATACGTCTAATATGAATGTGAACGTGTTTAACTGTGTCAAGGTCAGAGTTCATTCATATTGTTTTAACCTGTGTTTGTGTGTTTGTTCAGGTCAGCTGGTTAAAATGCTGGTGTACACCAAGGTAACTCGGTATCTGGACTTTAAGGTGGTGGAGGGCAGCTATGTGTACAGGGCTGGTAAAGTCCACAAGGTCCCTTCAACTGAGGCAGAAGCACTAGCTTCAGGTAATGCATACCCATCAAAATAAACAATATTTGTAACTTACAAATCCTGTGTTTCCGAATTATTGATTCTATACAAAGGATTGCCACATAACAATCAAAGCCAACTGAAATTCATGGACATGACAAATTGATTATCTTGATTTCAAATACATACAATCATTCAAGGTCTCAAACAGTGGTTGTAACATGGTGCTGTGTTTCAGATCTGATGGGGATGTTTGACAAGCGCAGGTTCAGGAAGCTTCTTCTGTTCCTTCTGAACTTTGAGGAGAGAGACCCGCGGACCTACCAGGACATGGACCCCAACAGGACCAGCATGAGGGAGCTGTTCCGCCACTTCGACCTGGGACCAGACATCATGGAGTTCACTGGTCACGCCATGGCCCTGTACCGCAGTGACGAGTCAGTACAAATATTACACAGACAGTCAGAAAGACGACACACACACACCTATCTCAATGGTTGTGTCCCTGTCTTCACAGTTACTTGGATCAGCCGTGCATCCAGACCATCAGACGGATCAAGCTGTATTCTGAGTCTCTGGCTCGGTATAACTTCAGTCCGTACCTCTATCCACTGTATGGGCTAGGGGAATTACCTCAGGGCTTTGCCAGGTAACATAACAGACTCGTAAAGGTACTCAAGAATGCAGAAATACATTAACTTCAAGTTTTTGTTATGGTATTGAACATGGCCGCAATGTAAACCCTTACTATTCCTGTCTGTCTCAGGTTAAGTGCAGTGCATGGAGGGTCCTACATGTTAAACAGGGGAGTGGAGGAGATTGTGATGGACAAGGGCAAAGTGGTAGCAGTGAAATCTGAGGGAGCGGTGAGTGGCTGGTGAAGTAGAGAGTGGACAAGAGAGAGCGAGAGAGTTGAAGAGGGAATGAATGAATGAGAAATGGTAGAGCATGAACCGGAACATGGGCTGAATATCAGTGTCGTAAATTAGTAGTTGGACCTAATCTTTCTCTCTTCTTTCGCTTCCTCTTTGTGAAGATGTTCCGTTGTAAACAGCTGATCTGTGACCCCAGCTACGTGCCCAACCGGGTGAAGAAGGTGGGCCGTGTCATTCGGGTCATCTGTTTACTGAATCATCCAATCAAAAACACCCATGATGCCAACTCCTGTCAAATCATTATCCCTCAAACACAAGTCCACAGGAAATCAGGTATGATCACAGATAGACCAGATATACACAAGAAGTTAGACAAAGGCCTAAGACCCCATATACCAAACAGGGAAAATATGATTGCAGTATTTTTAAAATGGACCCTCTTTGTTTTTCAGATATCTATGTATGTATGGTGTCCTACGCTCACAATGTGGCATCAGAGGGGATGTATATCGCAATGGTGAGCACCACTGTAGAGACCAGTAACCCAGAGAAGGAAGTGCAGCCTGGGTTAGAACTACTAGAGCCCATTCAGCAGAAGTAAGTTCCACACAACCTACTGCAGACTTTTACAACCAGAGCCATTTGTCTATTGTAATGATGCAAGGCTAATTTCATACATACAAAAACAGTTCACTAAAGACTGAATGTGATTGGTCTACAGATTTGTTTCTATCAGCAACATGATGGTCCCCATTGACGATGGAAGGAACAGTCAAGTAAGGGTCAACCACACAACTAACGTCCTCACTGAGATTCAGTTCAGTTCACTTGGTGTAATGGCTGAGGTGTTGGGATTACAGTCGCTGGATCTGGGTTCGAGTCCCAGTTGAGGCTACTGACTGAATGCACTGTAATATACAAACATGTGTTCATATTTCTTGGCCATTGGTTTGTACCAAGATTATAAATTGTGGAGTCTCTGGGTTTTGTTCATTGTGATCCTGTCTCCCTTTTTCAGATCTTTGTGTCTCGCTCCTATGATGCCACGACACACTTTGAGATGGAGTGTGAGGACATCAAGGATATGTATCGCCGCATCACAGGATCAGAATTCATCTTTGGTGACTTACGCAAAGACTGTGGTGGTGATGATGATGACGATGACGAGGACTAAGGGACACTAAGTGGAGTTGCTACCATTTTTGTCTTGAGTGGCTCAGTTGACAGAGCATAGTCCTTGCAACACCAGGATCCTGGGTTCAATTCCCTCTAGGGCGGGCCACCCATCCAAAAATGTATGCACACTCATGTATGACAACGTCAGCAAATATGACATTACTATTATATTGCGGCTGTCTAAATTGTCCTGGTTTTTACTGTTTTTTGAAGCAACCCTTCGATTCACCTCTTGTATCTCCCAAAATGCCCAGCTTCACAGCTAATCTATCAGTCCTATTTATCATGTGCTTTATGTGGTAGATGCTCTCGTACTCTGATGGCATTGAGACTGGAGAGTGGTAAAGCTAACTAACTCAGTCGATTTAATACTCTGTCTAATAAACAGCACACTTTATTTGACTGTGGTAAATGTAAAATGTGGCCTGAGATTGTGTTTAGTGTGCTCGAGTGTGAATGAATGAATGAATGGCCATGTGTTTGTGTGAAGTAGAACTGGATGGATTATACTAAATGCATCAGAGCAGAGTAATTAGGGATACCCTTACCCTACAGATTAACTCCAAGAAGGACAAAGCCGCTGGAGTTGTGTTATGTTCTATTCTGAGAAAGATAAAGCGGTGGTTCAGAGAGATGGGGGTGGAAGCCAAATGGATAAGACAGACAATGAGATTAGAGAGGTTTACTAATCCCAGTGAAGGACAGTCACCTTGGGTAGATTACATACACATACATGCTTTCACTGACAATTAAATAAATACAAAACATTGTGTGTGTGTATATATATACACAGAGTGGGGCAAAAAGGTATTTAGTCAGCCACCAATTGTGCAAGTTCTCCCACTTAAAAAGATGAGGCCTGTAATTTTCATCATAGGTACACTTCAACTATGACAGACGAAATGAGAAAAGAAAATCCAGAAAATCACATAGGATTTTTAATGAATTTATTTGCAAATTATGGTGGAAAATAAGTATTTGGTCACCTACAAACAAGCAAGATTTCTGGCTCTCACAGACCTGTAACTTCTTCTTTAAGAGGCTCCTCTGTCCTCCACTCGTTACCTGTATTAATGGCACCTGTTTGAACTTGTTATCAGTATAAAAGACACCTGTCCACAACCTCAAACAGTCACACTCCAAACTCCACTATGGCCAAGACCAAAGACCTGTCAAAGGACACCAGAAACACATGTGTAGACCTGCACCAGGCTGGGAAGACTGAATCTGCAATAGGTAAGCAGCTTGGTTCGAAGAAATCAACTGTGGGAGCAATTATTAGGAAATGGAAGACATACAAGACCACTGATAATCTCCCTCGATCTGGGGCTCCACGCAAGATCTCACCCCGTGGGGTCAAAATGATCACAAGAACTGTGAGCAAAAATCCCAGAACCACACGGGGAGACCTAGTGAATGACCTGCAGAGAGCTGGGACCAAAGTAACAAAGCCTACCATCAGTAACACACGATGCCGCCAGGGACTCAAATCCTGCAGTGTCAAACGTGTCCCCCTGCTTAAGCCAATACATGTCCAGGCCCGTCTGAAGTTTGCTAGAGAGCATTTGGATGATCCAGAAGAAGATTGGGAGAATGTCATATGGTCAGATGAAACCAAAATATAACTTTTTGGTAAAAACTCAACTCGTCGTGTTTGGAGGACAAAGAATGCTGAGTTGCATCCAAAGAACACCATACCCACTGTGAAGCATGGGGGTGGAAACATCATGCTTTGGGGCTGTTTTTCTGCAAAGGGACCAGGACGACTGATCCGTGTAAAGGAAAGAATGAATGGGGCCATGTATCGTGAGATTTTGAGTGAAAACCTCCTTCCATCAGCAAGGGCATTGAAGATGAAACGTGGCTGGGTCTTTCAGCATGACAATGATCCCAAACACACCGCCCGGGCAACGAAGGAGTGGCTTCGTAAGAAGCATTTCAAGGTCCTGGAGTGGCCTAGCCAGTCTCCAGATCTCAACCCCATAGAAAATCTTTGGAGGGAGTTGAAAGTCCGTGTTGCCCAGCAACAGCCCCAAAACATCACTGCTCTAAAGGAGATCTGCATGGAGGAATGGGCCAAAATACCAGCAACAGTGTGTGAAAACCTTGTGAAGACTTACAGAAAACATTTGACCTCTGTCATTGCCAACAAAGGTTATATAACAAAGTATTGAGATAAACTTTTGTTATTGACCAAATATTTATTTTTCACCATAATTTGCAAATAAATTCATTAAAAAATCCTACAATGTGATTTTCTAGATTTTTTTCTTCTCATTTTGTCTGTCATAGTTGAAGTGTACCTATGATGAAAATTACAGGACTCTCTCCTCTTTTCAAGTGGGAGAACTTGCACAATTGGTGGCTGACTAAATACTTCTTTGCCCCACTGTGTGTGTGTGTGTGTATATATATATATATATATATATATATATATATATATATATATATATATATATGTTTATTGCGTCATTAGTAGCTGGCCTTATGTATTTACCATGATACAGATATATGAAACATTAAATAACACTCCCACCACATATCCTTCAATACTCGTTAGAAATCCTGTTCTCTTTTTCATTTACACATTTCATAACCAACCAATCCCCCCCCCCCTACCCCTCTGTGGGGAAAGGTCACACAAGCACAAAGTTTGCAAAGGCTAAAAAACATAATTCAGCACTTGAATGAGGACAGACTTTTCCAAATCTTCCATCCCAGTAGTGAAAGTAGTGTCGTTTTTCTTGTTGCTACTCCAGCTCCGTGCTGATTGGAGGAGGAATCAGACCTGCCGCTACCACTCGCCGTTCACTGCTCAGGAAGTTAAAGGTTGCACAAGCGTTTGGCTGAGGAAGGTAAAGGGATGAGTGTCAGAGAGAGAGAGGGAAAAAGCTAAATTATAACCGCCCTTCACCTTATTCTTTAGGCAGGGGCTGCCCATGTCTGTGTATGGATGGATAGCTACTTTCCAGGTGGTGGCACACAGTAACTTGATGTGAGAGAAATCTCAAGAGGACATTCTGAACCAGGCTTGGGCAAACCGGCCTATGAATGCTCACGCACTGAAATCTATTGCACAAGCCCAATCCTTCTACTGTTGACAGATGCCAGGTGAGGTCAGGTGTCCCTACCGTGTCCTGCACCTCCACAGCGATGCCTTTGCTCTTGAGGAGGGCCAGGACTTTGGGGTCAATCCGCTCTGACCGACCCCCTGTGCCCAGGACCAGAACCTCTGTGGATACAACGCATTCTTGAGACACATCATGGTCATACACAATCATTAAGTTGTTCAGGTGATAACACCGTACAATCATCATCATAGTCAAGCTCTGACAATCAAACATGAACTGGCAACTAATTTAAGAGGGGGCCCATCCCAAAAACACCCCAACTGTAGTCTTATCTCTCTCTCACACATACCCCTGCCCACGAAGGTTCTGGACTCAGGCTGGGCCATGATAAAACCAATAGGGGATCACTCAGTTGTTGCCCAGCAACAGAGACTGATAGAAATAAAAGGAGGTGACTCCGCCTAATCGGAAGGTATAAATATATCCTTGCATGAATTGCATGGGTGGTATGCAGCTGTAGCCTCCAGTTTGGGTGGAATAAATCTAGTCTGAGCTTCTTCTGGTGTCCAACTGGATTTGTACCAGAACCTAACAGCATCTTGCATGAGTTTGTACATTCATAAATTAGAGTATGTGACTTTCTGTCTATCCTCATAATTCATATCAGCGTGACTACAGTATAATTGAATTATCTCACCAATTCGAGGTTCCAGCATGTGGAAAAGGGCCATGCTCTCTACAGTGATGTCTTTATAGCTGCCTACCTGCATGGGGCGACAGATGAGTAGCCAAAAGGACAATCCACATAATACACTGTTACATCTCATATTCTACTCATCATCACTCCTCATTTCGCCAGTTAAATATCTCACTCAGCACTCAACAGTATTACAGGGAGCAGGTAAACTGAAGAGAGATGAAAAAATAGAACCATCATAAAAGGTTGACTTCTGGTGGGGATTAGAGGAAAGGTTAAAAAAATATTAAATAAACGTTTTCCTACATTCCATTGGAGGATGGCTGGAGGTAGCACAGCACATGGCCCGAAAACACGGTTCCCATCGATGTTGAACCCTCTGGGGCTGTAGCTGTGGATCATTGCTCCAGCTCCTGGTTCTTTTTGCATGACAGACACTGTGGTACGCTGGTACATCTCATCATCACTGGGACCAAGCCTGTGGGCGCGAGATAGAAAGGGGCTGGAGGAGGAGAGACATTAAGTTGCTTTTCCATCACATACTGTACCATTACCTGGCTAGTGGCTACAACTGGATGATGTGAGATAGGGACATCAGACCCAGTGTATGTCTAAAAACGTTTGACAAACTTTGATATTGGGGCTGGTTTTACCTTCAAACATGTATTGGGATGCCATAGCCATTTAAAAAAAATCAGATTTGATTTAATGGGGCTCTCTGTATTATCAAATGGGGCTCTCTGTACCTAGCAAGATGTAATAACCATAGAATTGGTCTATTCTACCCGGGATGTATTTCAAGTAGCAAGCTTTGACATCAGCATCTACCAAAAGCTAAATAGCCAGTCAGGGGGGTACATATGTCAAATTGTGTAGCTAGTAGCAGTTAGCACTAAAACATCGTCGTTTCTATTCTCTAGATGTCTCGTTTCTCAGCAGTACTGTACCTTGTGAACGCGGGTGGTGTCAGAGGGCTGAGCCGAAGACCCTGTGAAGATCTGTGGAAAAACAGTCGTGCACACATAGTGACAGCCATGTTGTTGATGGTTAAGTACCTAATGCCCGTTGGAACCAAAGACATTAAAACCAGAGTGGGAACTAATTATGTGTAGCACAACGTTTGGTACTTCCGTTTGGGTACATCCGGTTATTTTATAATGTAACGGGTCTTGTGTAGATACATTCTAGAAATCAGTGATTAATTGTATCAATGGCAGGGGAGGAACATTACTTGCATGTGGTAAAACAACAAAATCATTATAAAGCACATAAAAAAGTATATATTTATAATTGGGAAATAGTTTCCAATCATGTCCTCCAATGGAACATGATAGGATGGACAGTCATAATTATGGCCCTATATCTGATACACATGTGAAGCAAGCTTGCATACGGTGGAATTATATTGCAAAACAACAAAGAACGATAGCTGTCGGAGGAGGCTTCTCGTCCTCAGCCATTGATGAATTCGCCTGAATACCAAAGAGGCGTGCCCGCTTGTGTGTTATTCTGCGTGGGTGCGTGCGCGCCCCCTACTGTGTTTTCGGGACAAGCTTGAAACGGTCAAGTCGCAAATTGGATTTTACAATGTAAATAGAAAGTAGGAGAATCATTCGCGAAGTCGTAAATATCTATTTAAAATTACCTTAGACTGGGTACATCAGTTATTTACTGAACCAGCTAATTGTGCATTTTCTGAAACAGTCATATCGGTGTTTTTAGGAATTACAAGGGATTTAAAACAGAATAACTATGTATCGGTCTCTGTATGCTTTCCGATCCGCGGAGCCCAACTCGCTCCACTTCGGGGCCGGGGAGGGCTTTCTGATCCTGGAACGCAGCAACAAACACTGGTGGCTCGGATCGCGCTGCAGTTCGGGCGAAACCGGCTACGTTCCCGCTTCTTACATTGAAAGGATTCAGGTAGGTTTAATTTAACGGATTTTCACTTTCTCGATTAGTGAAAGTGGGACGTGGATTTTGACAAGCAGGTCCTCCATGCTAGCTTGTTAGCATGATAAAAAAGAGTGGACCACCGAGAATTGAACGAGGGGGGCAAGGTCCAATTGGTGCGTGCATTCCAATAGACCTTACTTCAGTTACTTTTGTGGCTTTCATGTGACAGTTCTCCCTGAATGGGAGAATTTTGCTCTACTGCATTGCCTGTGCCTCAGTTGTTTCTCATGAATCAAATCAAATTTTATTGGTCACATACACATATTTAGCAGATTTTATTGCGGGTGTAGCGAAATGCTTGTGTTCCTACCTCAAACCGTGCAGTAATATCTAACAAATCATAACAATACACAGAAATCTAAAAGTAAAATAATGGAATTAAGAAATATATAAATATTAGGACGAGTAATGCCGGAGTGGCATTGACTAAAATACAGTACAATAGAATTCAGTACATACATATGAAATGAGTAAAGCAGAATGTAAACATTATCATACTAGACTTTTTGTTGCATTATTAAACAGTATTTTCCACATTCAATACGCTATGCTAACGTTTACATGTTAACAAAAATATGTTTAGAATAAATCAAAATGTTTCAAATGGGTTAATGAGAGAGGCTCAGAGAGGCTTGGCAAGTTCGCAATGCCATCTGGGTGTGCACCGCAGGGGTCGTTGCGACATAAGCCAAAATTGCATGAAAATGTGGCGCAGCGTCTGTCATTTGTGTGTCACGCGCATCTCAGATCTCGTGATTGATGTGAGATTAGAGCAAATACAGTACAGAACCTGCTAAATGTTCTCCACTAACAAGAGAGGTGTGCACAGTTTGTGTCATGAACAGTGCTTGTGCCCATAAAAATAGATGTGGCACGTGCGCGGCAGGTGGGACGTGAGATGTTCCCCAATGCTGGAAGGGGGGCCCCTAGTGAAAACGTTTGCGAACCCCTGAGTTAGAGCTATGCTTAGATTGTGACAGAATACAGCTACTCTCACAGATTCATGCATGCATCCATTAGCCCGAGATATACTCTTAAGGAGCCTACCGTTGCTCCTTAAAAAACTGAACTTTATGACCCATTTAGGTATAAGAAAAACTACTACTTTAGCCAGTAGAAATGCATTGAATAACACATTCATTAATGGCTCAGGAAATATTTTTTGTTTTTTCAGATACATATTTAACCTCTTATTTTTGTTGACACAAACCTACCTCCATAATTCCATTCATTTGTATGGGTTACACCATCGTGTTTGTGAGAGTGTCCCCTTTCCACAGTGGAGTCATATTTAGGGTTGCAAAGGGTCGGAAACTATCCTGTAAATTTCCGGAAATTTAAGCCCAGGAATTTTGCTTAAATTCATCAAAAAAAATGAGCTTATAGCAGTGAACCTTTTTTGTGGTATACACATAAGGCAATTCTAGGTCTTGGGGCATATTTTGGTTAAACTATCCCCAATTCAATGGAATTGCAACCCTCTACATGCACAGTGCATTCTTCCATCACATGTACAACTGATTCTCAAGATCTTGCACACTAATGAGATGCTATTGAGCCCACACTGTACTACACTGTCTGAGCCAAGGACTACATGCTTTCTGGTAAGTTTTGATTACAAGACTGGGTGGGGTAAATATATTTATGGCATACATATGTTTTTGTTAACTAGTAAATAGTAGCCTATAGCAAAGTGTGTTTAAATAATTTCTAGCTTGTTAACAATTTCTGCTAGTTGGTTTTTGCTACCATGTGGGTTTTAGCTTGCTTGAGCCTGCTAACTGAGGAGTGTTAATTCACCTGTTTCCATACATGTTTCATTTTAAAACATTTATCTTACAAAGGAGTTGTTTAATCTAACGGCTAACTATTTATCTGTACATGGAATTGTAATTGCTTTTTTTTTTTTACAAATGTTTTCCTAATCTTTACAGGAAATGCCACAGGCACTATCTGATGTTTGGATACATTTCACTGCAGCTAATGTAGAAGTAAAAGCTGTGTGCATTTGCAAATACTGTGCCAAATCATATGTGAAGAATGCAACACATCTTGCCAAGTGCATAAAGTTCCCTCAGCGCTCACAACAAGCAACCTCTGACAAAAGTCCCTCTACTTCTATTCGAGGTGAAAATGATGAATCAGACGCCTTATCAATAGCAACAGCTCACTGTCCTCCTGGAATCAGAAGGTTTTTTGACTCAATGGAGGAACGTAGTCAGAGAAATGCTGATGAATGTCTTGCTCGAGCTGTGTATGCAACTGGTTCACCCATGATGCTCACAGGCAATGTGTATTGGAAGAGATTTCTGAATTTTCTTCGTCCCAGCATACACCCCTCCAACCATGCATGCTTTATCTACTCTGCTGGATGCAGAGTTCAACAGAGTTCAAGTGAAGGTCAAGCAAATAATAGAGAAAGCAGACTGTATTGCAATCATCTCTGATGGGTGTCGAATGTTCGTGGGCAAGGAATAATTAACTACATCATCTCCACCCCTCAAGTATTCTACAAGAGCACAGACACAAGGGACAACAGACACACTGGTCTCAACATTGCAGATGAGCTGAAGGCAGTTATCAATGACCTTGGACCACAGAAGGTATTTCCACTGGTGACAGACAATGCTGCGAACATGAAGGCTGCTTGGTCTAAAGTGGAGGAGTCCTACCATCACATCATAACCATTGGCTGTGCTGCTCATGCATTGAATCTGCTCATCAAGGACATCATGGCACTGAAAACAATGGATACACTCTACAAGAGAGCCAAGGAAATGGTTATGTATGTGAAGGGTCATCAAGTTATAGCAGCAAAGCGAGAAGTATAAGAGCACCACATTGAAGCTGTCCAGCAACACCCGTTGGGGTGGTGTTGTCATCATGTTTGACAGTCTCCTGGAGGGGAAGGAGTCTTTCCAAGAAATGGCCATATCACAGTCTGCCGATATGGACAAGCCCCATCAAGAGGATCCTTCTGGATGATGTATTTTGGGAGAGAGTGGGAATCAGCCTGAAACTCGTGAAACCTATAGCAGTAGCCATTGCACGGATTGAGGGAGACAATTCCATCCTATCTGATGTTTAGACTTTGCTTGCAGATGTAAGATAATAAATCTGTACTGCCCTGCCCACTTCACTGTTGCTCCAAGCAGAGGAAACTGCAGTTCTGAAATACACCAAAAAGCATGAAGACTTTTGCCTGAAGCCCATACATACCGCAGCGTACATGTTGGACACCAAGTATGCTGGCAAGAGCATCCTGTCTGGTGCAGAGATCAACAAGGCCTATAGTGTCATCACTACCGTGTCTTGCCTCCTTGGCCTGGATAAGGGTAAGATTCTTGGCAGTCTGGCAACGTACACTTCCAAGCAAGGGCTTTGGGATGGAGATGCAATATGGCAGTTGTGCCAACATATCTCATCAGCCACCTGGTGGAAGGGACTTTGTGGATCTGAGGCTCTTTCCCCTGTTGCCTCCATCATCCTCCAAATCCCACCAACATCAGCCGCCTCAGAGCGCAACTGGTCCTTGTTTGGGAACACACACACCAAAGCATGCAACAGGCTAACCAATACAAGGGGTGAAAATTGGTGGGCATCCAGGCAAGTTTCAGGCTTTTTGAACCTGACAACGAGCCAGCCTCAACAAGGTTGGAAAGTGACAGTGAAGATGGGGCCTCAGAGTCTGATGTTCAAGAGGTGGACATTGAGAAGGTCCAGGGAGAATACATGGAAGCCTGAGAGGAAGACAACCATAGCTTTAGTTTCTAGACTATCATTTTACATATCTATGTTGAAAATGTTTTTGGGAGATGTGACAGATCATTGGGGATCATTCAATATTCCCTTTCTTTTGTTGTTCAGTGAAATCATCCCATGTGAAGAGTCAACTGATTTAATTTAAGTTCAATTCATAACAATATTTTTGGAATAATTGAGTTTATAAACCCTCCATACAAACATGGTCTCTTTTTTGCTTTCTTGAGTAAGGTAGGTGTTTCAGCCTAGCTCAGTGCTTTCTATGGTTGTGGAGCAGCCAGCTGAAAATACAGAGCGTAGAGGTAATGTTCTCTAGATGCTCAGTGTTCTGTCACTCATGGGGACACTACCTCACTTCCAAATCTAAGGGTAGACCTCGAAAATTCAAGCCCCTTGGGTGCTGCCATAGTTACATTAGAAGTGACCATCCAAGAAGGCTGATAAAGATAAAATGTCAAATCATGTTATATCTGCTGTAGCTTTGATTGGACCGATGTTAACATCATACTTTCAAAATCTTAGTTAGCAGTCATCATTATCAGTCAAGTCAACAATCTATTGACAAATCTTTTTTAATCATGTCATATGAAGAAAAATTATAGATAAAACTCATCAGTGCTCATCAGCCATTGGACATAAACATTACACAATAAGTTGAAAATCGCAAATTCAACAATGAGTGGTTTGTAAGGAAGCATTGCAATGCAATCACTAGCCTGCTATTCAGTGGAGTGGATGTGTGGTCCCAAATCTGGGTTTACTGGTCTCTTTTCCAAGTTTAAAATGCTAAACATTCAACATTGGCCGTGCTATCAATCCAGCATGATTTCAGCCGCGCTCAAAACAACTGTTGACTCTGAACTGAAAAATCTGACTTCAGTGAGTTCAAGACAACTGGGAACTCCCCCGAAAAACTCTCTCTGATTGGGAAAGTACGTTTTGAATGGTCATCCAACTGTAAATCGGGAACTCGGGCCTCTAGAGCTACGACCTGAAGATAACTGATGTCATCCTGATTCGACCTTGTTTTTTTCCCGAGTTCCCACCCAAAAATCCAGAGAATGCCAGACTTTGATGGCTAAATTTGCCCACAAAGGACCGCTGCGCCACTGTCCTGTTTAAGTAAGCACAGCACAACAAGGCGAGTCCAAAAATGTGTTGTATGCTGCTGCATAAATTATGTAATATGCCAGGGAGAAATGTATACTGTAGCTAAGAAAGTAATACTACTTAATTCTGCCTATTGTTCAGACTTGGTGGTGCACATGCAGCCTATAACCTGTTTTAGAGAAATGTAATCAGTGAATATTGTAAGAGCTTTCATTGTCTGCTTATATGCCCCCTTTATTTATCATATGGCTCTGACTTGGTGTACTAGGAGAACACTGTAAGAACGCCGATGTTATGAATTCTGTTGCTGTACATTTCAAAAGTGCTGAACATATAGTTAGTTATATTGACTACGTCCCTCCTAGCTCGCTCATTAATGTCTTAATTGAAGTTACGTGTTGCCTCTTATCCGCTCATCGTTCCCTTATGCCATAGTTTGTACATTTGAATTGTCAGTAGAAACCACATTTGTTTAAGCAAGTCAACCATATCAGCTATGTTTTTTTTTAAAGTAAATTAGTCTAAATTAACTGTTTCGCTGCCAGACAAGGCTCCGCTGATAGCCAGGTATAGCAGTGGTAATGTGTTGGGACAGCATTATGTAGGTCCTAACAGTTAGTGGGCACCGTTTGTCACTGTTATAGTGCAATTCATGTATTGTTTAGTGTTGTGTTGTGTAGTGGCTTTGCTGGCACGCATCCCCCCAAAATGTTTTTGTTTGTTTGCCCCACCAAGATTTACATGCTAAAATCGGCACTGGTCTCATGGTCTGGCAAACACCGGTGTAGCTCGGCCAACTTCGACCGCAGATGCGGAAGGCCGGCATTGGCAGATGCAGTAGATTGAGACGCATATGTCTCTAGCTTAAACTGACGGATTTTGATGGGGATTTTTTTCTTCCTTAGCCAAATGCTCCATCTAAACGTGAATCAATTCTCTACTGAGATACGGTTCTAGAAACATAAAGCCCTTTACTTTCATATCACATCAAAATAGCCACACAGATGGATGCTCCAATGCACTTTTATTGAGTCAGTATGAACTGCTTGTTTCTGAGTGTGTTTTGCTGAAATTTCACCTGACTAATCCGTCAAATGAAACCATGCTGAAACAGATCGATATTCAGTGTGGATTATCTGGCTGCAGAGGGATTTGCTGTGTCTGTCTGAGTGTGTCCCTGCCTGGGTCGTGTAGTAGGTATGTTCCTGTTCAAGAGGGTTTGATTTTGGTTAGATAACTGTGCTGTCCCAGATTTTCTGCCCGGAGTCCCATTTTGCCTTCCAGCCAAATGTTTTGTTTGTTTTTGTTTCCAGTTTCATAATAATGAATGCTGATTATGAACATTTCACTCTCTTTCAACCTCTCTCCCTGCCCTCCTTTCCTCTGTTCGTCAGGCTCCGGAGCAGGATGAAGTGTTACAGTCTATCGACAGGGCCATCGAAGGGATCCATAACGTGGCCATGAAGAACGGGGGCAAATACAACCTGGAGCAGCGAGACGTGCTACAGTGAGTGCAACATTAGCATACACACACACACATTTTCCCATTCAGGCACGTGCACAGATCGGGCTCTACCTGTGCAGAGCACATGCCCCTTTGCCCTTCCAGGCTCCAAAGAGCCCTTTTCGGGGGTAGTAAAATTCCCCCGAAAGTGTTTTATATTTTTTCAAAAATGTTTTGGTCATTTTTGTTCGGAACCCACTGCCCGCAAGTCATCGTCAAGTCGTTTCATGTCATTTCAGCAAGTCATGACACCATTTCAGATTGTTCTGAAATTGTTTATGTAGTTAGAAACAGATAAGACAATTTGAACTAAGCTAATTGATTGAACCCAAATTGGACATTTCAATTGATAGGATTCATATAATATTCAATAAATATAGTACCTAACATCCGATTTGGAACAAACCTCTTCATAACAATGAAGTCATGCACGGACCCCCCACACCAAGCCTACCCCAACGGCTAGTATACCCCACGTTCAGAGAAATTAGCCATTGAAGTCGCTTGCATTTCCCCTCATAAATTAGTGAAAGTACACCGTTTTGCCCACTAGATGCTGCTGTTCCTGCAACTGCCACACCCTTTTATTAATTTTACTGGTCTCTTGTATTTATCAAGTAGATCACAATTTTTTTTTTTGCAACATTGGGTAGAAAACCAAAAGCTTTTGCTCATGTAGAAAATAAATTGTGTGGTCATCCTCGTCAAGTCAAGCCAGTCCTCCATGAATGCAATTCAGTTTGTCCAAACTGCTCGCCCACACGACGGCTGGTTAGACGTACTGCCAAATTCTCTAAAACAAGGTTTTAGACGGCAAATGGTAGAGAAATTAACATACAATTCTCTGGCACAGCTCTGGTGGACATTCCTGCAGTCAGCATGCCAATTTCACACTTCCTCAAAACTTAAGACATCTTCGGCGTTGTGTCACAAAGCGGCACATTTTAGAAAGGAATTGTATTGTCCCCAGCACAAGGTGCACTTGTGTAATGATCATGCTGTTTAATCAGCTTCTTGATATGCCACACCTGTCTGGTTGGTGGATTATTTTGGCAAAGAAGAAATGCTCACGAACAGAGATGTAAAATTTGAGAAGAATACACTTTTTTGTGCGTATGGAACATTTCTGGGATATTTTATTTCAGCTCATGAAACATGGGACCAGCACTTTACATGTTGAATTGTTATTTTTGGTCAGTGTAGTATGAATAAACAATACACCAAGCCACAGCTTTATACTACTTGTCAAACATAGAGAACTTATACTGTATACTTGCCGTTAGGGTGGGCTTGGTGTGGGGTGTGATGGGTCCGTGGGTGGCTTTTGGCATTTTTTTTGGTCTCACTCATGTCTCACTTATTTGTTAGGAATAATTTTTGTCCAAATCGGATGTTAGTTACTATATTTATTAGAAATTCTATAAATGAAAAGGGCCAATTTGTGTGAAATCAGTTAGCTTAATTTCTCAGAGATCAAAATATATTTCAACAAAATAATGTTGCAGGAATTCTAGCCTTATCTGTTTCTAACTACAGAAATTATTTTAGAACAATCTGAGATGGTGGGTGTCAAAATCCTATTTCTTGTGCTGGAGTGGAATGTCTTTCTAAATGACACAGAGGTAAATCACAATCAGTAAAATAAATCAAGCTAGCTAACTAGCAGATTTACATCAGTCTTCAACGTCATGATCAGCTGATGGACTTTACAGAAAACCCACATGATTTTACGTGTGGAAAATCACATGATTTCACATGAAATCAGGCCCGCTTTCACGTGTAGTTTCATGTTATCACGTTGCATGACATTTTGTCACATGCTATCATATTAACTTCACGCAAGATCACATGAAAACATCTGTTTTTGGAACACTACACATGTGTACACGTCAAATACATGTGTTTTTCCGTAAGTGAGCCCACCCTTTTTTTCACAATGTCAATAATGTCTTTAGGAGGCAGTGTAACTAGCTTGATAAAAATTTGTGATGATGAGTGAGTGTGTTGCAGAAATAAATTGGCCTAAGTTAAAACAAAAAAAATGTTTTGGTTACAGAGGCATTTCAGAGCACCTGTCCCCTGAAAAGGTCTGTGCACGGCCCTGCTCCTATTGTTATACCATACACAACCACGCATGCAAACTAGTCTCATGTTGTCAGATATTGAATGGTCACTATGTAGAATTGTCATACTGCAGGTTCCTGATTGGTGCATCTTCTGCATCGTGATGAGTTCTCTTCATAAGCTGCATCTGAAATAGCTCCCTATTCATTATATAGCCTGGTCCACTATTTTAGTAGTATTAAATGCCGTTTCAGACATAGCTACTGTCTCTCTCTCTCTTTGTGTCTGTCTGGAACAGGAAGTTGATCCATCACAGGAAGGAGACCCTGTCAAGGCGAAGTCCAACTCCATCCAGTCACAAGCAGGGCCTGCCCTCATCTACCAGCGAACTGTCCCTCAGCCACACCCCTCAACCACCCAATGGTGTCAGCCGCACCCTGTCAGAGAGTACCGACAATGTTCAAGGGCTTTACCAGGTATTGCAGACTAGTATTCGTACACACCTGAGCAAGAATACTTCATAGTCCATTTTTTGAGGAACCTGAGACAAGTGCATGTACATAAATATCCTGATATTTACTCTGATTTACTCTCCTCTCTTGCAGGTGCCTCCTCAGCCCCGCCGTGCAGCACCCATAACCCCTCCCCCTCCTGAGAAACAAAGAGCCAGCCGACGCCCAGGTGACTGTCTCACCATCACAATGGAGACACAGAGCTACTCATCTTCTATCCGCACACACACAAGCGCACACACACACACACACACATATATACACTACTCATGCAGTCTACTGCAACATTACTTCTACACTGACTCTATCCTCTCCCGCACTTCCTTAGTTTTCCTTGTTCTCTCTTTCTCAGCAGAATTTTCCATTCCTCCTCCTCCTGGCCCTACCCCTCCTGCCGGGACTGGCCTGTCCCCCTCTGTCAGCTCCGCCTCCCTGGACTCTGTCTCCTCCCACTCGGTGGTGTCCTCTGATGTCAGCCTGACAAGCGTTGCCAGCACCCCGCCCCCAGTGCCAAGCCGTGTGAAGCCCCCACCCCATCCTCCAGACGACCTGCCCCCCTCTACCCCCTCTCCCCAGCCAGTTCCCTCAAAGAAGGGCCATGCCCCCCAACCTCCACCACCACAGCCCACTCCACCACCACAGCCCACTCCACCACCACAGCCCAGCACCGAGGACCAAACAGAAACCGACTGGCCTCTTGCCCCGCCCTCTGTCGCTGAAAGCACCCCCGGAAGCCCCTCTCACTCAGAGCCTGTTCCCGGGACAACAGGGGCGGAGCTTATTGAGCTGGTTCGGAGCAACACGGGCCTGAGTTACGAGCTGTCTCGGGTGGCGGTGGGTGTGGTCGTGGGTCACCTGCAGACCACCCTTCCTCAAGCCTCCTCTGCCTTAGAGAAGGTCCTCCTCTCATTGGTAGAGAGCAAGGTCAGTCACGTAACCGTGTAGTTGTAGGATGTCAACTAACTTTCTCCAATATATGGAATTTCAATTTTAGGAATGTGTTATAACCACACCTTCCAGAACAGGGTTCTCCAACTGGCAGCCCTCTGACCGAATTTGGGCTGCAATGATTTTAAGTTTTCAGAGTCATTTAAAAAAAATAATATATATATATTTGTTTTTATTGTTGGACATAAAAGACTGTAAAAACACCAGCAAATCAGCTCAAACTGATTATAATTTTAGAAATCTGTTCCAAAGTAATAATAGAGATTATATGTGATCCTATACAAATGTAAGCAAGATTTGTATTAAGGCTCCCTCTTCCTGTGGTCCAGCAACATTAAGGCAGTTATATACAAGAAAAAATATATTACATGACATTACATTTCATAACACTTTTCACAACACATTAAGTGTGTTCCCTCAGGCCACTACTCTACTATCACATATCTACAATACAAAATCCATGTGTATGTGTGTGTACTGTAGAGCGTGTGTCGTATCCTGTGTATGTGTGTCTCTTCACAGTCCTCGCTGTTCTATAAGGTGTATTTTTATCTGTTTTTGAAATCTGATTCAACTGCTCTATGTAGTACTGTGCGCCCCCCAGATCCTGTACTTGGGGACTGTGAAGAAACCTCTGGTGGCATGTTTTGTGGGGTATGCAGCTGTGTGCGAGTAGTTTAGACAGACACCTCTGTGCATTCAGCATGTCAACACTTCTTACTAAAACAAGGAGTGATGAAGTCAATCTCTCCTCCATTTTGAGCCATGAGAAATTTACATGCATATTATTAATGTTAGCTCTTCATGTACGTTTAAAGGTCAGCCATGCTGCCCTGTTCTGAGCCAATTGTAATTTTCCTAAGTCCCTCTTTGTGGCGCCTGACCATACTACTGAACAGTAGTCCCGGTGCGACAAAACTAGGGCCTGTAGGACCTGCCTTGTTGATAGTGTTGTTAAGAAGGCAGAGTAGGGCTTCATTGTGGACAGACTTCTCCCCATCTTAGCTACTGTTGTATCAAATTATTACGTTTGGGTCAAATATTATTTATGTTTGGGCTTCTTGCCGTCAATTTGCGGTCTACAAATGAACTGTAAATTATATACCGGCCCCCTGACCATTCACTCAAGAAAACACCTGCGGCTGAAATCTAGTTGACGACCCCTGCTCTAGGAAGTGACGTTGTCAAACGAGAAACTGTACACAAAGAAACCCGGAAAAGTCTGAAAACTACAATGCTCTTTATACCGACTATAACTGTGACAATGTTTCCATCCGAAGTGGCTCTGTCAGCTCAAACAGATTCCACGATTCCAGATTGCACGTAACATACCCCCCTGACCTCTCCCTGTAGGATCAGAGATCTGCGTTGCCACAGGGACAAGTGTGTCACGATGAACAGCGCCTGGAGGTCATCTTAGGCGACCTCGCCCGTCACGTTGACGACTCTCAGCAGCGCAGCTGGGCCCTTTACGAAGACCACTCCCTCATCGCATGTTACCTGGAGGAGCTGCTGAAGATACTGGTGAGACATGTGAACTCGGGGACAGTTGGCACCTGGATAGGGTGTGTCCCCAAAAAGGCACCCTATTTCCTGTTTAGCGCACTATATGGAGAATAGGGTTCTGCTTGGGACGGAGCCAAACACTTTCCTTGATTACCTGTTGGGGTTTGATGTGAGAGGACCACTGAGACCTTTGGTAATTGTTGGATCTAAGGACGTGTGTGTGTTTATGTGTGTGTGTGTGTGTGTCCGTCCAGACGGATGCAGATCCAGTGGTGTGTAAGAGGATGTGCAGGGTCAACCACTCTGAGCCAGTGCTGTCACTAGTGTCCTACTATCAGATGGTAAGAGATTCTACTCCACCACCGTCGCTACTGTTCTCCTGTTGCCCACCCAAGAGGACCACACTATTGTTAAATGTGTTGTTGGTGCTAGGAATGTACTTCATTATCATAGATTGAGTGACGTCTCACTGGCACGTTGTAAGCGATGTGTGTTACTTCCTGTGTGCCACTGTGCAGGAGCACCGAGTGTCTCTACGCCTGCTGTTGCTCAAGGTGTTTGGGGCGATGTGTAGCCTGGACTCTGCCCTCATCTCCACCCTCCTCAACTCCATCCTGCCCATGGAGCTGGCCAGAGACCTGCAGACTGACACACAGGGTGAGGAGGCCTCCCCTCTCTCTCTCTCGCTCTTTTTCTTCCTTTGCCTTTCTCTCTCTCCGTCTCACTCTCCGTCTGCTTGTTTCTCTCTCTCTCTCTCTAATGTATCCATTTATTGCTCTGGCATCCATCTCTTTCTCTTCTCTCTCTCTTTGGGACCTCTGTGTCCTTCCTTATGTCTTTCTGATTCAGCCTTTATTATTCAGCATATCTGTGCCCCTCTATATCTCCTTCATTAATGTGTGTGTGCCTGTATCTCCTTCATTAATGTGTGTGTACCTGTATCTCCTTCATTAATGTGTGTGTGCCTGTATCTCCTTCATGAATGTGTATGTACCTGTATCTCCTTCATTAATGTGTGTGTGTGTCTGTATCTCCTTCATGAATGTGTGTGTGCCAGTATCTCCTTCATGAATGTGTGTGTACCTGTATCTCCTTCATGAATGTGTGTGTACCTGTATCTCCTTCATGAATGTGTGTGTACCTGTATCTCCTTCATGAATGTGTGTGTACCTGTATCTCCTTCATTAACGTGTGTGTACCTGTATCTCCTTCATTAATGTGTGTGTACCTGTATCTCCTTCATTAATGTGTGTGTACCTGTATCTCCTTCATTAATGTGTGTGTGCCTGTATCTCCTTCATTAATGTGTGTGTGCCTGTATCTCCTTCATTAATATGTGTGTGCCTGTATCTCCTTCATTAATGTGTGTGTGCCTGTATCTCCTTCATTAATGTCTGTGTGCCTGTATCTCTTTCATTAGAGCATCAGAAGATGTGCTACACAGCCTTGGTCCTGACTATGATCTTCTCTATGGGGGAGCAGGTGCCATATCACCACTATGGTACGTGCAATATCCCCTAACCCCCTTAAATATCACCACGATATTGCTATAAAAGCCAAATGTATCAGCTATAGAAACAAAAGTCCAAAATGAATAGATTGATTGATAGAATTGACATTTTCTCATCTCTCTCTCTCTCTCTGCGTCTCTCTGTCTCTCTCCATCCCTCCCTGCGCAGAGCACTTAAACGCTAGCTTTGTTCAGTTCCTGCTAGATGTGGTAGAGGAGGGTCTTCCCTCTGACCCCACGGAACAGCTCCCTGACCTCTGCGTCAACCTCATCCTGGCCTTCAACCTGCACCTCACAGGTGAGTCGACAGAGGCTTTAAACAGAGCAAACACCTTTTTGTTTTTAGCCATCTGCAGTTGCTGCCTCCATTTTGGACGTCACTTCTAAGTGATTCATATGTACCCATTGATTCCTGAAGAATATAACTTGTAAACGCCTCATGACGAGCTTAGTTAAACCGTCGTACCCCGTCAGAACCCAAAGTATAATCTTTAATGTGAATCCTCCGTCTTGCTTTCCCCTTTAATGTGCTATCAGAATAGTGAATCGGGAATGTTCCCTATTGACTGCTTTATGCTTTGGGATAATGGAGACCTGATTCCTCTTTTGAAAGATTTTGAATTACTTTAACTGTGTGTGTTTGACCTTCGAAGTGTGGTATTTGTGGTAGTGTAAAGTGTGTTATTTGAAGGTGGGTACTGTATGTTCTGTCTCTCTCTCAGTGCCCAGCAGCAACGTGATAATGCAGACTTTGATCAAGAAAAACGTGAAGCTCTTTTCTGAGAAAATAGTGCTGCTACTAAACCGAGGAGGTGAGGCACACACTTGTTAACATGGATTTTATTCAATGCAATTCAATTCATTTAATTTCAATCCAATCATTTTTTCCCCAACTTACTCTCATTCCTTTGCCATTTGTTTTCTGTTTTTACATTCTATGCTTCCTTTTTATCTCTCTCTTACTTGGTCTTTCTCTCCTCTCCAGATGACCCTGTGTGTGTCTTTAAACATGCTCCCCCTGCCCCACACTCAGTTCTTAAGTTCCTGCAGGATGTCTTCGCCAGCAGAGACTCTGCTAACATCTTCTACCGCGCGGACATGATGGTGATGATAGATATCGCTGTTCGATGCATCTCTGACCTCTCACCTGGGGAAAAGGTGAGACTAATACACACACACCACGCCTCTTTCGAATGGCCAGCCAGTGTAACCGATGTGAAATGGCTAGCTAGTTAGCGGTGGTGCGCGCTAATAGCGTTTCAATCGGTGACGTCACTCGCTTTGAGACCTTGAAGTAGTAGTTCCTCTTGCTCTGCAAGGGCCGCGGCTTTTGTGGAGCGATGGGTAACGATGCTTCGTGGGTGACTGTTGTTGATGTGTGCAGAGGGTCCCTGGTTCGAGCCCGGGTATGGGCGAGGGGACGGACTAAAGTTATACTGTTACACCAGCAGGAACCCTCGCCATGACATCATCCCGAACAGGAAAGCGAATGTCTGCTGTATAGTGACTGTGTTAATGACCTCTCGCTCTCTCTCTCTCTTTCGCCTTCCGAACTTTCTTTCTTTTTTTCCCTCCTCCTCCCAGTTGAGAATGGAGTACCTCGCGCTCATGCACTCCGTCATGCGCTCCACAGACTACCTGGAGCACCGGCACCGCCTCTCCGACCTGCAGGGCGCGCTGCAAAGGATTCTAAGAGAGGACGACTCGGGAGCGGACGAGGGCGGGGCCACAGCCAAACAGATGGATAAGCTAATAGTGCAGGAGATCTACAAGGAATTCCCTCAGATCAGAGACACCTAGGACGACTGAATATGACAGCGGTGCTGTGCACTCATGAGCCGGTAGTCTGTCTCCTTTATTCCCGAAAGATGGTACTGTGGCGCTTCCTAGGGTTGACGAAGGACTGTAGTCAGCTACTTAGTTCCTGAGTGTTACAACCCTCCGTCACACTTTTTACCATTATGACATAAGAGATGGCATGAGCACCAGCTGTCACGGCGGTTTATTGCGTCCTTCGTGTCATGATTGTGATAATGCTATGTAGCTCTTATGTCTGAGGATTCAAGTGAAGAGTTACCCAACAGCATACTGCATTGTGCTTTAAATGTGCTCCCTTGTACTGAGGGACCAAACTGCGGTGTGAACGGAGGGTCTTGTAACCCTGGGACTGGTGTGAACGGAGGGTCTTGTAACCCTGGGACTGGTGTGAACGGAGGGTCTTGTAACCCTGGGACTGGTGTGCTGTATATGTCTTCTTACTTTCAGTCTATTCATGTGTCTTGATCACTCACTCTTATTCCTCACCACCTGGCATGGCCTCACAGTATGTTACGAAGACAGTTCAAAGAAAAGACAAATTAGGTGATTATACTGATAACAAAACATTCTGGTCCAGTTTGCTAGACACAGATTAAGCCAAGTTCTGCATTGAAAAGCGTGCTCAATGGAGAATCTACATTAACTAGGCTTAATCTGTGTCCTGGAAACCAGACCTCTGACAATAATACATTCTAGGCTTTGAGGTTAGTTTAGTACTCACTATTTATTGCAATGGCAATGCTGCTACATGAGCCTCATTTACCTTAAAATCTATGGCTGTGATTCTCTGACTGAGCACAACTTGTTACCTTGCTTTCGCCATTACTAGTGACCTTGCTTTCGCCATTACTTGTGACCTTGCTTTCGCCATTACTTTTTACCTTGCTTTCACCATTACTTGTTACCTTGATTTCACCATTACTTGTTACCTTGATTTCACCATTACTTGTTACCTTGCTTTCGCCATTACTTGTGACCTTGCTTTCTTCCCTACACTTTATCTACAATAACCTCCACTCTAGGTATGGCTAAAATATGACATGCTCTAAATTTGTCTCAACCAGACCACTCCTACTCTGCTCTGCTGCTTGTGCTGTAGATGGAACGTAATGGTACTGTAATAACAAGCTGTAACACGCTGCTTCTACATACTAAGCCTTGACTAACTTCCTATATAGCTATGGCTCTCTGAAATGGAATGTAGTTATTTATTCATAGGAAATAATAAGGAATTGATAAGATTCGATTGGTCAGTTTTTTTGTTGTTGTTTTTTTTAAATGTAGTCTGGGGTTAACTAAGGGACTTGTCACCAAGATTGATTGATTGCTTTGCCCTGGTCATTTTGGTCTGAAATCTATCAGTTACCACAGTACGGTGTCTCTCCATCAGAGCTCTTTCTCTCTTTGTGTCAGTTTATTTTTACTTGGCTCTGTTAGAGCTAATAGGGGAAGTGTTTATGTGGCAAAATAGTCGTGGCCGTCATGATGCACGTATACCTTTTAACACACACTTAAAAGGAAGTGTTTACACATATAAACATATATACCAGAGTGTGTTTTCTCTGACGTATGTGTTTTTATTATCCGGTGTTAATGCATAAAGCTATGCATGTGCGTGTCTATGTACGGTTTGTGTATATTTTCGTAACTATGTATGGTTTTATCATCGTCCCTGTAGGTTTGAGCCTCCATTGTCCCTTAAGGTACGACTGTGTTATAGCAATAAAACCAACTGAACTATATTTTCCCAATTAAATATATCTGAAATGGTTGTTCAGAGAGGGGTGACGCTACAAAGTGTATTTTCTTAATGTTTACAATCAACTAATAAACATCTCAATGAACAGTGAGTGTGCCATTTTTTTTTCTTTTTTTGTGAGTGTACTGTACAAATTGGGTAAATATCAACATTTTAAGAAAACAAGATGATTTTGATGCATATTTAGCAATACCAAATGTTTGCCATTTATTTGAAATAGTATTTTGAAAAAGTAGGGTCCAACATTTTGTGAGAGGAAATGCTTAATTCTTACTGTAGTGTAGGCCTATAAGAAATATGAAGTGTTTATGGCTGGACACTAAGGCTTTCTAAATGGGATACACTGTTGAAACGCTACATCCCGAGGGGTTCGTGCTGATTGTACAGAGATTGTGACAGGCGGTTAAATGGCATCCCTTGACAAGGCAAGAACAAGATGTACGTCAGGAGAAGTGCAGTATTCTCATAAGGAGCGTTATACTTAGAATATGGAGGAGGGGAAAAAGAGAGGCAGAGGAGGTCTAAGAGAGAGAATGGGAGGAAGAGGGTGAGCTTGAGTCGGTTGAAAATGGCGGGAAAAAGGGAGATGGTTTGTTAAAGAAGAATGGTAGAAAGTGTAAGCAGAGTGAGTTGAAGACGAGGAGAAATGGAAGTGAATGAGGGCAAAGTATCGGAGGCGATAGGTGTGGCGAAGTTCTCTGCTGGTCAGATGTAGCAGGCTCTCCACTTTAAACAAATGAGGGCAAGAGATGTGAATTGTCTTGCTCTCAAGAAAAGGGCGCCATTGAGTGGAGTGATTACTGGGGTAGTGGTAAATGTGAAAGCTGACGATTCCCAGTGTTTGTGATGCTCGCCGTTTGGTGCGACGCAGACAGGGTGGCGTGAGTGGAGAAACAGAAGAGTCGTTGTCTGCTGTTTTGATGTTGAATCTTTGGCCAACAAAGTGATGGTAGGATATTATCCTATATCAGCATTTGTGCCGAATACATTACCTTGTAAAAGGTGTCAGGCTTGTAGGCATGTGGCATCAGTGTGTAGGAGGGAGGATCCTCCTACACACTGGAGAGGTCTGGCAGTAATAAAGAGATGCTCTGCTTTTTTGACACCACACTCCAAAAAGCAAGTTCTGCAGGCTCTAGTTTTGTCTAATCTTGATTATTGTCCAGTCGTGTCCAGTGTTGCAAGGAAAAACCTAGTTAAGCTGCAGCTGGCCCAGAACAGAGTGACACATTTTGTTCTTAAGAGGGCTGATATAAATACTATGCATGCCAATCTCTCTTGGCTAAGATTTGAGGAGACTGACAGCAGCACTTCTTTTTTTTATAAGAAACAATGCCCTGAAAATCCCAAATTGTTTGCATAGTCAACTTACACACAGCTCTGACACAATTACCTCACCAGACATGTCACCAGGGTTATTTTCACAGTCTCCAAATCCAGAACAAATTCAAGAAAGCGTCCAGTATTATATAGATCCCTAATTGCATGGAACTCCCTTTTGTCTCATATCGCTCAAATAAACAGAAAACCTGGTAACAAAAAACAGATAAAGCAACACCTCTCGGCACAACGCCTCTCCCCTATTTGACCTAGATAGTTTGTGTATGCATTGATATGTAGGCTACGTGTGCCTTTAAATTGTTTTATGTAGTTCTGTCCTTGAGCTGTTCTTGTCAATTGATCTGTATTACGTCATTCTGTATTATGTTTCATGTTTTGTTTGGACCCCAGGAAAAGTAGCTGCTGCTTTTGCAACAGCTAATGTGGATCTTAATATAATGCCAAATACCTAGGTGTGAGAATTGTGCAGAAGGGCATGAGACAAAGGCATGTGTAACATTGGGGAAAGTAGTGGTATGGGTTAATTGTAGTGGTGCCCATGGGGCTGGGGATCAGTAATGTCCCGTGTGAGAGAGGCAGGTTGAGGTTTCCAGGTTAGAGTAGTGCAGAAGTTGTCATACGCGAGGCAGTGAAGAAAGTAGAGGATGATGGGTCAAGGGGGAGGGATCCTGAGAGGAGTGGTGTGAGTAGTAGATCTGTACCAGTACAGAGGGATAAACCAACAAGTGATATATGTTTCAGTAAGATTGGATTTTTGGCATTTATAGCAATGGTTATCAACTGTACTGCAGGGATGGAACGTAAGTCATGGAAAATAGAGATTTTGGTGGCAGCTGCAGAGAGGTATTTGGGTGTGCGAGATTTGACGTGAGAAGAGTTACATGGTGTGTTAAGTGGTGGTGTCCCATCCATTCAGGCTGTTGGCCTGGGCTAAATAGATTTAAATAGTGGAGTATGGTATTTATTTATTTTTGGTGAGTTTAGTGTTAGATGGTAGGGTATTTATTTATTTAAAGCAAAGTATTAGGGAGTTATACCCCAGTCTAGTAGGTGGCGGTAATGCAACATTTATTGGATGCCAACCACCGTTAAACCTCATCAAAGAAGAAGGTCGGACACTAAATGAAGAGGAACCAAAGCAATTGTGTAACAGACAATTCGGTCCGGGCATATATCTGGGTGAAAGGTCCACATTGGATGACACGACGGTGGCTGTCAAGAAATATACCTTTCATTTGAACCGATAGTGGTGACACAGGGTTAACCTGTTAGGTAGATAGTTATTTTCCCAACTTGTTACGGATCGTAACAACGCAACATTTTGCGTTTTTCTTTTCTCGTTAGCTGTCTTTTCTTGAACAGAACCATGTCTAAACAGCAGGCGATAAGTCCAGGGAAGAACTTCTTTGCTGGGGGCTTTGGGGGTGTCTGCTTGGTCTTCGCTGGACATCCACTTGATACCATAAAAGTAATTATTTATTTCTCAAAATAGCTCATTCCTCATCTAGCTAGCTGTTAATAATATCTTGCCTCATGAGCCTAACTTTAATTGCGTTTTGCTGCACGTAGAATTCAGCAAAGTAATCACTTAACATGTATCTTTACAGATTTCTGGTTGGTTATTGGATGTGAGTGTCGTGGCTCTTTACATTTGATAGAACTGACATTTTCAAGGGACTGTCAGTTAACCCAATGAGCGAGGTCGAGTGTAACATTAGACCTTTGACCTATGTCAATTTCTGTCATATCGCACAACATTAACCGTATGACAGTGACTGACCTGTCAGTATAGATGTATTATCGCATGAGCCACTTATAGGAAGTAAGAAATACACATTGTAAAAGGTTTATTTATTTTCAGTAATTATTTTTTATCCTGTGTGCTTGGTATGTGCTTAATATGCATTTTAAATGTGTAAACCAACTCCCATATATGCTTGTACAATTTGAAAAGGTTAATTAAACAAAACATTCCAGGGTTTTTATTTTTGCTATTTTCTACATTTTAGAATTATAGTGAAGGCATCAAAACTATGAAATAACACGTATGGAATCGTGTAGTAACCAAAAAAGTGCTAAACAAATTCAAATATATTTTAGATTCTTCAAAGTAGCCACCCTTTGTCTTGATGACAGCTTTGCACACTCTTGCCATTTTCTCAACTAGCTTCATGAGGGTTGAGGTCATGTGATCTGATGCAGCACTCCATCACTTTTCTTGGTCAAATAGCCCTTACACAGCCTGGAGGTGTGTTTTGGGTCATTGTCCTGTTGGAAAAACAAATGATAGTCCCACTAAGCGCAAACCAGATGGAATGGCATATCGTACCATCATACCACCTCCTCCGTGCTTCACGGTGGGAACCACACATGCGGAGATCACAGATGACAGCTTTGCACACACTTGGCATTCTTTTAACCAGCTTCATGAGGTAGTCACCTGTAATGCATTTCAATTAACAGGTGTGCCTTGTTAAAAGTTAATTTGTGGAATTTCTTTCCATAATGCATTTGAGCCAATCAGTTGTGTTGTGACAAGATAGAGGTGGTAAACAGAAGATAGCCCTATTTGGTAAAAGACCAAGTCCATATTATGGCAAGAACAGCTCAAATAATCAAAGAGAAATAACAGTCCATCATTACTTTAAGACGTGAAGGTCAGTCAATCCAGAACATTTCAAGCGCTATGGTGAAACTGGCTCTCATGAGGACCGGCACACGACAGAAAGACCCAGAGTTACCTCTGCTGCAGAGGATACGTTCATTAGATTTAAATGCACCTCAGATTGTAGCAACACAATAAATGCTTCACAGAGTTCAATTAACAGACGCATCTCAACATCAACTTTTCAGAGGAGACTGTGTGAATCAAGCCTTCATGATCGAATTGCTGCAAAGAAACCACTACTAAAGGACACCAAAAAGAAAGAGACACGCTTGGGCCAAGAAACACGAGCAATGAACATTAGACCTGTGGAACTCTGTCCTTTGGTCTGATGAGTCCAAATTTGAGATTTTTGGTTCCAACCACCGTGTCTTTGTGAGACGCAGAGTAGGTGAACGGATTATCTATGTGTGGTTCCCACCGTGAAGCATGGAAGAGGGGGTGTGATGGTGTGGGGGTGTTTTTCTGGTGACACTGTCTGTGATTTATTCGGAATTCAAGCCACACTTAACCAGCATGGCTACCACAGCAATCTGCAGCGATACGCCATCCCATCTGGTTTGGTCTTATTGGGACTATCATTTGTTTTTCAACAGGACAATGACCCAACACACTTCCAGGCTGTGTAAGGGCTATTTGACCAAGAAGGAGAGTGATGGAGTGCTGCATCAGATGTCCTGGCCTCCACAATCACCCGACTTCAACCAAATTGAGATGGTTTGGGATGAGTTGGACCGCAGAGTGAATGAAAAGCAGCCAACAAGTGCTCAGCATATGTGGGAACTCCTTGAAGACTGTTGGAAAAGCATTCTTCATGAAGCTGGTTGAGAGAATGCCAAGAGTGTGCAAAGGGTGGCTACTTTGAAGAATCTAAAATATATTTTGATTTGTTTAACACTTTTGTTGTTACTATATGATTCTTTGTGTCATATCATAGTTTTGATGTCTTCACTATTATTCTACAATGTAGAAAATAGTCAAAAGAGAGAAAAACACTTGAATGAGTAGGTGTGTCCAAACTTTTGACTGGTACTTATATAAATATATACATCAATCTATACATAAGTAATGTCATGTGTGTAGGCCAATAGGGTGAGTCTGTTCATATCCTCTCTCTTAGGTGCGCATTCAGACCATGCCTGTGCCCGGCCCTGGCGAGAGCCCCCTGTATAGAGGCACTTTTGATTGTTTCAAACAGACCCTTGCCAAAGAGGTGGGTGATAGTAGGTGTATGTCTTTTTGGTTTTCCATTCAATGTATTTCTTTGTTCACCACACTTTGCTCTCTCTTTTATTCATTCCTTCTCTCTGTCATGTTCTCTACAACAGGGGTTCAAAGGCCTGTACAAAGGCATGGCAGCCCCTATCATTGGAGTCACACCCATGTTCGCTGTCTGCTTCTTCGGCTTTGGCCTGGGCAAGAAACTACAACAGAAAACCCCTGACGATGTCCTTACGTAGGTGATTGTTCCATAGTAGAGTGTCTTCCCCATTTTTTTTTTTTGTATGGTGAAATTGTGTGCGGGCGGATGTATGCTTGTGTGTGTGTGTTGTGCATTACCATCCGCTGTCCCGCTCAGGTATCCACAGCTGTTTGCTGCCGGCATGCTGTCAGGCGTGTTCACCACAGCCATCATGGCCCCTGGAGAACGTATCAAGTGTCTCCTACAGGTGAGCGACGCACTTACAGAACTGAACGTAGGTTAACAAGGATTAGGTTAACTGGGTTTTGGATAACAGGCTGAGGTCAAAGGAGATGCGTTTCAGTGAACCGCACTCACGTGATAAGGAGCCTTGCCATAGACCGGAAGACTTACGTTCCCTGGGCTAACACAGTCTTGTGGCATGAAGAAGACCCAGGGTTCCAACCTAGTTGGTTACATTACATGTTATGTGTGTACAGATCCAGGCGGCCAAAGGGGAGGTGAAGTATGCTGGGCCCATGGACTGTGTGAAGCAGCTGTACAAAGAGAGTGGGATCAGGGGAATCTACAGAGGCACTGCTCTCACCCTCATGAGAGGTACTTCCTGACTGAATATTCACTGAGTGTACAAACATTAGGAACACTTTCCTAATATTGAGTTGCACCCCCCTTTTTGCCCTCAGAACAGCCTCAATTAGTCGGGGCACGGACTCTACAAGATGCCGAAAGCGTTCCACAGGGATGCTGGCCCGTGTGGACTCCAATGCTTCCCACAGTTGTGTCGAGTTTGCTTGATGTCCTTTTGATGGTGGACCATTCTTGACACACAGGAAACTGTTGAGCGTGAACCCAGCAACGTTGCAGTTCTTGACACACTCAAACCAGTGCGCCTGACACCTACTACCATACCCCGTTCAAAGGCACTTAAATATTTTGTCTTGTCCGTTTACCCTCTGAATGGCACACATACACAATCCATGTCTCAATTGAACTCTTTAAAATCCTTCTTTAACCAGTTTCCTCCCCTTCATCTACACTGATTGTAGTGGATTTAACAAGTGACATCAGTAAGGGATCATAACTTTCACCTGGTCAGTCTGTCATGTTCCTAATGTTTTGTACACTCAGTGTAAGTCTTATACCCGTGTCTCTGATATCTAACTCTTTATCTAGATACTTGTGTTCAGTAGTGATTGTATAATTAAGACACAACTGAGTTTTTGCCAGTAATTCTGACAGTTTCTTACTTTGTTTCTCAGACGTGCCAGCCAGTGGGATGTATTTCATGACCTATGAGTGGTTGAAGCGCCTCCTCACACCAGAGGGCAAGAGGTGAATGTGTGTTTACTGTGTGTGTATGCAATTGAAACCCTAAGCACGTGTGTCTTTGTCCCCACAAAATATATTTTACAGCTGTTTATCTGTGTTATTGTTTGTGTGCTGTGTAATGTCTTTATGTCATGGCATGTGTGTATTGTTTGTAATGAATTGGTGATTGGTTGTTCCACAGCCCCAATGAGCTGAGTGTTCCTAGTGTTCTATTCGCTGGAGGGATGGCAGGAATCTTTAACTGGGCCGTGGCCATTCCCCCTGATGTACTCAAGTCTCGCTTCCAGACAGGTGTGTCTTTGGCGTTTCTGACTAAGCCCCATTTTTGGTGTAAATACTGTGTAATATGTATTTCTTACCAGGTTGGGGTCAATTCAGTCAATTCCGGAAGTAAACTGAAATTACAATTCCATTTTTACATTTTCCTCATAGAAAATCATTGTGGAAAAATTGAAGCAGAATTAGAAATTCAATTTACTTCCTGAATTGAAATCGAAATAACCTCAACCCTGATGTCTTGTGTTGTCTTTTTTCTAACTGTAGTATACAGTATATAGCTTACCAACCGTACTGTCTGTTTGGTTTAGAGTAGCAGAGTGACTAAAGACGTTGGCGTTTTTCAGTTCGGCTGGCGCCTAGCCCAAACCCGGCTAGCCTGACCGAACGAGTGCGCTCGCATACTCCCTTAAAAGACCTTCGCTTGAAAAACGAGGGAAAAAAGCGGCAATATTACTGTTTGTCCATTTTGAAACGCCGTAGACGGTATACACTTCCTCAAAATAGTCCGAATGAATCTAAGATAAGTCAAGAAATCTGGTGTGGATTTTGGGCTCTGAACTTCGACTTGCCTCCAGAAAACAAATTGTGTGACCGGACAGCCGAACAAACAAAAAAACTCACCGAAGTTCAAAGTGAACAAAAACTTCACAAAATGTCATAATTCTGTATATGTACACACTCTTCAGAACTGTTTTGGGTTGGGAAGCCTTAAGTGTACTGTGTAAAACACCATAGTATGACTGGAGCCCTCTCTCTCTCTCCTCCCAGCCCCTGAAGGGAAGTACCCTAATGGTTTCCGGGATGTTCTACGAGAGCTACTGAGGGAGGAGGGCGTGGCCTCTCTGTACAAAGGCTTCACCGCTGTCATGCTCAGAGCTTTCCCTGCCAATGCAGTGAGTACACACGCTCTACTCACATACAGCACATACAGTCTGTTTAACTCATCACACTCACCGGCCAGTCAGAGATGGTACTCACACATGCTACGTCCACCATACTCACTGATCTCCTATTACCACTTAATCCCAGCATATCATATCATAAACAGTATGGTTTAGTGCACAAAACTTTGAAATCACCTGCATTCTACAGTCATAATACACTCACCCCTTGCCTGTAGAAATGTTACACTTTTCATGAAGTCAGTTAATGACCACATTGATCTATTCTCCCCTTAGGCTTGTTTCCTTGGGTTTGAAATGGCCATGAAGTTCCTGAACTGGGCAGCACCCGGTCTGTGATCCCTGTCCAAGCCCCAGGCGTAGACGTCAGAGACAGAACTCACTAACACAGTGGAGACCGACAGTACTCACATACATACACTTACGCAGAGGTACACATTGAACGTCTGACTGGCATACGGACTGAGAAAGACGCACACATTGTAGAGGTGGACAGAGGGGGGGAACGCACACATTGTTCTCACTCCTTGGTGTTTTACTTGCATTTGTTTAGTTTTTTGTGTGTTTTTAATTAGAACATTTGTGAATTGAACATGTGCCTTTACTTACTCAGTGAGTCTGCATATCAGGGAATAGGTACATTTTCACAGGGTGCGTATAATGTGTGTTAGTATGCCGTGTGTGTGCGTGTGTCTCTCTGTTGTGTGTCTCTGCGTGTGTGTTTAAACACAAAACATATGGCTTTTAAAACATACCAGTACATTAAAACATCCCTGAATAGTCTCATTCCAAACTGTGATCCAGTAACCAAATCACTGAGTTGGAAATTGATAGTAGATTTATTAATGAATTAATGAATAATACTTTTCTCCAAGGTTGTTGCAGATGTAACTTATGCCACAACATGGAGAACCATCATTGGGCCATTGTCTCATGTTTGTATGTGTCATTATGTATGTAAATAAATAAATAAATACAATGAAATCATGATCTACTTCTAATTTCCAATTAGAACATCTTATTACACGTGTATAACTATATATTTACTGAGCACCTCGGGTCAAGGTCTGATACACAATAGGCCTAGACAGGCATGAATGACATTTTGATCTGAAAAGTTGTGACATAGCCTAGTACGCCCGGTCAATACTTTCCGATACGCTGCTTCTAGTCTAAATGCGGAAACCCGTAGACCCGTCAATTAACCAGTAGACGCGGACTGGGAGTGGATTAAAATGGGCAGAACCGCGCTGTGCGCATTTCGCAAAATATGCATAATGTCAGACCATAACTAATATTCGAAAGGCTACATTGCAAGGAGGTCGGTAAATTGTAACCAATTTAATCTGTTTTGATAGCTGCCATTGGTAGTTTTAGTAAATGTATTTATGTTTGCCTATACTTTGATATTTGCCGTGGCCGCTGATCATTGATCTAGCTCTTTATTCTCACATAGCCTTGGCAACATTGGATATCAGGGAATGCATTTTATATTGGACCGACACTGAAGGTTATATTCAAATTCTATTGTATTTGCACTACTTATGCTATTTAGCATACTTTATGACTAGGCCTGGGCTAAGTTTGACAAATCCCTGGTCTTGGAAATTATTGATTATTATAGTTATGTGATAGTTTTTTTGTTTTTTTTGCCTATTGTTATGGATTAGGCAGATTGTTTTACTCAAATTTGTATTTTTAACTTGTCAAAGATCATTATAGGCTACCATAGTTCTATGATGAGCATCGAGATACCTGTTGGTTTGAAGGACATGCTGCAAGGATACACTGTGGAGGTACTACGGCAGAGACCGACAGATTTGGTTGAATTCGCAATCCAATATTTCACGCGTCTTCAAGAGTGCCGAAAACACGACCAACATGCTAAAGACAGCCCGGTCAATTCTGCTCGAAAGGGGGTGGCTTTTGATAGTAATTCGTTTGAATCAGATGAAGATGAGGACTCTGATGACTATAGTGAGTGACATTTTGCATCTCTATTTTACAATCTTCATGATTTGATTCTTAAATATATTTCAATAATTTCCCATGTTCTTTATTTCTGTTATAACTTTTTACTCGCTCCCACTTGCGCACGTAATAGGCTACATAAATAAGCGCACAGAATGCATAATGAATCATTATCTCATGATATTAGTCTCTATTCGATAATACTATGAAGTCCTTTTTTAATAAATCTGCATGCCAGTTGAATGGGTTCTCATTGTAACGTGAGGGCCCCTGTAGTCATATGATTTTCTCTTCCATTGCCAGAGGTTATCAGATGATAGGATGCTACTGGGGTATTAGCCTACTGAATAGCTATTTGTCCTGATTTATTTCATTATTCAGTAGCCTATTTAAAGCAACATGAGATAATGAACGTTTGTTTGAGGGTGTCTCAACCTCTTTTCATAAATCAGCTGCTGTACTCTGACAAAAATGGTTAAGGGAGAAAATAAGAGAATGTATCAGGCATGGTAGTAGTACCATCCCCTACCCTACACATTTACTGTTGGATGTATCTATGTAACTATATTTAGACAGAATTGAGTGTAAGCTTGGCCTCCCGAGTGGCGCAGCTGTCTAAGCACTGCATTGCGGTGCTTTAGGCTTCACTACAGACCTGGGTTTGATCCCAGACTGCGTCACAGCCGACCTGGAAACCCAGGAGGCGCCGCACAATTGGCCCAGTGTCGTCCGGGTTAGGGGAGGGTTTGGGCGGCATTTCCTTGTCTCATCGCGCTCTAGTGACTCCTTGTGGTGGACTGGGTGCCTGCAAGCTGACTTCCGGTCGCCAGCTGGATGGTGTTTCCTCCAACACATTGGTGCGGCTGGCTTCCAGGTTAAGCGAGCAGTGTGTCAAAAAGCAGTGCGGCTTGGCAGGTTCGTGTTTCGGAGGACGCATGGCTCTTGACCTTCGGCTCTCCCGAGTTCATAAGGGAGTTGCAGCGATGGGACAAGACTGTAACTACCAATTGGATATCACAAAAAAGGGGTACAAAATAATTGGGTGTAAGCTAAAGTGTGTCAAATGATTCATAAGAACAACTAATATTGATGTTCAGTGGAACCAACTTAATTTCTAGCACTGAAACATCTCTCTCTTTCTCTAGTGCCACCTCCCACCCCAAATAAATACAGTCGCAGAGTATCTGGTGAGCCTCATCATTGGGTTTTGCATCCATTATATACAGTGTATGAAGAATCTTATTTCTGTCTCTCACTTGTGTGTTACAGTCACAACATTCCCTTTGGGAGTATTTGTTTGTCCCCAGTGTGTGTCATAGTGTTTTTCCCTTCCAGTGTGTGCGGAGGCCTACAACCCAGACGATGATGAGGATGATGACTTTGAGCCAAGGGTGGTACACCCCAAATCAGATGAGCAGCGTCGCAGACTCCAGGACGCCTGCCGAGATATATTACTGTTTAAAACCCTCGACCAGGTAAAGTATTGTATTCAAGCCTCTGTCTTCAGGTATTGAGAGTTACTTCTAAGTTTAGAGGAAATACAGTTAATCTTCCTGTTCGAGTTATTTTATCTTATGTTCGGTTATGAATTAAACAAACACCCTCTTAATAGTCATCCTAACACATTGGAGTTTGTATTGATTTATACTGAACAAAGATAGAAACGTAACATGTAAAGTGTTGCTCCCATGTTTCATGAGCTGAAATAAAAGATCCCAAACCTTTTCCATTTGCACAAAAAAGCTTATTTCTCTCAAATTCTATGCACACATTTGTTGACATCCCTGTTAGTGAGCAATTCTCCTTTGCTAAGATAATCCATCCACCTGACAGGTGTGGCATATCAAGAAGCTGATTAAACAGCATAATCATTACACAGGTGCACCTTCAAATCAAATTGTGTTTGTCACACGAGCCGAATAGAACCTTACATTGAAATGCTTACTTACAAGCCCCTAACAAGCAATGCCGTTTTAAGAGATAAGAACAGCAAATAATTAAAGAGCAGCAGTAAATAACAATAGCGGGGCTATATACAGGGGGTATCAGTACAGAGTCCATGTGCAGGGGCACCGGTGTCGAGGTAATTGAGGTAATATGTACATGTAGGTAGAGTTATTAAAATGACTATGCATAGATAATAAAAGAGAGTAGCAGCAGCGTAGAAAAGGGGGCAGGAGGCAATGCAAATAGTCTGGGTAGTCATTTGATTAGATGTTCAGGAGTCTTATGGCTTGGGGGTAGAAGCTGTTTAGAAGCCTCTTGGACCTAGACTTGGCGCTCCGGGTGCTGGGGACAATAAAAAGCCACTCGAAAATGTGCAGTTTTGTCACACAACACAATTCCACAGATGTCTCAAGATTTGAGGGAGTGTGCAATTGGCATGCTGACAGCAGGAATGTCCACCAGAGCTGTTGCCAGAGAATTTAATGTTAATTTCTCTGCCTTGCTCCCCAGTGGGTGGGCCTGGCTCCCAAGTGGGTGAGCCTATACCCTCCCAGGCCCACATACTGTATGGCTGCGCCTAATGAAATCATCTCAATTGACTGATTTCCTGATATGAACTATAACTCAGTAGAATCGTTGAATTTTTTTTTGTTCAGCAGTATAATTGTGTGATGCTTGTTGCTGGGTGACCCAGTTTTTTTCTCTCTCTCTCTCTCTCTCTCTCTCTCTCTCTCTCTCTCTCTCTCTCTCTCTCTCTCTCTCTCTCTCTCTCTCTCTCTCTCTCACACATACACACACACACACACACACACACACACACACACACACACACACACACACACACTAATGTATGAGTGTTGTTTCTCTCTTTCAGGAGCAGTTCTCAGAGGTGCTGGATGGCATGTTTGAGGTGTTGGTCAAACCACAGGAGCACATTATAGACCAGGGGGATGACGGAGACAACTTCTATGTCATAGAGAGGTGTGTGTGTGTTGAATCTATCTTTTTTTCTGTGTGAGAGGCATTAGGCCTAATTATTTGAATCAGTGGAGGCTCCTCGGAGGAGGAAGGGGAGGACCATCCTCAGTGAATTTCAGAAAGAAAACAAATGGTGAAACAAAAAAAGCAATCATTTTTTAAAATCACGTCACCAAATAACTGATTAAAACTCTGTTGAAGGTCTACAGTAGCCTCAAAAGCACACTCTGGGGTAGCACCACGGTGTAGCCGGAGGTAAGCTATTTTCTGTCCTCCTCTGGGTACATTGACTCCATCGAGTCAGAGGATCAGAGAATGAATCTAGTACTGAAAGCATAAGCTCCAGCTAGCTAGCACTGCAATGCTAGATTACTATATTACTAGATTTATTCTCTGATCCTCTGATTGGATGGAGTCAATGTACCCAGAGAAGGACAGAAAATAGCTTACCTCCGGCTACACCATGGTGCTACCCTAGAGTGTGCTTTTGAGGCTACTGTAGACCTTCATTGCCAAACAGTGTGGTGTGTTGAGTAGTTGACTCAAAGAGAGAGAACGACAATAGTTGAGCAGTTTTGACAAATTAATTTCTTCAACAATTAAGAAGAAGCAGCAGAGAGAGAGAGCTAGCTATATTTCGTTGTAATGGTTTTCTTCTTAGTTTACCTTTTACCTACTTAACTAATGCAGCTAATTTAGCCTACTCACAACCTGACTCAAACAGAGATGAACGCTATTTATGTTAGCTAGCTGACTAAGGCTATCCAACATTGCAACTCTTTCAAGACAAGATAAGCTTTCGGTTTTACAAAATGTATTGCCACTGCCTGTGTAACTGCTAAACTGCTTGCTGTGCACTGTATTGCGTGATTGTATGCATTAATTGGCTTGTGGGTTTACAAACGCAGTAGCTCTAGTTTGTTGACTATAACGTTGATATGGTGACAACAATGTAGGCTGTGTAGCGGTTAGTGGTTATGGTATGAAAGTTTGGCTTCGAGAGGTTTTTGTTGCAAAATGTTTCTTAAACAGAAGTAAAGAGAACGAAGCGGGGAGGGACCTACCTGAATTTGTAAAATAGAAACTCTCATTTTGGACTAATGCTTACACCCCAGATCATCAGCTAAATACAGGCAAGAGTATGCAAGGCGGTATTGAATGTGTCACTGTCTGTCACCTTGATTACTACAATTTGTCTCTTGACCTGTACAACTATGTTATAAACTTTCATTTGCATGCTAGGTTTTAGCAACCTGGTGATGGGTATATGACAAATGCGAGTATCGTGTAGTAGCCGAAACCCATCGATTTTACATTGAGCTGTGTGAAGGGAATATCAGTCATCCAATATGCATGCTGTAATAGAAATAAGGCCATGCTCATAAAATAAATATGTCCTCCCTAATCTTCAACAGCACTGACCAACACTAATGTGAATGTGATGTCCTCTGATTGCTCTGATGTCTTGTGTACCTCTGTGTGTTGTAGGGGCGTGTATGATATTATTGTGCTGATTGACGGAGTTGGGAAATGTGTGGGGAAGTATGACAACAAGGGAAGTTTTGGGGAGCTGGCGCTCATGTACAACACCCCACGTGCTGCCACCATCATGGCCAACCAGGAGGGGGCACTGTGGGGACTGGTGAGTCACAGTAAGAGACCGAACAATCCTACTTTATACATGTGTGGGGTTTTTTCAGTGAAAGATGAGTAACCGGTATGTGTACGTTTTAGGATCGGGCCACATTTCATAGACTCATAGTGAAAAACAATGCCAAGAAGAGGAAGATGTACGAAGCCTTCATTGAGTGTGTACCCCTTCTAAAGTCTCTCGAGGTCTGTTTCATTTGACCACAGCATCTTAAAGTGCTTCACAATAAAAGTGTACTGTGCAGTTTGTTTCAAAGGACACCATAAGATAATGAATCAAATTGCACACACAGAATCCATTGTAAACTATCTTTCCTCTCAGAATGCATGTAAAGATCAATGTATACTTTTATCACACCATCGTCTGTCCTCATCTTGCTCTTCCTCAGCTCTCTGAGAGGATGAAGATTGTTGATGTCGTGGGAATGAGAGTGTTCAGTGATGGGGAGTGCATCTTAACACAGGTATTGTCGACTTTTACAGTAATTTTTTTTATATTTGATAACAATTCTTCTTTACTTCGTACTGTATCACTGCCGATTCCACTGCATTTCTGCACTCTTAGGGGGATAAGGCAGATTGCTTCTATATTGTGGAGTCTGGGGAGGTGAAGATCATGATAATAAGCAAAGTAGGTGTACATGTTTTTCCCCCTTCCCCAGGAAGTGTGTTAGATCTACTGTATAAATAATGAGTTTGCTGTGGGTACCTGCTGCAAGGCACTGTATGTATTGTATGTGTAGCTTCTTTGGAACGTGGTACTTTCCTGCTTTTGCAGCTAGTAAAATAAATGTATCAGGCTGGGTGGTAGATAAGGAACGGATAACTGTAATTGTTAAAGAGTTATGGAGTCGGTTACATCAGTATCATCATCATGTCTACGTCTCCCTACCTAGACTAAGGCAGGGCAGCAGGGTAATGCAGAGGTGGAGATTGCACGCTGCTCTAGGGGCCAATACTTTGGAGAGCTGGCTCTGGTCGCCAACAAACCACGCGCAGCCTCCGTCTACGCCATGGGAGTTACCAAGTGCTTGGGTACGTTGTATGTGCACACATACAAATCATTACTCTTCAGTCGTGAAAAATGATATTCATGGTCATTCTCTCTGTCTGTCTAAAGCAGTCCAAAATGAATAGACCATGGACTGTATTCATGCGTAAATGAAACGGAAATCCCTTTCTATGCACCTTTCTCTCTACAAGTATTCTGACCTTGTTCTTAAGAATGAGAATAGCATGCTATTCACCCCGCTATTCCATCTGGGGTGGAGATCTAAGAAATGAAGGTGTGAAGGAGGTGTGTCTACAGATAGGCCGTATTCTGACCTTGATTTAATTCCCTCATAATTCCACCACCTTTATGTGCAATGTTTCATTGTTTCAATGTTTCAACTGAAGCATATGAATAAGGTTGAGCAATTTACTTATTCTATGCCCTTGGGGGAATCCCCGTTTCCATCTTGGAGGGGGGGTCCAAATGATTAGCCAAGCAAGGGAAGTTTGCAATGTAAGGCCCTCAGCCCTCGTTTGTAGTCGGTTTTGCGACTGTATAATCTCCATAATTCAATTCGTGACGATTGTACATCGGCTAAGAAAAGTCAAGGAAAACTTCAAAACAACATCAATGGAGAAGTCAACATACAAGTGCAAGTAAAAACTAATGCAAATAATTTAGAAATTGAGCTACTAATGCACATGACAGCACAAACAGGTCTCGTAAAAAGTAAATATATTTTTGTTTGGGTATCTTTTGGAAAATGTAGTGATAAAAAAAATGTCCTTCAGAAGTTACAGCTAGGCAGGCAAACGTTAGTTAGCTAATTAATTTGCTAGCTATCATACAGTAGGCGTATATTAATAATTATATTTTTAATATAAGTAGATATGCAATCATAATTGACTGTGGCGGTGGCTGAAAACACAATCATCGCGGGATGAACGAGTGACGAATTTCCGGCCAAGGATGGACCATTAAAAATCATTCCTGCCTCCCTCGCCCCGCAAGTGTATACTCGGTCAAACGTCATCAGAAGTGTTCACTTAATTTGAGGGCTGAGGGGATAGGGTGTGTCTTTTAAGTGTTTGGACCGTAAATTGTTGTGTGCCCCTGGCTATCCGTCAATAAAAAATATAAAAATAATTGTGCGTCTGGTTTGCTTAATATAAGGAATCGGAAATGGTTTCAACTTTTATTTTGATACTTAAGTACATTCGAGCAATTTCATTTACTTTTGATACTTAAGTATATTTAAAACCAACGACTTGTATACGTTTACTCAAGTAGTATTTTTCTGGGTGACTTTTACTTGAGTCATTTTCTATTAAGGTATCTTTACTTTTACTCAAGTATGACAATTGGAGGTGTACCTGTGGACGTATTTCAAGGCCTACCTTCAAACTCATTAACTCTTTGCTTGACATCATGGGTAAATCAAAAGAAATCAGCCAAGACCTCAGAAAACACATTGTACACCTCCATAAGTCTGGTTCATCCTTGGGAGCAATTTCCAAACGCCTGAAGGTACCACGTTCATCTGTACAAACAATAGTATGCAAGTATAAACACCATGGGACCACGCAGCCGTCATACCGCTCAGGAAGGAGACGCGTTTTGTTTCCTAGAGATGAACGCACTTTGGTACGAAAAGTGCAAATCAATCCCAGAACAACAGCAAAGGACCTTGTGAAGATGCTGGAGGAAACAGGTACAAAAGTATCTATATCCACAGTAAAACGAGTCCAAATTGACATAATCTGAAAGGCCGCTCAGCAAGGAAGAAGCCACTGCTCAAAAACCGCCATAAAAAAGCCAGACTACGGTTTGCAACTGCACATGGAGAAATGTCCTCTGGTTTGATGAAACAAAAATAGGCCATAAATTGGCCATAATGACCATCGTTATGTTTAGAGGAAAATGGGGAGGCTTGCAAGCTGAAGGACACCATCCCAACCGTGAAGCACGGGGGTGGCAGCATCATCTTGTGGGGGTGCTTTACTGCAGGAGGGACTAGTGCACTTCACAAAATAGATGGCATCATGAGGTAGGAAAATTATGTGGATATATTGAAGCAATATCTCAAGACATCAGTCAGGAAGTTAAAGCTTGGTCGCAAATGGGTCTTCCAAATGGACAATGACCCCAAGCATACTTCCACAGTTGTGGCAAAATGGCTTAAGGACAACAAAGTCAAGGTATTGGAGTGGCCATCACAAAGCCCTGACCTCACACCTATAGAACATTTGTGGGCAGAACTGAAATGCTTGTGCGAGCAAGGAGGCCTACAAACCTGACTCAGTTACACCAGCTCTGTCAGGAGGAATAGGACAAAATTTACCCAATTTATTGTGGGAAGCTTGTGGAAGGCTACCCGAAACATTTGACCCAAATTAAACAATTTAAAGGCAATCCTACCAAATACTAATTGAGTATATGTAACCTTCTGACCCACTGGGAATGTGATTTACGAAATAAAAGCTGAAATAAATCATTCTCTCTACTATTATTCTGACATTTCACATTCTTAAAATAAAGTGGTAATCCTAACTGACCTAAAACAGGGAATTTTTACTTGGATTAAATGTCAGGATTTGTGAAACTGAGTTTAAATGTATTTGGCTAAAGTGTACGTAGACTTCCGACTTCAACTGTATAGTGTTTCTTTGCCATAGATGAATAGTGAAAACTTTTAATTATATTTGCTGATACCATACAGTCAAATTTTGGCCACTGTAGAGTAGCTATATAAACCATGCCCGCCCCTCCGCAAACATGCCTTCTCTGATGTTGGTTACAAGGCGGAGAATATCATGTTACCATTGGTGTATTAAAATAATCCCGCCTCCTGAATCCAAACTTTTGACATGGGGGAACAGTAACTTTATGATCAAACTTTATCCATGTAGAAGCAACAATCATTTTTCATACTTTCATCTAAATATCATCCAATTTCATAAAAAAACATGATTTTGAGTAGTAGTGGATCATATTAGGCTAACGTATTACAAGCTTTGCATTAATTTGGAACATGTAACCTATTTGAATCATTGTGGAATGCAGACCATACTTAGCAGTTTGAACCTGGAGCCTTGGCGGACACCACAGTTCCATAATTAGTGAGGATTATTAGGGGAGGATTATAGGGCAACTGGTCAAGTTCAGGTCAACCCATTGTACATTTTTCTTACCTTCCGATGTTTCATGGATTGAACGATTTGAATATGGCAACTTCCAGGTTAAATCAAACCACTGTATTTTTGATAAACCAATATATTTTGTGAAAAGGCTCTCTAAAATATATTTTGATTTTTTATAATTCATAAATCCTTTCCTAACCTTAAATAATATACAAGATCAGAGTATTTTTAAATGTATCAATTGGTGCTGAAAAGTAGACAAATATGCGTGTATTTACATTCTGAACTGTTCTTTCCATATATTGTAACGAGTCTGTTGAGAAAATTTGAATTAAGCGTACTAAAAACCCAGCAAGTGAGAGGGTTTTCAGCGGTTTAATTAAATGTATTCAGCGCACGTGAAGGGAACCATGTCTGCAAAGCATTAGGCAGCTATGCATCTGAATACCAACTACTGAGACATGCATAGGAAAGGAATACATTTCCTAAGTCTGAATCGGGCTCATAGCGCCTCAGAGTAGTCTCGGGAGTGCTGATCTAGTCTTTTAAATGATAATGAATAAAAGGGGGGACCAGATCAGCACTCCTACACAAGGACACTATAAATACAGGCACAGTAGATCAATAGCCTTTTAAATAATTTTACTTGACACCCCCTCTTTCTCTCCCTCACCTCTCTTTTGCAGTAATAGACATTCAGGCATTTGAGCGTTTGCTGGGTTCCTGTAAGGAGATTATGAAGAGGAACATTTCCCAATATGAGAACCAGCTGGTAGCTCTGTTTGGTTCTAGTGTAGATTTGAAACATTAATGTATAATTGTCTTTGTAAGAAATGTCACACACGAACACAATCCCACACACGAGTACTCCCTGAACACAAACAGGTGGATACACACTCTTTAGTAGTACTAAATTATACACAAAAACATATTGGGTGACATTTAATTGTAGAATCTACAATTGACATCCATGTTACTACGTGAATGACTGACAATTTTAATATTTAGCTACTAGTACTTTTTTTTTTTTTTACCATCGTGATTAGTATCCATGTTGGTAAATTGTTAATGTATAATTCTAGCCCAATAAAGCTTCCTCAAATGCTGTTTTAAACTGAATTTGACTTAAGGTCAATGACCAATCAATCAAATATTAACATGTACTTTGCTTTAATATGTCAAGACTTGTTTCACCTACAGTGAGACTTCATAAATGTAATCCCTGTTGAAAACCTAAATTGTCATTGCATGAATGGAAGCAGCTAATTTGCAATTTGTTTTTTTTTGCAATGCCATTTTTCATTAAAACAAACCTTGATGTGATGTGGTGCACTGTAGTTTATTGGACTTTAAGTGGTGTGAAAGCCAAGGGTGCGTGTAAGGACTTGGCCTGTGTCACTTATGCAACAATAACCCCTCAGACTGTGTCAGTGATTAAATGCTATTGAACTATAGAACCTTCCATTAATAATGGAATTCATTTCCAAATACTTGACAATGTGAAGGGAAATCCCCTAACCCAACATCCTGTATCAATCAATATGTTACATAAGTAGGCCTTTACTGAACCGTAACAGAATACAGATTATGTTCAAACATTTATTTCAAACAGACAGCATCTCAAAGAGAAACAACAATGACAGACATCCAGATGAAATAAAAGAGCTCATTTAATGTTCAAGTTTTCTGGATTGTTTTTTTATTGGAGTAACAAAATGTGATGTGCCCTCAGCAAACTCCACACGAGAGTTTGCCAACCTGCTGTATTAGAAGCATTTACTCCACGAAATCAAGGGGTTTCATCTGCGTCCTTCCTTACAACCCCAACAATCCCACCTCACCATCTTGTATTTCCACGGTTGGTTGGAAGTCTCTTGGTGTCAAGTCATCTCAAGTTCCATTTAGTCCGTTTTAAATATTTAAAATATTTACAGAGTCCAGTATTCCAAAAACTCTTTAATCCCACTGTTGCTCGTATAATGCTGAAACAGGTGGAAGGGAAGAGCCTCGTCTGGTTTGAGTAGAGAGAAAATGGAACAGTAGAGCTGGTGGAATCAAAGGGGTTTGTTAGGCTGACACTGTCCTCTCTACAAGATCTGAGTCCCAAATGGCACCATATTTCCTTTGTGTACTACTTTTGACCAGGGCCCTAAGTAGTGCACTATATGAGGAGTAGGGAGCCATTTGAGACATGACCCTATTAGGGTGCCCTAATAGTATTTTGAGGTTAATTCTTTCTCCTCTATGGGATAGGCTGAAAAATGACGTTTGTTTAAATACATGTTGAAATGTCTATTTTTGCCATTGTTGTACAATGACCTATGATCCTTTCTTATGAAGAATTGAAAAATGAACCATTAAAAAGATGAAGAAAAAAAAGGCCACACAGTTAGTCACTCATTCTTTTCATCAAAGTATCTCCCTACGTAAAAATAAAACTCCCCAATAAATACAAAGACAGCAGAAAAAAAAAAAGAAAAAAAAAGTCCAATAAGAATGGACACATAGGGCTCTGGTCTGGTCCATCCCTGAGCTCGCTCTTTTGAGAAGGACAAAAATACCAGGAGTGACCAAAAAAAAAAAAGAAAAAAAATAGTTGATATGGAAAAGGTAAAAGTTCCAATAGGACGTTATTCCTACATGTTCCCAGTGTCTCCAGGAGCAAAGATCCTGCCATTCCTCTTGGTTCCTGAGGCTCAATGTTAAGTACGTCCACTGAAGAAAAGAGGTGGTTCCCTTTTCCTGCTGGGGGAGGGGGTCCTTAAACGGAGGTGATGACAATCATGAGGTGAGGGGAGATATTGGAGATCCGGTTGAGGAGGTCAGGGGCTAGCCGGGATAGGTGGCTCTCTGAAAACTCACATGGTGGGAATATCTGCAACACGTAGGCAGGCTGGAGAAGATAGATAGAAATGGATCAGTTGAAAGACTAAACTATCTAAAGACACTTCTAAAACGTAAAACCACACACACACACACACATTGAAGCAAACTTTTAATTTGGCTCTAAATTCCAGCATTTTGGATATGAGATCAAATGTTTTATATTGGCCTTGCATCGCAGTGTTGCCGCATCACTATAGCGTCGGGTTCGATCCCAGGAGTCCCATAGGTCAGCACACAATTGGCTGAGTGTCGATCAGGGTTAGGTTTGGCCGGGGGGGTGGGGGGCTTTACAAAGATCATTGTGCTCTAGTGACTCCTTGTGGCAGGCCGGGTACCTACAGGCTGACTACGTCATCAGTTGAATGGTGTTTCCGCCGACACATTGGTGCGGCTGGTTTCTGGGTTAAGCGAGCAGGTGTTAAGAAGCACAGTTTGGCGGGTCATGCTTCGGAGGACGCATGACTCGACCTTCGCCTCCTGAGTCCGATGAGAAAAATCAGGGTTAAAATTACAAAAAAAAATAAAAAATAAATGTATATTAAGCGAGAGGACAGTAAGTCACCTTTTATTTTAGGGTTTATTTCATACATATCCGTTTTAGCATTTAGAAATGAAAGAGCTTTATGTAATCCACCCATTTGAAGGAGTCACTAATATTTTGGACAAATTCACTTAGTGTATAAAATGTTGTCTAAAGTTTAGTATTTGATCCCATATTCCAAGCACACAATGACTGCTGGATGCATTTGCAGTTTGTTTTGGTTGTTTTTCAGATTGTGTTGTGCTCAATAGAAATGAAAGGTCAATCATGTAGTGTGTCATTTTGGAGTCATTTATTGTAAATAAGAATAGAATACGTTTCTGAACACTTCTACATTAATGTGGATGCTACCATGATTATGGATAATCATGAATAAATCGTGAAAGAAAGTTAGCCATAAATATCGTGCATCTAACTTTCTCACGGAAGCAGCCACATTAATGTAGAAGTGTTAAGAAACATTCTTATTTACTAGTGACTACAAAATGAAAATATTATTTACAATTCATTTCTATTAGGAACAACATAATCTGAAACAACCAAAACAAACTGAAAATGCATCCAACAAGTTTGTAGAGTCACAAGGTTGATGTAGTCATTGCATGCTAGGAATATGGGACCAAATATTAAACTTGACTACAATGCAGACTTTTTAAAATCTCAATATCAACTAATTTCTGGGTAACAATTAACTACCTTACTGTGATTGTTTGTAATTAAAATCGTGAAAAAGACACAAAAATAGCTTCTTAGCAAAGAGCAATTTCTCAAGAATTTGTGTGGGTTGTAGACTCAGTCTCATGCTACCACTAGAGTGAAAGCACCACCAGCATTCAAAAGTGACCAAAACATCAGCCAGGAAGCATAGGAACTGAGAAGTGGTCTGTGGTCACCACCTGCAGAACCACTCCTTTATTGGGGGTGTCTTGCAAATTGCCTATAATTTCCACCTGTTGTCTATTCCATTTGCACAACAGCATGTGAAATTTATTGTCAATCAGTGTTGCTTCCTAAGTGGACAGTTTGATTTCACAGAAGTGTGATTGACTTGGAGTTACATTGTGTTGTTTAAGTGTTCCCTTTACTTTTTTGAGCAGTGTATATAAAACACAGGAAAATATAGGTTGACTGCACTATAAGTGAATTTGTCCAAATACTTATGGCACCTTCAAAATGGGGATAGATACATAAAGTGCATTCATTTCTACACTGTAAAACTGACATACCCTCAAATAAAAAAAAGGTGCCATTCGGTACTGTCGCCTCACAAAACATTTGATCTCAAATCCAAAATGCTGGAGTACAGAGCAAAATTAACAGTTTAAGCTTCACTGTCCAAATAAATACGTAGGGGGGTGTATAACTTCACATTTGATCAAACACAAGG